>NC_062560.1:42993494-43633662 GCF_016906955.1 Phacochoerus africanus | reverse complement strand
TTTCAGTGACTTCCAGAGCCATGGGTGAGAGGTTGTTGGGGACCATGGTACTTTCCTGGTGCTGCGTATCACCCCCACAGGTTCCTTAGCTATCGCACAGGAAAGAAGGTACCTTCACAGCGGAGAGGGCTGGCAGTCACCGTCTTTTGACCAAGTCATCAGATTCACCTCGCGCCTTGTGAAGCGTCTGGTATTATGCGCCTCCTGATGTGTTGCAAGAAGCATACGGCTTTACCCACGTAGTGTTCGTCCTCCAGATGTTTCCTCTGAATCTAACTGCGGTTTTAGGCACATCTTCCAATGTATAGGAAATATAGGGCATAGAGAAATACATTATAAAATATCATGTGGAAACAGACATGTCTAAAATGTGGGAAAAGCTACAAGGCAGTTGTCCTGGTTTCTTCAAAAAGTCAATGTCAAGAGAAACAGGCAGGATAAGTGACTGAATTGTGTCTTCTCAAATTTCCTATTTCTCAAAATTCCTATGGGGTGTCATGTTTTAGATTCTACATACCTATCTAGATGTGGTGTGTACACACACACACATACTTGTGTGCACACAATGGAATATTATTCACCCATGAAAAAGAATGAAATAATGTCATTTACAGCTACATGGATGGACCTAGAGGTTGTTATACTAAGTGAAGTCAGACGGAGAAAGACATATCACGTGATAGCACTTATATGTGGAATCTAAAATACAACACAGAGGAGCCTATTTACGAAGCAGAAACAGACTCACAGACATAGAGAACAGACTTCTGGTTGCTGGGGGTGGGGGGGGAGCATTTGGAGGAAGGATGGAGTGGGATTTTGGGGTTAGTCGATGCAGAAGTATGGAAGGGGTAAATATATAGCACGGGGAACTATATTCAGTATCCTGGGAGAAATCATAATGGAAAGCTATATAAAAATATGCGTGTATAGGAGTTCCCGTCATGGCGCAGTGGTTAACGAATCCGACTAGGAACCATGAGGTTGCGGGTTCGGGCCCTGCCCTTGCTCAGTGGGTTAACGATCCGGCGTTGCCGTGAGCTGTGGTGTACGTTGCAGACGCGGCTCGGATCCCGCGTTGCTGCGGCTCTGGCGTAGGCCGGTGGCTACAGCTCCGATTCAACCCCTAGCCTGGGAACCTCCATATGCTGCGGGAGCGGCCCAAGAAATAGCAACAACAACAACAACAACAAAAAAGACAAAAAAAATGCGTGTATATATAACTGAATCACTGTACTGTACAGCAGAAATTAACACACACACTGTTAAATCAATCATAATATAAAAAAGAACCAATAAATACTAGCTCTAATGAAAAATTCCTGTGTTGAAGGCCCAATGCCCGGTGTGATGGTCTTTGGAGGTAGGAGCTTGGGGAGGAAATTACGTTCAGATGGGGTTATGAGGGTGGAGTTTGCAGGATGGGCTCAGTGCCCTTATAAGAAGAGGAAGAGACCAGACCTCCCGCTCTTGTCTGTCTGAGGCTACAGGAAGAAGGCAGCTATCTACAAACTGGGAGCCGGGAAGAGGGCCCTAACCCGACACCTAATCTGCCAGTGTTTTGATTTTGGACTCGCCAGCCTCCAGAACTGTGAGAAACAAATGCTACTTAAGCAGCTCAGTCTATGGTATTTCGTTCTAGTAGCCTGAGCAGACGAAGACTGTGTTCTAAGTTAACGGAGGCCAAAGACACGTGACCCTTGATTGGCTCCTGGTTTATGGAAATGAGCTGTAGAAATGTCTGGGGGGGAGTTCCCGTCGTGGCGCAGTGGTTAACGAATCCGACTAGGAACCATGAGGTTGCGGGTTCGGTCCCTGCCCTTGGTCAGTGGGTTAACGATCCGGCGTTGCCGTGGGCTGTGGTGTAGGTTGCAGACGCGGCTCGGATCCCGAGTTGCTGTAGCTCTGGCGTAGGCCGGTGGCTACAGCTCCGATTCAACCCCTAGCCTGGGAACCTCCATATGCCGCGGGAGCGGCCCAAGAAATAGCAACAACAACAAAAAGACAAAAAAAAAAAAAAAGAAATGTCTGGGGGAACAATTGGGGATCTTTGAAGGTGGATTCGGTATTAATGAAATTGGGGAATTACGGTTATTTGTCTTAAATGTGATAATTGAGGTTATTTGTATAAGAGAGTGTCTTTGGAGAAGCAGGCGGAAGTCTTTAGGGGTGAAGTGTATGCTTCCTAAAGGTGCAACCTGCAAAAAGTTCAGTCGAAAAAAGGGCACATAGTTCATATGGAGAGAGAAAAATATGGCAAAATACTCACAATTGTTGAATCTAGGTGGTGGCTGAAAGGGTATGCCTTATATTCTTTTGACTTTTGGTGTGTCTTGAAAATTTCATTGAAAGAGAAGTTTGGGGAAGATGTTAACCGCTGTGTTAACTTGTTAGCCGGTAACCTGTTAACCTCCCCCCCCAAAATGTGATACAGGTGAGGCGGTCTACAAACCACCCGTGAGCCTCGTTAAGCTCCTTCCGACATTGTGTCACACGGACATTAGTTTACGTGAGATGATGTTGGGCTTAGAGGACTTGAAAGTAACTTTCATTTCAATTTGGGGGGTTTGATTTTTAGGTTCATGTGTCTTTTGAAAAATCGCCTCTGTTCCACTTAAAGGCGAATATATGTTAGGAGACTTTTCTCTTGGGTTAAAGCATGCTACCTCTCTTTTAATCAGGGTGGATGTTTGTATGAGGATAATGCTAGCTGCTGTAATAGACCAATCCCAGTTTTCCGTGACCTAACCCGAGAAAAGGTCATGTTTTCAGCTCATGGAATGGGTCGGTGCAAGGGTCTGCCAGGTGGCTCTCCTTGTGATGATTTGGGGACCAGGTACCTTCCATCTCGTGGCTTCCCAATCCCTCAGGGCCTTGGGATTCTCTCCCTCCAGCCAATGAATGAGGGAAGAAAAAGAGAATGGCGAAGGCTTACGTGCTGAGCCTGGAAGTGTTGCATATTGCTTTACTGCTTGTGTTGGATGGGACTTGGTCTTGAGGCCACATCTAATGAGCAGAGAGGCAGGGAGATAGAGTCTAGCTGGAGTGAAAGGAACAGGTTTGGAAAGTAGCTAGCCAATCCCTGTGGGAGTATTTGATGAGTACTTTGTCATATGTAATCCGGCAAAGACACATAAGTAGGATTTGCACGCATTTTCATTGGTGGTGGTGGTGGTTGATAGACTACATTTTTTATTTTAAGTAATCCAGTTTTTGAGGAGGGCATCCATGTTGAGTTTATGAAGCTGTTTCAGTAGGCCTATCAGCATCATGTGGGAGCTTGTTACAACTAGCAGGTCTGGCCCCAGACTGACCTGAGCATTCCTCAGTGGGGCCTCAAATTCTGTGATTCAGTACATTATCAGGTTTTTTCTTTTCTTTTAACTGCTGAGACGTTGGAAACTCACTGCTATAGATATTGAAATTTTCACCTTTTGAATACACTCATATGCTGATTGTAATTAAATAATGGCAAGAAAAAATAGCAGCCATTTATTGATCGCCTGCTGTAATAGCTAGGCACCACATCAAGTATTCTGCAGACTTTAAGCCATTTAACTTTCACATCAAATGTATGAAGATGTTTTTTGGCCCCATTTTGCCAGATGAAGAAAGGGAAAGTTAGGAGTTCCTGTTGTGGCTCAGCTGTAACACAACTAGTACCCATGAGGATGCAGGTTCAGTCCCTGGCCTTGCTCAGGGGCTTAAGGATCTGGTGTTGCTGAGAGCTGTGGTGCAGGTTGCAGGTAGGCTGGGATTCCGCATTGCTGTGGCTGTGGTGTAGGCCGGCGGCTGAAGCTCCGATTCAACCCCTAGCCTGGGAACCTCCATATGCCGCAAGTGTGGCCCTAAAAAGCAAAAAAAGAAAAAGAAATGGGAAGTTAGGCGAGGACCTCATTTGTTGAGGTCACACATCTGAGATTGATGAGTGGGGATCTAATCAAAGGATGAGATCAACAGGCTGAGGATGTGTCTGGCCAGGATAGAGCAGAACCTCAATCCTGCCCCGATTACCTGGTTCCCGGAGGTCTCGGAGGAAAACCCATGCCCAGAGTTTAAAACAAAGTGACCCTTTATTATTACCTGGGCCTTTGGCTCCAAACTCCAGCATACAGCTCCAAGGGGTGAACCTGGCCAGTTTGGAAGAATCCGTTTTCCTATGCCAGATTAGCCTGGGGCACTTGAATCCAAACAAAGCCAGAATACCTGCTCGTTTGTACCCCAAAGGCCATGCCCGGTGTTACTCCATTGATACGTGTTATGGACTGAATGTTTGTATCCCCTCAAAAATCCTATGTTGAAATCCTACCCCCTGGGGTGACGACGGTATTGGGGGGTTTGGCCTTTGGGAAGTGAATAGGTCATGAAGATGGAGCCCTCCTGAATGGGATTCGTGCCCTTAAAAAGGGAGAACTTGTGGAGTTCCTGTTGTGGTGCAGCAGAAACGAATCCAACTAGTAGCCATGAGGATGCAGGTTGGATCCCTGGCCTGGCTTAGTGGGTCAGGGATCCGGCATTGCCATGAACTGTGGTGTAGGTTGCAGACGTGGTTTGGATCCTGCATGGCTGTGGCGTAGGCACCCCCTATTCAACCTCTAGCCTGGGAATTTCCTTATGCCTTGGGTGTGGCCCTAAGAAGACACACACACACACACACAAAAAAAAAAAAAAAAAAGAGAGAGAGGGAGAGAGCTTGCTACCACGTGAGGATACAATAAGGTGGCAGTGTGCAACCCAGAAGAGGACTCTCGGCAGAGCCTGACCATGCTGGTACCTTGATCGTGGACTTCGAGCCTCCAGCACTAGGAGAAATACATTTCTCTGGTTTACAGGCTGTGCAGTCTGTGGTACTTTGCTACGGCAGCCCGGATTGGCTAAGACCATAACATGGGAGGCTTCCAGGGTTAATGGGGGAAAACCACCAAGCATCCATCAGAGTGGCTGCCCTAGGCGGCTGCTTACAAGTTTGCTCCTCTCTAGACTTCACAGAGGTGGAGAGGCAGGTGGAGCTGGGTGTCCCAAGCTCGCAGGTCTCTCTGCTCTTACTATGCTCGTTGTCACAGGCACATCATAGTCTTCTGGAGAGATGTTGCAAAATACATTGGAAAGAAGCCCGGTGCAGGCAGGAATGTCTCTTGTTTGCTGCTGTCTCCCTGCCCTTAGAATAGTGCCTAACACATAGTAGGTGCTATGGAAATACTTGTTTAATGGAGTCTACTTTGTCCAACAAAAAATAAGATGCTGTAACACTGCTTAGCACTCAAAGGCGTTCCTTTGAGTTCTTGTGCCTCCGATTCACACTGAGAGAGAAGTTTCTGAGAAGGAAACTTTTGTGTATGAAAACATCTGCTTGAATCACAGCAAACTCTTGAAGGAAGGAAAATGAAGGGTCAGGTGAGTCTGTGCTCGCAGAAAATTGTGTATTTAGCTGATAAGCCACATGGGTTTTTTTTTTTTTTTCATGTTATTATGGTAAAATATGTATGACATGAAATTTGTCAGTTTAATTGTTTTAACTCACTAGCATTAATAACATTCGTAAAATTGTATGACCGTCACCACTATTCCCAAAAATTGTTCATCATCCCAGACAGAAACCTGTACCCATTAAGCAATAATGCCCTATTCCCTCTCCCCCTTACCCCCTCCCCCCCAGCCTCTAGTCTACCTTCTGTCTCTGGGTTTGCCTACTGTAGATTTTCATGAGTGTATTCATACCGGAGTTCCCATCGAGGTGCAGTGGTTAACAAATCCGACTAGGAACCATGAGGTTGCGGGTTCGATCCCTGCCCTTGCTCAGTGGGTTAAGGATCCAGCATTGCCATGAGCTGTGGTGTAGGTGGCAGACATGGCTCGGATCCCGTGTTGCTGTGGCTGTGGTGTAGGCCGGTGGCTACAGCTCCAATTGGACCCCTACCTTGGGAACCTCCATATGCCATGGGAGCGGCCCTAGAAAGGCAAAAAGACAAAAAAAAAAAAGTGTGTTCATACAATATTTGATCTAACTTATGTCACTTGGAATAATGTTTTCAAGGTTCATTCATGTCATAATGTGTGTATGAACTTCATTCCTTTCTGTGGCTGAATAGTATTCCATTGTGTATATATATATATATATATATATATATATATATATTATATATATATATATATATATGCTACATTTTGTTCATCCATCCATCGGTTCACAGACACTTGGGTGGTTCCACATTTTGGCTCTTGATACTCTTGATATAATACTGCAATGAACATTTGCATACAAGTATCTGTGTGAGTCCCTATTTTCAATTCTTTTGAGTATATACCTAGAAGTGGAATTGCTGGGTCATAGTGTAATTATATATTTTAACTTTTTTTTTTTTTTTTGGCTGCACCCATGGCATGCAGGAATTCCCAGGCCAGGGATCAAACCCGTGCCATAGCAACCCATGCCACAGCCGTGACCTGAGCCGCTGCAGTGAGAATGCTGGATCCTTGAGCTGCTGTGCCACAAGGGAACATCTCTGCCTATTTTAAAAATTGGGTTTTTTGTTGTTGTGGTTGTGTTGTAAGAGTGTTCTATATATTCTGGATATTATTCTCTTATCAGATATGATTTGCAAATATTTTTTCCAATGCCATAGGTTGCCTTTACACTCTGTAATAGTGTCCTTTGATGTGCAAAAGGTCTTAATTTTGATGAAGTTCAGTTGATCTATTTTTTCTCTCATTGATTGTGCTTTTCGTATCATATCCAAGAAGAAATCATTGCCAAATCCAATGCCATGAAGTTTTCCTCTTGTGTTTTCTTCGAAGAACTTAGTAATTTTAGCTTTTAAATTTAGATCTTTGATCTGTTTCGAGTTTGTTTTTGAATATGTTGTTGTTTTCTTCTTTTGATTCTTCATTACTAGTATATAGAAGTATGATTTTTGTTGTCGATTTTATTCCCTGCAGCTTTGTCGAATATTTTTTTATTATCTCTAACAGTGTGTGTGTGTGTGTGTGTGTTTGTAGCTCGCACGTGTGCGTGCACACACACACACACACTCTTTAGGGTTTTATATGCGTAAGATCATGTTATCTGCTAATGGAGATAGTTTTACTTCTTCCTTTCCAATTTGGATGCCTTTTATTTCCCTTTCTTGCCTAATTGCTCTAGTTAGAACTTCCAGTACAATGCTGAATAGAAGTGGTGAAAGCCGGCATCTTCGTTTTTGATCTCAGGGGAAAAGGTTTCAGTGTCGCATCACTGAGTACAATGTCAGATCTGGATATTTCACATCCGACCTTTATCATTCTGAGAGAGTTCCTATTTATTTCTAGTTTATTGCGTGTTTTATAATGAAAAGGTGTTAGCTTTGGCAAAGACTTTTTCTACATCAGTTGCGGTGATTTTGTGGGTTTTTCCCTTCATTCTGTCAGTGTTAGGGTTAGGGTTAGGTTATGTTCCATTGCTTGACTTTCATATATTGAGCCACCTTTGCATTCCTGGGATAAATTCCGATTGCTCATGGTGTGTAATTCTTTTACTATGCAGCTGAATTTGGTTTGCTGGTATTTTTGTTGTGGATTTTGGTACTTAGATTTGTAGGGACTGTTAGGCTGTAGTTTTCTGTTTTTGTCCTGTGTTTGTCCAGCTTTGGTATCAGGGTAATGCTAGCCTCCTGAGTCAGGAAGTGTTGACTTCTTTTTTGACTTTTGAGAAGTTTGAGAAGGATTGGTGTTAATTCTTGTTTAAATATTTGGTGGGATTCACCAGTGACGCCATGCGGTTTCTGAGCTTTGCTTTTGGGGGAGGTTTTTGAGTTCTGATTCAATCTTTTTACTTGCTATAGATCTATTCAAATTTTCTACTTAGGCTTGAGACAGTTTTGATAGTTTGTGTCTTTCCAGGAATGTGTTCATTTCCTCTAGAGGGGCTCAACAGAATATCTGAGCTTGCAGAAGAAAGAATTAGCAGTTTGGGTTTGTACTCAACAAATCTTTTCTTATCACTGCCATCCATATCTACCTCTGTAACACATTTTAGGTAAAGATATATTTACTTCACATTGTCTTAATTTATTGAAAAAAAAAAGTTGACTCACAGATTACTTTGTGTTGTGTGTAGAGCTAACTAGTTGTAGCAGAGACTTCCTTTACCTCCCAGTATCCATTCTCC
Organism: Phacochoerus africanus; assembly: GCF_016906955.1. Lineage (NCBI taxonomy): Eukaryota > Metazoa > Chordata > Mammalia > Artiodactyla > Suidae > Phacochoerus > Phacochoerus africanus. Next base: position 43,625,519 of record NC_062560.1, on the reverse strand, counting down.
CTTTCATCCTTCTAATGGAACCCTCATTTGTAGCTCCACATATTTCTATGCAATGGCAACACTGCATTTTCCGGCCTCTCTTGCAGTGAGGCGTGGTCCTATAACCAAGTTCCGACTAAAAAGATTGGAAGTGTTGTGTGGGATTTGGGCAAAGTATCCTTAAAAGGAAGGGAGCATGCCCTTTTTCTGTCATGCCTTCTGTTGGCTTGAATACAGATGTTATGGCTGGATCTCCGGCAGCCAGATTGGATCAAGAGAGAACTTTGGCCATGGAAGGCCTTTCTGGCAATACAATCAAATAGATGGAGCTGAGCTCTCTGATCGCATAGATGCCTGGCTTGGACTCCGTATCTTTGGACTCCTCGTAAGGGAGAGAGAAATTGGTCTTTGTTATTTGCCGTTGAACCTAATTGTAACTTTTACACCGGGCTCTGCGTTCTCCTTGGAACTTGGATGTGATGGATGGGGCTCTTTTGAGGGCCTGATCCAGATGTTCATGACTCCAATGGGTATGGCACTGCTTGGGATGCTAGGGGAGGCTAAAGAGTAGGGCAGTATAGATTCAGAGAAAGGCTTTGAGGAAATGGTTAAGATTTAAAGTGCCACCTGTATTTGGTAACTGTTTGGGGCATCTGATGATCATCCACATACTTGGTGATTCGCTGCAAAGATTCGCGACATTCAGAGACATTTGTTGTCACAGCTGTGGTATGTTAAAGTGAAGGGACACACAGCAGGAACAGCAAGGGAAAAAGATGTAATGGGTAGAGTCTGGAAGAGAGGTGGGTTCCAAGTTTTCCCTTCGGAGATGAGCGGTAGGGCTTCACAGAACAAGCTTCTTCCTCCAGCAGTTAAATACAGCAGGCCACGCACAGTGTGTCTGCCTAGGGAAGCTTGCTGAAGACTCAGACTTTTTCCTGTTGGAGACTAATTAGGCACTCTCACTGAAATTTCTGATTCCTAGAAGGAAGCAGGTGTTGGCCATGAATTGCATTTGCAGAACATATCTAGCAAGGCTGGTACGGCCACATTCAGTGTTTTGGTACATACAGCAACCTTACCAATTAGTACCACAGGGGATATTTTACAGGCCAAGTTCCCAGGAAGTGTTGCAAGGCTCAATCTCGCGAGCAGGCCCACCTAGAGATAGCAACAGCTGTGGCAATGGCCAGATCATTAACCCACTGCACCACAGTGGGAACTCCTTGGGTAGGGTTTTTAATAAGCAAAATTTGGGGTGAGGACTGCAGGGTGTGTGACCGTCTTCTGATTGGTGGGTGGTAAGGTAAGAGAGTGGTGCTCCAGGAACTTTTTGCTCAGCCTGAAGTTAGCATCCTCTGCCTGGGTGGGGGTCTTAGTCCCTGTAGAAGAACTCAGATATCTTTTTTTGGGGGGGTCTTTTTTGCCATTTCTTGGGCAGCTCCTGCGGCATATGGAGGTTCCCAGGCTAGGGGTCGAATCGGAGCTGTAGCTGCTGGCCTACGCCACAGCCACAGCAACGCCGGATCTGAGCTGCGTTTGCGACCTACACCACAGCTCATGGCAACGCCGGATCCTCAACCTGCTGAGCAAGGCCAGGGATCGAACCCGCAACCTCATGGTTCCTAGTCAGATTCGTTAACCACTGAACCACGACGGGAACTCCACAGAACTCAGATATCTTATGTATATTCTTTGCGAAGGAACCAGGACCCTGCCCCAAGACTGCACTGTTGTTTCTTGACTGCTCTTCCTTTGTTTCTGTATTCCCCCCCCCCTTCCCTGATGAGCAACTGTTTGACACTCAGGGAGGGTCCTGAAGGCTGAGTGAATCCCATGTCCTACAAACAAGAAGTGGGGGGACACAAAAAAGATTTGTACCCAGGAGCCCAACAGGGTCCTGCTCGGTTTCTCCTTCACCCTAAAAAACTCATGTTACCACCCTACTCTGACAACCACCAATCTGTTCGCCATCCCTATTTTGTCTTTGCAAATATCAACATAAATGGCATCGTTCATTATGAAACCTTTTGGGATTAGCTTTGTCACTCCACATAAGGCCTTCGAGATTCATCCATGGCATTGCATCTATCTGTAATCAGTTCATTTTTATTACCGAGTCAGCTTCCATTAGTTGTTTGCAAGTTGAAGGTCGTTTGGGTCATTTCTCTCTCTCTCTTTTTTTTGATTATGAATAGAGCTGCTATAAACATGAGCATACAGGTTTTTGTGTGAATGTGAGTTTCCATTTTTCTCTGACAAATACCCAAGAATGGAATTGAACGGCCATCGGGTAAGCATGTGTTTAACTTGATAAGAAAACTGCCAAACCATTTTCTGGAGTAGCTGTATGTGCAACCAGCAATGTGTAAGAGTTCTCAGTTGCTCCACATTCTCTTTAGCGCTTAATATTGTTAGTATTTTTAATATTAACCATTCTAATAGAGGTGCAGTAGTTACCTCATCGTGGTTTCAATTTGCGTTTCTCTGATGCTGACTATCTTTTGAATTTTGGGTGGCTGTAGCATGTGGCAGCTTAAGTGGCATCTCAGTTCTCTGACCAGGTATTGAACCTAGGTCTTGGCAGTGAAAGCACTGAATCCTAACTAACCACTAGACCCCCAGGGGCTAGTGGCTAGGAGCAGGGTCCTGGCTTTTGTCTGCTTGGAAGAAGGCATTCAGCAAAGAAAAGACAAGGAGTGAGGCAAGGAAAGTGTTTATTAGAAGAGAAGATACATGCAAAGAGAGCATAGGTGGGCTGAGAGAGAGACAGAGAGCGCCAAGTGCTTTTGGTGTGGTTTAAATGACTTATATGGGGCAGTTCTTCTGGCTTTCCTCTGGCCAGTCATCTTGCTTTGAGTCCCTCTTCGGTCTGACTCAGGGGCCTCCTCTGTGTGCTCGCACACGTCTCTGGGAAGTTGACAGATCACATGGTCTAGCACCCCCTCCCCTGAGGATCCTTCTGTGCATGTGTAACTTGAGGGGGCGGGGCGTCTCCTTGACCTCAAGAATGAGAACTATGTGATCTCTTTATCCCAAGCAGGACTCCAATCCTTGCTCCTGCCATAATTCTTAGCTCGAAGTCTCTTTCCCCAGGGGACATATTCCAGTTGCCCAGCCTGGGGTCCATCTCGCTCCTTCTTCGCTTGCCTGTGCTTCTTGGCCATTCACATCTCCTTTTTGGCGACATGACTCTTCCAGTCTTTTGCCCATCTCCCAACTGTCTTGTTTTCTTTGCATTTTGAGAATTCTCTATGTACTCTGGAATCAAGTCCTTTGTTGGATCTATAATATGAAAATATTCTCTTCTAGTTCGTGGCTCGTTTCTTTCATGTTACAGTGTCTTTTCGCAGAGCAAAGGTTTAAACTTTTGATGCAATCCAGTTTATCAGCTTCTCCTCTTGATTGATTGTGCTTTTGTTGTCCTGTCTAAAAGCTGTATGGTTTCGCACTTTTTGCATTTAGACCTGCGATTTATTTTGAGTTCGTTTTTGTATAAAGTTTTAAGTTGAGGCTCATTTTTTAAAAAAACATACGCATGTATAGTCGTTCCCACATTGCCGTTGAAAAGGTGGTCTTTTCCTCATTGCATTACTTTCGGTACTTTGTCCAAAATCAAGTTCCCATATCGGTGTGGACTAAGGTATTTCCGGACTTCATCTCGTGTTCCCCTGATCTCTAGCTTTTTGCCAATACAACACCGTCTTGCTTGCTGCAGCTTTGAAGTGGGTCTTAAAATGGAGTAGTGTGAGTCCTCCAACTTTATGCTTTTTTCAAAATGGTTTTAGCTGTTCTACTTCAACTCCTCTACATTCTTAATGATTTTCTAGGCCGTTCTATCAATTATCCACCACCATTTCAGACCGTTTGTATTGCCCTCCCCCCAGAAACTGTATCCACAGTCCTTTCCGATGCTTCTTTGCCCCTCACGTGCATATGCTGATCGCCTGCGAATGTCTGAGGGAGAGACCTGCTGCCCATCTCCAGGATTCGCCTTCTCTTCCATCTCCTGTCTGGTACTCAGCCCGGTGGACTTTAGCTACCTTTGCATCCAGAATCCCAGCTTTGTCAGTTTAGGGAGTCAGCTGGGCTTTGATCGATTTCCCTTCCCTCGTTGTGTCCCGGAAACTCTGCTAAGGCAGTCAGCTGGAGCATTTGGGGTTCCACCTCGCGTCCCCCACCGCTCAGGGCTCACTCTTCCTCACTGCTTGGTGTCCTGTGTCTTGCAAACCATTACCTCATCTATTTATGTTTGGTTTTGTTTCAGCTGCAAAGATAATTCCCATCCCTCTTTCTCGGTCTTGCCTGGAAGTGGAAGCCTTAATGCCACGAAGGAATTTGGCTCTTTTTTTTTTTTTTTTTCCCCTATCATCGTAACCTCCATACCCACAAACTCTTTTTGTTTGATTTTTCTTGACCTGCGAACTTGTGTGTGTCGGGGTGTTTATGCAGTTATGCATTTCTTCTGTACAGACAGACACACATGTGCAGCAAGCCTGACACGGGCTGTCTTATTCTCGTCTCAGAATCCGTTGGCTACTGTACATTTTTGCTGCTGAGAGAACTGGGGAAGAAACAATCGCATTCATTAGCAGAGTAGGCTCTGAATGAGCCAGAGTGATTCTCTCCAGCAGTATGAATGAGAGAATTGTCTCTTTTCAATGGCACTGTTGTGCAGAGTGTTTCTGATGGCACTGGGGAGAGACACGGACAAGACGGTAACACTGTAGGGCCGCCTGAAGGAAAAAATGCCTGAAACTTGTGAGTTAAGTTTTGTTCGGGGACCTTAGCCCAGGAGACAGCCTCTCACTTAGCTCTGAGGAACGGTGGCGAAGAGGAAGGGGAAGAACTGGTGGGCGGCTGCACGGGTTAATGGCTTGATCCTTAATAGAACTGGAACGGTAGGCAACATTTTTTTTTCCCCCTTCACAGTAGTGATTTTTATTCATTGTGGGGAAATCTGGCAGAGGATGGAGCTCTGATGTGGTTGATGGAGTCCCAGTCCCAGTCCACTCAGGAAAAAAGAGGCAAGTAGTTCTGGAGGAGACGATTGCATGAACCAAGGCGTTGGAAGAGCCGAGAAGCCAACCAACCAGGGTGCATTGATGCAACCTAGAGACGAGCAGCAGCAGGAAGCCACTGTCACCCCTGGGGCAGACACAGGGAGAAGGTGCTGTTACCAGAGCCTCGGAATGAGGTTGTCTTCGTCGTCATTGTCTTTTTTTTTTTTTTTTTGTCTTTTTAGGGCCACACCTGTGGCATATGGAGGTTCCCAGGCGAGGGGTTGAGTGGCAGCTGTTGCTGCCAGTCTATGCCACAGCCATAGCCACGCCAGATCTGAGCCATGCCTGTGACCTACACCACAGCTCAGGGCAACACCAGATTCTTAACCCACTGAGTGAGGCCAGGGATCGAACCCATGTCCTTGTGGATACTAGTCAGGTTCATTACCGCTGAGCTACCATGGGAACTCCAACACAATAATCTTTGTAAGCAAAATGATAGCTATTTCTGTGTCTTTTTTTTTTCTTTCTTTCTTTTTTTTTTTTTAATCACAGGGCCACCTTAACAGTGATACCTCAGCATCTGTAAGCCCTTCTTTGATGAGTTCAGCCTGGGAACCTGTGCCTATGGAGGCAACTCATCTCTCAGAATTCACGTTGTTTAGTTTTATAGTGATGTTTCTTCAATTTCCTACAATTCAGGCGGTGTTTGGAACATTCCTAATCAGAGTTGAATTTCTGTGAAAGAGGACATCTCCAGGGGTGCAGGTCAGTTACATACCTGCCGTGTGCTCAGTATCCCCCACTCTAATAGAGGGCTTGGTTGGGCCATTGACACCAGGTCAAAAGTGCGAGTTTATTCTGCCTCCAAAGGCCAAATGGGCCTCATTCATGTGTTACAAGAACATACAAGTTAATAAAAACAAATTCTTTAATCAAAAGTGTAACAACTCAGGTAAAAGAAATCAGTTCTTTCAAAGTCATCAGAATCCTTGATTAGATATTCGTACTATAGGACCATCCACACTTTCTGTGATTGTTGGATTAACAAAATGTCTTGGCAAAGAGGTCCTTAGTACATTGTGATTCGCTTGACACAATCTTTCAGGATTTCAAATATCTAGACTTTGCGGGGACAGGCTGCATATAAGATAAAAGTATGCTTGAAAAACTAATAAAAAGCCTTCTGGTTTCAGCTCAGCAATGGAGGCTATAGAGTTCCCATTCTTACAACAAGAAAACAGCTGGACAAATTGCAAGTTAATGACGGTTTTTTTTATTAGAGTTGATTTACAGTGTTGTGCCAATTTCTGCTGTACAGCAAAGTGACCCAGTCATACATAAATATAAAATTCTTTTTTTTTTTTTTTTTTTGCCATTTCTTGGGCAGCTTCCACGGCATATGGAGGTTCCCAGGCTAGGGGTCGGATCGGAGCCGTAACCATCAGCCTACGCCAGAGCCACAGCCACGTGGGATCTGAGCCGTGTCTGCAACCTACACCACAGCTCACGGCAACGCCAGGTCCTTAACCCACTGAGCGAGGCCAGGGACCGAACCCACAACCTCATGGTTCCTAGTCGGATTTGTTAACCACTGCGCCACGACGGGAACTCCTAAAATTCTTTTTCTAATACTGTCTTCCATCCTGTTCTATCCCAAGAGAGGAGATATAGTTCCCTTTGCTGTACAGTTTAATGACTTTTCTTGAACCCAGTGGAAAACTGAGGTTTCAGAGTGTAGAACTAAGCCCAGGTTGGGACAGACGAGGTGCCACAGCAGGGAGACACAGCACGTGAGCGTTTGGTTACCTGGGATGGACGCTGCTGAATGTCATATAATCCAGTAAGATTAAACTAGAAATCATTAAGGAATTGCTGAGGGTTGGGGGCCATTAGGTAGAGGTGGTTCTCACCTTGTTGCAGATTCTTTTTTCTTCCGGATCCTCAGCAGGTGCTCACAGGGAAGGGCGGAGAGACTCCCGAGCCTGTGTCTCCTGTGTGTTGGCTGGCATAGGGCAATAACAGCCACTGCCAAAAATCTGCCTAGACATGTCTCACCATCTCCCAAAGGAACAGAAACCTTAATCTGTAGGAGGAAGGGTAGCAAAAACTGGGGGAAACCCACTGCAGCTGGGAAAAGAACACGAAAAACAAAGATGCTCTATTCTTAGGGGAGGAAAGAAATACTGTAACTCTGGGCCCAGAATTTTGTTTGGAGGAGGATCAGGAATGCTTATGAAGGAGTTCCTGTTGTGGCTCAGTGGGTTAAGAACTGGACTAGTATCCATGAGGTTGTGGGTTCGATCCCTGGCCTCATTTGGTGGGTTAAGGATCCGGCATGGCCACATGCCGTGGGGTAGGTTGCGGACGTGGCTCAGATTTGGAGTTGTCGTGGCTGTGGCGTAGGCCTCAGCTGCAGCTCTGATGTGACCCCTAGCCCGGGAACTTGTATATGCTGCAGGTGTGGCTGTAAAAATAACAAACAAACAACCCCCCCCAAAGAAACAGCAAAAAATGAATGCTTACAAAGGCCACGACTCCCGCGGGTCACAGTGCCTGTCTAATATTGAGGATTGATCAGAACAGAAGAGACTGCCTCTGTCTCCCACCTCCCCACCATGAAGCTAAGAGACATTAAGTAAAGTAGCAAGAAAACTGAATCATAAAAAGTAATAAAATCTAGAGAAAGCAGAAAAGGAGGAAAAGAGAAAAATGAGTGAATGGGACAAATAACAAACAGCTAACAAGATACTAGACTTAATCTCACCATATCAGCAGTCCCTCTATTTATTTTTTGGCTTTTTAGGGCTGCACCTGCGGCATATGGAGATTCCCAGGCTAGGGGTCACATCGGAGCTGTAGCCGCGGGCCTACACCACAGCCACAGCAACGCAGGATCTGAGCCACGTCTGTGACCTACACCACAGCTCATGGCAACGCTGGATCCCTGACCCACTGAGCAAGGGCAGCAATCAAACCCACATCCTCATGGATACTGGTTGGATTTGCTTCTGCTGTGCCACAATGGGAACTCTCTCAGTAGTCATTTTAAATGTGAAAATGTGAATTTTCTAAAAGACAGATTGTCAGATTAGATTAGAGGGGAAAAACAGATACAAGTATATGCCGTTTATAAGAAATCCACTTTATTTATTTTTTATTTTTATTTATTTATTTTTAATTTTTTTATTTTCCCACTGTACAGCAAGGGGGTCAGGTTATCCTTACATGTACATTACAATTACATTTTTCCCCCCACCCTTTGTTCTGTTGCAACATGAGTATCTAAACAAAGTTCTCAATGCTATTCAGCAGGATCTCCTTGTAAATCTATTCTAAATTGTGTCTGATAAGCCCAAGCTCCCAATCCCTCCCACTCCCTCCCTCTCCCGTCGGGCAGCCACAAGTCTTTTCTCCACGTCCATGATTTTCTTTTCTGAGGAGATGTTCATTTGTGCTGGATATTAGATTCCAGTTATGAGTGATATCATATGGTATTTGTCTTTGTCTTTCTGGCTCATTTCACTCAGTATGAGAGTCTCTAGTTCCATCCATATTGCTGCATATGGCATTATGTCATTATTTTTATGGCTGAGTAGTATTCCATTGTGTATATATACCACCTCTTCCGAATCCAATCATCTGTCGATGGACATTTGGGTTGTTTCCATGTCTTGGCTATTGTGAATAGTGCTGCAATGAACATGCGGGTGCATGTGTCTCTTTTAAGTAGAGTTTTGTCCGGATAGATGCCCAAGAGTGGGATTGCGGGGTCATATGGAAGTTCTATGTATAGATTTCTAAGGTATCTCCAAACTGTTCTCCATAGTGGCTGTACCAGTTTCCATTCCCACCAACCGTGCAGGAGGGTTCCCTTTTCTCCACAGCCCCTCCAGCACTTGTTATTTGTGGATTTATTAATGATGGCCATTCTGACTGGTGTGAGGTGGTATCTCATGGTAGTTTTGATTTGCATTTCTCTTATAACCAGCGATGTTGAGCATTTTTTCCTGTGTTTGTTGGCCATCTGTATATCTTCTTTGGAGAAATGTCTGTTCAGGTCTTTTGCCCATTTTTCCATTGATTGATTGGCTTTTTTGCTGCTGGGTTGTATAAGTTGTTTATATATTCTAGAGATTAAGCCCTTGTCGGTTGCATCATTTGAAACTGTTTTCTCCCATTCTGAAAGTTGTCTTTTTGTTTTCTTTTGGGTTTTCTTTGCTGTGCAAAAGCTTTTCAGTTTGATGAGGTCCCATGGGTTTATTTTTGCTCTAATTTCGATTGCTTTGGGAGACTGACCTGAGAAAATATTCATGATGCTGATGTCAGAGAGTGTTTTGCCTATGTTTTTTTTCTAGGAGTTTGATGGTGTCCTGTCGTATATTTAAGTCTTTCAGCCATTTTGAGTGTATTTTTGTGCATGGTGTGAGGGTGTGTTCTAGTTTCATTGCTTTGCATGCAGCTGTCCAGGATTCCTAGCAATGCTTGCTGAATAGACTTTCTTTTTCCCATTTGATGTTCTTGCCTCCCTTGTCAAAGATGAATTGACCATAGGTGTCAGGGTTTATTTCCGGGTTCTCTATTCTGTTCCATTGGTCTGTCTGTCTGTTTTGATACCAGTACCACACTGTTTTGATGACTGTGGCTTTGTAGTATTTCTTGAAGTCTGGGAGAGTTATGCCTCCTGCTTGGTTTTTGTTTCTCAGGATTGCTTTGGCGATTCTGGGTCTTTTGTTGTTCCATATAAATGTTTGGATTGTTTGTTCTAGTTCTGTGAAAAATATCATGGGTAATTTGATAGGGATTGCATTGAATCTGTAGATTGCTTTGGGTAGTATGGCCATTTTTACAATATTGATTTTCCCAATCCAGGAACATGGAATATCTTTCCATTTCTTTACATCTTCTTTGATTTCTTTGATGAAAGTTTTATAGTTCTCGGCATATAGGTCCTTTACCTCCTTGGTCAGGTGTATTCCGAGGTATTTGATTTTGTGAGGTGCAATTTTAAAAGGTATCGTATTTTTGTATTCCTTTTCTAATATTTCATTGCTGGTATACAGAAGTGCAACTGACTTCTGAATGTTAATCTTATATCCTGCTACTTTGCTGAATTTATGAATCAGTTCAAGTAGTTTTGGGGTTGAGTCCTTAGGGTTTTCTATGTATAGTATCATGTCATCTGCATACAGTGACAGTTTGATCTCCTCTCTTCCTATATGGATGCCTTTTATTTCTTTTGTTTGTCTAATTGCTGTGGCGAGGACTTCCAAAACTATGTTGAAGAGCAGTGGTGAGAGTGGGCATCCCTGTCTTGTTCCAGATTTGAGTGAGAAGGCTTTCCGTTTTTCCCCATTGAGGATTATATTTGCTGTGGGTTTCTCATAAATGGCTTTGATTATATTCAGGAATGTTCCCTCTATACCCACTTTGGCGAGGGTCTTGATCATGAATGGATGTTGGACTTTGTCAAATGCTTTTTCTGCGTCTATTGAGATGATCATATGATTTTTGACTTTTTTTTTTGTTAATGTGGTGTATGATGCTGATTGATTTGCGTATGTTGAACCATCCTTGTGAACCTGGGATGAACCCAACCTGGTCATGGTGTCTAATTTTTTTGGTATGTTGTTGGATTCGGTTGGCTAAGATTTTGTGGAGAATTTTTGCATCTATATTCATCAATGATATTGGGCGATAGTTTTCTTTTTTGGTGGTATCTCTGTCTGGTTTTGGAATGAGGGTGATGGTGGCATCATAGAATGTCTTTGGGAGTATTCCTTCTTCTTCAACCTTTTGAAAGAGTTTAAGGAGGATGGGCACCAATTCCTCTTTATATGTTTGATAGAATTCACCTGTGAAGCCATCTGGTCCTGGACTTTTATTTGTAGGGAGTGATTTTATGACCTCTTCAATTTCATTTCTAGTGATCAGTCTTTTTAGTTGGTCTGTTTCTTCTTGATTCAGTTTTAGCAGGCTGTAAGATTCTAGAAAATTGTCCATTTCTTCCAGATTGTCAAACTTGTTGCCATATAGTTGTTCATAGTATTCTCTTATGGTTTTTTGTATTTCTGCTGTATCCGTTGTGATTTCTCCTTTTTCATTTCTAATTTTGGTTATTTGGGTTCTTTCTCTCCTCTTTTTAGTGAGTCTGGCCAGGGGTTTGTCAATTTTGTTTACCTTTTCAAAGAACCAGCTCTTTGTTTTATTAATTTTCTCTATTGTTTTTTGAGTCTCTATTTTATTGATCTCTTCTTTGATCTTTATAATTTCCTTCCTTCTGCTGACTTTAGGACTTTTTTGTTCTTCTTTTTCTAATTCATTTAGGTGGAGGGTTAAGTTGTCAACTTGGGATCTTTCTTCTTTTTTGAGAATGGCCTGTACTGCTATAAATTTCCCTCTGAGCACTGCTTTCGCAGCATCCCATAGATTTTGAGAGGTTGTGTCTTCATTATCATTTGTTTCAAGGTAGTTTTTAATTTCCTTCTTGATTTCCTCATTGACCCATTGGTTTTTTAGTAGCATGTTGTTTAGTCTCCATGTAGTAGGTTTTTTCTCTTTCCTTTTCCCATGGTTGATTTCTAATTTCATGGCATTGTGGTCCAAGAAGATACTTGAGATAATTTCTATGCTCCTAAATTTCTTGAGATTAGCTTTGTGTCCCAATATGTGGTCGATTCTTGAGAATGTTCATGCGCATTTGAGAAGAATGTGTATTCTGCTTTTTTTGGATGTAGTGTCCTGAAGATATCAGTTAAGTCTAACTTTTCTATTGTTTCCTTTAGGATCTCTGTTGCTTTATTGGTTTTCTGTCTAGAGGATCTGTCCATTGATGTGAGGGGGGTATTAAGGTCTCCTACTATGATTGTATTCTCATCAATATCTCCCTTTATGTCTGTTAATATTTGATGTATGTATCTGGGTGCTCCTGTATTTGGGGCATATATGTTGACCATAGTAACATCCTCTCCTTGGATGGATCCCTTAATCATTAAGTAGTGTCCTTCTTTGTCTTTCTTTATGTCTTTTGTTTTAAAGTCTATTTTGTCTGATATGAGCGTTGCGACTCCTGCTTAAGAAATCCACTTTAAATATAAAGACACAGATTAAAAGTAGAAGGAAGGGTAAAGATATACAATGCAGGGAGTTCCCTGGTGGCTCAGTGGGTTAAGGATCTGGCATTGTCACTACTGTGGCTCTGGCTACTGCTGTGGTTCAGGTTCAATCCCTGGCCCAGGAACTTCTGTATTCCATGGGTGAAGCCAAAAAAAAAAAAAAGAGAGAGAGTAAAAGTTTGGTATAACATGCAAATACTAAACAACAACAAAACCTGAAGTAGGTATATTAATTTCAAATGAAAGAGACTTTATAACAAGGAAATTTAGGGGCTTTAATTATATCTGCAAAATAATTTGACCTTTGTCATGTAATGTAATTACAGGAATGATATCCCATCACCTTTGCCACATTCTTTTGGTTAGAAGTAAGTTAGGGAGTTCCCGTCGTGGCGCAGTGGTTAACGAATCCGACTAGGAACCAGGAGGTTGCGGGTTCGATCCCTGGCCTTGCTCAGTGGGTTAAGGATCTGGTGTTGCCATGAGCTGTGGTGTAGGTCACAGGCGTGGCTTGGATCCCGCGTTGCTGTGGCTCTGGCGTAGGCTGGTGGCTACAGCTCCAATTAGACCCCTAGCCTGGGAACCTCCATATGCTGCAGGAGCAGCCCTAGAAAAGGCAAAAAGACCAAAAAAAAAAAAAGTTAGAAGTCCCACCTACCCAAAATATAGGTAGTCCACACTTTGCATCAATCTGTTCTGTACTAATTTCAGTTACCATGGTTTCGTTAAATAACACCAGTCCCCTAAAAACACAGTTCCAATTTCTGGTACCATGGTACATTACCTGTGAGTAGGTGCACCAAGCCCAAACTTTCCTGCTGGCTCTTTGTACTACATAAATAACGAATGGACATCAAGATCAGTGATCAATCATGTCATTTCTTTCAAAGTCTGTCCGTGATGGTCACCATCTGTCCATTATTCAGTTCACACACAGACAGCAACACATGCATTTAGGTGGCTTCCTTGTCTCCCAGCGATAACCCATGTGACGTTTTACAAAAATGGATCACTGAAAGAGGGACTTGGCCAACAAAGATAAAAGTGCAGCAAACAAACAAAAGGTAATTAGCACTGGAAGAGAGATTCGTGTCAAATACGAGTTATAGAAGAAAGAGCTGACAGCAGAAATGTTGACACTGCCACCATTTGAGAAGCTCTAGATAGACAGCTGGGTGAACTTAGCGAAGGGAGACTTACTGACATAAACGACCAAAGTGGTTGTGATGAAAAGGATGAAGATCCCAGAGGAAGTGATGCCAGCAAAAAAGCCCTTCAGACTGAAGGAGCCGTTGGCGATATTTCAAGACATGGAAAGTGCTAAGGAGGACTTCCCGTCGTGGCTCAGTGGTTAACCAACCGACTAGGATCCATGAGGATGCGGGTTTGATCCCTGGCCTCGCTCAGTGGGTTAAGGATCCGGCGTTGCCGTGAGCTGTGGTGTAGGTCACAGAGGCAGCTCGGATCCCGTGTGGCTGTGGCCATGGTGTAGGCTGGCAGCTACAGCTCCGATTGGACCCCTAGCCTGGGAACCTCTATATGCCGCGGGTGCGGCCCTAAAAAGGCAAAAAAAAAAAAAGTGCTAAGGATATAATGTAGAAGCCGATCGTAACCTAGAAAGGAGTGTGACAGTTAACCAAGCCATGGAATAGATGCTTGCTCTGTATCCCTCTGTACCATAAGTTACACAATGAGAAAAAGCACTCTTCACGCTACTCTTGATAAGTTTTTACAAAGAAAAAACCCCCTTTAATTCTCCATATTTCTGTTGTTTTAAATCACAGCTACTAGTTTTACTGTCCTTTCATTTCCCTTTAAATTTATAACCAAGAGTAAGAGTCTTTAATGTTTTGACAACATTTTTAAAAAGATCATTGACCAATTATATGTTCCCCATTGATTAAGATTGCTTTTCTGGTTTTCAGCTTGCGGAGTCATTTTTGTGGGCCCCACTGCCATGCAGGGCTGTTGATACTATTTAGTGATTAAAAAGAATGAGGTACTGATTCATGCTAAAACATGAATGAACCTCCCAGCATTATGCTAGCTGAAAGAAGTCCTGCACAAAAGGTCACTTGCTGTGTGATTCCATTTACATAAAATGTTTAGAAAAGGCAGTGTATAGAAACCAGCAAGCAGATTAGTAGTTTCCCGAGCTGAGGGTGGAAACAGGTATTAACTGTAAGCTGATAACAGGGATCTTATTGGGGTGATGGTTTGCAAATGTGGTACATTTCCTAAACATGATTGAATCTGTACATTTAAAAAGGGTGCATTTTATGGAATGTAAATTATGACCCCCATAAGGTTATTTTTTCTTTAAAATGAAGGCGAAGTAATGATATTCCCAGATAAACAAAGACAGAGCTTTTTTTTTCCCCTTAGCAGATCTTCCTTATAAGAAATACTAAAAGAGGTCTTTTAGGATAACTGGAAAGGACACTGGACAATAACTCAAATCCACACAAGGTAGTAAAAACTGTTGGAAAATGTAAATATATGAGTAACTGTAACAGAACTGCATAAATATAGTTTTCCTCTAAACATCTAAAAAGACAGAATCGAATTAAACATAATTATAATCTTGTCTTGTTAGGTTTGTAGCATATACAGTTGACATATTTTCAGATGCTAGCACGAAGAAGTATGTGGAAATGGAGCAAGAATCAAAGAAGGTTTTTGTATTTTACTGGAATTAAATTAGCATCCCACCAAAGTAGCTTGTGATCAAGATGACTGAAGAACAGCCACTGTGAAAATACGAAGTAACTCAAAAAAATCTAGTGAAAAGATGAAGGAATTGAAATTATACACACATATGTATTTGCATGTATTTGCATTCACACAAGGAAGCAGTGTGAAAGTAACAAAGAACCAAGTGACATGAAACATAGAAAGTGAATAGCAAATATGGCAGTCACAAATCCAAACATTAAATGTGACTAAACACTGCAATCAAAAGTCAGAAACCGTCACACTAGGGAAAAAAGACCAAAACTCTGAGATTCAACTCTGCTGTCTAAAGGAGACACTTTTTTTTTTTTTTGGCTGTTCCTGAGGCATACAGAAGTTCTCAGGCCAGGGTTTGAAGTGCCACAGCAGTGACAATGCCAGATCCTTAACTGCTAGGCTACCAGGGAACTCCAAGGAGGCATACTTGAGATAAGGTTTCCCAACCTTGCACACTGAAATTTGGGACTAGATAATTCTTGGAGTTCCTGTCGTAGCTCAGTGGTTAACGAATCTGACTAGAAACCATGAGGTTGCGGGTTCGATCGCTGGCCTTGCTCAGTGGGTGAAGGATCTGGCATTGCCTTTAGCTGTGGTGTATGTCGCAGACGCGGCTTGGATCCCACGGTGCTGTGGCTCTAGCGGAGGCCGGCAGCTGCAGCTCCGATTGGACCCCTAGCCTGGGAACCTCCATATGCCATGGGAGCGGCCCTAGAAAAGACCAAAAAAACCAAACCAAAACAAAAAAATTCTTGATTATGGGGTATTCAGTAGCATCTCTGGCCTTTATCCATTACATGTCAGTAGTAGCCATGCAATTGGGATAAACAAGATTTTCTCCAGCTATTGCCAGATGTCACATGGGGGACAAAATTGCGCTTTAAAGTGCATTGAGAACTGCACTTTCGATTGACACACACCAGAGTTTGAAGGTAAAATGATGGAAAAATAGATGCCGACTAATACTGATCATAAGAGCACTGGAGTTCACAATGTTAGTATCAGACAAGATAGACTTTAAGACAAGACACATCATTATAAGGAGGGACACTTGATAATGCTATTGGGAAGATGGAAAAATTATGAATGTGTACCCATCTAAAAATAGCTCCAAAACACATGAACCAAAAAAACCTGACAGACTGGAAAAGAGAGAGATGCAGCTCAAGAATCAGCCTACTTGACCTAACTGGCATTTATAGAACAGTCTCCCCAACAGCAGCACAACACAGAACCTTTTTAAGCGCACATGGATCATATGCTTGGCCATAAAACAAGTCTTAATCCTTTTTTTTCTTTTTTAAAAAAAGATTGAAAACATATAAAGAATGTTCTCTGACCAAAAACAAAGTTAGACTCAACAATAACAAGAGACATTTGGTGAAAATCAAAATAATCTGTGTCGTTGGCTCACAAGCATATGTAGCTCTTAATAATGGGCTGTTCGGTCTTGTTTATCTTTTGCCCTCCTGGGTCTCTTTGGCAAACAGGTTAAAAAAAAATTTGAATAGGTAATACATTTACATGGTGCACATATAAATGAAATTGAAGAGACACATCACAAATGGACATCTCATCCCCTCTGTTTCTCCTGGACATTATAGTCGCCTCTTTTGTTGATCGTTTGTCCTTCCCTTTCTTTCTTCACGGGAATATAAGCAAATACAAATATATGTGCTAACGTTCACCCTTTCTCTATAAAAGATCGTATACCGAGTGTCCTGCATCGCTTGCACCTTGTGTTTTTCCTTTAAGTCATCCTGGAGATGTTGCCATCTTAGAACAAAGATGTCTTCTTCATTGTTTTCTTTTACAGCTACAAGGTAGTAAACTGTTGTGTGGATGTATCATAATTCAGTCCTTTTGCATTCTTACTGTAGTCAAGCAATACTGCTCTAGATAATCTCGAACATCCTGTGCATGGGTGGTTGTGTCTGTGGGGTAGATTCCTAGAAGTAGGATTGCTGGCTTGGAAGGAATTTAAGCCATTTTGGATCAGAGTGCCAGAGTCTTCTCAGTGGAAGTTGTACCGTTTTTCACTCTTAACAGCCATCAAAGTGCCTGTTTTTCCAGTCTTGCCAAGGGCGCATTGTCAAACTTTGGGATTTTTGTCCATTTGAAAGATAAGGATGGTGTCTCAGTGGCATTTAATTTGCATCTCTCTTATAAATAATGATGGCTGTCTTTTCAAAAGCTTAAGACTCATTTATATATTTTTGTGAATTTCCTATTTATATTCTTCTCCTATTTTTCCTATGGATTTGTCTTTTTTTTTTAATTTTAGGACCTTTTTATATATTAAGGACATGAGCCTCTTTATCTGCGATGAGTTGGGAATATTTTTTTCAGTTTATTTTTTTTAACCTTGCTTGTGTGTTTTCTTTCTCTGGGAAGTTTGTTGTTGTTGCTATCAAGTAGTGAAAGTTTTTACTCTTAAGATATCTGGACTCATTCATTAAAAAGACACTCCCCAAATATCTAATTAGTTATCTCTGCACTAGTTACTAAAAAGTCTATACTGATCCTTTTGATTTGAGATATCTTCTCTATTGTATC
Source organism: Phacochoerus africanus (assembly GCF_016906955.1). Taxonomy (NCBI): domain Eukaryota; kingdom Metazoa; phylum Chordata; class Mammalia; order Artiodactyla; family Suidae; genus Phacochoerus; species Phacochoerus africanus. Next base: position 43,608,136 of record NC_062560.1, on the reverse strand, counting down.
CTAAATACTTGTGTATATTTCTGGACTCTGTTCTGCTCTCTTGGTATGATCCTATTTTTGAATGAATACCCCCAGTATTAATATTGTACCAAATGAACTAGTGTCAATGGTTGAGGCCCTTAGGTATTTTAAAATCCATTAGAGCTAATGCCCCTCATTGCTCATTTTTCCCCTTGAGTTTTCCTGGTTGTCTGTTTAGTATTACATATGACTCTAGAATCAGCTTGTCTAGTTCCTATCCAAATACCTATTGGTATTAATACCAGTAAATATTTATGAATCAGTGTGGGAAGAATAATTATTTTAATGTTGATTCTTCCTTATTCAAGCACCTCCTGTGCTTTTCCATTTTTCAAGGCTCTTGTGTTCTTTAGGAGTATTTTTGAGTTTTCCTCTTAAGTTTTGAACATTTCTTGTTAACCTTAAACTTAGATATTTTATAGTTTCATTAATATTATTAATGAGGTCTTCTTGTCCATTATACCTTTAAACTATATTGTTTTAGAAATCTTTTCTTTTAAATTTGCTTAGCCATGTTATTTTTCATTTTTGTTACTCTCATTTTAATAATCTAGGATATTTCCTGAAAACGATCAAGTGCTTTTTGCTGTGTTTCTACCTTGAAAGGAAGTACTTTGAAAATTAATGTAAAGAATCAAAGTACTGAAAATGGCCTAGGGTTTCCAGTGTAAGTGTTGGTAATGGTGGATTTATCATAAGTGCTTGAAAGCAGAGGAGGCTGAACCCAGAGTGTATTTTGACATTGGTTTGGTGGAGGCTGGCTTGTCATGAACCAGAAACTTGAAATTCTGAATGTTAACAGATTGATCACTTGTATTAGGGAGACACTGAATAACTATTTTGGCTAATTGTTGAATGCTAAGTGTTGACAATTCATATTTGGCCAAGATTAAACCAAAATGTCACTGATTTAGAATGAACCTCTAGGTTAAGTAGTATTCAGGATGCATTATTATTGTAATGTTATAAAAATATCAGTTGTCACTTTTTTTTTTTGTCTTTTTGCCTTTTCTAGGGCTGCTCCCGCGGCATATGGAGGTTCCCAGGCTAGGGGGTCTAATTGGAGCTGTAGCCACCAGCCTACACCACAGCCACAGCAACGCGGCATCTGAGCTGTGTCTGCAGCCTACACCACAGCTCATGGCAACGCCGGATCCTTAACCCACTGAGTGAGGCCAGGGATCGAACCCGCAACCTCCTGGTTCCTAGTTGGATTCGTTAACCACTGCGCCACGACAGGAATTCCTCAGTCGTCATATTTTTCAAAGTTTGACATTACGGAGTGTAATTTCTCAGCACTGTCAGCTGCTAGATTGCAGCTTCATTAGATTGTATGCATGTGTGATTCCAAGGAGATAATCAGAAATTAAATGCAACTCCAGAAGTTTGTTTCATAATGTTTTTTCTTTTATCTTTTATTTATGTGTATATTTTTTTCTACTGTACAGCATGGTGACTCAGTTATACTTACATGTATACATTCTTTTTTCTCAAATGTAACTCAAAATGGCTGAAAGACTTAAATGTTTTATAATGTTAATGTACCAAACAATTCTCCAAAGATTAGAATTTTTATACTCTTATATCTATTGTTAAAGTTTTAGATAGTTGTCGACCTAACCAGATATCTTTGTTTTCCCTTATTTATTGATTGCACTGTTCATTCATTAATTCATTCAAAAAATACCCACATTGGTGGTATAGTGGTGAGCATAGCTGCCTTCCAAAAAATATTCACTAGGAGTTCCCACTGTGGCTGAGAAGAAACAAATCTGACTAGTATCCATGAGGACACAGGTTCAATCCTTGGCCTTGCTCAGTGGGTTAAGGATCTGGCATTGCCGTGCGCTGTGGTGTAGCTCACAGACACAGCTCGGATCTGGCATTGCTGTGGTGAAGGATGGCAGCTGTAGCTCTGATTCGATCCCAGCTGCGAGTGTGGCCCTAAAAAGGCAGAACAAAACAAAACAAACTCCAAAAGCCAAAACAGAAAAAAAAAAAAACCCAAAATTCACTGTTTACCTATTCATATTTTAACTTATTCCTTTTTTAAAGAATCACATTTATTTAGGTATGATTTAGATATAATAAAATTCATTCCTCATACATATATGGTTCAATGACTTTTCCCATATGTAAACACTTGTGTGACCAGCACTAAAATCAAGCTATAGAATGTCCATCCCTTCAGGAGTCCTGATGCATCTTTGCAGACCAGGCCTTCCTCCTACCCTAGCAGCCCTCAGCAACCACTGATCTGTTTACTATGCCTATATTTGTGCCTTTTCCAGAATTTCAAGTGAATGCAGTCATGTATTAGGTAACCTTTTGTGTCTAGCTGCTTTTGCTTAGCGTCATACTTCTGCAGTTCATCTGTGTTGTTGCGTGCATCCAGTCTGTTCCTTTATTATTACCGAGCAGGAATTCCATTGCATCGATGCATCATCGTTTACTTGCACATCCACCATTCGTTGAACATTTGGGTTGTTTTCAGTTTGGGGTATTATAAATAAAGCTGCTATGAACATTTGCCTACACGTCTTTGTGTGGGCATGTGTTTTCATTTCTGTTGGATAAATACCCAAGAGTGAGATTTCTGGGTTGTATGGTAAGTGTATGTTTAACTTGAGAAAAACCTGGCAACCTTTTTTAAAGGGACTGAACATTTTGCATTCCCAGCAACAGTGTGGAAGATGGCTCCACATCCTTAGCAATTTTTGGTTATTTATGAATTTTTAAATTTAGCCATTCTAGTGTGAAGCGGTATTTTTTTTCCCCCCTGTACAGCATGGGGATCAAGTTATCCTTACATGTATACATTTTTCCCCCCACCCTTTGTTCTGTTGCAGTATGAGTATCTAGACATAGTTCTCAATGCTACTCAGTAGGATCTCATTGTAAACCTATTCTAAGTTGTGTCTGATAAGCCCAAGCTCCCGATCCCTCCCACTCCCTCCCTCTCCCGTCGGGCAGCCACAAGTCTATTCTCCAAGTCCATGATTTTCTTTTCTGAGGAGATGTTCATTTGTGCCTTATATTAGATTCCAGTTATAAGTGATATCATATGGTATTTGCCTTTGTCTTTCTGACTCATTTCACTCAGTATGAGAGTCTCTAGTTCCATCCATGTTGCTGCAAATGGCATTATGTCATTCCTTTTTATGACTGAGTAGTATTCCATTGTGTATATATACCACATCTTCCTAATCCAATCATTGAAGCGGTATTTTATTGTCGTTTTAACTTGCATCTTCCTAATGACTAGTGATGTGGAACATATTTTCTCATGCTTATTTGCCATTCATGTACCTTGTTTGTTCTCTGTTCATATTTTTGGCCCATTTAAAAAATTTATAGTTAATTTACAATGTTGGGGTAGTTTCAAGTGTACAGCAAAGTGAGTCAGTTATGCACATACACACTCACACCCACACACATATATATTCAGATTCTTTTCCATTATAGGTTATTACAAGATATTGAGTATAGTGCTTTGCTGTAGGTCCTTGTTGGTTATCTATTTATATACAGTTTTGTGCATGTGTTAATCACACTCTTCTAATTTATCTGCCTCCACCCCCTTTGGTAACCATAAGTTTGTCTCCTCTGTCTGCGAGTCTATTTCTGTTCTTTGAAATGAGTTTGTTTGTATTATTTTTTTAGATTCCCCATGTAAGTGGTATCATAGGATATTTGTCTTTCTCTGACTTCACTTAATGTGATAATCCATAGGTCCAGCCATGTTGCTGCAAATGACACTATTTCATTTTTTTCTTAGGGCTGAGATTTAATATTCCATTGTGAAAATATATTACATGTTCTCTATCCATTCACCTGTTGATGGACACTTAGGTTGATCCCATGTCTTGCCTGTTGCAAATGGTGCTGCTGTGAACACTGGGGTGCGTGTATCTTCAAATTAGAGTTTTTTTCCCCAGGTATTTGCCCAGGAATGGGATGGGAGAATCATATAGTATCTCTATATCTAGTTTTTTAAGGAGCCTGCATACTTCTCCATAGTGACTGTACCCATATACATTCCAGTGTGGGAGGGTCCTTTTTTCTCCATATCCTCTCCAGTATTTTTTATTTGTAGATTTTTTAGTGATGGCCATTCTGACCAATACGAGGTGAATACCTCATTGTAGTTTTGATGTGCATTTATCTAATAATTAAGGATATTGAGTATCTTTTATGTATATGTTGGCCATCTGAATGTCTTGTTTGGAGAAATGTCTATTTAGGTCCTCTGCCCATTTTTCGATTGCATTGTTTGGTTTTGTTTTTGATATTAAGCTGTGAGAGCTATTCGTATATTGTGGAAATGAATCCCTTGTTGGTATCATTGTTTGCAAATATTTTCTCCCATTCTGTTGGTTGTCTTTTCACTTTATGGTTGCCTTTGCTGTGCAAGAGCTTTTCAGTTTAATTAGGTCCCATTTGTTTGTTTTTATTTTTTTATTATCTAGGAGGTGGATCTGAAAAATGCTGCTGTGCTTTATGTCAAAGAGTGTTCTGCCTATGTTTTCCTCTGAGAGTTTTGTAGTATCTGGTCTTAGATTTAGATCTTTAATCTATTTCGAGTTTATTTTTTGTGCATGGTGTTAGAGTGTGTTCTAATTTCATTCTTTTACATGTAGCTATCTTGTTTTCCTGGCACCACTTAATTGAAGAGACTTTCTTTTCTCCATTGTATATTCTTGCCTCCTTTGTCATGGATTAGTTGGCCATAGGTGCATTGGTTTATTTCTGGGCTTTCTCTCTTATTCCATTCATCTGTATTTCTGGTTTTGTGCCAGGAGCATACTGTTTTGATGATTGTAGCTTTGTAGCATAGTCTGAAGTCAGGGAGCCTGCTTCCTCCAGCTGTGTTATTCTTTCTCAAGAGCATGTTGGCTATTCCATACAAATTTTTAAATTATTTGTGTTTTCATACAAATTTTAAAATTATTGTAGTTCTGTGAAAAATGCCATTGGTATTTTGATAGGCATCACATTCAATCTGTAGATTGCCTTGTGTAATAGGATCATTTTAACAATATTGATCCTTGTAATCCAAAAGCACTACGTGCGCGCACACACACACACACACACACACACACACACACAGAGTCTTCCCATCTGCTTGTGTCATCTTCAGTTTCTTTCATCAGCAGCTTATAGTTTTCAGAGTACAGGTCCCTTGCCTCCTTAGGTAGGTTTATTCCCAGGTGTTTTATTCTTTTTTGATGCAATGGGAAACAGAATTGTTTCCTTAATTTCTCTTATCTTTTGTTATCAGTGTATTGGAATGTAAGAGATTTCTGTGTATTAATTTTGTATCCTTGGAGTTCCCATTGTGGCACAGTGGAAACGAATCCGACTAGGAACCATGAAGTTGCGGGTTCGATCCCTGGCCTCGATCAGTGGGTTGAGGATCCGGTGTTGCCGTGAGCTGTGTGTAGGTTGCAGATGCAGCTTGGATCTGGCATTGCTGTGGCTGTGGTGTAGGCCGGCAGCTGTAGCTCTGATTCAACCCCTAGCCTGTGACCCTCCATATGCTGCAGGTGTGGCCCTAAAAAAAATAATAATAATTTTGTATCATGCAACTTTACTGAATTCATTGATGAGCTCAAATAGCTTTCTGTTAGCATCTTAAGGATTATCTATATATTGTATCATGTTATCTGCAAACAGTGATAGATTTACTTCTTCTTTTCCAACTTGGATTCCTTTTCTTTTTCTTCTCTGATTGCCATGGCTAGGACTTTGAAAACTATGTTGAATAAAAGTGGTGGGAGTGGGCAGACCTGTCTTGTTCCTGATAATAAAGGAAATGCTTTCAGCTTTTCACTGTTGAATATGATGTTAATTGTGGGTTTGTCATATAATGGCCATAACATTGAGGTATGTTCCCTCGATGCCCATTTTCTGGAGAGTTTTTATCATAAATGGATGTAGAATTTTATCAAAAGCTTTTTCTGCATCTCTTGAGATGATCATGTGATTTTTATTCTTCACCTTGATAATGTGGTGTATCACACTGATTTAAGGATATTGAAAAATCTTTGCATCCTTGGGATAAAACTTACTTGATCATGGTATATGATCCCTTTAATGTATTGATGGAGTCAGATTTTGTTGAGGAATTGTGCATCCGTGTTCATTGGTGGTACTGGCCTGTGAGTTTCTTTTGTGTGTGTGTGTGGTATCTTTGTCTGGTTTTGGCATCAGCCCAATGGTAGCCTCATAGAATGAATTTGGAAGTGTTCTTTTGTCTGCAATATTTTTGGAAGAATTTCAGAAGGATAGGTTTTAACTCCTCTGTAAATGTTTGATAGGATTCACCTGTGAAGCCATCTGGTCCTGGACTTTTGCTTGTTGGGAGTTTTTAAATTACTGATTCAGTTTCAGTGCTGGTAATCGGTCTGTTCATATTTTCTATTTCTTCCTGGTTCAGTCTTGGGAGATTGTACCTTTTCTTAATATTTGTTCTTTCAGGTTGTCCATTTTATTGGCATGTAGTTGCTCGTAGCAGTCTCTTAGGATCCTTGTATATTTCTATGGTGTCCATTGTATCTTTTCCCTTTTCTTTCTATTTTTTTATGGCCACACCTGTGGCATATGGAAATTCCCAGGCTAGGGGTCGAATTGGAGCTGCAGCTGCTGGCCTTTGCCACAGCCACAGCAAGGCCAGATCTGAGCCACATGTGTGACCTATGCCACAATTTGTGCCAATGCTGGATCATTAACTGACAGAATGAGTCCAGGAATTGAACATGCATCCTCATGGACACTATGTTGGGTTCTTAACGAACTGAGCCACAACAGGAACTGCTTTTTTTCCCCCTTTTCTGATTTTATTGATTTAGGCTCTCTTCCTTTTTTTCTTAATGAGTCTGGCTAGAGGTTTATCAATTTTGTTTATCTTTTCATAGAACCAGCTTTTAGTTTCATTGATCTTTTCTAGTGTTTGTTTAGTCTCTATTTCATTTATTTCTGCTCTGATATTTATTTTTCTGATTATTATTATTTATTTCCTTCTACTAACTTTGGGTTTTGTTTGTTCTTCTTTCTCCAGTTGCTTTAGGTGTAAGGTTAGATTGTTTGAGATTTTCCTTTGTTTGCAGAGGTTAGCTTGTATCCCTATATACTTCCCTCTTAGAACTGCTTTTGTTCCATCCCATAGCTTTTGGATCATTACGTTTTCATTTGTCTGTAGATTTTTCTTATTTCCTTTTTGATTTCATCAGTGGTCCATTGGTTGTTTAATAGCATATTGTTTAGCATCCATGTGTTTGAGGGTTTTTTTTTTTTTTTTGGCAGTTTTTTTCCTTGCCTCATAGCATTGTGTTAGGAAAAATGCATGATGTGATTTCAGTTTTCCGAAATTTACTGAGGCTTGCTTTGTGGCCCAGCATGTGATCTATCCTGCAGAATGTTCCACGTGCATTTGAAAAGAATGTGTATTCTGCTGCTTTCATATGGAATGCTCTATAAATATCAGTTAAGTCCATCTGGTCCAATGTGTCATTTAAGGCCTGTGTTTCCTTACTGATTTTCTGTCTGGATGATCTGTCCATTCATGTATGTGGATTGTTAAGGTCTCCCACTATTATTATATTTCTGTCAAATTTTCTTTATGTCTGTTAATATTTGCCATGTATGTTGACGTGCTTCTCTTTTGGATGCATATATATTTATAATTATTATGTCTTCTTGGATTAATCCCTTGATCATTTTGTAGTGTTCTTCTATTTCTCTTGTAGCAGTCTTTATTTTAAAGTCTATTTTGGAGTTCCTGTCGTGGTGCAGTGGTTAATGAATTTGACTGGGAACCATGAGGTTGTGGGTTCGACCCCTGGCCTTGCTCGGTGGGTTAAGGATCCAGCATTGCCGTGAGCTGTGGTGTAGGTCACAAATGCAGCTTGGATCCCATGTTGCTGTGGCTCTGGTGTAGGCTGGCGGCAACAGCTCTGATTGGACCCCTAGACTGGGAACCTCCATATGCCATGGGAAGTGGCCCTAGAAAAAGCAAAAAAAGACAAAAAAAAACCCCAAATCTATTTTGTCTAATATGAGTATTGCTACTCCAGCTTTCTTTTGATTTCCATTTGTATGGAATAACTTTTTCCTTCCCCTTGTTTTCACTCTGTATGTGTCTCTAAATCTGAAGTGAGCCTCCTGTAGGCAACATATATGTGGGTCTTATTTTTGTATCCATTCAGCCAGTCTATGTCTTTTGGTCAGAGCATTTAATCCATTTACATTTACTGTAATTATCGATATGTATGTTTGTATTGCTATTTTGTTGTTTTGGATTTGCTTTTGTAGGTCTTTTTTTTCTTCTTCTGTCCCCTATGACTTGATGACTATCTTTAGTGTTATGTTTGGATTCCTTCTTCTGTTTTTTGTGTATATCATAGATTTTGTTTTGCAGTTACCATGAGGTTTTTGTATAAGAGTCTATATTTATATATGCTTGTTTTAAGTTGCTGATCTCTTTTTTTTTTTTTTGTCTGTTGTTGTTGTTGTTGTTGTTGCTATTTCTTGGGCCGCTCCCGAGGCATATGGAGGTTCCCAGGCTAGGGGTTGAATTGGAGCTGTAGCCACCGGCCTACGCCAGAGCCACAGCAACGCAGGATCCGAGCCGTGTCTGCAACCTACACCACAGCTCATGGCAACGCCAGATCGTTAACCCACTGAGCAAGGGCAGGGACCGAACCCGCAACCTCATGGTTCCTAGTCGGATTCGTTAACCACTGCGCCACGACGGGAACTCCGAAGTTGCTGATCTCTTAATTTAAAACATATTTTAGATACCCTGCATATTTACTCTCTTCCCCTCATGAATACTGTTTTGGTATCATATTTTACCTCTAATTGTTTTGTGTATCCAATAACTGCTTATTGTGGATACAGATGATTTTAGTGTTGTCTTTTAACCTTACTTCTAGCTTTGTGTGTGGATGATTTGCAACCTTTATTGTATGTTTGCCTTTACAAATGAGCTTTTCCATTTTGTAATTTTTCTTCTTTCTAGTTGTGGCCTTTTCTTTCCCACCTAGAGAATTTCCTTTAGCATTTGTTATAAAGCTAGTTTGATGAAGCTGAAGTCTTTTAGCTTTTGCTTGTCTGTAAAGCTTTTAATTTCTTCACCAAATCTGAATGAGAGCCTTGTTGGGAAGAGTATTCTTGGTTGTAGGGTTTTTTTTTTCTTTTCTTTTTTTGGTCTTTCATCACTTTAAGTATTATCATGCCATTCCCTTCTGGCCTGCAGAGTTTCTGCTGAAAAACCAACTGATAGCCTTGTAGAAGTTCCCTTGTATGTTGTTTTTTGCCTTTCCCTTGTTGCTTTTTTAAAACTTTTAAAAACTTAAAAAATTTTTGGGCCATGCCTGCAACATGTGAAAGTTCCTGTGTCAGGGATCAAATCCAAGCCACAGCAGTGACAATGCTAAATCCTTAACTGCTAGGCCACCAGGGAACTCGCTTTATTGCTTTTAATATTCTCTCTTCAGTTTTTGTCATTTTGATTACAATGTGTCATGGTATATTCCTCTCTGTGGTGATCTTGTATGGGACTCTCTATGCTTCCTGAAGTTGGGTGACTGTTTCCTTCCCCAGGTTAGGGAAATTTTTAGCTATTATTGCTTTGAATATTTTCTCAGGCCCTTTCTGTCTCTGTTCTCCCTCTGGGACTCCTATAATGTGAATATTAGTGTGCTTGATGTTATTCCAGAGGTCTTTTGAGCTGTCCTCATTTCATTCTTTTTTCTTTTTTCTTTTTTTCTATTTGGCGTCATTGATTTCCACTACTGTCTTCCAGTTTACTGATCCTTTCTTCTGCCTCATTTAGTCTAGTATTGCTTCCTTTTAGTGTATTTTTCATTTTGGTTATTATATTCTTTACTTCCATTTGGTTGTTCTTTATATTTTCTGATTCTTACTATTTCTTGCTCTGTGCATCCATTCTCCTCCTGAGTTCTTTGGTCATCTTTATGATCATCATTCTGAACTCTTTCTTGGGTAGATTGCCTATATTCATGTCATTTAGTTCTTCTTCTGTTTTTTTTCCCCCTTCCTCTGAAACATATTCCTCTGTCACTTCATTTGTCTAAATTGCTGTTTGTATTTTTATGCATGTGGTAGGTTGGTTACATTTCTTGACCTTAGAGAAGTGGCCCTCTGTAGGAGATGTGCTATGCATCTGAGCAGTATACTCCTCTTTCATCCCCCAAGGGCCAGGGGCCAGCTTGTCCCAGGGTGGTGTCTGTCCTGTTTGTTGACTCAGTCTGCAGGCTGCAGGGCTGTAGTTTTCTTGCTTATGAGGTCTTCCCCCCCACCTCCTGGTGGGTGAGACTGATCTAGAGGCTTGTGCAGACTTCTTGGCACGAGGGGTCTGTCCCTGCTCTCTGCTGGGTGGAGCTGGATCTTGGTCCTCTAGTGGCAGGGCCCTGTCTAGGGGCATGTATAGAGTCAGTTGTGGGCTCAGAAAGTCTTTAGGTAGCCTGTCTACTGAAGGATGAGTCTGTGTCCCAACACATTTGTTATTTAGCCTGGAGGCCTCATACCACTGAAGCCTATAGGCTGTTGGGGGGGGCAGTCCTTATTGCCAAGATGTCAGCCTCCAGGAGAGCTCACATAGATGAATGCTCCTCAGTATACCTGCCACCAATGTCTATGCCCCAGGGTGCACCCCAGCCATCCATCGCCTATCCAGGAGAGCCTCTTAAGACCAGCAGGTGGGTCTGGCCCAGGCTCCTGTCAGATTATTGCTTTTGCCCTGGGTCCTGGTGCATGTGAGGTTTTGTGTGTGCCCTTTAAGAGTAAAGTCCCCATTTTCCCCAATCCTATGGAGCTCCAGCAATCAAGCCCTTCTGGCCTTCAAAGTCAAATGCTCTGGGGGCTCCTCTTCCCAGTTCTGGACCCCTGGGATGGAAGGCCTGATGTGAGAGAACTCTCACTCCTGTGGGAGAACCTCTGTTAATATAATTACTCTCCAGTTTGTGGGTCACCCACCCAGGAATATGGGATTTGATGATACCACGCATCCTCCCCTCCTACCAGTCTCATGGTTCTGTCTTTATGTCATTAGCTGTAAAGTATCTTTTCTGATAGTTTTCAGTCTTTTTCGACAATGGTTGTTGCACACATTGTTGTGATTTTGGCGTGCTCGTGAGAGGAGGTGAGCTTAGAGTCCTTCTACTCTTGACTGCTCTCCACCTATCTTTAGTCTTTTTTTTTTTTTCTTTTTTGATCTCCTTATCAAGTTGTGCTTTTATATTTTCCGGGCACAAGTTCTTTATCAGATAAGTGATTTGAAGTATTTTCTCCCTGTCTGCGGTTTGTCTTTTCATTTCCTTAGCAGTATATTTTGAGGAGTAGAAGTTTTAGGTTTTGATAAAGTCCAGTTTATCACTTTTTCCCTTTATGGTTTGTACTTTCGGTGTCCATTTTAATACATTCTTAATAAGTTAACTGTTTTGTATATAAAATCAGCTGCTCTCACAGTCACTAATCAGCATTTATTCTGAGAATAATGATAAATATATCACTCAAGAGACTGATAGGATTTCTACGTGTAAAACATACAAGGCAATCTGTAATCCAAGGTACCAATAGACTTAATAAGAAATACAAATGGCATGCCTTTATATTGCTCATGTTGATATGTTGGTCACATGTGATGACAATCTATGTATATGTTATCACATGGTTATGAGTTCATCGTTAAGGAATACCAAAAATGGCATTGCAGAAGATGTTCAGTTACTTCTGAAGACTGGAGCTGATTTTGGTCTGAGTCAAACTTTGGGACATCCCTCATTTATGTTGATTAGTCTCCGGTGTTGATTTTGGTATCATCTGTTAATTACGGATTTCAATGTTTCCATAAAGAGAACCAAGTAAACCAACCATGACTTTCACAACATTAAGTCATATGTTGAATAGTCAAGCATTTGTGGCTCTTCACTGTACAGGGGACACAGACCCTACTCACGAGGACTGCTATGGGAGTGGTGCTGTGTGGAGGGGATTATCAAGAAATCAGCGTTATAATCCCTTTGGAGCTGCTGCTCCCTCCTCAGGGCATTCAGAGGGTGGTTTGGATTAAGTTTGTGGTCTTTAATATTTCATGTGTGTCCTCACTGTCATCCAGACCCGGAGGCTTTTAAAATTACGTAGCATTCCTTCACTGTATTGGAATCATTGTGCCCCGCTTTATTAGTTGCTTAAATGCAGTTACTGTTTTGCTGAGGTTTTTGTGTTTCAAAGACTATGCCGGGGTGCCAGGTAATGGGAAGAGGAAATAAAAGGATTCCGCCTCTATGGAGTTGACATTGAGTGGAACACAACTGTCTATGGTGCAGTAAAAGCTGGCTCAGGCTGTGTGGCCGAAGTGAGGGCATGTAGGGATCACTGCAGCATATAATACAGGAAACAGAGTATCCAGGGAACAGCTTGGGGGCCTTAGTTGCCCTTTTGGAGTTCTGAGGCTCCAGTCCATGAAAAGATATGTTGGCATTTGTGGGTGAGGGCTTGGGGTGATTTAGACCGTCTTGAAGAATTATCTTGGTCTTCCATGTTCTGTGTCTTTGGAAACAGTAGAGTTAAGATAATTGGGAGATACTATGTCTGCCTCAGTTGTATGGAGCTGCACCTGGCTTTGGGGAGCTGCCAGTTGGGCTGTAGACCTTTGGCCCACAGAGGATGATTTAAAAGACCGATGCGATGGCGGAGTTCCCGTCATGGCGCAGTGGTTAACGAATCCGACTAGGAACCATGAGGTCGCGGGTTCGGTCCCTGCCCTTGCTCAGTGGGTTAACGATCCGGCGTTGCCGTGAGCTGTGGTGTAGGTTGCAGGTGCAGCTCAGATATGTTGCTGTGGCTGTGGTGTAGTCCAGCAGCTGTGGCTCCGGTTTGATCCCTAGCCTGGTAACCTCCATATGCTGCGGGAGCAGCCCAAGAAATAGCAAAAAGACAAAAAATAAAATAAAAGACCGATGGGAGTTCCCGTCATGGTGCAGTGGAAACGAATCTAACTGGGAACCATGAGGTTTGTGGGTTCGATCCTGGCCTCGCTCAGTGGGTTAAAGATCAGGCGTTGTGGGGAGCTGTGGTGCAGGTCACAGATGCAGCTCGGATCTGGCATTGCTGTGGCTGTGGTGTAGGCTGGCTGCTGTAGCTCCGATTCAACCCCTAGCCTGGGATCCTCCATATGCCATGGGTGTGGCCCTAAAAAGCAAAACAATAAAAAAATAAAAGACCGATGGAAAAGGGGGCTGTGGCTTTTCACCAAGACCCACAAGGATCTTGGTTCTCACTGCGGCAGTCATACACCACTGGTGTGGGTGAGGGGACAGAAAAACTGTGTACTTGGGTGGATTCCCAGCCTCCCAAGGAGATGAAGCTGCTGTCCCTGATGTCCTGTTCCATATCCTGCTCTAAAGCAAAGGAAATGTACTAAGCGAAAACCTATTTGGGTCTTAGAAGTCTGATTGCCAGCTTGATCCTGTCACTGCAGCTGCACTGCTGCCTGGGAATGAGAGGTTACCCATTGGAGCTGGGGAGATACCTTTAGAGCAGTCGTGTTGAGGATGAGAAGGACCCGAATCAGGGTTAGAGCAGTGAGAGAGTGAGAGTAGTGAATATTTATACCCATGATGGACACTGAGACCCCTGTGAGCAGTTCTGGCAAGTGGCCTGGGGCAGAAGGGAGAACAGAACTCCAGCTACAGTTCTGGTGAGAGGTCTGAATGGGGTCAGGGGCTCTTCTTGGTTGTGTAACATTTTTATGTGATTTCATCTTATTGATTTAGTTTTGTTTACGGCTGCACCTGCAGCATCTGGAAGTTCCTAAGCTCGGGGTTGAATTGGAGCTTTAGCTACAGACCTATGCCATAGTCTCAGCAACACCAGATCCAAGCTGCATCTGTGACCTATGCTGCAGCTTGTGGCAACGCCAGACCCTTAATCCCCCGAGCGAGGCCAAGGCTTAATTCTGCACCCTCACAGAGACCACTTTGAGTTCTTAACCTGCCGAGCCACAACAGGAACTCCGTATTTTATTTTTTAAAAATTTAATGAACAGCGCTTGATATGTGCCAAGTACTTTATATAAATACTAACCTAATTCCTTAGACTACAATACCGTTTACCGATAAAATTGAGGCACAAAGCAGTAAAGTAGCTTGCCTGAGGCCATCCAGCTTAATAAACCGTGAAGCTGAGGTTTGAACCTGTGCAGTCTGGCTTCAGAATCCCTGCTCGGAACCCCTCCAATTCCTCTAGCTTCTCTTCTGCATTCTTCCTTATAGCAAATGAAGGGAATCAGTAGCGTTATTTATTTATTTATTTGTTTGTTTTTCAAATGTCATCATTGATGCCCAAGTCAGCATGTCCATGCAGGTTACAGCTGCGCAGGGTTCTGTCGCCAGGCAGTTTCTGGGGAACCTGGATGCCTTCCATGGCGCATGCGCAGGACAGTACCTACCCTTTGGTTTGTACCCAAGGGTTTTGTGCAGGGAGGGTTTGGTTTGCCCAGGGAAGGCCTGTTCTACAGTTGCAGGGCTTCACTTAGCATCGGTTGACTGCCCCTCTCCGATGTGGAGACAGCCCCTTCCTTAAAGTGCCTCCAGGCATCCTTTGCAGGGCTCATGGCTGCGATGCTCCCGCAGTCTCCGGCTTTGCCTCTCCAGAGGGGAACGAGCGAGTTGGCTTTGTTTGCTTTGGGAGGAGACTTGGGCAAGGCCTGAGCAATGAATGTGAGCTTGGGGCTCGTTTGGGGGTTCAGACATTTCTCTGTGGATGGTTTTGGCCTTTTTTTTTTGGTTAAGAATTCTCAATACATGGACTGCCCCACCCAGATCCTTTAGTTACAGCAAAGAAAGCAAATGTGTTCCTTTTCTAAGATAAGCCTTATAATATAATATAATATATAATATAATATATAATATAATATACCTCTCACATCAAGTCCTCCAGTTATGTGTGGTAGCGATTTGTGTGTTTTTTTTTAGACTTTCTCTTGCTAGGTGGGTACACAAAATGTGGCTTTTTCATCGTGATTTTTATTCTTTGTTACAAAGCAGCAATTTGGTTTCTAGGTCAACAGTGTAAGCAGCCTGAAGTTTTATCATAGCACTCAAGCTTCCTCTCACTGCTGGCTGAGCAGGGGCTGCTGAAATACATTGCTGACAGGAAAAAAAGAAAAAAACCACACAACCTAAAAAGTTAAGAGTTAGGTTTTATTTCCAGCCCTTACGGATGATGAGAGCCTGGGAAGCAGCCTCTCAGAGGGAGCCTCTCTCTCTCTGAAGAGCTGATCCAAAGAGGTAAAGGAGGAGCCAGGATAGAGAGGAGGTTTTGCTGAAAAAAATAAAATAAAAACCGTGGACTCAAGCATCAAAAGATGACTGCTGGGAGTTCTCTGCTGGCCTAGTGGTTGAAGGATCTGGTGTTGCCACTGCTGTGGCCCGGGTTTGATTCCTGGCCCAGGAACTTCCGCATGCTGCGGGCACGGTCAAAAAAAAAAAAAAAAAAATGATTGCTAATCACAAAAAAACACATCTCATGTTAATGATTTTAGTGCTTTTCTATGTATGGGAAGACGCAAGTGTCTAGGCTTATTGATAATATCAACTTATTCCTTTGATATGTATCTCAACTATCCATGGCCAGTATGCTGTTTTTTCCCCCCATTCTGAATTCCCCCCAGGGTGGCTGCAGTGGCTGATGGCTTGATGGCCAGCAGCATTTGGGTACGTGAATGGCAGGGAACATTCTCTGTTTATTTACTGAAAGCGCAGGCAACATTTTTTGGTCCACAGTATTGAGCAAGTTGTTGATATTTTCATTGTCATATTCTGTACCAAATGAAGGCTGACAAGCCCCACTGTGTGACTGAAGCTCTAAGTGACAGTTGTTTCTGTGTGGTGACCTAAAATAACCAAAGATTACTGCTTACGATGGAAGAATCTTCTGGAGGTTCCCCCCATACCTCTGCTTTGAGCCCAGAGCAAAACTTGTATGTGGCGTCTAGTAAATTGCACTCTCATTGTTACAATGAGCTGCAGGCACAAAGAAGGAATAACTTTGTCATATAAAGTAGTTTTGGAGTGCTGGTATCACCTATTTAACAATATTTTTGTGTGTGTCTTTTTAGGGCCACACCCGTGGCATATGGAGGTTCCCAGGCTAGGGGTCCAATCGGAGCTGTAGCCGCCGGGCTACAGCACAGCCACAGCCACGCCAGATCCAAGCCGCATCTGCGACCTACACCACAGCTCACATCAATGCCGGATCCTTAACCCACTGAACGAGGCCAGGGATCAATCCTGTGTCCTCATGGATATTAGATTTGTTTCTGCTGAGCCACGACAGGAACTCCTATTTAATGCTATTTTTAATGGTCTTATTGGTACACATGCTTGTGAAAAGACTTTGTGATCAGCATCCATCTCTTATTTGGTTATTTTCTTTAAAACTCCAGTTCTTTGTGTGTAATGCTTCACTTACATGTCATAAATGGGGCCGATAAAATTCTTTTCTTGACTCACTGAATTTCGGTTTTCATAAATAGACTCATGCAGGTAACTAATATTTGAGAAGGAAACAGTTCTTACGTGTACATGAAAAACCTCTATCGCTCTCTATTCCATCTTTCTGCAGATAACTATTCGCTAGATTAACAAACATTGTCACCAAAACAGAGTGTTTTGTTTTGTTTTTTTAAGCCATAGATCACTACATTTCTATTTCCAGAAGCCATGAACAAACAGGAACTTGCTGAGGCAGAATTAAATAGATGTTTAAACATCAAGGCAGTGATAATTCTAAAACATAATTAAAAATGCTAAGTTAAGGCTTTATGCTTATTTTGAAACCCATGTTCACAGGCTGCTCACATGTGACACCCCTTTGCATTTTGTGGTCAAGTACTATGAAAACGGTTGTTGAGGGGAAGGATATATTAGGAGCTTGAGACCTATAATGGAAGAGAAGGTAAAAAAGAATATATATATTTTTATATATGTATAACTGAAACACTTTACCGTATACCTGAAACTAGCACAACACTATATGTCAACTAACTTTCAATAACTATCTTTTTAAATTAAAAAAAAATCAAAAAGCAAAACAAAGAAAAAAAAAAAAGACTGCTATCGACCTTGGTATCCAGTCACCTCCACAAAAAACCAGGAGCACATTTTTCGTAGCACACAGGATCATCAAAACAGACTTTCGGCTTAGCATCCCTTTGACTAGAATAGAAACTCCCTGTTTATTCTAGTGTTCGTGCAATTAATAGTCCAAAACCATGAAGTTATGTGTTGATGGAGAATGCCAGAAGCAAAAGGGAAAACAAAAAATGCCCTGCGCTGGCCAGTGTCACCGATTGCTGTCACTAACTGCACGTACCACACACAGTGCGTTGTCATCGCCACTCTTCGCTGACTTTTATTGGCTACTCCTCGCTGCCCCCTCTAAACCGCAAGGTCCGTAAAGGCAAGGCTCTTGATTGCCTTGTTCATGGTGGCTCAAATACTGGCTGCCTGAGAGTCTCCACGGTCAGTAGTGGGTTGGATGGAATAGTGCGTGGAGGGGAAGGTCTTTTCTCGGCCTTTCACTTTTTTTTTTTTTTTTTTGCTTTTTAGGGCCGCACCCACGGCATATGGAGGTCCCCAGACTAGGGGTCGAATCAGAGCTGTAGCTGCCAGCCTACACCACAGCCACAGCCACGCCAGATCTGAGCCGCCTCTGCGACCTACAGCACAGCTCACAGCAATGCTGGATCCTTAACCCAGTGAGCGAGGCCAGGGATCGAACCCTCAACCTCATGGTTCCTAGTCGGACTCATTTCTGCTGCGCCGCGATGGAAACTGCATTTTTTTTTCCCCTTTCCCTTTGGAAGCCCAGCTATGGTGTGATACTTAATTTAAAACTGTGAAGCATCTGAAGATGAATCTATGGGAAATTGAATATCGAAGCAAATTTAATTGCTTGGAAGCTTAATGGATGAATTTAAAGAAAGAGAACCTTTCCCTTCTAGCTCTGGAAGCCAGAGAAACCAGAGGCTGAGGGATGTGCTCTTTTCCCTTCACCTCCTGTTCTGTTGCAGCTCTGATTT
The DNA here is from genome assembly GCF_016906955.1 of Phacochoerus africanus. Lineage (NCBI taxonomy): Eukaryota > Metazoa > Chordata > Mammalia > Artiodactyla > Suidae > Phacochoerus > Phacochoerus africanus. The sequence goes on along the minus strand of NC_062560.1, from coordinate 43,590,003 downwards.
CTATCCAGGATAACATGACCAAGGTGGACTATTTGCATCTTTGAAATTTCCACTCTTCTGCTAGCTAAGTAGCATGGTAACACAGAAACACATCTTGTGTGTTCTCTATCATTCTGGAGAATTATTAATAAAGTCTCTTTTTGGCAGTTATCCTGGAGTGATTTAATTTTAGAAGGGAGAAGAGTTGGAGCACTTGACTCTAAGTAGGCTATTATATTAAACTCTCTTGAAGAAAAATTATTTCCCAGAATTTAGTAAGATCAACTCAAATGAAATCAGATTATATCTTCAAATAAGATCAGCAAGGCAATCAACACAGAAGATACATTTTAAAAGCCTTGTTAATATCATCATGTGTATTTGGATCAGAGCTAATCATTCTGCGAGAATGCACTTTGAAGTCCTGTCTTCAATCTGTTCTTACAGTTGGGTTCCTTGTACCAGGACCCCTCACCTTTAGCATTTACTCAGTTGATGCTTTATTACTTTTTTGAGAGATTTTGCTCTGGGTCGAATGGGAGCACCCACTGCCGGCCTACACCACAGCCACAGCCATGTGGAATCCGAGCCGTGTCTGCAACCTACACCACAGCTCACGGCAATGCCAGATCCTTAACCCACTGAGCGAGACCAGGGATCAAACCTGCATCCTCGTGGCTACTAGACGGATTGGTTAACTGCTGTGCCACGACTGGGAACTCCCTCAGAGGCCTGCAGGACTTATTTGGCTGATAGGCCCCATGAGCTGAGATTGCTTTCTTGCTTTCTCTTTCTTGCTCTCTCTTTCTTCCTTCCTTCTTTCTTTTCTTGTCTTTCTCTCTCTCTCTTTTTTTTTTTTTCCTCTTCTCCTCTCTGCCAGGGCTGCGAGGGAAGTCTTGGAGGACATTGCCAGGATGATAGCAAGGTGTGTGCGGGGCACTCTGAGGCATTGAATATGGTGAGTGTCTGTGTAAGGGGTAGGTGGTGGTAGGAAGTAAAATTGGAGTGGTGGCAGATGCCAGGTCTTGGTGGGCCTTGAATGCCATGTTAAGGAGCGGAGATTTCTTTTGCCAGGGGCGACAAAGTCACTGAAGAATTTTGAGCAGAGCCGTGGCACGACTGGCCTTATTTGTGATTCAGAGAAATTAGTCTAGTGGTGGTTAGAGAATGGATGATTAGGGAACCAGGTAAGACGTGGAGAGGAGCGTTAAATTATTGCAGAAAGTCCAGGCAGGAGACTTGAACCAAAAGTAAGGTTCGTAAGCTGACCTACTAACTCGCTTTGATGAGCAGGAAGAGTGAGTGCTTGAGAAGTGGGGTTGGCAGGACTGGAAAAGGAACAGGATGTGGAAGTGATGAGGTGCCCCTCAGTTGTACCAGGCTTTGGGGGTTGAATCAAGTAATTGCTCAAATGCTTGAACCAGAGTTGCTTTCTGAGGGCAATCTTGCTTGTGATCTTATTTATTTATTTTTTAATTTTTTGCCTTTTCTAGGGCCTCTCCCGCAGCATGTGGAGGTTCCCAGGCTAGGGGTCCAATCGGAGCTGGAGCCGCCAGCCTACACCATGGCCACAGCCACGCTGGATCTGAGCTGTGCCTGCGACCTACACCACAGCTCACAGCAACACCTGATCCTCAACCCACTGAACAAGGCCAGGGATCGAACCCGCAACCTCATGGTTCCTAGTCGGATTCGTTCACCACTGCGCCATGACGGGAACTCCTCGTTTGTGATTTTAGTACTTCTCTTTAGCAGGCAAGAAGATATAAGTCGAGATCTTTTTGAACCATTAATTAATTTATTAATTAATTTATTGGCCAGGGCATGCAGTGGCTTGATGTGGGATCTTAGTTCCTAGACCAGGGGGGTCAGACCTGGGCCACAGTGGTGAAAGTGCCAAGTCCTAACCACTGAGCCATCGGGGAGCTCCCCAAGGTCTTTTTTTTTTTTTTTTTGTCTTTTTGCTATTTCTTGGGCTGCTCCCCCCGCATATGGAGATTCCCAGGCTAGGGGTCTAATCAGAGCCGTAGCCACCAGCCTACACCAGAGCCACAGCAACGTGTGATCCGAGCCGCGTCTGCAGCCTGCACCACAGCTCACGGCAACGCCGGATTGTTAACCCACTGAGCAAGGGCAGGGACCGAACCCGCACCCTCATGGTTCCTAGTCGGATTCGTTAACCACTGCGCCACGACGAGAACTCCTTTTTTTTTTTTTTTTTAAATAACAAATATCATAACAACAGGCACACCTGTAAATGGTAGCTTATAGCACTATTGATGGTTATTTAAACTCTTGGTCCTCAGTAATGACTATGGTCGCGTCATTCATCCTGCTTATGTCGGAAGCCTAGCTGAAAACTCTGGAATTTGAGAAAGGAATATACTCGTTCATTAAAAAAATAATGTCAGTCCCAAACACCAGGAAATAAAAGACTGGACCATATTATTTTGCTTCCCAGTAGTCCACTCCCAGAGGTGTCCTTATAGAATCACACGGCCAGTATGTCTTCAGTTTTCTCTGAGGGCCACTTGTATGCGGGACGCCTTTGCATTTTGGAGAAAAAAATTATTAAAAGCTATTGTTGACCTTAGTGCCCTCTTCCCCTCAAGTTCCACAAAGACCCTGACACAGATTTCTCCTGAAGCACGGGGCTAACAAAATAATTTTTAAATGAATCAACCCGTAGACTAGAATAGGAAATGCGTGCTTATTTTTTCCACTTTGTTCTTACCAGCAAAACGCACAAAATTTTAAGCTAATTTTCTGTGGTTTTCCTCGGATAAATTTTTTTCTTGTTTCGATTGTGAATTTCTTTTCTTCTTTTTCTGACTGTATTTATTAATCTTTTGACTTGATTTGTGTTTTTCCTTTGTCATTGTAATCAGTTGGATATATTCTTAAAGTACTTTTCTGAGAGGAATCAAGATTTTAGATGATCCTACATCCATGTTTATTAGACTATTTAAGAAAAGGACTTCTTCGACTTCCTTGAACAGTGTTTTTTTTCCTTCGTGCCTTTCACGTAACACTTTATTACCCAAACATAATCGAAATTAACAAGAGAAATAGTAGGGCAATTTTTGTGGTACTAAGTGAGATTCCTAGAATCTTTATTCCTTATGTAATTAATATCTATAATATATATGTCCATTTGAGTATTTTCCAAGAATATAGACTGCAGTTGCCACTTGGCTTTTGGCAACATACAAAGCTCCTGTCTGCAGTGCTCAAGAATGTGACACCCCTTCCCAATTATTTCATCATTTCTTTGGGAAAATGCAAACTAGATTATTCTAGTGACTGTACTTTGGCATAACTAATATGACCAGGTGTCCAGGATGGAGAACCAGGCCTAGGGTTTATCTTCCTTTTTCCCCGTTCCCTAGCCAGGGATTGAATCCTAGCTGCAGCAGCGACCTATGCTGCAGCTGTAGCAGCGCCAGATCCTTTAACCCTCCGTGCCAGGCTGGGGATTGAACCCATGCCTCCACAGCAACCTGAGTCTCTGCTGTCATATTCTTAACCCACTGCATCACAGCGGGAGCTCCAATCTGATCTGTTTTTCCGAGTTTACGAAGTGTAATTGTCCTGCAATGGTATGTTCTTGTTACACAAACATAGTGATTCGATGTTTTTATACATTTCAAAATGATCACCATGGTAAGTCTTGTTACCATCTGTCACCTTACAGAGATATAATTATTGATGGATAAAGAAGGGGTGTGTGTGTGTATATACATGCACAGTGGAAGAATGATTATTGTGCCATTTGTGACAGTGGGGATGGGCCTAGAGGGTATGATGCTAAGTGAAGTAAGTTAGACAAATACTAAACAATTTCACTTAAATGTGGAATCTAAAAATCAAAACAAATGAACAAACAGGAGACGACAGAGTCGTAGATGCTGGGAACAGGTGGTTGCCAAAGGGGAGGTGAGCAGTAGGTGAGTACGAACGTCCAGTTGCAAAATCAATGAGCCACAGGGATGAAATGTACAGTGTGGGGAATATAGGCCTATGGTTTTTGTTTTGTTTTCGTCCAGGGCAGCCCTTAATGTTTTGGTCAGACTTCCAGCTTTACCTGGAGGCCAACTGACCACAGGACGAGATGGTTCTCCCTTCCTCAAACAGCAAGGAACTGGAATAAGAAACCAAAATTAAAAAAAAAAAATTAAGAAAAACTAAACTATAATCAGGAGTTCCCGTCGTGGCGCAGTGGTTAACGAATCCGACTAGGAACCATGAGGTTGCGGGTTCGGTCCCTGCCCTTGCTCAGTGGGTTGACGATCCGGCGTTGCCGTGAGCTGTGGTGTAGGTTGCAGACGCGGCTCGGATCCCGCGTTGCTGTGGCTCTGGCGTAGGCCGGTGGCTACAGCTCCAATTCAACCCCTAGCCTGGGAACCTCCATATGCCGCGGGAGCGGCCCAAGAAATGGCAACAACAACAACAACAACAACAACAAAAAGACAAAAGACAAAAAAAAAAAGAAAAACTAAACTATAATCAAAACAGCTTGAAATGGGGTTTGAAAGTCACTTGGGAATTATTCGCCTGTTGATATCAGAGTCATCCTTTCCTTTTTTGAGTATATATCCATTAAGCCTCCAATTTCCTGCTGCTGGGTATTTTAAATGAGTGCCTTCACGGTAGGCTTCGGTCTCTCAGAGTTCTGTATTTCAAGGGTTTTTCAGGATGAGTCAGTGGGGAGTTTAAGAGCAGATTTGGGCAAGGTAATTACTTCCCCTCCTGTGCGCTAGAGCTTCTCATCTTACTGAGTAGGCTCCGGCCTTAGTCATCTCAGGGCTTTCAGCATCTAGTGGCTGAGTAATGCAGGCAGTCCTTTCTTGGCTGATTTCCATTTGTTCTGAGCTTAGGCACTCTAAAAATAAGCATTTGTGTTACCAGATGTTACTGGAAGGCGATGCCCTCCAAGGCCCTGCAAAGGTTGACCTGATCAGTTAGCCGTCCGGAGATGGATGGTGCATCCAGTTCTGTGCGTATGAGCCCTGGCTCTGGAGTGAGTCCTTGCTTCCCTCTTCAACGCCTGTCTGCACTTGAGCAGATCCTTTACTGTCTCTAGATTCCAGCAGCTTGATTTACAAAATAAAGAGCGTTCCTGTTGTGGCTCAGCAGAAACGACCCCGACTCGACTCGCATCCATGAGGACGCAGGTTCAACCCCTGGCCTGGCTCAGTGGGTTAAGGATCCAGCCTTGCTGTGAGCTGTGGTGTAGGTTGCAGATGCGGCTGAGATCTGGCATTGCTGTGGCTGTGGTTTAGGCCTGCCCCTGCAGCTTCTGGCCTGGGAACTCCCACGTGCTTCAGGTGCAGCCCTAAACAAGCAAAACCAACAAACAAACCAAAATAAGGTCGAGAGAAGCACTGCCTACCTTGGAGGGTTTTTGCCAGGAATAACGTTTAGTCACGTATGTGGAAAGACTTCTCGAGACTGAAAACGATACTGTAGAAGTGACACTTGTCATTCTTAACTAGCCAGAGATGACGTTAACATCATAGAAACTTGCTTAGATCCAGAACTTAATCTTATGTTACTGGAGTCATATTTTAATTTTAGGATCAATGAATGACAGTACAGCTATTAAAAACATCTTGATGGGCAAAAGACCTGAATAGACTGTTCTCCAAGGAAGATATACAGATGGCCAGCAAACACATGAAAACATGCTCAACCTCGCTGATTATAAGAAAAATGCAAATCAAAACTACCATGAGATACCACCTCACACCAGTCAGAATGGCCATCATTAATAAATCCACAAATAACAAGTGCTGGAGGGGCTGTGGAGAAAAGGGAACCCTCCTGCACGGTTGGTGGGAATGGAAACTGGTACAGCCACTATGGAGAACAGTTTGGAGATACCTTAGGAATCTATACACAGAACTTCCATATGACCCCACAATCCCACTCTTGGGCATCTATCTGGACAAAACTCTACTTAAAAGAGACATATGCACCTGCATGTTCATTGCAGCCCTATTCGCAATAGCCAGGACATGGAAACAACCCAAATGTCCATCAAGAGATGATTGGATTAGGAAGAGGTGGTATATATACACAATGGAATACTACTCAGCCATAAAAAAGAATGACATAATGCCATTTACAGCAACATGGATGGAACGAGAGACTCTCATACTGAGTGAAATGAGTCAGAAAGACAAAGACAAATACCATATGATATCACTTATAACTGGAATCTAATATCCACCACAAATGAACATCTCCTCAGAAAAGAAAATCATGGACTTGGAGAAGAGACTTGTGGCTGCCTGATGGGAGAGGGAGGGAGTGGGAGGAATCTGGAGTTTGGGGTTATCAGATACAACTTAGAATAGATTTACAAGGAGATCCTGGTGAGTAGCATTGAGAACTATGTCTAGATACTCATATTGTAACAGAACAAAAGATGGGGGGGAAAATGTATACATGTAAGGATAACTTGATCCCCTTGCTGTACAGCGGGGAGAAAATATATAATAAATATCTTGACCATTTCTAGGAGCTGAGTGCACTTGAGCCATTGTTAGAGAAGAAGCCGTTCAGTCAAGGTGGTTCTTTGTTGTTGTGTCCCCACACATCTCTCTGGAACCTCTTTTTTTTAAATTTTTTCATCTATTTATTTATTTATTTTGCTTTTTAGGGCCATACTGGCAGCATATGGAAGTTCCCAGGCGAGGAGTCAGAGCTGCAGCTGCCAGCCTACACCACAGCCACAGCAACCTGGAATCCGAGCCGAGTCTGCGACATACACCACAGTTCATGGCAATGTCGGATCCCCAACCCACTGAGCAAGGCCAGGGATCGAACCCGCATCTTCATGGATACTAGTTGGATTCGTCTCTGCTGCGCCACGAGGGGAACTCCCTGATCCCTCTTTTAGAAAGCATTGATTCAATTCATGAGAGCTCCACTCTTATCACTGAAGTACCTTCCAGAGTCCTCATTGCCTGTACTGTCACCTTTGGGAGTTAGGATTTCAACATATGAATTATGGGGAGGGGGGTGGGGACAGAGGAGAGAGACAGAAACTTTCAGGCCATAGAAATCAGTATTTTAAAATCTAATTTAGCAATCTTTTCTTTCTGCATTCCTCCTTCCATTGACTGTATATACTCATCTTTCCTTCACTTCTTGAAACCGGTTTTTTACCATTCTGCTCGTTAAAGATTTTTGACATTGAAAGCAGTTAAAGACTTTTGACATTGGTTCACTGTTTTCAGGAGAATCTTATTTTTACTTCTTTGAAGTTCATACTTGGACAAAAATGAGCACCAAGAAATAATAGCTACTTGGGTTAATTCCCAACCCCCCCCCCCCATAGATTTATTAGCCCATGATGTGGCTGATATAATATATAATTAAACTTTGGGAAATTAGGCTATCGTAACAATAATATAAAGATAAAATTAAGGAATTTTTTCCTAATTGACTTTTTGATGCCAAGTAGGTTTGATTGGCAGATGGGAAGAAAGTTGGTAGCAGGAGGCATGTCGTTAACTACTATTCTGATAGGACAGTTTACATGCATGCACTCAGTGCTTTTAAACATTTGATTGCATTGTTTTGTGTCCATACTTATCGGTATTTGTTTCTTTGATATGAGTGTATTCTGAACATGATTCTTCTATTTTCCAGTCACAGGCTGTGTTCTTGGTTATAAGCATTAACTCAACATCAGGAGGCAGGTACTGTTTTAACACATCTGCACATTACACATGCGGAAACCAAGTTATGATGAGCTCAGTAATATACTCACAACCATCAGACTAGTACTAGAGAAGCAGAGATTTGAACTTAGGTTGAGGCCAGAATTCACCTACTTAACCTTGCTAAAGCAGAGCTGCCTGTCATGTCTGGCTTTGCCAATAGAGCTCACTAAACCTTGGCTGCCAGGAGGGAAATTGGAGGCCCAGGAGGCTGCATGCAATTTGCCCAAGGTTAACTAGTGAATCAGTAGTGATTGGACAGTTGAGAGTTTATTGAGTGCCTACTGTATGCCTGGTAGGTGGGCTATTCCATATGGGAGATAGGAAAGAAATCTTATGTATAGACCTAGTCCTTAAGGAGTTTACAGTCTAGTTAGGGATATGGACTAATCTAAGAACTGGTCCCATCTGTGATACAAATAAATATCGATTTTAAAATAAGGGTAGTCGTTTAGAGAAATGAAACATCAACAGGAACAGGGGACTTGGGTAGGCTTTAGAAAGTTGTGGTTAAACCTGAGAATGTAGGAGTTCCTGCTGTGGTGCAGCAGATTAAGAATATGGCAGCAGTGGCTTGGGTCGTTGTGGAGGCATGGGTTCAATCCCCAGCCTGGTGGAATGGGTTAAAGGATCTGGTGTTGCTGCAGCCGCGACAAACGATTCAGTCCCTGGCCTGGGAACATCCATGTGCTGCAGGTATAACCATAAAAAAAAATCCTGGGAATGTAATCCAAGTGAAAAGAAGTTTTGTGAAGGTACAGAGATGGCGTACTTGCATCTATCACAATGTCTGATATATAGTAGATAATAAATGTTAATTTTCTTTCTTTTTTTTTTTTTTGGTCTTTTTAGGGCCACACCCATGGCATATGGAGGTTCCCAGGCTAGGGGTCGAATCGGAGCTGTAGCTACGGCCTATGCCAGAGCCACAGCAACGTGGGATCCGAGCCGCGTCTGTGACCTACACCACAGCTCACGGCAACGCCGGATCCTTCACCTACTGAGCGAGGCCAGGGATCGAACCTGCAACCTCGTGGTTCCTAGTCGGATTCATTAACCACTGCGCCACGACGGGAACTCCCAAGAGCTACTTTTCTTAACTATAAAGTTGTGTTAGCAATCCCCACCTCTTAAAGTCATGGTGAAAATTAAAAGATACTATTGTAAATAAAATATTTAGTGCAAAGTAGGTATTCAAGAAGCATTTCTTATCCTGCACGGATTGGTTTGAAACTGTTACCTCTTAACCTGCCGAAATGTACCTTTTCTGTTTGGGGCAAATAAGTTAAAGTAATAACTAGGAAGAAGCCAATAACATTGGGGTACTGTATTGTAACTGTGGTTTAGAAAAAGCAACTACTAAATACAAGTAAAAGTGAAAAGGAAGATACTCTATTTGGGTGTTTTGCAGTCATGAAAAAAAAAACCACACACACACAGAAATAACCAATATCTTTTCACTTCTCGAAAATGGTTTGAAACCTTGAGTAAATTACAGGAGAGAGAAAAATCCCCTGATTATATCAGCGTCATTAATAGTATAATCTCCAAAAGTACCAAACCACAGGGAGGGCAACCAGGCTCCAGGGGAGAATCGGCCTTTCCTGGAGGGGTCAGGTCCTCATGGATGCCCCCTCCCGGGCAGGAATCTCCTGTTGAACCTGGGGCACTACCCTGACCCGCTGCAGAAAAAAATTTTAACGTTAAGCCTTCTGCTTGTGAAGGGTCAACCAAGGAAGCGTTCTCCTGGAAAAGCCTTGCGCATTTTCTGTATAACTGGTTGTCAAAGGCATTATCCTTTCTTGCAATTGGAGCCTTGGATGAGGGCTCTGGTGACAGATTTGTTTTATAGAAATAAGAGGAAGCAAACATGTATCTTGCTTAACTGGTCGATTTCCTTTTATCCGATGATGTGAATCAAACGAAACACAGGCTTCCTCTTTGTTTCAGGTGTCAAGAAACCCAGAAGCCATGTAATGCTTAATGGCAACAGCAGAAAGTCAAGGAAGACCATACGTTTAACTACTTTTCTATACAGCGTAGTCAATATGATAGCTTCTATTTTAATTGGCTTGCTCTAGGTACCTTAAAGACTTGACAGGCAGTCGGACTGTACTTGAGACTGATCCATATAGGGTAGCATTTACCTAATTTAACATTTCCCCTGTGAGCCAAACACTTTGTGATTTAAGTGTGTCTAAAGACCCAGGTGTCTAGCAATAGGAGAATGGTTTAATAAATGTGGTGTCTTCATAAGTCCTAATTTAGGATTCAGAGATCCTAAATTCTAAAGCAGATCTGTCATTTGAGCCCTTACAAGATGCACAACATAACGACTAAAAGGAATGACTATGTATGAACTTCATGTCTCGAATATGAGTAATTCTCAAAAAAATAAATGGTGAGGGGAAAAAAATGGAGATGCAGTGGAATCTGCCCAGTAAATGTGGCAGAGAATGCTACTTGTCCCCCAGTATCTGCTGTCTATTTTTTACATGATAATGGAATTTTAGGAGAAATGGCTGCCCAGAAAGAAGACTTCTTTTTCTTTTTAGGGCCGCAGCCGGGGCACATGGAGGTTCCCAGGCTAGGGGTCCCATCGGCGCTAGAGCCGCCAGCCTATGCCAGAGCCACAGCAATGCCAGATCCAAGCCACATCTGCGACCTACACCACAGCTCACGGCAACGCTGGATCCTTAACCCACTGAGTGAGGCCAGGGATCAAACCCGCATCCTCACGGAACCTAGTTGGGTTCGTTAATGCTGAGCTATGAAGGGAACTCCAAAGACTTCAACAAAAAAACAGTCCTGAGCTAAAACGATGGCTCCCAGGTCTTCCTGCTCCACCACCCACAGGGTGTTGCCTTCACCATCAGGCCCAAGTTTCAGACAGAGAGAAACTGAAAACAGAACAAGGAAAGGCTCTCCATTTCCCTTTATGGGTGCTACCTCTAAACTGCACACACTACCTCCACTCACACCCTGTTGGCCAGGACCTGGTCACGCTGTTGCATCTGGAAGCAAGAGAGGCTAGAAAAGATTTTGTTTTTGTTTTATTGTGTTTTGTTTTTGTCTCTTTAGGACCCCACCCATAGCATACAGAAGTTCCCAGGCTAGGGGGTGAATCGGAGCTGTAGCCACCGGCCTACACCACAGCCACACAGGATCCGAGCTGCGACTGCGACCTATGCCGCAGCTCACGGCCATGCCAGATCCCTGATCCACTGAGTGAGGCCAGGGATCGAACCTGCATCCTTATGGGTACCAGTCAGGTTTGTTACTGCTGAGCCACAATGGGAAATTCTCTCAGGAGTATTTATGCTCTGCTTCTTATGTGAGAGAAGAAGAAATGCCTATCTCAGTGAAGCCGCTTTTATTTTGGTCCTTGTTCCAGCAGCTGAACCTGTTTCCTAAGTCTATATATGATGCTATTTATATAAGGTAAAAGAAGCCAAAGAATATTATGTGTCTGTGGATATTTAGTAAACCTTGGACTGGATATAAACGAAAACGATCCCTGATGGTCTTGGAGGGAGGAGGGGGAAAATGGAACCGGAAGCGAACACCGCCTGCTTTTTCTGCGGGCACTGAGCCGCCAGGAGTGCCCTTCTCGCTTCCGCGTGTGCTGCTCAGCCAGCCGTGTCCAAGTAGGCCCGGGAATTCCGTCACAGAGGATGAAGAGGGTGCACGTTTTGAGATTTTTGCAGTTGCTCTAGGCCAGGCTTTTTTCTGATGGTTTTTCACAGTGACTTTTACCCCTGCGTGAAGTGAGTGGGGCGGCAGAAAATATCGGTGTTATCCAAACCACCCCTAAAGCAGACGTGGAGGACACAGCCTTCGCTGTTCATTCGAGGAGCAAGCTGCGAATCAGCGCTGGAAACACAGAGGCACTGGGGCCGTTGGATGCGAAGGCACGTGGCACAGAGGTTGCCAGGAGAAGGCTGGCAGGCTGCAAGCGGTCACTCGGGTAGCAGGTACCTTGGCCCGGACCCTGGGCAAGGATGTTGCCTGCTCAGAAGCCCAAAGGGTCGGCAGCCTGAGTGGCTCTGCCTCTCGGGGGGGGGGGGGGGGGGGCTCATGTTAATTAAGCTCAGAGAGCCTCTTCCTAAACCAGGGCACCCGTTTATTACTGTATGACGGGGGAGTTGACGGTTCAGCCCCGCAGAGTGTTGGTGCAGGCAGAGCAGAGTGTCGGCTGCATGTAGTCAAGCAGCGGGGGACGCTGGGTTGTCGGCCGGAGGTGGTTTCGGACAGAATAAGGACAGAGGCGCTCAGCTATGATATGCTTATACACAGACCGGAAAGGGCAGAGGGACAGCCGTGTCCCCTCCCTGCAGCTGGTCCGGGCCAGGCGCGGTATCTTTATCAGCTAGTGGTTTCACAGATGGTCTCACCCCGTAACATTTGGAGGTTTGCTTTCCTTCCTCTTTTGTTCACTGTATTTTTTCCAAACTGGATACCACACCCTGGACTGGACTTCCCCCCAGTGAATCTCAGGGGCATCCCAGGTGGGGCACCTGGTGGCTTGGGGATTCCCAGGCTCTTCAGGGCCCACAAATAGCTCATTTCCTGGTTTATCCCACAATTTGCCAGTCACATCTAGCATATGGCCATTTCGCTGGCTGACTCTGAGGCGAGCCTTCATGCTCTTACCTGCAAACCCATGGGGGCCCTCACTTCTGCACCCCTATGCTGGGTACATTCATGATGAGTTCAGTAGGTTGGTTTTGTTTTTGTTTTTGTTTTGCTTTTTAGGATTGTGCTTGCGGCATATGGAGGTTCCCAGGCTAGGGGTCAAATTGGAGCCGCAGCCACCAGCCCATGCCACAACCATAGCAACACGGGATCCATGCTGCATCTGCAGCCTACACCACAGCTCACGGCAATGCCAGATCCTTTAACCCACTGAGAGAGGCCAAGGGTAGAACCCACATCCTCATGGATTCTAGTCGGGTTTGCTAACTGCTGAGCCACGACGGGAACTCCTTCAGTAGTATTTTTAAATGCAGTTTTTCTCATCGCACAGGAGAGTCTTCTGTCTGCCCAGTTGCCCCTGTCTTCATTCTATTTGCCTGCATGTGGAGGTGCCCAGGGGCCAGTCCTTGTTCTGATAACTTTCTCTCACTCTCTGATCTGTGGCTTCACATGTCCTTTTTTTTGCATAGCTGACTTACGGGTCTTTATGTTCAGTCCTGGATGTAATTCCTGCAATATAGTCCCGCAACTCAACCACTTTTTAAAGTGAACTTTTTGGATGAGATAACGCATACCACCATACAAAATTCAAAAGTTCCAGAGGAGTTCCTGTTGTGGTGCAGCAGAAACAAATCCAGCTAGTATCCATGAGGATGCGGGTTTGATCCCTGGCCTCGCTCAGTGCGTTAAGGATCCAGTGTTGCTGTGAGCTGTGGTGTAGGTACTCATGTGGCTCGGATCCCAAGTGGCTGTGTCTGTGGTCAGCAGCTGTAGCTCCGATTCAGCCCCTGGCCTGGGAACCTCCATATGCCTCAGGTGTGGCCCTAAAAAAGCAAAAAAAGCAAAAAAAAAAAAAAAAAGGTTCCAAGAGAAGACAACTGAAAAATCAGCCTCCCTCTGTCTCTGGACAGAAATTTATCCCGTTCTCTTCCTTGGGGCAAATGCTCTCATCATTTGAGCCATTTACCCCTGAATGTGCCACGCTCTGAGCTCAGTGTATGTGATGACAGAGTTGGCACATTCTGTGATTAGTACCAGCCTTCCCACTGGACGTTCTCACATCTGTAAATGGCATTCACATCTCACCAGCCACCTAAGCTCAAAGCCCTGATATTTCCTTCTACTTGCCTTTTGTCCCTTGCCTCATTCATGTCTTCCTATCACCGCGTTCGCTTGCCTTCCGCTTCATGGTGCTCCCAGCAGCAGACCTTTCATCTCTTTGACACTCGACTGCCTTCAGTGCCCCGACAGATGGTGCGGTGGCCTCCCCGCCCAGACAGCACTCGCCTGCTTCACGATTCTTCTGAGAACCATGAGCCTCCACTGCTGGAATATAACTGGAAGGATAACAGATGGATTCTCTCTCCAGTGCTTTCTCTCTCTTTTTTTTTTTTTTTGGTCTTTTTGTCTTTTTAGGGCCACACCCGTGGCATATGGAGGTTCCCAGGCTAGGGGTCCAATCGGAGCTGTAGCCACTGGCCTACACCACAGTCACAGCAGTTCGGGAACCGAGCCGTGTCTGCAGCCTACACCATAGCTCACAGCAACGCTGGATCCTTAACCCACTGAGCGAGGCCGGGGATTGAACCCGAAACCTCATGGTTCCTCATCGGATTTGGTTTTTGTTTTCTTTTTTCTTTATTACTCAAATGAATTTATCACATCTATAGTTGTATAATGATCATTAACAATCCAGTTTCACAGGATTTCCAACCCACAACCCAAGCACATCCTCCCACCCCCCAAACTGTCTCCTCCGGAGACCATAAGTTTTTCAATGTCTGTGAGTCAGCATCTGTTCTGCAAAGAAGTTCCGTCTGTCCTTTTTTCAGATTCCACCTGTCAGTGAAAGCATTTGATGTTGGTGTCTCATTGTATGGCTGACTTCACTTAGCATGATAATCCTGGTTGGATTTGTTAACCACTGAGCCGCAACGGGAACTTCCTCCAGTGCTTTCTTTTTCTCGTCTTCAATTTGCCTTCAGTTGGGTTATGGACTCTCAGAGGGCAGAGGTTGGGTGCTATTTCTGGTTACCCTTTAGTGCTAGTCTCTTTACTGCTTTATATGGTCATATACGCAGAGTGGGTTTTCAATATATATTTCTCAAATGATGAGATGAGCACTGGGGTTTTTTTTTAAGATTTTTCTTTTTTTTTTAACCTTTTATTGTTATTTTTTTTCTACTGCACAGCATGGTGACCCAGTTACACATACATGTATACATTCTTTTTCCTTACATCACATGTTCCATCATAAGTGTCTAGACAGAGTTCCCAGTGCCACACAGCAGGATCTCATTGCTAATCCATCCCGAAGGCAACAGTCTGCATCTGTGAACCCCAAGCTCCCCATCCATCCCACTTCCTCCCCCACCCCTTGGCAAGCACAAGTCTATTCTCTAAGTCCACGGTTTTCTTTTCTGTGGAAAGGTTTCTTTGTGCCATATATTTGTCTTTCTCTTTCTGACTTACTTCACTCAGGATGAGAGTCTCTAGTTCCATCCATGTTGCTGCAAATGGCATTATTTTGTTCTTTTTTTATGGCCGAGTAGTATTCCATGGTGTATATATGCCACATTTTCCTAATCCAATCATCTGTCAGTGGACAATTGGGTTAATTCTGCTAGAGTTGATTTACAATGTTGTGTCAATTTCTGCTGTACATGGAGTTCCCATCCTGGCTTAGTGGTTAACAAACCCGACTAGGACATGGGTTCAATCTCTGGCCTCGCTCAGTGAGTTAAGGATCCGGTATTGCTGTGAGCTGTGGTGTAGGTCGCAGACACGGCTCAGATCCTGCATGGCTGTGGCTGTGGTGTAGGCCGGCAGCTGTCGCTCTGATTGGACCCCTAGCCTGGGAACCTTCATATGCCATGGGTGCGGCCCTAAAAAGACAAAAGACCAAAGAAAGAACTTTCTACAGCAAAGTGACCCAGTCTCATACACACACACACACACACATATACACATATACATATATATAAATTCTTTTTCTCACATTATTCTCCATCTTGTTGCATCACAAGTGATTAGATAGTGTTCCCTGTGCTCTGCAGCAGGAGCACTGTTTTTTTGTGTGTGGTTGAGATGAACACCGTTTTGTTGTTGTTGTTGTTAGTTTAATTAAGATGTGGGCATTTTGTTTTTCACAACATGGAAGAACAGAACTGGTGGAGACTATGGTGGCAGGAAGATGAGCAGATAACCTGCTGTGTTCGTGCTGATTTATCATCCCTTCTTTGCATCGAAACCTTCTCCTTCCTTGCTCTGTAATGTTGCAACACTGTCTTACCCCAGGGCCTCCCACAGCACTGCCTGTGCTCCTTCCCTCCGTAGTACTTAAAATGTACTCTCTAACTGATCTCTTTTTTCTTTCTTTTTTTTTCTTTTTTTTTTTTTTTTTGTCTTTTTGCCATTTCTTGAGCCGCTCCCGCAGCATATGGAGGTTCCCAGGCTGGGGGTCAAATCGGAGCTGTAGCCACCGGCCTACGCCAGAGCCACAGCAACGCAGGATCCGAGCCGCGTCTGCAACCTACACCATAGCTCAGGGCAACGCCAGATCCTTAACCCACTGAGCAAGGGCAGGGATCGAACCCGCAACCTCATGGCTCCTAGTCGGATTCGTTAACCACTGCGCCACGACGGGAACTCCCTGATCTCGTTTTTCAAACATTCTTTCCCCTTGTTGAATGTAAGCCCCGCAAGGGCAGGATTTTGGTCACTCTTGTCGACTGCCGTCCTCCCAGTGCCTGCGTGTGGTAAGCTGCTCCGTAAGTCTTTGTTGAATGTATCACCTGGAGAGGGACCAATGGTGCGTGTTGTCACCCTAGATCTTGGCTTTGTCCTGTTCAGTGTTACTTACCATCAGTGCTCTGAGGCTTCACCGCTCTGCAAATAGGGGCTGAGCGACTGGGAGGCAAAGGGAAGGAGGAAATCGACAGCATAGTTGATGGTATTGGAAAAAAGACTTCTGTGGCTCTGCTCTCCAGGGGCTGGAGCGTCTCCAAACCCTCCCCACTTGCGTTTTCCTAACCTATGTTGAGTACCTGTATTAAAAAGGTGATTCATGTGCCTGTTTGTTACTCTTCCCACAGAGTATGTCCTTTTTCCTGGCTTCATTTCCCCTCCTTTTATGGTTAATATCTGGATTCCTTTGCTTAGGGGCTGTCACTCTGATATGAGGAGGAGGACAGTTGATGGGGTTTGAGAGGGAGCCTTAAATAGATCATTTAGTCACATGGAGGAAAGTTCTGTTTTGTGGCCACCCTGTGCCTCTCCAGTCAGCCAGCCACTGTGGCTATATGAGCCCGGGGTCCCATGTCCTGGTGGGGGACAGTCAGGGGCCAGGCCATGAATACAGAACTGGGGGGATGCTGGCTGCCTGGTAACACTAGCTTTCTGGCAAGGGCTGCCTGGTTACCCCACCTGAGACCCTACCCCCACCCCACCCTGTCCCCCCGCCACTGTGACTGTGGCTGTCAGGGGTGAACTGGCTGTGCCACGCACTGGTCAGATCATTAGCTCTAAAATGGATTTCATGCTCTTGGCAAGAAGCAGATTCACTAAGATGTTATCAGGAAAACCTCAGGATCTTATAAACACAAAGACATCAACAGACTGTGCTTTGCTCAGGAGGGCAGATTTTTGTCCTAGAGACAGTGAGGAGCCATGGGGAAGACGTGCAGCCAGGCAAAGACGTTTACTTAAGAATTGCTCTCCTTGGAGTTCCGTCATGGCGCAGTGGTTAACGAATCCGACTAGGAACCATGAGGTTGCGGGTTCGATCCCTGCCCTTGCTCAGTGGGTTAAGGATCTGGTGTTGCCGTGAGCTGTGGTGTAGGTCGCAGATGTGGCTTGGATCTGGTGTTGCTGTAGCTCTGGGGTAGGCTGGGGTAGGGGTCTAATTGGGGTACAACTCCAATTAGACCCCTAGCCTGGGAACCTCCATATGCCACTGGTGTGGTCCTAGAAAAGACCAAAAAAAAAAAAATTGCTCTCCTTGTGGCACTTTTTTTTTTTTTTGCTTGTTTTCTGTTTGTTTGTTTTTGTCTTTTTAGGGCTGCACCCATGGCATAGGAAAGTTCCCAGACTAGGGGCCTATTCCCCAGCCCCAGCCCCAGCCACGCCAGATCCGAGCCACATCTGCGACCTACACCACAGCTCACGGCAACGCCGGGTCCTTAACCCCCAGAGCGAGGCCAGGGATGGAACCCACATCCTCATGAATAGTAGTTGGGTTCATTACTGCTGAGCTGCAACGGGAACTCCTCCTGGCAGCGCGCTTTAGAGGCAGACAGCTGAGGAGCATGAAATTGGTGCAGGGCGGCTAGGAGGTAGTTAGAAAAACCAGTTGATGTGAGAAGAACTGTTGTTACTTGTGCAGAACCAGATGTCTGCCGTGCGAGTGAACAAGACGAGGGTGACTCGAAGGTCTCTGGTCTCCCAGGGACAGCGAATGAAGGCGGGAAGCAGTGTTTACATGGAGGAATGAGAGTGACCTCTCGGACCTCTTGTGTTAGAGGTGATAAGGGAGATATCAAGCAGAAGTTTGCATGTAAGATTCTGGAGCACGGAGGAGAAGAATGTCCTAGAACTAGAGTTGCTAGAATCATTGTTTTCGAGCTTCATGTTGGGGAGGTGTGGTTCAGCAGGTTAAGGGCCTGACATAGTCTCTGTGAGGATGTGGGTTCTATCCCTGGCCTCACTCAGTGGGTTAAGGATCTGGTGTTGCCACAAGCTGCGGTGTAGATTGCAGATGCAGCTCGGATCCAGTGTGGCTGTGGTGTAGGTCAGCAGCTGCAGCTCTGATTCAACCCCTGGCCCAGGACCTTCCGTGTGCCACGGGTGCGGCCCAAAAAAGACAAAAAGTTTCATGTTAGGTGGATGACTTTTTCATTTTTTCATTATGGGAAATTTCAAATGTATAAATGTTGAGACAATCCCAACATCAAAAAAAATTATGACATTGTGATCTGTAATAAAAAATATATATTTCGTCTCACTGTTTCTGGCACTGAGCTTCGCAAAGCTTTGGGATTTCCTGATAAGCCCTAGAATTACGTCTTGATAATCGTAACAACCCCCTTTCTACCACACCTGACTTGAGGGAGGTGACTTTGGGAAAGCACTTTAGGATGGGGGTTGGTTGCCAAGGAGACCTGATTGAAGGTTGGGACTCTTAGTCCCATCCACCGCCTCCTACCTCTGGGGAAGGGGAGGCTGGAGACTGACTGAGTACAGTCACTAATGACCAGTGATTTAGTCAATCCTGCCTATGTAGTGACACCTCCATAAAAGCCCAAAAGAACAAGATTGTAGCGCTTCCATGTTGGGGGACGTGCTGGAAGGATGTCATGTTCAGAGAAGGCATGGAAGCTCTGCACCCCTTAACACATCCCTAGCCCCGAAGCATCCCTCCCATGTGACTGTTTCTGAGTTGAGTCCTTTTATGATAAACCAGTGATTTAGTAAGTAAAATATTTCTCTGAGTTCTGTGAGTCTCTCTAGCGAATTAACCAAACCCAAAGAGGGTGCCGTGGGGACCACTGATCTATAGCCAGTTGGAAGCACAGGTGACACCCTGGACTTGTGATCGGTAGGCCTGTGGGACTGAAGCCTTTAACTCGTGGGACCGAGTGTCAGAATTGAGTTGAATTGTAGGACACCCAGCTGACGCTGACTTGCTTGGTGGTATGTAAAACACACACATGCACAGAAGTAGAATAAACCAAACCCCATGTACCCATTATCCAGCGTTGTTTCATCCATACCGCCCACAGCTACCCCTCCCCACGTCATTGACAGAAAATGCCAAATTTTATATGTGCATATTTCTTTTTTTCTTTTTCTTTTTCTTTTTGCTTTTTAGGGCCTAACCCTTGGCATATGGAGGTTCCCAG
Source organism: Phacochoerus africanus (assembly GCF_016906955.1). Taxonomy (NCBI): domain Eukaryota; kingdom Metazoa; phylum Chordata; class Mammalia; order Artiodactyla; family Suidae; genus Phacochoerus; species Phacochoerus africanus. Next base: position 43,570,700 of record NC_062560.1, on the reverse strand, counting down.
GCTAGGGGTCAAATCAGAACTGTAGCCACCAGCCTACACCACAGCCACAGCAATGTCAGATCCAAGCCACATCTGTGACCTACACCACACCTCACGGCAACGCCAGATCCTTTACCCACTGAGCGAGGTCAGGGATCGAACCTGCATCCTCGTGGATACTAGTCAGATTCTTTTCTGCTGAGCCACTATGGAAACTTGCTATTTGTAAATATTTCATTATCGTCTCCCAAAGATAAGGAATCTTTAAAAAAGAGAGCCATAACACATTATGACCCCTGATAAATAAGAGTAATTTTATAATATTTGCCTGATACCCAGTAAGTTCACATTTCCCCCAGTTGACCCTTTTTTTTTTTCTTCAGTTTAAGATGTAAATAAGGTCCCTACAACTGCATTTGGTTGATATGTCTTTAAAACTCATAAATCTGTCTTAATGTGTAGGTTTGGGTGGGTAACTTTTTCAAAGCCATCTGGGGCCTATTTGTGTGAATGCGAATGTTAACCAGCACTTGAACAAAAGAAAGAGGTGGAGGCATATAGGATAATGTAGGGAATCTTCCTTTTTTTTGTCTTTTTTAGGGCCACATCCACAGCACATGGAGGTTCCCAGGCTAGGGGTCCAATCGGAGCTGTTGCTGCCGGCCTGCACCACAGCCCCAGCAACGCGGGATCCGAGCCACATCTGTGACCTACACCACAGCTCACGGCAATGCCGGATCCTTCATGCACTGAGCGAGGCCAGGGATCGAACCCACACCTTCATGGTTCCCAGTCGGATTCGTTTCTGCTGCACCATGATGGGAACTCCGGGAATCTTCTTAATTAGGTGATTTTGATCCCCCCCCCCCCCCCCGAGAGGCGTGATGTTTTTAGGGAAGCTCGATGACGTTCTTGTCTTCATAGCCTCTCTCCAGCAGTTCATTCTCTGAACTGCTGCTATGGTCGCTTCCAAAAGTCAGACCTGGCCATGCCCCTTCTCAGCCCAGAAGTCTCTGCGGCTCTTGTTGGCTGTGGGCTGACGTCTGCTCTTGCGATCTGGGCTGGAGGAGATGGCTCGCCACCGTCCTGGCTCCTCGACACGCCATCTCCGCCTTCCCTTCTCCCTCAAGCTTGCCGCGCTCTAGTCGGGGGTCACTTGCCCACCGCGCGCTGAGGGCTTTGCTCTGAAACACAGCTCACACCCTCTCCCTTCTTTCATCAATAGAAGCCTGACTCCTCTTGAAAGGCCCCACTGAGAGGTCCCCTTTCCTGGGAAGGTTTCCTCAAGAATTTTTTCACCTGCAAGAATTACTCCTCCTGTTGCTTCCGCTGCCACCATCCTGTGCCTCTGGTTTGTGGTGCTTGTCACAGCCTGACTGACTCTGTTGTTCATTCTGTGTTCCCCGCGGTGGGCCAGTGGGTGTGGGTTTGGGTGTGGGTGTGGGTGCTAGTGGCGGGGCGAAGGGGGGAGGTGCCCTGGACTTGCCAGCTCAAGGTCTCCTCGGCATCCAGCCCAGAGCCCTCCTCTCTCGGAGTGCAGAGTATATCCATTTGGTACCAACTCTCCGAAGGGTGGACCACAGATTTTCTATTAAAACTTCTTCACTCTGTGTTTGGTTTGGAAATAGTTGTATCAAATAGGCCACTCAGGGAGTTCCCGTTGCGGCTCAGTGGGTTGCGAACCCAGCTGGTACCCATGAGGATGTGGGATCCATCCCTGGCCTCGCTCCGTGGGTTAAGGATCTGGTGTTGCCGTGAGTTGTGGTGTAGGTCACAGATGCAGCTTGGATCCTGCATTGCTGTGTCTGTGGTGTAGGCCGGTGGCTGTAGCTCCAGTTTGACCCCTAGCCTGGGAACTTCCATAGGCCATAGGCATGGCTCTAAAAAGAAAAAAAAAAAGTAGGCCATTAAATATGATATAGTTATAACCTGGACTGAAATAAAACCAGTGAGTAATTACGTTTTATTTTGCCCTTGTAAACACATGAAGGATTTTGCTGGGTATACGGTATAAAGTGTTTCTTGTTGTGTCATTCATGTTGACTCTGGTTGTTGTCTTTGAATGCTTCCCAGACACCATTTTCATGGCTCAAGAAATTACAACAAAAATCCAAAACGCTAATCTTTCCAGGCACTGTTTCTGTGCCTGCCAAAATCCAGACATAAATTATGGGCAGGAAAGGCATTATCTTCATAATTTAGGGACCTGATGCTTCCCTATGTATATAATCTGTTATATTATTTGTAGTCAAATTATAGTTTTTGATTTTTATTAATTCTCTCTGGCAACATTTACTGAGCGGTGACGGTATTCCAGACTTTGTGAGGGCACCACAATTTATTTAGCCCTTTGGGGGAGACATTTAGACCTTGTATGATAACGTGGTGTTAGCTGTTCCATAAAGTCAATTGGGATAAGGGAGCAGCAGCCACAGGGTGCAGGGCTGAGGGTCGTAAACCCTACTTTCAACTCCGGGTCCACATTCTGTTAACAAGCAAAAAGTCAAGTGTATTTGGTAAAGAACCAAATGGAATTTCAAGAAATTAAAAATAATCGTCAAAACTACAAACCCCATGGATGGGGCAAAGAACTGAAGAGGGATCTGGGGAGCCAGATGCTGTATCTGAAACACGATCCATGAAGGGGCCCAGAGGCAGAAGGGAAATGTATCCATGTGCTGAAATACTACACAGCGGCGAGACCACGTGAACCGGAGCCACGTGTCAGTGTGGATGACACTTGCAAGTATATTGTGGGGTGAAAAAAGCAAGTTACAGAATAATTCATACAATACATAATTGAAAGACATACAAAATGAATATCTGCAGTTGAAATTCTCCAGGCACACGAAACACCAAATCGAGGCTAGTGGTTCTCAGGCAATGGGGTGGGAGGAATTAGGGGGGTAAGATTCAAAGGGTTCTTAGCTTTCTTGGTGATGTACCGTTGATTAAGATGAGTAATAGCGGAGTTCCTGTCGTGGCTCAACAGTTAACGAACCCGATTAGCAACGGTGAGGTGGCAGGTTCAATCCCTGGCCTCGCTCAGTGGGTTAAGGATCCGGCATTGTGGTGAGCTGTGGTGTAGGTCACAGATGTGGCTCGGATCTGGCATTGCTGGGCCTGTGGTGTAGGCCAGCAGCTGTAGCTTCAATTCGACCCCTAGCCTGGGAACCTCCCTATGCCGCAGGTGTGGCCCTAAAAAGACCAAAAAAAAAAAAAAAAAAAAAAAGCAAAGATGAGTGATAGCCATGTAGATGACTAGCAGACCATTCTTGTGAAATATATATTAAATATGTGAAATATATTTATGTACATATAAAGAAATGGAATGAACACCTCTGCTGTCTAGCTTAAGAAGCAGAAAATTACTAGTACCTTTGAACCCCCCTGTATATTCCTTCCCAATTATATTACTATATTATTCTTTATCCCTTATATATAACTAAAGCTATACTTGTAGGTATCTTGATATAATTCATAATAATTTTAAAAAGGATGCCCTATAGTCTTCTTATTGTTATCTTACTAGTATATATAATTATCAGTTTGAACTTAAATCTTTCTCTCCTTTTTTTGAATTGTTGTATTTATTGGTCATCCAAGCTCACAATTATGTATTATGTGCCTATAACTAAATTTCTAAATACATTTTCAACATCTCCCAAATATGTGATGTTTTAAAAGCATTAATGAAAATGAAACTCGAGTCTGGTCCTATAAGGTTTGATCAAGGAGAACAGAGGATAATACTTTTTATAAAAGTGGCACTTTGGAGTTTCTGCTGTGGCACAACGGGATTGGTGGGGTCTTGGGAGTGCCGGGACACAAGTTTAATGCCCTGCCTGGCACAGCGGGTCAAGGATCCGGCATTGCCACAGTTGCAGCATAGGCCACAACTGCAGCTTGGATCTGATCCCTGGCCTGGGAACTCCTTGTGCCACAGGGCAGCCAAAAAAAAAGTGGGACTTCATGGCTGGGGGTCAGTATGGTGAGAATCTCCTTCGGAAGATTATGAAAACTTCTTGTGGGCTTCCCATTGTGGCTCAGTGGTTAACGAACCTGACTAGTATCCATGAGGATGCGGGGTTCGATCCCTGGCCTCGCTCAGTGGGTTAAGGATCCGGCGTTGCCATGATGTGTGGTGTATGTCGCAGACATGGCTTGGATCCCGCGTTGCTGTGGCTCTGGTGTAGGGCGGCGGCAACAGCTCCGATTAGACCCCTGGCCTGGGAACCTCCATATGCCACGGGTGTGGCCCTAGAAAAAGGCAAAAAGACAAAAAAAAAAGAAAGAAAGAAAAAAGAAAAAAAGAAAACTTCTTGTGATGGTTTTACACGGAAAGCAAAAACAAACAAGAAACATCTCTGGAGTAGGGTTTAGGGACCGTATGTTATAGCAGTGGGGTCTTTTCATGTGTAAAGAAATGTTTCTTAGTTGGGAGGTGGGATGTGAGTTGGCTATCGAGATATCCCTGATGGTCCAGAGAAGCCACCCACAGTGTGTTAATCTGCTAGGACAGCCAGAACAGAAAACCCCAGACCGGGTGGCTTACACAGAAGAAATTTATTTTCTCACAGTTCTGGTGAGATTTCTTCCTGGCTTGTGGATAAGCCACCTTTTCACTGTATGCTCATGTGGCCTTTCCTCTGTGTGTGCACACACACAGAGAGAGATGTCTCTTCTTCTTCCTATAAGGCCACTAATTCTCTTGGATTAAGACCCCCACCCTTATGACCCCATCTAATCTTAATTATCTCCTAAAAGCCTGGTCTCCAAATATAGTCGCTTTGGAGGGGGGGGGGTTAGGGCTTCAACATGGAGTTTGAGAGGACAGCATCAGTCCATTGCACATAGTTTATTTTGGTTGATAGTCTTTGATTTCAGGTGAATTCTTAAAAAGTTTTTTTTTAATATACCTATCATAAATGATAACCAAGCTCTGTTTTGTTCATTTATTTTACCATGTGTTCTGAAGACCCTCCCTTTTCACTCGTATCTATATACTTGAATTTATTTCAGTTTAAGACTCAACCATCCCTTAGTAATTGGAGTAACTAGAGCAGCCAATGCAGTTGCTGTTGTGTGTTCCAGTCATGGCTCCCCAAGATAACTGTGATTAGTACATTTGTTTATTTGCAGTGTTGCTTAAATTCAGGGTTTCCAGGAAGCGGATTCTGTAATATGCCTCATAAAAACCATTGGAAGTCTTTTGACTATGAGAGTCCTTGAATGTTATTCATGAATTTGAGCCAGATTATAAAGGCTGAGATAGGCAAGTATCCTTGGATTTAATGGCAGGTGTAAGGTTGAAAATATGTCATTGCTTCTTTAGGGGTGAGAACTCAGGCTCTTTCCCTGTAACTCCAATGGGGATAATTCCTTGTTAACAGATGACTACTGGCTAATGTCCTTAGAGTCTACTGTCATTTATTGAGTGGCACTGGTGGTCAGTTGCAGGGATGAGTGGCGAGTACTCACTGAGCATTGCTTTCGGGAAAAGTAGCCCTGGGGTTGAGGGACAGGCACTTGAATGGCAGTTGTGATGCAGCACAGTCATTGTTCTGATAACATAGTCACCATCAGAGGCTGTTCCGGAAATGCCTGATGAGCTGGCCTGCCACATATGGTTGTGTACCTTTCGCCCTGAACAATTCTGAGGAGCCTCCTTTTTTTTTTTTTTTTGCCTTTTTTTGCCTTTTTAGGGCCACACCTGCAGCATATGGAGGTTTCCCAGGCTAGGGGTCCAATTGGAGCTGTAGCTGCCGGCCTACACCAGAGCCCCAGCAATGCGGGATCTGAGCCGTGTCTGCGATCTACACCACAGCTCACGGCAACACTGGATCCTTAACCCACTGAGCGAGGCCAGGGATCGAACCCACATCCTCATGGGTACTAGTCAGGTTCATCAACCACTGCACCACAACGGGAACTCCAAGGGGAGCCGCTTTCATGTTGAAGTCTGTGAGAGCAGCCTTGACTGTGCAGAATCCAACCCAGTCCTAAGGTATCAGGAAGGCCTTCCCTGCTGGGAAGAAGCAATATCTACCTTGCGACTTGAAGGATGAGTAGGCATTAGCCTGGTGAAGATGGTTAGGGATCAAAGAGTGGGAAGAAAGTTCCAGGCTGAGGCTCAGAGGAAAGATGGATTAATTTACTGCAAAGGGTAGCTGATGTTTAACTGAAAGTCTTGTCCTGGACCTTTAAAGAGTGGCAAACAGGTCAGGAAAATGTGTGATAATCTGTGGTGGTAACATTTGTAGTCTGGTCCTTTGGCAGTTGACTTGAATTTGATTAATGTGTTTTAATTAAAGGGGAGATATACAAAACAGCAATTAAAACGTGTTAAGTGATGGATGATTCAGCCCCAGGTACACTGTCCTTGATTTTGGAAAATGTCGGGTATGAGGCAGAAGCAAGTAAATATTCATATACCTGATCTGAAATAGCAAACCGATGCTATCGTTTGAAAGGTCCTAAGACCTAACTCAGGAATCTGCTAGCCTCCCATTATTTTCTCAAACATATCTGTGAATTTTATTTTATTTTATTTTATATTATGTTATAATGTATTTTATATTTTTATTATATATTTTTTTATTTTTATTTTATTTCATTTTAATTATTTTTTGTCTTTTGTCTTTATAGGGCTGCACCTGTGGCATATGGAGGTTCCCAGGCTAGGGGTCTAATCAGAGTTGTTGCTGCCGGCCTACGCCACAGCCACAGCAATGCCAGATCTGAGCTGCATCTGCGACTTACATACACCACAGCCCACAGCAACGCCAGATCCTCAGCCCACTGAGCAAGGCCAGGGATCAAATCTGAAACCTCATGGTTCTTAGTTGGATTCGTTTCTGCTGTGCCACGATGGGGACTCCTGTGAATTTTATTTTAAAAGCATTTAAAAAATATGTTTAAGAATTCGAGTGGTCATCCATATTGTGTGAGATTTGAGGGGTTGAGTTGGTGATACTCTTTTTGCTATCAAAATTTGGAACCAATTGGGAGATTAAAGGAGCCAGGCATATAGAGCTTGGAGAGTGTGGTTTAGATGTGTGGCAACAGTGGCTTCCTGAGACTGTAGCCCTGGATTAGATAGAAACAATCCCTATAGGCCCTAGAGATGTCGAGCCAGCAGAGGCCTCACCTAGAATGAGGCAAGTGTAATCCGTTTACATTTGGGTACCATATTGGACTCCTAGTTAAAAAGTTCAGTCATCAAGTCCACATCTGCCTCCTTGGTTCTTGGTTTTCAGTGAAAGACTCTCCTACCCTTCCATTATATACTAAATGGGCATCTCTATTCTGTAAAGACTGTCAGAAAGTATGTGGTATCCGGTTACCCATAGAGAAATGCTTTGCAGCACAGCAGTGATGGGAAGATTTTCCTGATGTCTCACCCAAGAACTTCATGGGACAGTATAATGATTTTTCCATGTCTTCTTTTTCCCAAGTAGATATCTAAGACCTAAAGTCGTTTTCTTCCTCATGTTCTTAACCATGGCTTTCCATATTTGTGGATACTACTTAGAATTGACAGTGCTTTTGAATCACATAAACTTATTCCATGTTGGTTTTAATCAAATCTTTGGAGTTTCAGCTGTTGAAGAAGAGGGGCATTGTATTAGAGGTTGAACTCTTGGCTGATGGGCCTGATTTTCACTATTTTAGTGTCTCAGGCACTGATGGCAGCAAGATAGAACTTTTGTCTTGAAGGGCTACAGACTCAGTTTATTAATTCAAGTCAACTTTTATCGGAGCGGTAGTATTCCCAGGCTGGCTGATTGGTGATTCAGAAATTTTCTGTTGTACTGTCAAGAGTTATCAGATTGGGAGCAACTAGAACTCTTCTACATTACTTAGGGGCAGGGGTATTGTTGCAAAAATGGTATAGTAGCTCTGGGAAATGATTTGATCAATTCTTATGAAGTTAAACATACATTTGCCCAGTGACTGAGCAGTCCTACTCTGGGCATTTGCCCTGGAAAAGTGAAAACATGTTCATATAAAACCTGTTCATGAATGTTCATAGCATCCTTATTTGTGATAGCCAAGAGCTGAAAACAAACCAGATGTCCCTCAACAGGTAAGTGGATAAACACACTATGGTATGTTCACACAGTGGAATACTACTCAGCAGTAAAAAGGAATGTTAATTCATACTTGGGTGAATCTCAAAGGTGTTAGGCTGAGTAAGAGAAGCCAGTCCCAAAAGGTCACATACTATATGGTTCTGTTTATTTAACCTTGAAAATACAAAACTCTAGTAATGGGAAACAAATCAGTGATTTCTGGTGTTACAGATAGGGTGGAGGTATAACTGTCAAGGGATGTAGTACAAGAAAGTCTTCTTGGGAGTGATAGAACTATTTGGTATCCTGATCATGCTGGTGCTTACATGAATCTATGCTGTAGTGTATACAGAAGTAGAAATATAATGTTGTACAAATGAAGCTTATATAATATTATAAACCAATGTGGCGGTATTTTGGGAGCACTGGGTGCAGGTTTGATCCCCGGTCCAGCCCAGTGGGTTAATGATCCAGTGTTGCCACAGTTTTGGCCTGCGTCGCAATTGCAGCTCAGATGTAATCCCTAGCCTGGGAACTCTATATGCCACAGGGTTGCCAAAAATGAAAAAAAAAAAATTAAAGAGTCATAGAACTGTACCTTCAAAGGAAAAAGTCCATTTTGTTGTTAAGACAATTTTAAAAGTAAAAAAAAAAAAATTTTAAAGACAGAATCAAGAAAGTTTAAAAAAGGAAAGAGAAGTTCCTGTTGCGGCTCAGCAGGTTAAAAACCCAACAAAGTGTTCATGAGGATGCAGGTGCGATCCCTGGCCTTGATCATTGGCTTAAGGAGCCATCATTGCTGCAAGCTGCTGCATGGGCCACAGATATGGCTTGGGTCCTGTGTTGCTCTGGATGTGGTATAGGCCTGCCACTGCAGCTCTGATTAAACCCATAGTCTGGGAACTTCCATAGACCACAGATACCACAGGCCGTAAAAAAGAAATAAAAAAAGAGGAGTTCCTGTCGTGGCACAGTGGTTAACGAATCCAGCTAGGAACCATGAGGTTTCAGGTTCAATCCCTGGCCTCGCTCAGTGGGTTAAGGATCTGGCATTGCTGTGACCTGTGGTATAGGTCGCAGACGCGGCTCAGATCCTGCGTTGCTATGGCTCTGGCCTAGGCCAGCAGCTGCAGCTCTGATTAGACCCCTAGCCTGGGACTCTCCATATGCCGCAGGTGCAGCCTTAGAAAAGACAAAAAAAAAAAAAAAAAAAAGAAAGAAAGAAAAAAACAGGCCACAGACTGGGAGAAAATATTTTCAAGTCACATATTCAGTAAGGAACTTGTATCAGAATACATCAAGATCTCTTACAATTCAATGAGACAGTCCAATTTCAATATGACAAAAGATTTGAATTAGTGGGCTTTTCACCAAAGAAGATATGCACATGACCCATAAGCACATAAAAATATGCTTGACATCATTAGGCATTAGGGAAATCACAGTGAAATACCACTTAACACTCTAAAATAGATAGAACCAAAAGACAATAACAAGTGTTGTAGCCCACGTAAACTGTAACTCTCATATTTTGCTGGTAGGGATATAAACTGTATAAAATGGTATACAGCTTCCCAAGTAAACGTTTGGCAGTTTCTTTTTTATATGGTACTACTCATTGCGCTTCCTGGATTTGAGTGAGTGGTTCCTTTTCCATGTTAGGGAATTTTTCGGCTATTATCTCTTGGAATATTTTTTCTGTCCCCTTCTCTCTCTCTTCTCCTTCTGGCACCCCTATAATATGGATGTTGGTGCGTTTAATGTTGTCCCAGAGTTCTCTGAGACTCTCTTCATTTGTTTTCAGTCTTTTTTCTCTTTTCTGTTCCACACCTATAATTTCTACTAATCTGTCCTCCACCTCGCTTATTCGTTCTTCTGCCTCCTGTATTCTGCTGTTAGCTGCTTCTAGTGAATTTTTTATTTCAGTTTTTGCATTTTGCATCTCTTCTTGTTTAAGCTTGATATCTTGTTTCTCTTTGCTCAGTGTTTCCTGTAAGTTATCCATCTTTGCCTCCAGTTTATTTCCAATGTCTTGCATCATCTTTAGCATCAACAGTCTAAAGTCTTTTTCCTGGAGGCTGAGAATCTCCTGATCACTTAGCTGTTTTTCTGTGACAGTTTCTTAATATAGTAAACATAAATTTACTGTATGACACAGCAGTTCTTCTCCTAGCTTTCTACCCTAGAGAAATGAAAACATATGTCCATACAGACTTGTATGCATGTGTTCATAGCAGCATTATTCACAATAGCAGAAAAGCAGAACCAACACAAATGCATATTGACTGGTGAATGGATAAACAGAATATAGTATGTCCATACTATGGAATACTATTCAGCAGTAAAAAGTAATGAAGTACTAAGACCTTTCTTCCACATGGGTAATCCCTGAAAACATTATGCTGAGTGAAAGAAGCCAGACACAAAAGACTATGTATTATATAGTTCTGTTTGTAATGAAATGTCCAGAAAAGGCAAATCTATAGAGACAGAAAATAGATCAGTAGTTGCCTGGAGCTGGGGGTGGGAAACAGTGATTACAAAAGGAAATGTTCCAAATTAGATTGTGATAAGTGCACAACTCTGTGAATATATTTAAAAATCATTGAACTGGGAGTTACCATTATGCCTTGAACCTGATTAGTATCCATGAGGATGCGGGTTTGATCCCTGGTCTTGCTCAGTGGGTTAAGGATCTGGCATTGCTGCAAGCTGCTGTGTAGATCATAGCAGCGTAAGTCACAGACGTGGCTCAGATCTAGTGTTGCTGTGGCATAGGCCTGCAGCTGCAGCTCTGATTGGACCCCTAGCCTGGGAACTTCTACATGCTGCAGGTTTGGCCCTAAAAAGAAAAAATAAAATAAAAATAAAAATCATTGAATTGTATACTTAATACATACCATAAAATTCTCTGTAAATTGTACCTCAATTTTTTTTTAAAAAATGGGATTTCACTACATATTCAAAACAGGTAGCAAAAATATTTTAAATGTATTTTCCTTGAAACTAATATATCAAGGAATAGCACAGCTGCATAAATAAGTAGTAGAACCAGTAGAAAAAGATATTGAAAAGGCTGTTAGATACCTTCTCAAAACCAGATTCACTTAAATGTGACCCCCAAACCTAAAACGTCATTGTCGCTACTGGGATCCGTTGCATTCTCTTTATTCAATCAGTGAGAAATAGCTATCACTCTCCTCAAACACTGTGTGACTGGATGTGGCATGAGATGCTTTCTTTTCTCAGAATTCTGGATGAAGCTTTTAGAACTCAAAACAACTTCTGCAGTGCTATAAATATCCCTACAGCAGCGGTGAAACCAAACTGGGGATCCTCTACTCCCAGTAGCTATCATATAAGGGAAGGTGGAGTCTCGTTAGAGAACAGTGCATCCATGCACCTGTTCCCAACCCCTTAACAAAGACTTATTAATAGAGACATTTAAATATTGCAGCAGGTGGATGGCTGTCTAGAATTTCAGCTAACCGTGTGGCGATTTGTTCAACTGTTCTCCCAACAGCCTCAGTTTCAGAAGTGGGAACTGGCACCAGACTAATGGGGGCTAGTTTCTTTAATGGCCCCATAGGACTTTGGAACCATGCTTTGTCCATAATTAAGTTTCTTCCTCATACCACCAATTTTTGGATGGGCACAGTATAGAAACTATATATAGAGGTTTTTTGGTTATGTCTTTCTGTTTTTAAAAAGTTGGCAGTTGTATACTGTCAGCACAATATGCAAATATAGGAGTTTCCTCATATTCAAAAGTTGAAACAGGAGTTCCCGTCGTGGCGCAGTGGTTAACAAATCCGACTAGGAACCATGAGGTTGCGGGTTCGGTCCCTGCCCTTGCTCAGTGGGTTAACGATCCGGCGTTGCCGTGAGCTGTGGTGTAGGTTGCAGACGTGGCTCAGATCCTGCGTTGCTGTGGCTCTGGCGTAGGCCGGTGGCTACAGCTCCGATTCAACCCCTAGCCTGGGAACCTCCATATGCCGCGGGAGCAGCCCAAGAAATAGCTTAAAAAAAAAAGGCAAAATAAAAAAATTTTAAAAATAAATAAACAAAAGTTGAAACAGTCTTAAACATTTTTGTCCTGAAAGAGTATTGAATTTTTGCACCTTTGGAGTTTACCATGTCGCTTTAAACCACACCAGATGTCAAAGGAATTTCATCTATATTTGCTTTCTGTAAAAGTTCAAAACTAAATTCTTTCCTAACATTAGTCATGTACCTGTGAAATCAGTGAGTCTCTTTTCATCCGGCTGACATATACTATTTTTCCAGCCCACATGCATAGTGGGTTATTGCTCTTTGTAATCTGGAACACTATGGTGTTGATCCAGTAGAATCATTAATGCCTCTATTGCTCTCCATTGTTTTTTGTGGATACTGAACTTTCTGAGCTTTGAAAAATACGTAAAATTCTAAGATACCCCTCTACAATCCTGATATCTTATTCTTTCTTCAGCGTCTTCTTTTTTTTTTTTTTTTTTTTTTTTTTTTTCCTGTGGCTGTGCCCATGGCATGCGGAACTTCCCAGGCCAGGGCTCAAGCCCATTTCACAGCAGTGATGATCCTGGATCCTTAACCTACTAAGCCACCAGGGAACTCCTGTCTTATTCTTTCTTGAAGTGGAAGATGCCACACGTGAACTTAATATAGCAATGACTGTCCTTTTGTGCCATGGACTGCAATGGTAATAAACATGAATCTAAATGTTTGAGGAGTTATTGCTCAAACTCTACCTTGAATTAGCAGCATATCCTGTGGCTTGGTATATTTTTGGTCCAAAGTATCAGGACAGTTTTCACCTTTGTCTGCTGTGGTGGGGTTTGTTGTTACATCTAACACAAGGGGACGGTATCTTCACCTTTGCTGTCTCCTTTATGTCTTTAATGCCGGCACATTGGGCCTGGGTAGGGAGGGAAAGATTTTTATAAGTAGGTAAAAACAATATTCATCATCTAATAACGCTTCTCGGTATGATGGTAATGTTTACTGAGGCTGCGAGGGCATTTCCAGCAGTTGAGGAATTTGTCTGCAAATAATAAACCTTCTGTAAGGAAGAATCTCCTGTATTTCCCTTCTGCTCTCAATATTCTTACTAGATAACTTCTGTGACCACGTGTGGGAGTTTTCTCCCACCAAGCAATTCTCCAACTCTCTAGTGGATACCAAGAATTCCCACAATTTCACTCACTTCTGACACTATCTACCTGGAAATAGCATCAGATCTACAGGCCTCACAAGATCCCTGCTCCTCCACTTTAGAGGTCAGTCACAAGTCCAAGGTGTCACCAGGGCTTCTGACCAACTGGCTGTAAATCAGAGGCTCCCCTTTTCTCTCCTTGGGTTTGATCATTTGCTCAAAGAACTCAGGAAGCCCGTTTACTTACTGTATTACTTTTCATGGTCTATGCACGCGGGTCTGAAAGAAGAATTTTCCTGCATGGCGAGGTGAAGAGAAAGAAGAGTTTATTGAGATGAGAGATGCTGCTGGCACAGCAACTTCTTGATGATTAGGAAGAGCTGACCCTGGGCACATGGTCATGTCTGTTTTTATAGCCCAGGGAGAACAGTGGTCTTAAGATACACCTGCTGACCTGCTGATCGGTTGGGAAAAGAGGGGTCCTAGGATACACTTACTGTTTAACTGGGGTATGTATTGCCCCTATAGGGGCGGGGTGAGGAGTGGGCCACATACGTTTCCTCATAGGGGGTCGGAAGGGGTAGGCCAGGTTGCTCAAGGTGGGGAAAGGGACATTACAATGAGATGGGTGGGGTGGTGATAAGGGTGTGGTAATTCTTGTCTTGGCCAGAGGCTTTGAGTTCTATTTCCTTGAAGAGGCCTTGACCATTACTGGTTTAGTATAAAAGAATATAACTTCAGGAACAGCCAGATGGAAGAGCTGCATCAGGGAAAAGATGTGGGAAAGGACACAAAGCTTCCTTGCCCTCTTCGGGGGAGCTGCCCTCCATGTGTTCACCAACCCAGAAGCTCTCTGAATCCGTGTACTTTGGGGATTTTTATAGAGGCTTTACTACATAGGTATAATTGATTAAATCATTGGCCATTAGTGATTAACTCAACCTCTAGTCCCCTCTTCCCTGCTTGAAGGTTGGAGAGTGGAATGGAATTAAAAATCCCAACTCTCGGAGTTCCCGTTGTGGCGCAGTGGTTAACGAATCCGCCTAGGAACCATGAGGTTGCAGGTTCGATCCCTGGCCTCACTCAGTGGGTTAAGGATCTGGCATCGCCGTGAGCTGTAGTGTAGGTCACAGATGCGGCTTGGCTGCGGCTGTGGTTTAGGCTGGTGGCTACAGCTCTGATTGGTCCCCTAGCCTGGGAACTGCCATATGCTGCGGGTTCGGCCCAATAAATGGCAAAAAGACAAAAAAAAAAATCCCAACTCTCTAATCACCTGGTTGGTTCCCCTGGCAACCAGTCCCCCCATTCTGAGGCTAGTTTGGGAGCCCCCAGCCACCAGTTATCTCATTAGCATACAAAAAGACACTTATCACTTGGGAGACTCCAAAGGTTTTAGGAGCTGTGTGCCAGGAAACTGGAAGACCAACTATATATATTTCTTAGAAATATTAAAATCAAATATCACATCTCCTCTTCTGTTAGCCACTGTGAGGACCCTGTGCTGTTATGATGGTTGAGTTTTTAAGTTAGCTCTGCTATTACTGAGGCTAGTAAAGAAATGGTGAGCTTCTGGGTTCACCAACCCAGAAGAGGGCAAGGAAGCTATTGATTTGGGAGAAGGATAGCCTTTTGTAGATGACTTACTTTGATTTCCTGATGAAGACTAAAGAAAAACATGTTTTATTTGGGGACCTTTCCAAGGACTGTATAGCTCAGGATGCAGCCTCTCAGCTCTGAAGAACTGTTCCAAAGAGGTCAGGGAGGAGCCAGGACACACCAGAGTTTTTGCTGGGGAAAAAACCTAAACATCAAAAGAGAGCTGCCAATTGCAAAAATCAGACATCTCAAGTTAATGAAGTCAGTGTTTTTTCTATAAATGGGAAGATATAAGAGTCTGGGCTCACTGAAATTATTCTTTTGATAAGCGTCTTAACTCTCTAGGTGCATACCCTGTTTTTCTCCATCTGAATTGTCCCCAGGGTGCACCTTGAGGCGTGGTGTCTTCACTGGCAGCTGATGGCTGGCAGTGTTCCTTGTTTACTGGAATTGTTGCAGAAATATTGGCTGCCTCTGTGCACTGATGCTAAGTAGAAATGCAGAGACAGAGTTGGAAGAAATAGAAAAAGTAGCTTTAATTGGCAGGCAGAGAGGAGAACACAGCAGGCTAGTTCCTCAAGGACTGTGCTCCCCCGCCCCAGGGGGTAGTGAGGAGTCTTACAGTGTTGGGGGAGCAGGGTGTGATCCGCTCATGGACAGTGACCCTGATTGGTGGGGGATGAGGTCACAGGGAGTCAGCGTCATCGACCTTCTGGTTCCAACCAGTCTGGGGGCCGTGTGTTTGTGGGCAGCATCCAGTTGACTTCTGTACCCCGCCTCCCCCCGCCGCAATGGGGGCTTCAGCTCCTGCAAAGCAGCTCCAAGGACATGGCTGGGAATATGATCTCTAGTCTTTGCAGAAGAACTGAAGGGCCTTGACTTTGTTGAATGGCTGAGTGATTATCACTATTATTTTTTTCTCTGTATTTTTTTTAACTTCCCTGATGAAATGGGTCCTTTGACTAAAGTTATTCTATAGCTATATACACACACACGCATATATATTATATACATATATATATATACACAGACATATATGTATATATTTATTAAATCTACCTTCTAATTTTTTTCCATAGGTACCAATAAAATGGCTGTATATAATGAGAGCTCTCCAAAACTTTACTAATTTAGAAATTTCTCGAATGTAAAGGATCTGTCATCTGGCCTTTGATGAGATATACCTTAACAGTGACTCAAACCATTTAGATGCAAGAGGCTTCCCCACAAAGAGTGCAAAGGATGCAGCCTTCACAAGATCCGGAAAGTTTACTCCCCCAAAATATGCTAAGAAAATAAAGGGCCTTCATTGTACAGGTTGACGCAACAAAGGTGAAGATGACAAAGGCCCCTTATGGGCACCTCTTAGGACAAATTTCTGAGAGTTGGCACAGCCAGACAGAAAGACTGCTCAGGACCCCCGTCTACCTGACTGGCTGCCAAATGTACTCTGTATGTGTACCTTCTGAATGGCAGAGACCAAGCTCTCAAGTTGAGGTTATTAAGAACCTCTTTTTTTTTGGGGGGGGGGTCTTTTTGTATTTTCTAGGGCCGCTACTGCGGCATATAGAGGTTCCCAGGCTAGGGGTCCAATCAGAGCTGTAGCCACCAGTCTACACCACAGCCACAGCAATGTGGAATTTGAGCCCCATCTGCAACCTACACCACAGCTCACAGCAACGCCGGCTCCTTCACCCACTGAGCAAGGTCAGGGACCGAACCCGCAACCTCATGGTTCCTAGTCAGATTCATTAACCACTAAGCCACAACGGGAACTCCAGGAACCTCATTTTTGTAGTCAAATTTTAAAACTTTAGTTTTTCACAAAAGTCAATAATGTTCAAGTATGTTAATGCCCAGACCAGCTCAGCAGGATGGGGCTGAAGAACGGGTGCTGTGGAACTTAAGGAGAAAAGGTAACATAAAACAAGACACAGAGACATTTATCTTAAGGTGGGAACCGGGGGACTCAAGGTCTCAGGGACCAAGAGCGCTGCCTCAAGAAACCACACTGCTTTTATTGTGTTTTTTAGAATGGCGTCAAGTGAGAAGGGGGTTGTAGGTGCAGGATATAGGTTTTTTTAAGTTATTTTAAAAGTCACAGAGCCAGTTTCTGATTAAGCTTTTACTCTGACCTTTAGGCACATAGCAATCATTAGCTTTTGAGTTAGCTATCTATGCATAGCGTTCCAGAGAATCCTCACTGTGCTTCTGCAAATGGCATGCCTAGGTTTGCACCTCGGTTCTCCTTGCTAATGCATATCCTGCTAACGGCCCCTCATAAACCCCTTGGGGCCATGAGGCTCATCTTCCTCTTATTCTGAAGAGGACATACCATGCTGTGCAAACGGCGTGCCAATCTGCACAGGTCCGGCGTGCCTAGACCAGCGCATTATGTCCTCATTCAGCTGACCGCATGGATAACTTATGCCTTTAGGTCTTTGTGCTTAAGCTTAAGTCATTCACCGTCAGTGCAACTGTTTTTCAAGCAGGAAGATGGGATAAAGTAAAGCAGGACAAGATGGAGTTTTCAGCAAAGAGGCTAAGAAAATATTGTAGAAACATGTCTCGTGACATGTTAATACAAGTGTATAATAATAAGAATAATAATTCAACATAGACACAGATTTGGCTTAAAGAACTATATCTTTCGAGATTGTATATAGTATTTGCTCTTCATTACTGTCTAGCGAGTTCTCATGTCTTGGTGACATTGTAGAACATTTTATATGGAATACAGTAAACATTGTTCTTTGTTTTTCTCATATAACTTTCTCCATTAATGGCAAAATGAGATGGGGAGGCATTTCACCAGTTGCTCTCAGAATACTGCTAGCAAAGAACTGAATATAGAGAGAAGTCTGAACTTTCCTCCTAAGAGAGAATTGTAGAAAGTGCCTGGTGGTCATTTATATTTTGTTCACATTTCACTCCCTTTTACGTGGGCATGTGTGACTCCCGTCCAGGACCAGGGGACTGACAATTTCTTCCTCACTCATGGAATTGAGTGCTTATACCCAATTTTGCTGTTTTGTTTGGTTTTGTTTTGTTTCCACTAAAAGGGAAAACCCTAGGAGCAGAATGAGACATGCAGACTGGCCGCTAATTATGCCAGCTGTATCAATGCCACAGCCCCAAGAAGCCGGCTCTGCAATCCCTGAGTCATGCCTGTGAAAATTTGCTCTGTAGTGTTGAGCTCTCTAAGGATGTCATTATTTTCTCCATGATACCCAGTACTTAAAATGAACTAAGCAAAAGCATTCCTCTCTCTCTCTTTTCCCTTTCCTCTGTTTTGTGGCCAAATAAGTTGCATTTGTAGCAACTAGAAATTCCCCAGGCCTTGTCCTCACTAGCGAATGGCCTGAGGGAGGCTGATGGTGTAAATTAAAGAGCTCGGTGGTTTTGCTTTGAGCTGTGCTGGGCAGAAAAAAAAAAACATTGCCTTCTAACACCTCACCTTCCTCCCCCGAAAGCTTTAGACATGAGACACGATCGGTGGTTGAACGTACTCAAAGTACCATGATAACCACGAAAGGTACCTTCCTCCCCTGTCCTCCTGGTGCCTGAGGGACTCAAACCAGAAGAGATGGAAGCCTCACTCTTTTGAAGGACTGTGTCATTGTTGCTAAAATACACAGCCTATTCCCGGGCTGTACGATTACTTCCGAGTGTCTTAGTTGCTGCCGTTTTGGGTTTTTGTGTGTGTGTGTGTGTGTTTTTTTTTTTAATTACCCTTTTGTATTTATTTACTTATTTTTTGCTTTTTAGGGCCGCACCCATTGTATATGGAGGCTCCCAGGCTAGGGGTCGCATCGGAGCTGTAGCCGCCGGCCTACACCACAGCCACAGCCACACGGGATCTGAGCCGCATCTTCAGCCTACACCCCAGCTCACGGCAACGCCGGATCCTTACCCCACTGAGCAAGGCCAGGGATCGAACCTGCAACCTCAGGGATGCTAGTCAGATTCATTCACTGCTGAGCCATGACAGGAGCTCCTTATTATTTTTTTTAAAGTATAGCTGATTTATGATGTTTCCTCAATTTCCACTGTACGGCCACGTGACCCAAAGTTGTTGCCCCTTTTCCCCCCACGCTCTCTCTGCCTCTCCACCAGCCTGACCGTGTCTCCTCCTCTGTTCCAGGGCTCATCGTTGGGGTGATCCTGCGGTACGGCACCCCTGCCACCAGCGGTCGTGACAAGTCCCTCAGCTGCACTCAGGAAGACAGGGCCTTCAGCACCTTATTAGTGAACGTCAGCGGGAAGTTCTTCGAATACACGCTGAAAGGAGAGATCAGCCCCGGCAAGGTCCACAGCGTAGAGCAGAGCGACATGCTGAGGAAGGTGGGCTCTGGCCCCCCGGGCCCGGCCATCCCGCCAGGGGTTTCGATTTTCCCCGTCTGTCTTAACCTTGGGAAGAGAAGTCGTTTCCAATTCCTGAGATAGCCGAGTCATTCCCGGGGCTCAGTTTGGCTTAGGGAGCATTTGGCCCATGAGGAGAAGAAGGAGCCGGATTTGAACTTGTGCCTTTTATTTAGCTTTGTGGGACTGATGCAGGGGGGGCCCCAGTGGTGTGCTGGTCTGTACGTCCCCGCTCAGCTCCTCTCTCCAGCGCCCATCTCTCTTTGTCTGGGTGGCTTATCCTTCTTAGGGTTTAGGGATGAGGTTGTCTCTTCTTTGAAACGAGGTTGGTTTCTTGTTTTTCTTGTAACTTGTTTATTCAGGGTTCAGAGGTGTTATTCTTCGTGCCTCCTGGTTCTTTTCCCATAGTCTACAAACGTGCACTCTCATCGGTGTTTGCTGCCAAAGGCTTAATGCATCTTCAGAGGAAAAATGTCTTGTTGTCTTAGAATTTGGGTCTAAAAGCTGTTTTTCGTTTGATGTCAGGGAGCGCTAAAATACTCCACAGGAAAGGGGGTTATATATCCCCTCACTTGGGTGATTTTCAGGATAAGCCCAAGATCTGTATTTATCTACGTAGATTCTGCTACCGTATAGATGCGGAGTTATCAGCAGGAAAGCTTCCACATAAGGTCGGAGGGATCCAAGTCGTGAAAGCCCCTTTTTTTATTTTTTAATTTTTGCTTTTTAGGGCTGCACCCGCAGCATATGAAAGTTTCCTGGCTAGGGGTCCAATCAGAGCTGCAGCTGCTGCAGCCACAGCAACACCAGATCTAAGCTGCATCTTCGACCTGCACTGCAGCTCACAGCAACGCCGGATCCTTAACACACTGAGTGAGGCCAGGATGGAACCCGCATCCTCGTGGATACTAATCAGATTGGTTTCTGCTGCGCCACCATGGGAACTCCTGTGTCACTTGTTTTAAATATTCAAACTTGAATCAGCGGCTGAAAATATTAAGCAAATATTCTGGCACCAATTGATATTACACTAAAATCGGCTTCTCTTTCCTTTTTAAACTTTTAGGTAACATTTGATCCAGAGGTCTTTTTCAACATTCTCCTGCCTCCAATTATTTTCCATGCTGGATACAGTTTAAAGAAGGTAAGAGATTTTTGTCAGCATTTCTTAAAGCATTGGGCATTTCTGTGTTCATTTACCTGCACAATTTTCTGGTTTTTTTCCTTCTCCCAGATTGCTTATTACTATGTTCCGTGCCCACTCAGAGACCACAGTGGACTCATCATCTCAGTGACTCATTTCTGTTTTAAAATCTGGGCCTCTCCCCCATTGCTGGTGGGAATGTGAAGTGGTATGGGCACTCTGGCACACATTTTCGCAGTTGCTTATAAAATTCAAGTTGACATTACCATCCGACCCAGCGATTTTGTTTCTGAGGATTTATCCCAGAGAACGGAAAGCTTCTGTTTACACAAAAAACCTGGACATGCTGGTTCATAGCGACTTTGTTTGTCGTAGCCCCCAACTGGAAACGAACAAAATGTCCTCCAGTAGGTGAATGGTTCAACACCCACCCATACCATGCAGTAAAACACGACAAACTATGGATACACAAGGCAGCCTGGATGGTTCTCAGAGGCATGATGCTGAGTGGGAAAAAATCTTCAAAGGTCGCAGACTGCATGATTTCATCTATACAGCATTCTGAAAGTGACAAAACTATAGGGGTGGAGAACAAATTAGTGATTGCTAGGGGTTAGAGATGGGGGGGATGAGAGTGGGGTGGGTGCTATAAAGGGGGTAGCATGAAGGAAATCTACGGGGCAATGGGACAGTTCTGTATCTTTTATTTTTTTTAGGGCCGAACCTCGGGATATGGAGGTTCCCAGGCTAGGGGTCGAATGAGAGCTACAGCTGCCGGCCTACACCACAGCCACAGCCACGTGGGATCTGAGCCACATCTGCAACCCACACCACAGCTCATGGTAACGCCGGATCGTTAACCCACTGAGCAAGGCCAGGGATCGAACTGGCAACCTCACGGTTCCTAGTCGGTTTTGTTAACCACTGAGCCACAATGGCAACTCTGAACAATTCTGTGTCTTGATTGTAGTGGTGGTCACAAGAATCTACACATGTGATAACATAGAACCGGGCACACACATTGTACCAATGTCAGTTTCCTGGTTTTGACATTGTACTACCGTTATGTAAGGTATCAGTGGAGGAAAATGTGCGAAGGTGCACGGGACCTCTCTGTACTATTTTTTGCAACTTCATGAATCTGTAATTACCCCGGAACAAAAAGTTTTTAAAAAATCGATCCTTATTATTGAGGGAGGGTTTTGTGCTCAGCAGCAAGGTTGGGCCTTAGCTCCTAGTTATTGAAAATACCAAATACCTTTATAAATAGTGTGAGTGGCTCCCTTCCTCCCCCATTGTGGGACTATTCTGTGAACATTTAGCTTCCAAAAAGGCCGCCTTCAGATAACAGCCGAAGAACTTGTTTCAGCTGTCTCTCTGAGTGGGTACCAAAGGAAACCTTTTCAGTGAGCTGGAGAAGAGAGATCTTGGCCACCCAGAAAACTCAGTAACATCCTTAGAAAGTCGAGAATGCCTTCTAAGCCGATACACCTCTAGATAGATCAATCGAGAAGAGGAAAAAAAAAAAAAAGAAAAGAGAAAAGAAACAAATTACCTATATTAGGAATGAAAGAGGGGACATCCCTATAGACCCTTCATACATTAAAAGGACAGTAAGAGAAGAACATGAACAACGTTGTGCCAATAAATTTGACTACCCAGGTGCAATGGGCAGATTTCTCGAAAGGTACACATTACTGAAACGGACCCCAGAAGAGATGGAAAACTTAAAACAGCCCTCTATTAATGAAGTAAATGGAGTACGTAGTTCAAAACCTTTATACACGCCCAGATGGCCTCACTGGTGAATTCTGTCTAGCACAGAAGGAAGAAATAATAGGAGTCCTGCACAGAACACAGAGGATGGAGCAGCCCCAGCTCATTTTAGGAGAGGGTGCTTGCCCATCAGGCTTGTTCTTCTATCACAGCAATTCTGCAGTTTTCAGAAGGTATTTATTTATTTATTTATTGTCTTTTTAGGGCCACACCCACAGCACATGGAGGTTCCCAGGCTAGGGGTTGAATCAGAGCTACAGCCGCCGGCCTACGCCACAGCCACAGCAACGCCAGATCTGAGCCGTGTCTGCAACCTACACCCCAGCTCACGGCAACGCCGGATCCTTCACCCACTGAGCGAGGCCAGGGATCGAACCCGCAACCTCATGGTTCCTAGTTGGATTCGTTTCCGCTGCACCACGACGGGAACTCTGATTCAGAAGGTTTTTCAACTTTTTTGCTTTTTAGGGCCATACCCATGGTATATGGAAGTTCCCAGGCTAGGGGTCCAATCAGAGCTGTAGCCGCCAGCACACACCACAGCCACTGCCATGCGGGCTCCAAGTCACATTGGCAACTTACACCACAGCTCCTGGCAATGCTGGATCCCCAACCCACTGAGCGAGGCTAGGGATCAAACCCACATCCTCATGGATACTGGTCGGGTTCATTTCCCGTGCGCCACAATGGGAACTCCCAGTTTTGAAACTATTTCTAACCAATACAACTACAGTTATTTATGGAGTATCTGATATATATTAGATATAAATATATCCCTTATTTCTCTTTTTACCTACATTATTTCTAATCATCACAGACACTCTGTCAGGTGAGGGTATAGATTACCTTACACCCCTTCTCCTCCAGGCTTCCAACTCATTTATAAACAGACACAAGGAACTAACTGGCACTTGAATGATCAATTTATGATCCGAAGTCCCTGGTAACACATGTTGGATGTTGTAGTTTAGTTCTGGGTAATGGGGCTCCTTACCACCCACCTCATGAATGGAGGGCAGACACCAGGTTTGCCAGTCACAGGTAGAGAGGCTGAAATGTAGAGATCCTGGAAATTGCTGGGCCTCCCAAAGGCGGCCTCTTCTGCTTGTAGCATGGAGGCTACAGGAGCAAGAGCACTCCCCCACTTTTCACCAGAGGATCAAGGCTGCAGGTCAGGGTCAAGTCAATCCCCCGCTTCTGAGATCAAAGGGGCCCTCCTTATTGCATCACCCTGGAGGGAGGAAGGGTGAGACTTAAGCTCCCCCTCCCCAGTGGATGCTTGAAGAGCAAGAGGCTGTATTTCTGCACACCAGCCCAACACACATTTGTGCACTCACAGACATGTAGAGGATGTCCTGCGTTTTACTGATGATGAAGCCAAACTCAGAGTATGTGACATGGGAGCTTGCAAAGGTGGTGCAGGACTGAGTCAAGGTTATGATCCATCTGTCTGACCGGAGGGTCTAGGGTTATTCCTCTGTGTTACATTCCCTCTAGACTTAGGGCTTTTCTGTCCAAAAAAAAAAAAAAAAAAGGTACCCTTTTTCTGACTCATTTATGGGCTTGGCAAAGTAATCCGAATCTATCTGTCAGCTCTTGCCATGTAGCAAATGGGAGATGATCTTACAAGTGTAAATATCTTTATCTAAAGGAAGAATTTGGGAACTGCCCTTCAGATCAAATGACTAATGAATAATTTGGTGTTTTAAATAACTAATCTCCATGCATACTCCACATCATAGCTGCTTTAAAATGAAACCAAATCATTGGTTGTGAAAGGCACTCTTAAGGGCTGAAAAACAGCCTAGTGTTTGCAGAGCCTTCCCTTTGTCAGCTTCATTTCCTAAGAAGATAAACATATCTGTTTCTCTGATAAACACACATCTGTCTCAACACACAGATAAACTGGCTTTGCCAGTTACCAATGTAAGTTGTTTTTGAAATGCTAGTCTTCAAGGTTATTATTAGGTTTTAGTTTAGTCTCTTTCCATTTTAATCAGGCACCTAACTAGTCGGTTCTTCTGTGGTTGCCATCTCTGATGAAATCTGTTTCCAATTAAATGTAGAATAAATGTTTCCTCATTTAACTGCTGGTACCTAAACAGATAGACCCTCGGACCTGGGTACATGCACTTGTCATGCAGGCATGGACCTTTTTTTTTTTTTCTCACCTGAGAAAAAGCACCATAGCAGTTAGATTTGATTTTTTTTTTTCTTTTTGCCATTTCTTGGGCCACTCCCGAGGCATATGGAGGTTCCCAGGCTAGGGGGCTAATCGGAGCTGTAGCTGCCAGCCTACACCACAGCCACAGCAACGTGGGATCCGAGCCAAGTCTGCAGCCTACACCACAGCTTACGGCAACACCAGATCCTTTAACCCACTGAGCAAGGGCAGGGATCAAACCCGCAACCTCATGGTTCCTAGTTGGATTCGTTAACCACTGTGCCACGACGGGAACTCCCTAGATTTGATTTTGTGATGCCACTCACAGTTTGTTGACAGGGCATTGGCAGGGAAAGAATTCCTCTGTAGAAACCTTTGTATTTTGTGAATTTCCCTCCGTGCACACGTGTGTGTGTACACACACACACACACACACACACCCCATGTTAAAATTTGTCAGGGGAATGGCAGAGGATAGGGTTTCCCAAGAAGTAGGCATCTTAAGGCTTAGGATGGTACAACTAGGAACTAGGGCGCCAGGTGGATTTTCTTTTTTTTTTCTTTTTCACAGATGTTCTTTGGGAGTTCTTTTTCTTTCTAGTTCTGTTTATTAAATTTATTTTTTTAATTCGGGTATAGTTGATTTACAGTGTGGTGCTAATTTCTGCTGCACGGCATAGTGACCCAGTCATACATATATATACATTCTTTTTCTCATATGACCTTCCATTATGGTCGATCCCAAGAGACTGGATATGGTTCCATGTGCTGTACTGTAGGACCTCATTGCTTATCCAAAGGTAGATTTTCATGGGAAGCAAACCTCCTCCTCCTGAGCTGGTTTTGGCTTATGTCCTTGAAGGCTTTGGCAGCAGGTGTCACCTCCTTTTGTCTCTTTTTGCCATTTTATGATGGAGAGGGAAGAGTAAGGGAGAGACTGAACCAGTCATGACCATGTGAATCACGCATGAGGATGAACTGTTAGGGCCAGATAAGAAGAGGATGAAAGATACAGGATTCCACTAGATACCTTCTTCCCAAGAAGGACATGGGGGAATCAAGAAGGGTATCTCGTGCAGCAATGCCCTGGAGTCAGAAGACCTGCTTTCCAGGTCTGGTGCTGTGGTTTAGTGGGCTTGTGACTTCCGACAGCTCACGTCACCCTTTTGAGCCTTCAGGTCGTCGTGAGAATTGGATGGGCTAATATATGAGAAAGGACTTTGTAAAATATGAAGTATACTGTTAAGTGGCAGGTGTACTAACGCACGGCTAAGTGGCATGTGACGCCTTTTGAAGGTGCAGTAAAATTCCAGTTCCCATCAGCGAATGTGAACAGGGATGGGTCATTTGTGGGTACGTGTGGGGGTGATTTTAGAATATATTGTGAATGCATTTTTGGTGGTGGATTGACATGTCTCATTTTTTGCTTTGGCTGATATCATGAATATGCAATTGACTCAGTATATTCAAACCAACCGTAGGAATGGTTATGCCAGAGAAAGCTGAGTGGCAAGGGAAAGCATATCGAGGGGTAAAATTTTGCTCTCGGGTACTTCACGTGACTTTCGTTGGTCACATGTCTTGTCCTTGATGTACTTTTAGCTCTCCCTGGTTGAAGCACTTCATGGAGCTTTGAAAAGCAAGTGGGCTCACCGTTGTTGATTTGTGTGTGTGTGTTTGTGTGTGTAGACATGTACAAATGCATTAGCATTAAAAATGGCTGAGGACAATGACTGGTTTGGGAGGCAAGCATAATCTTTTACAGTTTTTATGTGAAGTATTCCTGGTTCTTAATTAATTAGGGTGTTTGGAGATTTTGTCTGTTTTTCTTAAATCGTTCTGTTTGTCCAACGAGAACAGCTTTATGCCTTGAGAAATAAGCAGCATGGCTCAGGGGCCCAAGAATAGGGCTGTTCCCCATCAGAATATCCACAGGCTGAATTATTTATGAGAAGTAAATCCGTGTGTGTATGTGTGTATTTAAAAAAAATTTTTATTATAGTTGATTTACAATGTTCTGTCAATTTCTGTTGTACAGTCAAGTGACCCAAGTGTCATACCTACATGTACATACATTCTTTTTCTCATATTATCTTCCATCATGTTCTATCACAAGTGATTGGCTATAGTTCCCTGTGCTGTACAGTAGGAATGTGTGTGTATTTTTTGAGGTAACCACTGAACAGATGTACAGAAGCATCGAAATGATTGCACCTGGATAATTGCTAGTTCTTTTCTTGGTATAAGCACACAAGTATGTCTATGTATTTGTGTGTGTGTTATGTGTACACACTTAATAAATTTGCCCATCTTAAGTGGAACCACGTTTCATTTCTCTCTCTATTATCCCTCTTTCCCAGGTTCCAAAGATTAATCCAGATAAACAGCAGGAGACACCTCAGATGCCATGAGCCAGATACTTAGGACACTGTGTTTTCTGATGCTGAATTAAGCAGAAAGCTCCTTGGATAGCACTTTCATGCTTTATTAGTTTCAAACTTATGTCTGTAATATTCTTCTAAGGTACCACCAGAACTGGCAGTGACTAACTGAATCACCTGGGCAAAATAGTTTGGGCTAAATCTTTGGAAATGGTTAATCCTCTTAACACACATAGTTGTATATGCGTGTGCACTCGCCTGCACTCGTGCACGCGCACCCCCCCCCATATAATTGAATATAATCAACCAGAATAGTTTTTTTTTTTTGCTCAGGATTGGGAGGACAATATTTTGTGATGTTTTTACGGGAAGGAATGGGAGTTTGGGATGAGCAGGTGCAAACCATCATACGTAGGATGGATATACAACAAGGTCCTACTGTGTGGCACAGGGAACCGTATTGAGTATCCTGTGATGAACCATAATGGAGAAGAATAAGAAAAGGATGTGTATATGGGAGTTCCCTTCGTGGCTCAGCGGTTAACGAACCCATCTAGGATCCATGAGGAGGCAGGTTCAATCCCAGGCTTGCTCAGTGGGTTCAGGATCTGGCGTTGCTGTGACCTGTGGTGTAGGTCGCAGATGAGGCTTGGATCCCGCGTGGCTGTGGCTGTGGTGTAGGCTGGCGGCTGCGGCTTCAATTCAACCCCTAGCCTGGGAACCTCCATATGCCTCAGGTGTGGCCCTAAAAAGATGAAAAAAAAAAAAAGAAAAAAGAAAAAAGAAAGAAAGAAAGGCAAAGAATGTGTGTGTGTGTATATATATATATATATATATATATGTATATGTATATATATGTATAACTGTGTCACTTTACTGTATAGCAGAAGTGAACACAACATTGTAAATGAACTACAATAAACTTTGAAAAAAATCATGATGTTTTAAGGCTGAACAGCATTAATCAGGAGTGACTTCAGTTGTTACTCGATATAAAAGAACCAGTGAGTAAAGCTTCACTTTTTGGAGACTTGTAGTGTGTCTAATGTTCATTGTCAAGATTCACCATGGGATTTCTTGCTTTTTTGTCTTATTCAGAGACACTTTTTCAGAAATCTCGGCTCTATTCTGGCCTATGCCTTCTTGGGGACTGCCGTTTCCTGCTTCATCATCGGGTAAGGGACTCTGTCATAAAACTGAATTATCCGAACATGAGATGCACATAAGTCCACAGAGTTGAGTATTTTCCCCCAGATATATTGGGATATGATTGACACATAACATTGTGTAAGTTTAAGGTGTACAGTGTGTTGATTTCACACATTTATAAGTTGCAGCATGATTACCGCCATAGTATTAGCTGCCACCTCCATCCTGTCACCTGGGTACCATTTCTTTTTTGTAATGAGAACATCTTAGCCACATTCACATATGTGATGCGGGTATCATTAGCTCTGATCACTGTGTTGGACGGTAGATCCCCAAATTTATTAATCTTATCACTGGGAGTTTGTCTCCTTTGAGCAACGTTTCCCCACTTCTCCCACCCTCCAGTCCCTGGCAACCACCAGAGTCTAGTATTTTTGATGTTTCTGATGATCGCAAGTAAGATCTAGAGCTACACTGGCCACATGTGGCTATTTAAAATAAGGGTTCATTTACATGAAATAATATTATACCTAATCCCCAGATCTTGGGTTTTTTGGTTTTGTTTTGTTTTGGGGGGGAGGGGGCCTCCCAAAGGCATATGGTGTTCCCTGGCCAGGAATTAGATCTAAGCTTCAATTGCAACCTACGCCAAAGCTGCAGCAACATCAGCTCCATAACCCACTGTGCTGGGCCAGGGATTGAACCTGCGTTCCTGTGCTCCAGAGATGCTGCCAATCCCATTACGCCACAGCAGGAACTCCCAGATCTTGGTTCCTAATATCATTCTCCGATGAAAAGAACCAGGCTCCTTTGCAGAAATGGCTGCTTCTAGGGCTGAGGCAGCAAATATACAAGATGACAATGGATCATCTTGCAGGGCCAGAAAGGAAGAAAGTGCTCAGAAAACAAATAAGCGAAAGGATGTGGGGCCTGTCAGAGGCACAGAGCGTGAACCTGAAAGCCCCCCGCCCCCCATGGCCAAAGAACAACAAAATAAATGACATTGTTTTGGATTACCACCCCAAGTATAAAACACATAGCTCTGAGTCTATATAAATAAATGATCAGGTGAATAAATAAATGGGGGAGAAGTGAAGTGACAGATCTGTGCAGAAGAATTCCAAGTCATTTAGGCAAATCCGTCCCCCCTCAACGGGGTGAAGCTTAACCCTTCCTCTCTTTGACTGTGGGCCATGCATAGTGACTTCCTTCCAAAGAGTACAGCATGAAAAGGAAGAAGGAAAGGGTAGCTTCCCAGTGGAGAAACCTGACAAACACTACCTCAGCCAGGTGATCCAGATCGACACCAAAACCTATCATCAGTCATGTTGATATTCTCTGCCCTTGGTTATTTGTGATGAGAAGGGTACCTTACCGCTGCGTCTTCCTCCCCAAAACATATTAACCTCACTGTAACCACGAGGGAAAACCATCAGACAAGTCCCACGTTCTGCACAATAGCTGACCAGTATCCTCCAAACCGCAAGATCATCAGAAACAAGCAAAGTCTGAGAAACTGTCACAGCCAAGTGGAGTCTAAAGAGAGAGGACTACATGTGATGGCGGGATCCCAGATGGGATCCTGGATCAGAAAGGGGGTGTTAAAAAAAAAGAAAAAAAAAAAACCTGGAGTTCCCGTCGCGGCGCAGTGGTTAACGAATCCGACTAGGAACCATGAGGTTGCGGGTTCGGTCCCTGCCCTTGCTCAGTGGGTTGAGGATCCGGTGTTGCTGTGAGCTGTGGTGTAGGTCGCAGACGTGGCTCGGATCCCGCGTTGCTGTGGCTCTGGCGTATACTGGTGGCTACGGCTCCGATTAGACCCCTAGCCTGGGAATCTCCATATGCCGCAGAAGTGGCCCAAGAAATGGCAAAAAAAAAAAAAGGAGGGGGGGATGTTAGGTAAAAACTAAGGAAATCTGCATCAGGTAGGGAGTTGAGTTAACTTTTAAACCTGGGCAGGAAAGCTGGAGATAAAAGGAGGAGGCTGTGCAACCAAAAAAGGAGAGGTTTGGACTTGTCCTGAAGAGAGACCAGCCACTGAAGAGTGACAGGTTAAGGAACTGGCACTGGTGATGACGGGAGGCAAGATGGGGAAAACTGCCAGGTCTCAGCTTATGGTAGAAGGAAATGGGGAGGAAGGAAACTAGTTTCAAGAAATAGTTGAAAGGTAGATGAGAGAAGCCTTTGAGAAGCAACAAAGAGCAAATCACTTCGGCATCATAGAGTTCCTGTGAATGGAAATAGAACTGCTTCGGTATCTGGAGCAGCACCCAGCACACAGTAGGCAAACATTTAAGTCATAGCTATTTATTCTCAAAAGGATCAATTCTCAGTGGAGTTCTTGAGCTCCTAGCTTCGGCTCTAGATGCCCAGGGTGCAAAGATGAGCAATGATATGGTCCTGACCATCAAGAATCTTATTAATAAGACAGTTGGTTTGGAGTTCCCGTCATGGCTCAGTGGTTAATGAATCTGACCAGGAACCATGAGGTTGCGGGTTCGGTCCCTGCCCTTGCTCCGTGGGTTGACGATGTGGCGTTGCCGTGAGCTGTGGTGTAGGTTGCAGACACGGCTCGGATCCTGCGGTGCTTTGTCTCTGGTGTAGGCCGGTGGCTACAGCTCCGATTTGACCCCTAGCCTGGGAAACTCCATATGCCTCGGGAGCAGCCCAAGAAATGGCAAAAAAAAAAAAAAAAAAAAAGACAGTTGGTTTGTTGGATACAATGAGTTTATTCTGTGGCTTTTTTTTTCTGGTTACATTTATTCCTAGGTATTTTATTCTTTTTGATGCCATTTTAAATGGGATTGTTTTAATTTCACTTTATTCTTTGGCTGTTTTTATTCCCCTAATCCCTACAGCTGCTGGCAACACACACACAGACACACACACACACACTCACACACGCGCGCTCCCTTAACAAGTACGAAGCCTTTTAGCTCTCCTCACTTCTCATTTGTCAGCTGTCTTAGAGGAAATGTGCTCTGGCCATGTTGAAATGTTAACTTGGTGCTCCTTCTTGGGCCATATCACATTCTGCACAGCATAAGGAGGGCTGCTGCTGGCCTGCCCAACCCATGCAAAGAGTGATAAGCCAGATGTATTAGTGGGTGTGCTGATATTTCGATGGGATGCTTAGAGAGTTTTGCCTCTCTTCCCTTCTTTGAAATAATTCTTGGTGAGAAGATTGCCCAGTTGGATCTCAGTGGCCAACCCATGTTTATTTCTCTCCATCTTCATCTAGTCCACTTATCCCCATGACTTTACATGCATGGTCTCAGAATCCTAGGAGTATTGTGGGTTTTTGTTTTTGGTTTTTTGTTTTTTTTTTTTTGGTAGCGATTTATTTACCCATTCTGCAGCATACTTTCTCGTCCTTTCTAACACTCAGTTGCTCCAAATGCCTTAACTTTGTTGCTAATTGAGAACCATACTTTATAGTTGTAAGCACAGTTTTAAAAAAATGCAATGTTCAGATGTTTCAGAAAGATGATACAAACTGCAGACCAGAGTTGTGGTGCCAGAGTCTTATTTGCACATGTTCCTGGTAAGTGTCCAACCACAGCAGCTGCCCAGTGTTTTCACCGATCTCTCTAGATGTACAGTAGCGAGTGCTCCTCTGCTGGCATATCCTCCATGTTACTTTCTTAGGAGAATTTTCTTTTTTTGTGTATTTTATTTTAGCCTTTTTAGGGCCGCACTGGCAGCACGTAGAGGTTCCCAGGCTAGGGGTTGAATCAGAGCTACAGCTGCCGGCCTACACCACAGCCACAGCAACGCAGGATCCAGCTGCGTCTGCCACCCACACCAGAGCTCACGCAGTGCTGGATCCTCAACCCACTGAAGGAGGCCAGGGATCAAACCCACAACCTCATGGATGCTAGTCGGGTTCGTTCACCGCTGAGCCATGACGAGAACTCCTCTCGTTTTTAATTCTGACACAGTTTACCTTCCCTTCTTGCAGAAACCTCATGTATGGTGTAGTGAAGCTGATGAAGATCGTGGGGCAGCTCTCGGATAAGTTTTACTACACAGACTGTCTCTTTTTTGGAGCCATCATCTCTGCCACTGACCCAGGTATTTGCCTCTTTGGTCTTGTCATTACGATAGTCCGTGATTTAAATCTTTTTTTTTTTTTTTGTCTTTTTGCCTTTTCTGGTGCCACTTCTGCGGCATATGGAGGTTCCCAGGCTAGAGGTCTAATGGGAGCTGTAGCCACTGGCCTACACCACAGCCACAGCCACGCCAGATCCGAGCCACATCTGCAACCTACACCACAACTCACGGCAACACCGAATCCTTAACCCACTGAGCAACGTTATTTAAATCTTAAAAAATTCAGAGAAAAAGGTTGTGACAGCAGAAGAGTGTAGTATTAACATGGAACCGTGGAGGAAGAGACCTGCATTTCCCTGTCATTACTATTATTGTTATTGTTGTTTAAAAGACCCACATAAAGTAAAATATACCATCTTAACCATTTTTAGGGGTCCAGTTCGGTACATTAGGTATATTCATATTGTTGTGCAGCCAGTCTCCAGAACTTTTTCATCTTGCAAAGCCGAAACTCTCTTTAATATGGGGGCATTAAACCATGCCCCACATCCCCCTTCCCGCAGTCCCAGGCAACCACCCTTCTACCTTCTGTCTGGGGCTTGGCTGCTGTAGGTACGTCATGTAAGTGGAACCATGCGGTATTTGGCTTTTTGTATCTGGCTTCTTGCATTAGCGTATTGTCCTCAAGCTTCATCCAAGTGGTAGCACATGTCAGAAGGTCCTTCCTTTTGAATCGGAGCAATATCCCCTGGTAGGAATAGCCTGCATTTTGTGATCCGTCCTCCAGCCGGCGACCACTTGAGTTGCTTCCACCTGTATAGCCCTTTTGCCTTTGATTTTAGAACGTCTGATTTGGTCCTGAGTTTTACACTGAGACCGTCTTTTCTTCTCAGCGGTGTGCTTTTGCCTTCTTGTAGGAAACATGTCATTTGGTTTAAATCCTACCTTTGCTTCGTCGACATGCACACCAGTGACTGGAGCGAATGCAGTTTAATTCATAAAGTCCTTTTGTGTAGCGTCTCTGCACCCCGTGATGTGGCTGCTATTCATAAATCCCTTACTGTGTATTTTCCAAGTGTTAGTTGAGCCGGTTCTTAAAAGCGGAATCATTAGACACCTTTCCTCCCCTGCAGCTCCAACACAAACAAACCAAACAGCTCTCCTGTCCAGGTTGGAACCCTGTAATTAAACCACTTCGCGTAAAGCAGTTAACAGCAATTCTTTCCTCGAAATGTAAACTCTTGGGAGTACATGGTAGGGAAAGAAATGTATGGAGAAAGAGCTGATCTTGTTCTCCTAGTACAGATGGAAAGGTCTCTTCAATGTCTTTGATGCCTTCTAACATTCTGGGCAGTCATGATCTCTAAGATACTCTGATTCCCATCCCAGCTCCCCTTCACGGTACCTCTCGGGGGTCCGCTTGATCAGGGCTACCCAGTAGACCTTTCTGTGGTGATGCAAATATTCCATCATCTACCCAGTCCCGTATGGTAGCCAGTAGCTGGGGTGTGGCTGTGGAGCCCTTGAAATGTGGGGTAGTGGAACCAAAGAACGGAATGTTGAAGTATTTTGTGTTAAATGATGTCAGTTTAATTAGCTCCTTCTGGCTAGTCATGACCACATTCAGTAGCACAGCTCTAGACACCTGTGTGGCAACTGTGTAGACAACATTGAAAACTCTTGATGCTCCAAAACCCACTGATGTCTCGTACCCCCATGTTTTCTGATACACATGAAGTCAATAGATACCAAAGACTTGGCTGGTGGAAGCCCCCTGGTTTGTGAAAAGAATGTGGGATGTGGGAGTTCCCGTCGTGGCGCAGTGGTTAACGAATCCGACTAGGAACCATGAGGTTGCGGGTTCGGTCCCTGCCCTTGCTCAGTGGGCTAACGTTCCGGCGTTGCCGTGAGCTGTGGTGTAGGTTGCAGACGGAGCTCGGATCCAGCATTGCTGTGGCTCTGGTGTAGGCTGGCGGCTACAGCTCCAATTCGACCCCTAGCCTGGGAACCTCCATATGCCGTGGGAGCGGCCCAAGAAATAGCAAAAAAAAGACAAAAAAAAAAAAAGAATGTGGGATGTGGAGTTGCAGCTGGTGGTTTGAGTTCTTGCCCTGCCAGTAGGATCTCCCGTGCATCAGTTTCCTGACAGTGTTTCGGAATTTGGGAGCCGTGTGGTCAGAGAGTAATGCTCTAGGTGCCCCACCCAGGCAGTCTTTTGCTTAGTCTTTTTTTTGTTTGTCTTTGTCGTTTGTCTGTTTAGGGCTGCCCCTGCAGCATATGGACGTTCCCAGGCCAGGGGTCGAATCGGAGCTGTAGCCACCAGCCTCCACCACAGCCACAGCAACACGGGATCCGAGCCGCATCTGCGACCTACACCCCAGCTCACGGCAGCAGAGCCGGATCCTTAACCCACTGAGCGAGGCCAGGGATCGAACCCACGTCCTCATGGATACTAGCCGGGTTTGTTAACCACTGAGCCATGACGGGAACTCCTGCTGAGTCTTTGAGACCGAGTTCATATCCACCACCCGCCTGGATACTCTTTCTTTATGCCTGCACTTTTGACACAGCCCTTGAGTCCAGGCCGTTTTGTACACAGTAATACCGGGCGCTTTGTACCAAGTGTTTGCAAGTGCTAGGTACTCTTTAGTACACAGATGAAGCGTTTAGGAAAGGTTAGTTGAATGAACCAATTCAGGTTCTTGGTTTTTCCTTTTTCCTCTTTCTGCTCTTCATTGATTTTTTTTTCCCCCACTACTTTGTTTTTGTTTTTGGCTGTGCCTGCAGCATGCAAAAGTTCCCAGGCCAGGGATCAAACCAGTGCCTCGGCCACTGCAGTGACAATACCTGCCCCATAACCTGCTGAGCCACCAGGGAACTCTTCCCACTGCTTTTTGATCCCTGTGCCAGCAGTCTTCAGTCAGTGAATTGTAATTTCTCAGGCTATGTCTATTTGGAAACAGCTCTTGTGACCCTGTTCTCTCTGATTCCAAGGGCCCAGCTGTTGAGGGCGGGGGGAGCGGTCTGTTTCTTCTTTGCCTTTAGAAGCCACTTACCCAGTCTGTCATCCCCTGCCTGCTGCCCCCACCCCCACTCAAAATCGTCTTCTGCTTGTCAGCACCCATATTCCTCATTGTGGCTGGGCACAGGCTTGCTCAGGTAGTGGGCAGAGAAAATAAGAAACGGAAATTCAGAATAGCCAGATGCAGACCAGTGCAAAGTGCAAAGTGCAAGCTAGCATTTATTATCATATAAATAGGTTAACCGTGCAGTATTTTTCACTACTGCTACAGGAGTATTTTAGGAAAACTGTTTAAAAGTCACAGTGGAAGGTCCCGTAATGGCTCAGCGGAAATGAATCTGACTAGCATCCATGTGGATGCAGGTTCGATCCCTGGCCTCGCTCCGTGGGTTAAAGACCCAGTGTTGCTGCAGCTGTAGCGTAGGTCAGTGGCTCCAGCTCCAATGTGACCTCTAGCCCTGGAACCTCCATATGCCGCGCATGCGGCCCTAAAAAAAATAAAAATTAAAAAAAAAATAAAAGTCACAGTGCCTGGGAGTTCCCGTTGTGGCTCAGGAATAAGGATGTGGTTCGATCCCTGGCCTCACTCAGTGGGTTGGGGATCTGGTGTGGCGGTGAGCCGTGGTGTAGTTCACAGACGCGGCTGAGATCCCACGTTGCTCCAATTTGTCCCCCAGCCTGGGAATTTCCATATGCCGCAGGTGTGGCCCTAAAAAGCAAGCAAACAAACAGACAAACGAACGATTGAATGAATGGATGTCACAATGGCTTTTGGGAATCACGTAGCCCAAGCCGTCACTTTACCAAGTCTCTGGGCTCTGCCATGCACTACGTTCTCATGGCCAGTTGGTGGCTACACTGGATGCTGCTGTTTGCCCCTCCGGGTTTACTCACCACCCTTCTGCACCCTCCTAGTACCGGGAGGGTGACGTGTATGGGAGTTTTCAGAGCTTCCTTTGCCTTCCTCTTTCCCACTGGATTTGCTCCCAGCAGAGCACCAGTGGGAGACTGGCAGGAGGGGAGACATGCAAGGGCCCTGTGGGGCTGGCTGTGTCCCTGGATCAAAGGTCATGGCTCCGTGGGCGACCCTCGCCCGTTCTGGCAGTCACTCCTTCCCTGGGCCCTGCCCAGGGATGGTGTAAGAACTCGCTTTGATCGGCCGTAAGTACTGCCCTCTCCCTTGGGGCTTCCCTCCCCATGCTTCTATAAATAACCACGTTATAAACACTCCTCACATTGCTCATCTGTTTCCTGCCAAGACCCTCACTGCTACGGCCTGGGACCTGCATCTCCGGGGCTGCCAGGCCTGTGCTCTGTTTGTTGCGATTAGCTTCCACCAGCCTTGAGTCCCTGAGTGACTGACAACAGCAGAGGCCACTGGTGCCAACCCCCAGTGACCGTATTGCATGAGCAACAGACAAAACCCCTCTTGAGTTTGACCACTGAGATTGGGGGAAAATGTGATACGGCAGCAGAAAGCAGCCTGTCGTCTCCTCTCTAAATTGGGGGGCATGATACTACTACCCACCCCGGGCTTTTAATGAGGACTAGACGAGATCGTGAAATGTTTAGCCTAGTGCCAGGTTCAATGGTAAGACCTTGTCGTTATTATCGTTGTCAAATTTTCCGCAACATCGGGTGAAAAACAAAACAATTCTTATGTCACATGATGACAACATAGAGTGAACGTCTAGTATTAGTTGAGGTTCTTCAAAGGAGCAGAAACATATAGGAGACTCCGTGTGTGTGTGTGTGTGCACGTATGCATGGTACAGAGCAGGAGTTGGGGGGAGAGAGAGGTTGATTGATGATAAGGAGTTGGCTCGTGCAATTACGGAGGCTAAGAAGTCCCGAGATGTGCAGTCCACAGGCTGAAGACCCACGAGAACCAGTGCCGTGGTTGGGGGCTGGCTTCAAAGACAGGCAGAGAAAGGCAATTTGAAAGCAAATGCTCCCTTCCTCTGCCTTTTTGTTCTAGGGAAACCTTCCTCAGCGCACGGATTCAAGTGTTACTCTCACCCAGAACCACACACACACACACACACACACACACACCCAGAACCACGTGGAGTCAAATATCTGTGTACCCGCTCAGTCAAGGTGACACAGACATTTAACTGTCATGGGCTTTATGTGAGGAGCCACACACATGGTCATGTGATAAATAATCCAGGAAATTGGGACTAGTTTTAGCCTCCTCCTTAAAGATTTCTCCTGGTGTGTAATTTTTTTTTTTTATCTTTACCCCTGTGTATTCAATCATTCCCTCACTGAGTGATGGTCATTCTCATGGCTGCCTTTTTTTTTTTTTTTGTCCGTACCAAAAAATATAATATACCTTAATAAACCAATCATGTGGGGAATGGCACTTCTGTTGTATAACTTCATAAACTTTTTAAGAGTGGAGATAAGAGATTGACCTTATGCCTTTTTTTTTTTTTTTGGTCTTTTTAGGGCCACACCCGAGGCATATGAAAGTTCCCAAGCTAGGGATCAAATCGGAGCTTCAGCCGCTGGCCTACAACCACAGCCACAGCAACGCCAGACCTGAGCCGCGTCTGTGACCTACACCACAGCTCCGGGCAGTGCCGGATCCTTAACCCACTGAGTGACACCAGGGATTGAACCTGCATCCTCATGGATGCTAGTTGGGTTCGTTACCGCTGAGCCATGACGGGAGCTCCTGACCTTGTGTCTTGTGTTAGGAAGATGACATGTCTGTCCCTTAGGAAATATGCTTCCTGCCAATGCCCCCTCAGGATGGCTGGCTGGCATCTGAATGCTTAGAGTAGTGGTTTCATTGTCTAGGTTTGTAATTAGCTGGAGCAGCCTCCTGATACAGCTGACATTTTTCACATTCAGATCATTCTTTGTTTTCTCTCAACAAGTGAATTAAACTTTTTGAAAAGGAAGCTGTGATGTGGATAGTTTTAGAATCTCCCTTCATCCCTGACAAACATAGAGACATCAGGACAGCCAAAGAGAAAAACACAGAAACTCAACTATGTGACAGAGTGTCGCCACGAATCCCCGAATAACAACTAGTGGGGTCACACTACCAGTAGCAGTGAGAGTTGGGGAATAAGAACAGCAGCTGTGCTGGGGGAGGCCGGGCGGGGGGGCGGGGGTGGGGGCTGCGGATCATTTTGATCATCAGGGAACCCAGAAATTCCCCACAAGTATTCACACACTGAAAAGGAGAGGGTCCCCCCCCCCCCGGGATTAAGAATTTAATGGGCATATCAGATAATAATAGTTCATACTATGAGGAGGCCTAACAGGCTTCAATTTGCCAGCGAGGGCAAGGAGACGGGAGGAGGTGTGAGGCTGCTGGAGTGATCTGGTCCCTCCGAAAATCCCCTGCGACGATCTCTCTGTAAGGACAGAGCCGCTGCCAAAAATGAGCTGTTAGGACCACAGACCTTGATGGGCAGGGCATTAAAGGAGAAAGAAAGCTCAGATACTCACGGTGGAGGAGCCCAGAGGAAGCCCATCTCAGCCTGGGAGAGGTGGCTACACTCAGAGGCTGTACTTTTAATACTTCAACATAGAACCAGAAGAGGGAGCTCTAGAGCCATGAGACCAGGAAAGCTCTTCTGGGCTTTCTTCCCCAACCCGCTTCACTTACGATGAGCAGCCGAAATGGACTGAGGTTGAACTTCGTATAAATGTAAGAAAAGATAGGGATAACGCATCTGAATAATAGAGTTACAGATAATGAAGTCATACCCGAAGAAGAGGGTCCCAAAGCAGATGAAACTTGATTAATATTCCAAAAGAAGCTAAAGGAAATGGGGTTGGGGAACCCAAGTAAAAGAGATGATAGTATTACCTGCTGTAGAGCACAAGCAATTATATCTCTAATCACTTGTGGTAGAACGTGATGAAGGATAATGTGAGAAAAAGAACGTGTGTGTGTGTGTGTGTGTGTGACTGGATCACTTTGCTGTACAATAGAAATTGACAGAACATTGTAAATCAACCATAATAAAAAATTTAAAAAGAACCAAAAAAATTTAAAAAATAAAATTGAGTTCCTGCTGTGGCACATCGGGATGGGTGACATCTCTGGAGAGCTGTGATGCATGTTCGATCCCTGGCCCAGCACAGCGAGTTAAGGATCCGGCATTGCTGCAGCTGCAGCGTAGATGGAAACTGCAATTTGGGTCTGCTCTCTGGCCTGGGAACTCTATTTGCAACAGGGTGGCCAAAAAAGAAAAAAACCCAATTTTTTTTAATGGGTAAAGCCGAAATGATAGCGTCAAGGGATATACACTGAGTGGTCAAACTATAGGGAAATGCAAGGAAATGATTATAAAATCAGGTTACTGGTTACTTTTAGGGGCTTGAGATTGGGACAGAACGTATTCGGAGTGGGAGGGCTTCTCAGAGGGGTTGGCACAGTTCCATTTCTTGGACTGAATGATGGCTAAAAGAGTGGTTGACGTACGGTACTGCTAAATATTTGTTTGGCTTTATTTTCTAGTCAGATGAGTTAGTAATGCTTTTGGCTGTAAATAACAGAAAAATCTGGCTAATACCAGCTTAAACAGATAGCTGTTTATTTTGGCTAAGGGCCGGACGCTGGCGCCTCGGCTCCCACTGTAATCAGGCATCCAGGCACTTGGTCTTTCTGGTGCACCCCCCCCCCCTGGGTTTCAGACACACCTTAGCTGCCCCAGGGAGGCCCGATGACTGCACCGCATCCAGTCTCCACCTGCTTCCAGGCAGGAAGCGGTGGCACTCATAGCAAGCGAAGCTGGGGAACTGAGTTGAGTGTTTCAAGTGCTTGTGGCAGAAACTAACAAAGCAGAAGGTAGTCGGGTGTGAGTGGAGAGAGAACCCTGCTTGTGTGTATATATCTAGAGCAGGGGTTCTTAACTGGGTTTGAGTTCGAGCCCCCGCCCCCCCGTAGACATTTGGCAACATCTAGAGACATTTTTGGATGTCACAACTTGGCGGGGGAGAGTGTGCAGGGCTCTTGGTATCTTGTGGGTAGAGGCCAGGGATGCTGCTGAACTATCTTAAAATGCACAGGACAGGAGTTCCCGTTGTGGCTTAACGGGTTCCCAACGTGGTGTCCCTGAGGATGCAGGTTCGATCCCTGGCCTCACTCAGTAGGTTAAGGATCTGGCGTTGCTGCAGCCTGCAGTGTAGGTTGCAGATGTGGCTCTGATCCAATGTTGCGGTGGCTATGGCATAGCCCCAGTGGCCGCTCCGATTCGACCCTTAGTCTGGGAACTTCTGTATGTTGCGGGTGCAGTCATTTTAAAAAAGCAAAAAAAAAAAAATATGTACATATACACACAGTACATAGGACAGCCCCCACAATAGAGTTGTTACCTGGCCCTGAATGTCAGTGGGACCAAAGTTGAGAAACTCCAAAACCATTTCAGGGGTTCCATAAAGTCATAACTCATTTAATAATAGTAGCGGAGCTCCTGCTGTGGCTCAGTGAGAACGAACCCGACTAGCATCCATGAGGATGTGGGTTTGATCCCTTGTCTCATTCAGTGGGTTAAGGATCTGGCATGGCTGTGAGCTGTGGTGTAGGTTCGCAGACGTGGCTCGGATCCCGAGTGGCTGTGGCTGTGGCATAGGCTGGCAGCTGGAGCTCTGATTCGACCCCTAGCCTGGGAATTTCCCTACGCCGTGAGTGTGGCCCTAAAAAGGCAAACAATAATAGTAGTAGTATATTATTTGCTTTTTACTTTCGTTCTTTCACAAGTGTACAGTCAATGGCGTTTTCCAGGGTCTGCATAATGTGTGATATGGACTCTGTTGATCAGATGCACAAACAGATATGAGAACCATCTATCTTCCATTACTGCAGATGTTACAGAGATTTGAAAAAATGTAAAACAATGCCTCTCTTCTTGCTCTTTTTTTTGGGGAGATGTAATTATTTTTTCATTAAAAACATGTTAACATACAATGGGTTTGCTGGTCATTTAAATGAATAAATATGTACTTTTTTGGTATTAATAATGACCAGGATTGATAGCTATAGTCTACAGAATTAAAGCTCTTTGGGGGCCTCAAAATTTTTAAGGGTGTAAAGGAGTCCTGAGATCAGTATGAGATCTGCTGGTCTGGAGAAGAGCTGATTTTGAAATGACTACGAAATGTGAAAACTGGGAGAAATGTAATTATGTGTAGTCTGTCACAAACGAAGACTTTCATTATTTCCCAAACCTCTAGTAAAGCCTTTTCTGTGCCCCAACTCTATGCTGGCATCCAAAAGCACAGCGACCAGTATGATAGGGTTTCTGCCTTCAAAGAGATTTCAGCCCACCAGTAGAGCCAAGTCACAATGATTGTGATTTTTTTTTTTTTTTTTGGTGGCACCCGCAGCATGTGGAAGTTCCTGGGCCAGGGATCAAACCTGCACCACAGCAGCCACCTGAGCCACTGCAGTGACGAGCCCAGATCCCTAATCTGCTGCACGAGAAAGGCAATCTGATTGTGGGTGTTTGTTTATTTGTTTGTTTGTTTGCTTTTTAGGGCCACACTCATGGCATATGGACGTTTCCAGGCTAGGGGTTGAATCGGAGCTACAGCTGCCAGCCACAGCCACAGCCACAGCCACAGTCACGCGGGATCCGAGCCGCCTCTGAAACCTATACCACAGCTCACGGCAACGCCAGATCCTTAACCTACTGAGCAAGGCCAGGGATTGAACCCGCCTCCTCCTCAGGGATCCTAGTCGGGCTTCTTAACCACTGAGCCACGACGGGAACTCCTGTGATTATTTTTTAAGTTTTGCAGTTGAGGCATCTTCAAAGTGTGATGAGATTACACTGGAAAGCGCAGCATTATTAAAACCAAGCATCATGTCACTTCTCGTTCCGACTAAGATTGTCATTTTTTCATCTCTGCCATAGACCACTGGTCTTTGACTCCCTGCCTGCAACATCCTGTCCCGCTAGAGATAAGAATTGCTTCCCTAAATTTGTCATCAGTGGCTTAAAGGCAGAAACTGCAACTAATTTATATGCTTTGGGCCCATGTTTTTTAGTGACTGTACTGGCGATATTTAATGAACTGCATGCGGACGTGGACCTCTACGCACTTCTGTTTGGAGAAAGCGTCCTCAATGATGCTGTCGCCATTGTTTTGTCCTCGTAAGTAACGGTGTTTCCTCCTGGGACGAGAAACTCTGGCTTCCTGAACGCTCTGGGCTAAATTCAGAGGCCCAGCTTAAACGTGTTAAACATTGAATTAGGTGTTTTTCCAAATGAGGTTTATCCACTCGGTGGATGCGGCTGCGTGGCTGTGGCCAGTCAGCAGCAATGGGAATGCCGCTACCAGCATAGTATGGTGGCTGCAGAGGAAATTCAAGGAATGCACTGTGGGGAGGGCTCTGTAGAGTGTATAGATCACTGTGTTTGTCCAGACTTTTATGTAACCCCGGTGTAAAACCTGCCCAGTGTTTTTGTTGTTGTTTTTTTATTATTTCCCCCAACACAATTCTTTTTTCCCACTATACAGCATGGGAACCCAGTTACACATACACGTATACATGATGTTTTTCTCCCATTGTCGTGCTACGTTGTAAGTATCTGGACATAGTTCTCAGTGCTATAACCCAAATGTCCATCGACAGATGATTGGATCGGGAAGATGGAGTATATATACACAATGGAATACTACACAGCCATAAAAAAGAATGAAATAATGCCATGTGCAGCAACACGGATGGAACTAGAGACTCTCATCCTGAGTGCAGTCAGTCAGAAAGAGAAAGACAAATACCATAGGATATCACCCAGTGTTTTTTTTTAACTCTTTCTTTTTCCCTTCAGGTCTATCGTTGCCTACCAGCCAGCGGGGCTCAACACTCACGCCTTTGATGCTGCTGCCTTTTTTAAGTCAGTTGGCATTTTTCTAGGTATATTTAGCGGCTCTTTTACCATGGGAGCTGTGACTGGGGTTGTGACTGCTCTAATATCCTTTTCTTAGTGTCTGTCCTGGGCCTCAGTATGATGAGGTGGCACGAGACCTGCGAAAAGCAAGTTCTCAGTGCGCCCTTTCAGAAGTGAATCTTCCATTGATTGTTCCACTGGGGGCTGGGGGGCTCTGGAAGTGTCACCCTTTGGGGAAACCTGACAGTCGACGGGAGCTAGGAGCTAAGAGGTTGAGAAAATGTTGACAAGTGTATGTCTCAGCTTAGCTCTGTCTTCATCTTTGGGTTTTCTCTCCTTCCAATGAACCAGTTGGAGATCGGAGCTTGTGGGGAGCATGAATGGGGTGGGGGGCGTGGGGTGAGAAGAGAGGAGAAGGCTGGGAACGAGGAAGCACCTTTCAGGAGGTTGGGA
Source organism: Phacochoerus africanus (assembly GCF_016906955.1). NCBI lineage: Eukaryota > Metazoa > Chordata > Mammalia > Artiodactyla > Suidae > Phacochoerus > Phacochoerus africanus. The sequence continues at coordinate 43,527,529 of NC_062560.1, read as the reverse complement.
GGAAAGCTGGGAAGTACTTTAGCCCCAGCCTTGCTGCTGGTTTCCACTGCTGTGGGCCATACAGGACCATCATGGCCATAACTAGCCAGGAACCGTCTGTGAGAATGACAGCAAGGTGGCCTTCCTTGAGGCAAGGACTTTACAATAGTGACTTAAAAACCAGCCAACCAACATAGAAGCAAAATGTAGAATGAGCAGGGAACCCTTCCCCAGATGTGCTGAGTCCATCATATCTTCTTGCAACGGCATTTAGCTTACCTGTGTCCCACACAGGCGCAATGGGAGCCACATTTCAGCCTGCAGTCAATATGTAAATTACTACCAAAAGTTATAAAATTATTAATGAGATTTTATTCATTCAGTTCTTGTGCTAAATCATTGAACTATGGCGTAAGTTTTGCTCTTACAGTACATCTCCATTCAGACGAGCCACGTTCTAAGTGCTGAGTAGCCACATGAGGCTAGTGGCTACCATACTGGACTGTGTAGATTTAGATTGCTTTCTTGCTTTTCTTTCTTTCTTTTTTTTGAGAGAATTAGTTTTTTAATTTTTTTTTTGTCTTTTCTAGGGCGCACCCGTGACATATGGAGGTTCCCAGGCTAAGGGTCTTATCAGAGCTGTAGCCGCCGGCCTACGCCACAGCCACAGCAATGCAGGATCCGAGCTGCGTCTGCAACATACACCACAGCTCACGGCAATGCTGGATCCTTAAGCCACTGAGCAAGTCCAGGGATCAAACCTGCAACTTCATGGTTCCTAGTCGGCTTTGTTTCTGCCGCGCCAAGACGGGAACTCCTTAATTCTTTTTAATTATAGTTGATTTGCAATGTTCTGTCAATTTCTGCTGTATAGATTGCTTTCTTCATAAAGGCCCTTTTGATGCCCTGGGAACTTAGATTGCTCAGTGAAACCACTCATGAGATGATTCTAAGCTGGCCCACCATGGAATGGCAGTATTAGGAGGGGACTCTCTGATCCCAGAAAGTGACACCAGCACTGCGGAATTGCCCCTGGAGTCTCGCACACTTTGTTCTCATGCACTCACTAGGCACCTGCTACGGACTCAGGCCTTAATGGCCCACAGAGGTCAGAGTCTCCCCACCTCATCTTCCCAGGCCTGCCTGAGGTGCTCTCAGCACTACCAGAACTAACCTGCCCGCCACACCTCGGGCCTTGACTGTGTCTCGCAGAAATGTGGGCATTGCAAGGAGCACAGAGAGCCCTTTCTAGTTTCTTTGGAAAGCTTAATTTTTAAAACCAGCCTTACCGAGATAAAATTCACATCCCATACAGTTCACCCACTTGAAGTGTACAGTTCAATGGTTTGTGGTTTTATTTACATGATTGTTTTTTTTTCTAAATTGCAGTAAAACGCATATAACATAAAACTTGCCGTTTTAACCATTTTAAGTGATCAGTTCAGTGGCATTGGGTATATCCACAGTGTTGGTACACTGGGCTGGATGCCTCCAATGTGCAAGGGTCCATCCCCCTAATCCCATAACCCTTTTCACCATCCCCAACAGAAACCGTGTGCCCACTAAACAGTATCCCCCCTCCTCCCTCCTCTACCCACATTTGGGAACGTCTCTTCTACTGGGAAGCTTCATTTTCTTTTCTTTTTTTTTTTTTTTTTGTCTTTTTGCCATTTCTTGGGCCACTCCCACGGCATATGGAGGTTCCCAGGCCAAGGGTCCAATCGGAGCTGTCGCTGCCGGCCTACACCAGAGCCACAGCAATGCAGGATCCGAGCCGCATCTGCAACCTACACCCCAGCTCCTGGCAACACCAGATCCTTAACCCACGGAGCAAGGCCAGGGATCGAACCCGCCACCTCCTGGTTTCTAGTCGGATTCGTTAACCACTGCACCATGACGGGAACTCCAAAGCTTCATTTTGTTTATTGTAAAAACCAAGCAGCAACGTTGGGGCCCCAAAAGAAGCATTAGGGGCAAAGGACCGCCCTTAGGGAGCAGTCCTGGGCTGATAGAGCGTGGTTCTCGGTGACCTGGATGCTTGTGGCTGGAGACAGCTCCTTGACAGGCTAACGTGACCAAGTTCACCAAGCTGCACTGCTTCCCCCTGCTGGAGACGGCGCTCTTCTTCCTGATGTCCTGGAGCACGTTCCTCTTGGCCGAAGCCTGTGGGTTTACAGGTGGGTTTGGGGTTTCGGCTGGATTTTCCCTGTCCTTGGACCACCCTTTCCTTCACCGCGGTGGGGGCTGAGGAAGGTCGAGGGGAGGGAAGAATTCTTAAGTAGCTGCTCCCCGGAGTTGATAAACTGCTCACGGAGTGTCCATATGGAGGATTGCTGAGCAAGGCTGGTTTCTGTCTTGTGAATAATTTAGTTTGCAATTTATAAAAATCATTTCGTTTCCAAATCCGCGTCTTTTTTTTTTTTTTTTTAAGGAAGTTCCCTGGGCCAGAGATCGAATCTGAGCTGCAGCTGCAACCTATGCCACAGCTGCAGCAGTGCTGGGCTGGGGATCGAACGCACACCTCAGCAGCAACCCCAGCCCCTGCAGAGATAACATTGAATCCTTAACCCATGGTGCCCCAGTGGGACCTCCTTCCAAAGCTGCATTTTTTTTGTGTGTTTTTGCCTTTTCTGGGGCCTCTCCCGAGGCATGTGGAGGTTCCCAGACTAGGGGTCGAATTGGAGCTGTAACCGCCGACCTATGCCAGAGCCACAGCAATGCCAGATCTGAGCCGCCTCTGCAACCTACACCCCAGCTCGCGGCAACGCTGGATCCCCAACCCACTGAGCCAGGCCAGGGATCGAACCCGCAACCTCATGGTTCCTAGTCGGAGTCGTTAACCACTGAGCCACAACAGGAACTCCAAAGCTGCATCTTTTTTACAGGATAAACTTTATTGTTTCAAATTCAGTTACATGTTCGAGTCCTCATCCTGACTCTAAGTAGATGCTTTGCTGCAAAGTTAATGACTACGTTAACCCCTTATTTGTATCCTCCGTGATTTACAAACAGCAATAATAAACACAATATGTATCCTTTTAAACGTAATACCTTAAATCTACTCAGATGAGTGCGATTATGAGTTTTCCTTATTTTGTTTCTGGTGTGTTTAATCATTGCCTGTCAATACTATGTTTTTATGGTGCCAGTTTCCTAGATTATTAGTGTGAGTGATGGTATGGTTTTAATTCCTCACATTCTCTCATTAAAAAAAAAAAAAACTAATCACTAGATTTTTCCACTAGAAAACTCAAGTACAGTTACCATACATACTCCGGGTAATTAGCAAGTCCTTTTATCATCTTTTTAAACTATTGCAGCACATCTTTATAATGCCCCACTTCCTTTAAAACTTGACTATAATCTATAAATATATAGGTCAAATCCCAGGTGTGTTCATTGCCTTGCAAAGCAAAATTGTCACCGTTAACCTGAAATCTAGATTCGGGGCTTGGATAAATGGACTAGTTCTCTGGATCCATTTCCTATGAAGCCCTTGGACCATGCACAATATTTAAAGCATTGGTTTGAAATTAAATTCATTCATTCAATGAACAGAGAGGATTACGACAAAGGTGTGGGATGGGCGAACACTTAAGAGTCTCTTTGAGGGACTGGATGCTACATGCCACGTAGAGATGGTCAATTCCTTAGGAGTTGAGAAGAGAGGAGCAGATACCCTTAAAACTGGAGCAAGGTGCGCGGGGGTGGGGGGGGGAAGAGTTCCCATCGTGGCGCAGTGGTTAACAAATCAGACTAGGAACCATGAGGTTGTGGGTTCGATCCCTGGCCTCGCTCAGTGGGTTAAGGATCCAGCATTGCCGTGAGCTGTGGTGTAGGTCGAAGATGTGGCTTGGATCTGGCGTGGCTGTGGCTGTGGTGTAGGCTGGAGGCTACAGCTCCGATTGGACCCCTAGCCTAGGAACCTCCATGTGCCGCGGGTCGCAGCCCTAGAAAAGGCGAAAAGACAAAAAAAAAAAAAGTGAGAAAACTGGAGCAAGGTGGGGAAATCAGGGGCCTTGGCTTTGAAGGAGAACCGGGTTGGGAGCAGGAAAGGTTGATAGGAGACATGGAGGCAGGGGGAGTTTTCAGTCGTAGGAAACGTTGAAAACCTTTGAGGAAGTTGGGTATGCTGGCCTTGTCTACCTTTTTGTTTTGGGGGGGTATTTTTTTTTTGCTTCATTTTTCCCCTACCCCATTGATTTTTTTTTTTTCCTTTTCTTTACCTCTCGCCAGGGGTTGTGGCTGTCCTCTTCTGTGGCATCACACAAGCTCATTACACCTACAACAATCTGTCGGTGGAATCAAGAAGTCGAACAAAGCAGGTGAGCGAGAGCCCTGTGTTCTCACAGGTGACCTGCGAATACAAGGGAGGGACTCGGGGGGTTTACGGCTTCCTCTTCCCTCTCTGCGCAGCTGTTTGAGGTGTTACACTTCCTGGCCGAGAACTTCATCTTCTCCTACATGGGCCTGGCGCTGTTTACCTTCCAGAAGCACGTCTTCAGCCCCGTTTTCATCATCGGAGCTTTTGTATCCTTTTTTGGGGGTGGGGGGGTTCCACTATTTTCTACATGGAAACACGACCACTGCTGGGGAAGCAATAACAACAGTAATTTCTGGTTTGGGCAGAGAGGTGGCAGAGCCAGTGCTTGTTCGTGGTGGTTTTATGATGAGAAAAAGAAGTGGTCAGTGTATAAAGCTAAATATATCTGGAGTTCCCATCGTGGCTCAGCGGAAATGCATCTGACTAGCATCCATGAGGATGCAGGTTCGATCCCTGGCCCAGCACAGTGGGTTAAGGATCCAGAGTTGCTGTGAGCTGTGGTGTAGGTCACAGACACGGCTCGGATCTGGCGTGGCTGTGGCTGTGGCGTAGGCTGGCAGCTGTAGCTCCAATTCGACCCTTAGCCTGGGAACTTCCACATGCCGCGGGTGAGGTCCTAAAAAAAGACCAAAAAAAGGTAAATATATTTGATTTCAAGCACTAGTTTTGATGCTAGGGTTGCCCTTTCTGCATTTTCTGTGTAAGATGGCCTTCCTGTTACACTGGTGATGGACAAGGCGTCATTTGTTTTCTTCAGCACCCTTCCTACCAGGTCTACAAATCGGCAACCCGTATCAGTCCCCCAAATTGTTTTTTTCCCATTGCCGCATGAATCCCAATCCAGGAGGTTCCCCTTTTGTATGACCTGCAGGTTCTGTTACTCTTGCCGCAGGGCAGCCCGCAGTGGTGAACACGCTTTCACTTAACCTTCCCCACAATAGAAAAGACCCTCCCTTTTTTTTTTTTTTTTTTTTTGCCGCAAAGAAAGAAAAAGGAGAGGAAGCGAAGATAAGATGGAAAAAATACTTGGCTCCGTGATTTAGTCCCATTGTGAGAGCAGTTTTTGGAAGAGATGCATGGTTTGGAGGGTTGGCGCCTCTCAAGGGGCGAAATGCATGCCCAGCAGTGCCCTGACACCTGAGCGCTCTGCTCGCATGGCCTCAGATCCTATTGTTTTCATTCAGCTGAACTCTTTGGGTCTTGGAACTATTGCAGTTCAGCTCAGCCTGGATTTCGAGTTCTGAGCAGGAGACCATGGTGGCTGGTTGTTGCCTTTTACCTTTTCTGAGGCCTCCTGGGTATTTTGGGATGAGCCCCCCCCAAAAGGAGCATTTGGGAGCCCCCACCGTGGTGCTCAGGTCACTGTGGAGGTGCAGGTTTGGTCTTCAGCCCAGCACAGTGGGTTATAAGGATCTGATATTGTCGCAGCGGTGGTGTGGGTTGCAGTGTGGCTCAGATTTAATCCCTGGACCAGGAACTTTCATATGCTGTGGGTGCAGCCATTTAAAAAAAAAAAAAAGATTTTTCTCCGGTCTTTTCATGTATTGTACAGAAATCACGGATACTCACCAAGCAGCTAGATAGAGAGCGATGGTGGCCAAAGGCCATGCCCGAACCCCGCCAGTGTTATCTGCTTCCACTGGGCCTTTTATCTTAGATTGGCATGCTCAACAGACGAAGCGCTCCGGATCTGGGAGACCAGTGTTTGTATTCTTAAGAGAGACCTTGCACGTCACTTTTATTGATATTCTTAGCACAGCATCCTGTGAGAGAGCGCGCGCTGCCTGTGTTTACAGCCGAGGCCCTCGTCCAAGGCTGAGCTGTGCCGGGGCTTCTGTGCAGCCCGAGGCCACTTCTCCTTGAGGGCTTCTGCATGGCTTCTAGGATATCATGTTAGAAGTGTGAACCATTTCCTCCTGTTCAAAATAAAACAACAGCCGGAAAAACAGCGAGCACCACAAGAAGGAGACAAACAGTATTTGATCCCGAAGGAGGCAAAAGAGAGCCCCGCCCTCGCTTCTGTCTGCAGCAGCTGCAGCTCCGGCAGCTGGTGCCTCGCTGCAACGGAAGCTCCCTGGTCCTCTGGTTTCCACAGCAGTTTGCCTCTGTGACCACCAGGGCCGTGTGCATCCCTCTCTCGGGCTCTGGTCTGAACTCAGCCAGTGACAGAGGAGCGATTTCCCTGCATTCTTTGGTTTGCACACTAAGAGTTCCTCTTGCACGCTCCTCCTCTCCCACCTCTTACACCCCCCACCCCACCCCCGAGACCCGCCAGCCACGGAGGCAGAGAACTGGCCCCAGCTTGATCTTTGCGAGGAATCTGAATGTGGCTTCGTGGTGCGAACCCTCAAAGTTGCCTCACCTCTTATTTGTAGGATCTTCCTGGTCATTCCGACCCCTGATGTTTACCTCTAACCGGCGGCGCTTACGAGCTTACCCAGCCAACGTTCAATTACAGTTTGATTCTAGGGTTAGTTCTTCTCTTCTTGTGATTATCTTTTTCCTTCCAATAGAACCCAACACACCTTTTTTCTTCTTTCTTTGTTTCTTTTCTTTTCTTTTCTTTTCTTTTTTTTTTTTTTTTGGCTGCCCTGTGGCATAGGGAGCTCCGGGGCTAGGGATCAGATCTGAGCCGCAACCCCAAACTAAGCTGCAGCCGAGGCAATGCCAGATCCTTAACCCACAGTGCTGGGCCGGTGTTGCCAAGACGCTGCTGATCCAGTAGCGGGTGCTCCCTTTGGCTTCTCTGAACGCCCCACCCCAGCCATGGGACCTTAGCTTCTTTCTGGACTCATTTTTAGACGGCCTGGAGACTGGGTCCACATCCGTGTAATCAAACCAAGAAGTTAACACCAGTGCGTTTAACAGGCTAGAAATTACATCTGTGAGCCTGGAGGTTGGGAAGGTTGGCCCGTCGAAGCCCGCTTCCTGCTGAGACTTTGTTTGGAGGGAAATTAGCCAGCCTGCCTTCTCTGTGCAAGGTGTCACGGCAAGCCTAGAATCCTCTGCTCAGTCCGAGGTTGTTGAAAGTGCCATCCTGGAAACATGTTGGGCCCTTAACCTCCCCTCGACGGTCAGGTGGCCATCTTCCTGGGCAGAGCTGCCCACATATACCCGCTCTCTTTCTTCCTCAACCTGGGCAGACGGCATAAGATCGGCTGGAATTTTCAACACATGATGATGTTTGCAGGTAAAAAAATAAAACAAATAAATACATGTACATATCATGAGTTGTATGTAGCAGGCCGTGCCAGTGTAATTAAAGTACAATTGATAAGGTTCATAAAAAGATAGAAATTCAGGCGTCTGGTTCTCTTTATCTCCTCCAGTGCTGAGTAGACAGACTTTGCTAAAAGGAGCTAATATTGATTGTGCAAACCACACTACCAACTGTGAACATTTTCCCCCTCCTGAAATAGCTGCAGCTTTATCTTATCTCGACTGCCCAAGGGCCCTGGAGGTATGCAACTATTTATAGTGCTTGATGGAGTTCCCATTGTGGCGCAGCCCAAAACAAGTCCAACTAGGAACCATGAGGTTGTGGGTTCGATCCCTGGCCTCGCTCAGTGGGTCGAGGACCTGGCGTTGCCCTGAGCTGTGGTGTAGGTCCCAGATGCGGCTCGGATCCTGTGTTGCTGTGGCTGTGGCATAGGGCAGCAGCTGCAGCTCTGATTTGACCCCTAGCCTGGGACTCTCCATATGCCATGGGTGCAGCCCTAAAAAGCAAGCAAAAAAAAAAAGTGCCTGATTGCTTTTCTAGTAGGGATGTTCATAACCCTTATTCTTTCAGAAGGGCTTCAGACCTAAACTTAGGTCTTGAGTGGGAAAGAACACAGGCCAAGTTATGCCTCCCATCGTCAGCATCCTCTCATCAAATAATAAAATTAAAATAATTAGGTGAGGGCCTCCTTTCTATGGAGTAAAAGAAAGAACATATACTCCCACTAGCAAGCCGGACCCCAAACGCGGAGTCCGTGGTCCCATGAAGCTAACAGCTGTGTGATAGTTCTGCTTGGTTTACGCGGTCTCCCCAGGCTTCCTCTTCACTATGAAGCTGAGAAGTGCAGGGAAGCCCCTGAGGGGACAAAGGACAATAAAGAAATGCGGGGAAGTAAAGAGAGAGCGAAGGGCATGAGTAGATGGCGCAGTGAGAGTGGTAAGCATCAGACTTCATAGACGAGACCCGAGTTAGAGCATCTCTGCAGAGGAGAGGGTGGACCTCATGGGGCAAAGGAAGGGAGAGGGGCTGTGCAAGGGGCAACATGAGCAGAGGCCCTTTACTGCCACCCAGGAGTTCTTAGAGGCCACAGAGAATCACACTGAGATCACATGGGCAGGCGCCTCTCAGCAAAGCAGCGGCTTTGTCTACTCCTGGCATCCGCACTCAAGGTCACAGGCTGCCCTCACGCTCTCCTTTCACTCTGACACCCACTGCTTGGGCATCCTCTTCCTATAAGCCACACTTCTAGATTGTGGAGGATACAGAAGCCAGCCGCCTTCAAGGAGCAGCTGGGAAAGAGTGGAGGTTTCTGAGGGAGGGCAGCGACAGACTAGATCCTCCGTCGCTAGTAGAAAAGTGCCCGTGGAAAAGAGAAAGATGAATTGGAGATAACTCAGTCACCTAGATCCATTTAAAGTGTGTTCCCTAGCTTCTGTACTGCAAAACTGAGAAGCACCCAGCCCTGTTTAAAGATAGCTCCTATCAAAACTCTTTTTTTTTTTTTTGGCTTTTTAGGGCCGCACCCATAGCATATGGAGGTTCCCAGGCTAGGGGTTGAATCGGAGCTGTAGCCACCGGCCTACGCCAGAGCCACAGCAACGCGGGATCTGAGCCGCGTCTGCAACCTACACCACAGCTCACGGCAACGCTGGATCCTTAACCCACTGAGTGAGGCCAGGGATTGAACCCGCAACCTCTTGGTTTCTAGTCGGATTCGTTAACTGTTGCGCTGCAACAGGAACTCTTCAAAACTCTTTTCTGCGGGGAGAAATCTGGCTCTCAAAAGGAACTCCTTCTTCAAGGCTGTGAAAGAGTTACTCGAGGTTTCACTTTTCATATTGCTTACAGTGTTTACCTAATAAAGAAAAATGAAAAAAAAAATGGAGCACATGTTGTCTCTCTCTGACTCTCAGGGCAGGTTTTCTTCTTTGAGACAATGTCCATTTAAAGTTTTAAATATTGGAGTTCCCATCGTGGCGCAACGGAAGCGAACCCGACTAGGATCCATGAGGACGGGTTCAAAACAGAAAAAAAAATTTTTTTTAAATATTAAATAGTGAAATAGCTGGCTGTAGGGCGATCTAGATGTGTGTCCATCTTTCCCTACGACAGGTCAATAGAGAACGTTAAGTTTGCTCTGTTTTTTTAATGTAACTTTTATTGTCACTTTTTTTTTTTTTTTTTGTCTTTTTAGGGCTGCACCCGTGGCCTATGGACATTCCCAGGCTAGGGGTCGAATTGGAGCTGTAGCTGCCGGCTACAGCCACAGCCATAGCCATGTGGCATCCAAGCCCCATCTTCGACCGATGTCACAGCTCATGGCATCTCCAGATCCTGAACCCACTGAGTGAGGCCAGGGCTCGAACCCGTGTCCTCATGGATCCTAGTCGGGTTCATTACCACTGAGCCACTACAGGAACTCCTGAGCCACTGTTCTTTAGTGAATTATAGTGAAGTTCTTAGATCAATGAAATTGTGAAATTATTGGAAAAGGTGGGAAAATATACAAATAGATATAATTTTTCATTCTCATAATACCCAAGGTAAATAGGAATTTATTCTAGTTAGCCATTAAAGGCCTCGGATTCACTCTTTACTGTAGAACAAATTATGAACATGGTATGGGGAAGGAAGGCAAGAGCTTAGAAAGGTCAACTCTAAAACATACAAATGTGGGGCCTTAATCCTAACACCTGTTAGTGTGATCAAGCGGCAGCAAACTACAGCCCCTGGGCCAGACTTGCTGGCTGCCTGTTTTCATCTACCTCACAGCTAAGAATGGCATTTACAGATGACTCTTTTACCATCTATTTAGTGACTAATGTTGAAACCCAATTAACTGAAATATCCCACCCTCCAAAGAATTCCATTGTTTTCATTAGTAGACCTGGATTCCAACAAATTGAACTCACTATTATACTTAATATAATTACTTTTTACAGTTGTATGACAAGATTATACTGTGATGCTTATACATGATGCTTGTAGTACTTATTATACTCTGGGTTTCCGCCCGTAAAAGTGTGTGGAAATTTGTTTTCTCTCTTTTATGTTAGTACCTCAGTAATATCCTTGATTTTTCCTCTTGGTCCTCAAAGCCTCAAATGTTTAGTGTCTGACCCTTTACAGAAAAAGGGCTACGTAGATCAGCACATATTGTTACTTCTCTGCCCGGCTTTCCTGAGGAAATGCTGAACCACAAACACACGTTTGATATATTGATACCCAGTCCGTTTCTTCTTTTTTTTTTTTTCTTAGCTTTTTAGAGCCACACCCACAGCGTATAGAGTTTCCCAGGCTAAGGGTCAAATTGGAGCTGTAGCTGCCGGCCTACACCACAGCCACAGCCACGTGGGATCTGAGCCGCATCTGCAACCTACACCACAGGTCATGGCCATGCCAGATCCTTAACCCCCTGAGCGAGGCCAGGGACCGAGCCCACCACCTCTTGATTCTTAGTCGGATTCGTTTCCAGTGTGCCACGACGGGAGCTCCGCTTTTGATGCGTTTCTTTTTATTTCATGTTCCCAGAGGAATGATCTCAGGCCTGAGCCAGGGTTAGCACTCTCACATGTGCCATGGCAAGCCGAGTGGTGTTCCCCCCCTTGGCATCTGGGCATTTTGCAAGTGAAAATGGCATACGGGAGGAAATCACATTCGTGCAACGTGCTTCTTTCAGAATAAAACAACTCAGGTCCCGAAGCCGGAGCGCTAACCGCTTCTTAGCTTCGAGCGGCGGCTGTGGATCTGAGGACACGGCGTCCTTTGTCCTTCTGACGGGAAGTCTTCCTCTTGGGTCCCCACAGGCCTCAGGGGAGCTATGGCCTTCGCACTGGCCATCCGAGACACGGCGTCCTACGCGCGCCAGATGATGTTCACAACCACGCTTCTCATCGTCGTCTTCACCGTCTGGATCATTGGTGGAGGCACGACGCCCATGTTATCGTGGCTCAACATCAGGTCAGTTGGCAACCAAGGCCCCCTGTGCATCTAAATACGTCCCTGCGCCCAGGCAGGGTTGTGCTACCTACAGCTTCGAGCCTCGGAAGCCTTTGACAGTTTCTTTGCATTTTGTTTGGGGAAGGATTAGCCATTAAAAAAAAAAAAAAAAAAAAAAACACTGAAAGCAGGAGTTCCCATCGCAGCTCAGTGCAAACAAATCCAACTGGGATCCACGAGGATGCAGGTTGGATCCCTGGCCTCGCTCCGTGGCTTAAGGATGCAGCGTTGGCTGTGAGCTGCGGTGGGGGTCGCAGACGCAGCTCAGATTCCGCCTTGGTAGGCTGGCAGCTACAGCTCTGATGCGACCCCTAGGCTGGGAACCTCCGTATGCTGTGTGTGTAGCCCTCAAAGAAAAAAAGAGACCAAAAAAAAAAATAAAAAGAACACAAATTCAGAGTATTGAATTTTCCACGGGGAAAACTGTCATTAAAATGTTTGTCAGAGAGTTCCCTGGTGGTGCAGGAAATGAAGGATCCGGTGTTGTCACTGCAGTGGCTTGGGTCACTGCTGTGGCATGGGTTCGATCCCTGCCTGGCCCGGGAACTTCTGCAGGCCACGGGTGGCAAAAAAAAAAAAAAAAAAAGTGAGGATGAAAATACAAGGAATTAGAATTACCTGGACCTTGCTAGAGCTGTGACATTAGGGCAAGAATTCAAAAAGTCTTAAAACTGCAGGAGAGAGAGCCGACAATAGCTGCTGGCAGTGTCTGGCATTTCACATTTTTTTTTTAAATCAAACCTAAGGCCTTAAAAAATAAGCTCTCCTGCCAGAAATAAAGGGGAGGGAATTAGAGTTTTGTTTTAGGAGGAAACTGTATGTTGTGTTTCTTGTTGCTTGAGTGCACAGAAGAGGTGACATTTCCTGCATAAGCCTCATTTCTTGCAGCCTTGTGGACATCCCCCGCCTGTGGTTTTTGCAGCTGTGTCAGGACGGAGGAGGCGTTGACCTGAGTTTGATTTTTTTTTTTCCCAAGAGCATTTGAATTCCCAAGTGTGCTTGTGGGAGTTCCCTGGTAGCTCAGTGGGTTTAGGATCCAGCCTTGCTGCAGCTGTGGCACGGGTCACTTCTATGACTTGAGGTCCATACCTGGCCCAGGAACTTCCACATGCCACAGGATGGCCAAAAAAAAAAAAAAAAAGCCTAGCACCAACAACATCAACAAAAACCAAACTGTGCTTGTGAGTTTTAGCACCTTACAGTAAAGCGGGCATTGGAACCGGGGTCAAGAGACCCACAGCCTAACTCTGGCCCCATAACCTCGCCATGTGTTAGGGCTTCAGTGTTCCTTCAGGGTAAATGAAAGCGTTGTCAGGTTTTCCTCCAGGTTCCTGTAGCTCTCTTGCCACCTGCCTCAGGTTTCAGATCTGCAGAGACAAACACGTATTGGGAATGAGAAGCCTTGGGTGGCGCATAGGTGTGAAGAATTCCCCGAAGAGCCACGAGATGGCAATGTTTTTGTTTTTTTGTTTTTTTTCCCACCTTCTCTGCTGGCCATTCGTCTGTATTCCCTTCTCTGAAATACAGAAGGCACGGGGCTGACAGCTGCAAAGCACGCCTAGCTCGCACACCTTGCTTGGAAGAGAGAACCTGTGAGGACCTCGAGGTCATCCTTGGGTTGGGGAGAAAGCCGGGATTTGAGGGAATCGTTTCCCTGCTCGGACACTTTCCTGTTGTTGGGAGGCAGGGGTTCCTGGTCATGTCCACTGCCAGCTGCACTATGTCTTGGCTGGCGTGTCTCGGTCTCAGATGTGGGTGGGTCTGCAGAACCTGGCTGCGCTCATCAGGAAGAGTCATAGAACAGCTCACGTTTGTGCGGCAGGAGTTGTTTGAGATGCCAAGGTGTATATTAAGATACTCCTCATGGCATTCCTGTGAGGGAGCTACTGCGATTATCTTCATTTTAGAGTTGAGGAAACGGAGGCACAGAGCAAGAACTTGCCCAAGGTCACAAAGCTTTAAGTGGACAAGCCGAGATTTGAACCCAGGCAGTCTTACCACAGAGTCCAGACTCTTGGGCACTGTGCTAATACTGCCCAGAGGCTTCCTGTGTTAGGGACGGTTTTTATACTGTAAAATTTGGGATGATTAAAATTTTAATTTCCTGGCGAATCTCAAAGAGTCAGGTTAAGGAAAAGAATTCATCTGTGGCAACAGAAGCCTAAAGAAGAAAATTTACAAACTTTTGGTTTTAAACATGAGACAGGAGATGGTACCCTCTTTGTTCTGTGTAGCAGGATAAGAGCAAGAAAGGAGGTTTACCCGGCGCACAGTTGAGAATCTTTGCATTTGGGGACCTCTCTGAGATGACTTCCTGCTCCAATTTGTCTGGTCACCCAGTAGGTGCCCTGGATGCTCCAAGCCTGGTTAAATCCTGGTTTGGGGTGTTTTTTCCAGACTATTTCATAAATCCTTTTCTGAGAGCTCTTCCCGCAACCCAACAGATACAGAACCAAATAATTTTCCACGGAGTGTAGAGTTGACTTGTGGCATTTTGCACTTCTCATAACCCTTTTCAAAAAGTGGGCCATTAAATTAGTCCTACCCAAGAGCTGGGAATCTGGGCTATGTTCCCTGATGCCTGCAAGCTGTAGGTACACATATAATAGTTGGATTGTTGTGAAAGTATTAATGGGTGTATAGATAGCACTTAAAACATGACAGCTAGCACATGGCGAGAGGTCAGGAAATGACATGTGTGAGAGATCCCGTTTCTCCACATCTTTGCCAGCATCTGATATTGATGCTCTTTTGTATTTTAGCTGTTCTGTTGGGTATGTGAGGATACCTCTTTGTGGTCTTAATTTGCGTTTCTGTCATGGCTAATGAGGTTGACTGTCTCTTCATGTGCTGTATTTGCTATTCGTATATCTTTGGTGAAATATCTGTTCAACTCTTTTGTCCATTTTCTGCTTGAGTTTTTTGTTTTTTGTTTTTTAAGGACCGAACCTGCGGCATATGGAGGTTCCCAGGCTAGGGGTCTAATCAGAGCTGTAGCTGCTGACCTACGCCAGAGCCACAGCAACGCTGGATCTGAGCTGTGTCTGCGACCTCCACCACAGCGCATGGCAACGCCAGATCCTTAACCCACTGAGCAAGGCCAGGAATCGAACCTGTGTCCTCATGGATGCTAGTCAGATTCGTTAACCGCTGAGCCACGATGGGAACTCCAGAACTAGCTTTTTGTTTCTTTTAATTTCTGTATTATTTTTCTGTTTTCAAGTTCATCGCTTTCTACTTCTATGTCTACGAGTTCCTTCTTTCTGTCCAACTCTACCCAGATAGTATAACGCAGCAAAGTATGCCATTGGTGACACATACACATGGTGTCAGTTCTTTATGTTTTTCTGGATGTGTGTTATGTAAGAGGTAGAAACTGACATTTACAGAGATGACATCAAAAGAAATTCCCTGAGAAATAAGGTAATGAGACTGATTGTTTTTTCTGGTTGGTGGTGTTACTCAGTAGCGACAAGTCATTTATGTGAACCAGGTACTTCAGAAACCCCCGAGAGCTCAGTGTGGTATTTTGTCCTCCGTGACCTCAGTGAGATCAATACTTCTCATTTCTCCAGGCTGCTGACAGAGGCCCTGCTAAGCTGCTAAGTGGCTGCTCAGCAGTCAGAAGCCCAGGATAGGACTTGGAGTTCCACCATCAATAATTAGGAGTTTGCTATGATTCTTAACCATAGCTACTTTCTAGGCTGTGTATAAAATAAAATAAATATAACCACAACCCAAAAAGCCAATTCACTGCTTTGCAGAAATCAAAACTTCAGCTTATATTTTTATTTTATTTTTTTTGTCTTTTTGTCTTTTTAGGTCCGCACCTGCGGCATATGGAGGTTCCCAGGCTAGGGGTCTAATTGGAGCTGTAGCTGCCGGCCTACGCCACAGCCACAGCAATGCGGGATCTGAGCCGCGTCTGCGACCTACACCGCAGCTCACGGCAACGACGGATCCTTAACCCACTGAGCAAGGCCAGGGATGGAACCCGAAACCTCATGGTTCCTAGTCGGATTCGTTAACCACTGCGCCACGACGGGAACTCCCCTCAGCTTATATTTTTAAATCAGACTTTTGTAATTTATATTTTATTATTATTTTTAAAAAATTTTATTCGTGTATGATTGATTTATAGTGTTGTGTCAGTTTCTGCTGTACAGCATAGTGACCCAGTCATTCTGTTTCTCATACTCTCTTCCATCATGTTCTGTTCCAAGAGGCTGGATATACTTCCCTGTGCTGTACAATAGAACCTCATTGCTTATCCATAGTAAATGTAATAGTTTACACCTACCAACCCCGAACTCTCCGTCCATCCTACTTCCTCTCCCCTCCCCCTTGGCAGCCACATGTCTGTTCTCTGTGTCCGTGAATCTGTTTCTGTTTGGTAGGCAGGTTCATCTGTGCCATCATTTGGATTCCACATATAATTGATATCACATGGTATTTGTCTTTCTCTTTCTGACTGACTTCACTCAGTATGAAAATCTCTCGCTACATCCATGTTGCTGCAAATGGCATTCTTTTGTTCTTTTTTTATGGCTGAGGCCACCATGAACAAGTACACAAATAACAAATGCTAGAGAGAGAGAGAGTGGAGAAAAGGGACCCCTCCTTCCCTGTTAGCGGGAATGGAAATTGGTACAACTACTATGGAAAACAGAACGGAGGTTCCTCAGAAATTTAAATATATAACCTACCATGTGATCTTACAATCCCACTCTTGGGTATATACCCAGACAAAACTACCATTCAAAGAGATACATGCACCCGAATGTTCATTGCAGCACTATTCACAATAGCCAAGACGTGGAGACAACCTAAATGTCTATCAACAAATGAATGGATTAAGAAGATGTGGTACAACTTAGTACGATGGAATACTACTCAGCCATAAAAAATAACAAAATGTTTTATTTTTTAATCATTTAAAAAATTAGAGTTAATTTACAATGTTTCAGGTATGCAGCAAAGTGATTCAGTGATACATATACATACACACATATATGTAGATTTACATATATATATATACACATATACTGTTTCAAATTCTTTTCCATTAGAGGTTAGTATAAGATATTGAACATGGTTCCCTGTGCTATACAGTAGGTCCTTGCTTTTTATCTATTAGTGTGTATCACTTAATTGCAAACTTCTAATTTGTCTCCACACACACAGACCCCACTGTCCCCTTTGGTAACCCTAAGTTTGTTTTTTATGTCTGTGAATCTTTTCCTGTTTTGTCGATAAGTCCATCTATGTCATAATTTCGATTCCACATGTAAGGGATATCATATGATATATATGTATTTCTCTGTATGACTTATTTCACTTAATATGATCATCTCTAGGTCCATCCATGTTGCTGCAAATGGCATTATTTCATTCTTTTTGGCTGAGTAGTATTCCATTGTGTGTGTGTGTGTGTGTATATATATATATATATATACACACACACACACACCATACTTCCTAATCCAATCATCTGTCGATGGACATTTGGGTTGTTTCCATGTCTTGGCTATTGTGAATAGTGCTGCAATGAACATAGGGGTGCATGTATCTTTTTGAATGAAAGTTTTGTCCAGATATGTGCCCCAGAGTGGAATTGCTGGCTCATATGGTAGTTCTATATTTAGTTTTCTGAGGAACCTCCAGACTGTTCTCCGTAGTAACTGTACCAGCTTACATTTCCATCAACAGTGAAGAGGGGTTCCTTTCTCTCTACACCCTTGCTAGCATTTGTTACTTGTAGACTTACTGGTATTAATGGTGGCCATTCTGACTGATATGAAGTGGTACCTCATTGTAGTTTTGATTTGTATTTCTCTAGGAATTAGCGATATTGAGCATGTGATTGTGCCATTTTAAGACATAATGGCAAAGTGCTCAAATTGTTTTCTCGTAACATAAAAAGTACATAATACTTTTCTTAGTCTCTTGAGCAAGTGTTGTTATTCACAAAGGTTGTAATTTTGGCAACTTAAAAAACCATCACGGAGGGAGTTCCCATCGTGGCTCAGCGGTAAACGAGCCTGACTAGCATCCATAAGGATGTGGGTTCGATCCCTGGCCTCACTCAGTGGGTTAAGGATCCGGCGTTGCCGTGAGCTGCGGTGTAGGTCGCAGACACGGCTCGGATCCCGCGTTGCTGTGGCTGTGGTGTAGGCCTGCGACTACAGCTCCGGTTGGACCCCTAGACTGGGAACCTCCATATGCTGCGGGTGTGGCCCTAAAAAGACCCCCCAAAAAAATCGCAATAGTATTTCAGCAGATGAGCCTTGTACATACATGTCCCGAGCACATTTTGGTGGCGTGGTGACTGTCCTCTTGGAGGGCCCAGCTTCAAGTGACACACTCATGAAGTAGTGATGATGGTGGGGGGTTAATGGCATACCCCTAGACAGCCCAAGGAACAGGGTACCCTTCCTACCCCCGAGTGCAGCTATGTGATCACTCAAGGACAGATAAGGACATTGCGCTCAATATGATCCTGTCAAACTGAGAGTTTAGGATAAAACTCTTTGTGACATTATTTAAGGAATAAGGGCAGGGAGAAGCCCTGAGCTCTTTATGTAATAGCATTTGTAACTGGATACTTTGTTAAGAATTTAAAGACGCCACCTCGTAGTCAAAGACCCGTATCCTCTAAGTGTAGACCTGGGCCTCGGATCTAATAGCCTCAGTTGCAATCTTGGTTCCACCGCTTTGTACTTTTGTGACCTTGGGCAACTTATTTAACCCCTCTAACTCTCAGTTTCCTCACCAGGTAAATGGGATGACAATAGTGTAAAGATAAAATGTGATACTTAAATAAACGTGATAAAGAATTGTTCCCCTGGAGTTCCTGTTGTGGCTCAGCAGGTTAAGAACCCAACTAGGATCCCTGAGGATGCGGGTTCCATCCCTGGCCTCACTCAGTGGGTTCAGGATCTGGCATTGCCGTGAGCTGTAGCGGCCTTGGCAGATGCGGCTCGGATGCGGTGTTGCGCTGACTGTGGTGAAGGCTGGCAGCTGCAGCTCCAGTTCGACCCCTAGCCTGGGAACCTCCATATGCCTCAGGTGCAGCCCTAAAAAGACAAACAAAAGAATTCTTCTGTTGAATGTACCGTCTGGCACATGTGAAGCATTTAGTAGATTTTAGCTATAGCATTATCATTGCTATTCACAGCATTGGTCCTGCTGCTATTACTGTTGTTATTGCTAGTGAATCTTACATTAGTGGAATCCAGCATGCCTTTCTGGAATTTGTGATACTTCAATACAATAGTAATTTATCAACTCTGGTTTAAGTCACATTCTGAACATGTGCCTAATTAAAAAGTGCCTCCTTAAGAAGCCTCATGTTCTTACTTGCATATTTCAGGGGGATTAGGAGCATGAAGATCCGGGCATTGTCTAACACCATGTTTCTCAGCTTTTTTTTGTCTTCATTCACCCCTCCGTAGGAGCCTTTAAATCTACCTTTTTATCTCCCTCTTCCACTGAAATTTTAATACCGCAGATCTATATATCTGTTTATGTACTATGGCGCTTCAGAGGGCTACAAATCACTGTCATAGCTAAAAATGTTTTTGTCCCATAAGAAGCCATTTTCACACCCCTGGGGGCCATAGAACCCCCATCCCCCATTGAGAATGCAAGCCTTAGTGCAGAGGTTCTCAAGTGCGGGCAGTTTTACCCTCCCAGGGGACATTTGGCATGGTCTGGGGACAGTTTTGGGTTGCTCCAGCTGCCGCAGGGGAGCGGGGGTTGCTGCTGGTGGTATCTTGCAGGTCAAGGCCAGGGCCCAAAATGTCAGGAGTGGAGTTCCCATCGTGGCTCAGTGGTGAACGAATCCAACTAGGAACCATGAGGTTGCGGGTTCAGTCCCTGGCCTTGCTCAGTGGGTTAGGGATCCGGCTGTGGTATAGGTTGCAGACGCGGCTTGGATCCCACGTTGCTGTGGCTGTGGTGTAGGCCGGCGGCTACAGCTCCAATTGGATCCCTAGCCTGGGAACGTGCATATGCCGCAGGAGCGGCCCTAGAAAAGGCAAAAAGACAAGAAAAAAAAAGTGTCAGGAGTGCTGAGGTTGTGAAACCCTGCTCTTAGTGTGGTGGTGGCGGCATTCGAGTGTCCTCTGAATACCCCAGCAATTATTAAGAGAGGTAAAAATGGACCATGTCAACTCTTGAGGCCAGAAGGTAAAGGGCAGAGCAGAAGTTGGGGTCCTGATTTCAGGTTGAACCTCGGGACAGTGTGATTCCTTATCTAGGGAAAAAAGGCCGTTCCGTCTTCTCTTGTTGCCGTTTTCAATGATCCAGCGTTCTTTGCTCTTTCTATCAAATATGTGTAAAAATGTGTGTGCCCACATGTCAAATACATGTTTAATAACGACGTCTCTATTTTTTTTTTTGCGTGGACGTGTCTTGCTTTAGGAAGCAGATGAATTCCTGAAAAAAGGGTACGAAGTACTTTTCTAAGCCTTGCATTGATTCCTCAGATCTCATCCCATGATATTTTGCGAGGCTTCCCTTCATTCCTCATCCATCTTCATTTGACCTGGCTCCTCGCGCTGTTGTCTGCAAGGCAAACGTAGCAGCCTCTCTGGCTGTTGGAGCACAGGGAGCGTTGAAGAGAGGGCATGGGTTTCCATTGCAAACGAGACAGCCCCGTCCTTGGATGGCTGGGGCCCCGGGCATGTGCCCAGAGCTCCCGGCTCCCCACCGTCCCCGTCACACTCACGTCCCCTTCTTCTGCTGCCCAGAGTTGGCATCGAGGAGCCCTCTGAAGAGGACCGGAACGAGCGCCGCTGGCAGTACTTCAGGTGACACGAGGGCAGCCTCAGAAACGCATTAACCGGGCCTGGCTTTTCTCCTCTTTCTAACCTGAGATGTTTCTCCGCCTGCTGTGGGTCTCTCTCTTCCCTCCTGGGTGTGCCAGCCCCCTGCCCCTTTTAGAAAGGGCGTGGGAGGTCTGGTCAAGTCTCATCATTTTGTTACCCTTCTCTGGGCGGATGGACTTGTTGCTGTCCCCCCCCCACCCCCACCCCCCTGCTCATCTAGGACAATGTGTGGCAGCCCCAGAGCTGGCATTAGTGTGACTCCTTGGACAACTGTGCTTAGTATGACGAGCAGCCCATTTTCAGAGCCACAAGCGCTTTTCCCACAAAATCCAGCGTGCAGTCTAGTAAACAAGGCTTTCAACTCAAGAGAATTCGAATTTTATCGTTCAGCCACGACTGGGGTGTGGTTTATACCAGCTTAATTAAGCCCCAACCCTGTTTTAGTTTTTTAAGTATGTATTTGTGACCTTGTACCTTATGGTGGTGGATCAGAAGATATTAAAAAAAAATTAAAAAAAACATAAGATAGCGAAAGACTCTTCGAATTAAATTTGTGTCTCAGTGACCATGCAAGGTTATGATTTGATGACGCTTAAGGGTGATGGCATCAGGCAATCAGAGTAAAGATTAATGTTTCTTCTTTCCTTTCTGTATCTTTTTTTTTTTTTTCCCTTCCTCTTTAGGACCGCACCCACAGCATACGGAAGTTCTCAGGCTAGGGGTCGAAGCAGAGCTGCAGGTGCCAGCCTACGCCACAGCCACAGCAACACCAGATCCTTAACCCACGGAGCAAGGCCAGGATCGAACCTACATCCTCATGGATACTAATCAGGTTCTTAACCTACTGAGCCACAATGGGAACTCCTCCTTTCTGTATCTTTAATTGGCATGCGTTCTTCCTGATCTGCTTCTGGGTGCTGGTAGGTAAATCAAAGGCAAAATAGGCTTGAACTCTGTTCTTCTCGTTATGAAAGGGTATTACTCCCTGAGCACAGTGATGAAAGCAGCGATACCTGTCCTGGGGCCTGCGTCTTGGAATATTGCCGGGTTCTGTAATGACATGCATACAATTAATTGGAGCATTTAAGTTCCCTGGATTCACATTTTCTTCCTACTGTTTGAAATACACACACACGTTCATTTTCAGTGACCTAACTTTAGGTACCAGTTAGGTTGCAGAGGAAACCCTTTCCTTCCAGAAAGAAGGTTGTTCGGGCAAAGTGCAAATTATTACACTTCAGGCATGAGAGAATTCAGATTCTGATCTGTTGTTCAGGGTTTTAGATGAATGTGCATGTCTTTTGTAGGCCCTCAGCCATTCCAGTGAAAACCTTCAAACCTAGGAGTTCCCTCATGGCTCAGCAGGTTAATGATCTGGTATTATCAATGGCTGTGGCTCTGCTTACAGCTGTAGTGCGGGTTCGATCCCTGGCCCCAGAACTTCCACACGCTGTAGGTGCCACCAAACGAATGAACAACCATTAAAAACTTACTGATGCAAGCAGAATGCTTCTAAACTCTCTGAGATTTCATAGCGTTTTATATGGTTAATCCGAATGTACAAATTATACCAAAGGGGAAATGATTCATTTTCTGTATTCCTTCATTCCAGAATGAGCACATCAGTGTGATGGCTTTATTTTCTCATTTGGTATGGGATTACCACATTTGTCTCATTCTTTTTATTTTTTATTTTTTGTCTTTCTAGGGCCGCACCCACAGCACACGGAGGTTCCCAGGCGAGGGGGGTGAATCGGGGCTATGGCCAGTGGCCTACGCCACAGCCACAGCAACATAGGATCTGAGCCTTGTCTGTGACCTGCACCACAGCTCATGGCAACACCGAATCCATAAACCACGGAGCAAGGCCAGGGATCGAACCCGCAACCTCATGGTTCCTGGTTGGATTCGTTGACCACTGAGACACGATGGGAACTCCACATTTGTCTCATTCTTAATGAAAATAAGGACAGTTTGGTTCATGCCAGAAGAAAAGACTGTTGAATATACTCTGATGAGCTCAACCTTGATGTATCACGAGAATGCTAAAATATGATACAATTAAAAGCACAAAAAAAGTTTTAGATTTATACAGTGGCCTAGATCAAAAGCATTATAACCAGTCAGGAGGGAAATATATATTGTGGACAGTGGCCTGAAACCAAGAACTTCAGAAAGTTAGGGAGCCCCATGTTTTCTGAGGCACTATACTTAAAATACTGCACCTGCTCTTTCTTACTGCCCAGCACCCCACCAAACACCCTGCCTGAAGGGTGATGCCCTTTGTACAGGTCCAGTAGAATCCTTGGGGATTAATCCCAGAGGCCCTCAATCCTGCCAGAAAAGTAACCTGAAGTAAACATCCTTTTTTTAGCGGGGGGGACTTTTTGCCATTTCTTGGGCCGTTCCCACGGCATATGGAGGTTCCCAGGCTAGGGGTCGAATCAGAGCTGTAGCCACCGGCCTACGCCACAGCCACGCGGGATCCAAGCCGCGTCTGCGACCTACACCACAGCTCATGGCAACGCCAGATCCTTAACCCACTGAGCAAGGCCAGGGATCGAACCCGCAACCTCACGGTTCCTAGTCGGATTCATTAACCACTGAGCCACGACAGGAACTCCAAATAGCCTTGAATGAGGAAAGAAATCACAGAACACCATCTGTGTCGCAAAAGCCCCTGGTCTGTTTTCTTTTGGCATTGGGAGGATAATGTGAGAAAAAAAAATGTAGGTATATATATAAATAACTGGGTCACTTTACAGCAGAAATTGACAGAACACTGCATATCAACTGTAGTTTAAAATTGTTTTTAAACAAAGCTTAACCCTTTCCTATAGATGATGGTTTCATTTGAACTCTTAATAATATGTGCTAATGAATAAGATGCCATTTTCAAAATATTAAATGACACCAAACAAATTACATGTGATTCACTTGCATTTAGAAGCCTATTTTCCACAGCAATGTTGGGATTTCTACAAAGGACCTTTTATTTGGTCGTCTACCAATCTGTATACCGTTTGACTTGTACCTTTTCATGAACATTGAAATTCTATGTTAAAAATTATTTTTTAAAAAACTTACTTACTTCATACCTTAAAAAAAAAAGTGGGGAGTTCCCGGTGTGGCTCTGTGGTTAATGAACCCGACTAGTGTCCATGAGGACGTGGGTTTGATCCCCGGCCTCTCTCAGTGGGTTAAGGATCTGGCGTTGCTGTGAACTGTGGTGTAGGTTGCAGACTCTGCCTGAATCCCATGTTGCTGTGGCTGTGGCATAAGTCAGCAGCTCTAGCTCCAGTTCGGCCCTTAGCCTGGGAACTTCCATATGCCACAGGTGCAGCCCTGAAAAGACAAAAAAAAAAAAATTAAGTGGCAGTTCCCAGGGAAGCAGGTTTCTTTTCTCCCATTCAGCACTTTTATGTATCAGTAGCAGGGACCTCCAAGACCCTCCAAGGGGCCCTCCTGCATCCTCAGGAGGTCCTCGGAGGCTCTGTGGGTCAGGAATTGGGCTGCGTCTCAGGCAGGTATTTGGTAGCAAGCGGCTGCAGCGGGGGTCGGAACTTCCAGGGCAGGGGGAGGGAAAGGCAGGGAACGGGGGCGCTGGGTAGGACCATGCTCAGAACTGCAGGTGTCCAGGGGATGCACACGCTCAGATCTGAAGAGGACTCTTCTTGGGTGGAATTTGATTAGCCATACGTTTCAGTTAACTAGCATTTTCCTCCTAGCCCTTCACTTTTAGGAGAAGGAGAAGCTCAACACAACATTATAGGACTTATCTGGGGTGGTGGTGGGGGGACCCATGTAATCACTGGACTCTATAGCTTCCTATTTACATATGACCTGTAGTAATATATTATAGCATCTGTGTCCATGAATCTTTGCCATTTGTGGGTTTTGGACCCTGGAAGAATAGGAGATCCTGAATCATCATTATTAGTAAATTGGATGACATCAGAGACAAGAACATGTACGCATGTATTTGTGAAACATTTTCACCAAGGATATAATTACATGTTCTTTCTATTCTTCTGAAATTGTGAAAAACTTTAAATTCCGCCCCCCCCCCAAAAAAAAAAACTGAAAGGATAGAACAGTGAATATCCAAGTTCTAACCTGGATACACCAATGATGAACATTTTGTCATATATTTGGGGGTCATTTTCCCTCTGCCCCCCAACCATTTCAGAGTACTTAAAAGTACCTTATGGGAGTTCCCATCGTGGTGCAGTGGTTAATGAATCTGACTAGGAACCATGAGGTTGCGGGTTCGGTCCCTGCCCTTGCTCAGTGGGTTGACGATCCGGCGTTGCCGTGAGCTGTGGTGTAGGTTGCAGACGCGGCTTGGATCCCGCCTTGCTGTGGCTCTGGCGTAGGCCGGCGGCTACAGCTCCGATTCAACCCCTAGCCTGGGAACCTCCATATGCCGCGGGAGCGGCCCAAGAAATAGCAACAACAACAACAACAACAACAAAAAAGACAAAAGACAAAAAAAAAGTACCTTATAGACATCGTGACTTTCTAGCCCTAAAAACGTCAATATGAAACCCCTAGGAATCCAGGCTTCTACATGCTCCTGATATCTTTATCTCTCTCTCTCTCTCTCTCTCACACACACACATGTGCAATCCAGGATCCCATCAAAATGTTTGGTTGCTTGTTCTCTCTCTCTCTCTCTCTCTCTCTCTCTCTCTCTCTCTCTCTCTCTCTCTCTCTCTCTCTCTCTCTCTCTCTCATCCATGCCCCTGCTTCTGGACACCGTGTGCTCCAGCTGACGTGGCTGTCATCGCTTTAGTCTCTTAATCTAGAACAACCCTCCCCTCCTCCTCTTTGTCTCTTATGACATTGAGGGTTTTGTTTGTTTTATTTTTTTAAGGATTCAAGATCATTGTCTTGCGTAAAGCCCTACAAGCTGGATTTTTCTGATGTGTTTTCCTCTTGACTAAAGATAGATAATCATTATGGTGTGTGGCCAAAAATACTGTGAACGTGATGTTAGGCAATTCTTATTGCATCATACCGGGTGGTGCCTGGTTGTCAGGCTGTCCCTTTATTAGTGATGTTAAATTCGATCACTTTAGACCCCAGGTCTCTCCATTGTAAAAGCACCATTTTCCCCTCATAAAAGATAACGTAGAGGGATCCTTCAACATTGTACAAATAGCCAGATTCCCAGCCACACTTCACCTCCCAGGAAAATGAGCCTCTGGTGACCCTTGTTTGAAACAGTGATTACAGTGTGAGTGGAAAATGCTGACTTTTCTAATCCTGTCCTTCCTTTGATGTCGGGAACAGTTATCTATATAGAAGAGCTTTCAGAGGGTTTTCAGTCTTCTTTTGATGACATGAGCCATCTCTCCACTGTCTGCCTAATCAGTCCAAGCCAAATTTTCCTGACTATTTACGGCACGACCGAATTGTGTCTCTGCAGGATCCCAGCAGGGATCTTGGGTGTTATCGCTGAGAAGTCAGAAGCCAGCAGACAGCTGTCATTTTTTTTTTTTTTTTTTTGGTAGAGTAAAAAAGTGATACTAGAGAGATATGGCCAGAATGAGTACTTTCGAGAATCTGCACTGTCCGATCCAGTAGCCACTAGCCACATGTGGCTGTTCAAGTTTAAATTTTAATCAATTGAAATAAAACTTCAAATGCAGTTCCTCAGTCGTATTTATTTATTTGCTTATTTATCTATTTGTTCAGGGCCACACCTGCAGCATCTGGAGGTTCCCAGGCTAGGAGTCGAATCAGAGCTACAGCTGCCGGTCTACACCACAGCCACAGCAATGCCAGATCTGAGCTGTGTCTGCAACCTACACCACAGCTCGCGGCAACACCAGATCCTTAACCCACTGAGCGAGGCCAGGGATTGAACCCGCAACCTCATGGGTCCTAGTCAGATTCTTTTCCGCTGCGCCACAGCAGGAACTCCCCTCAGTCACATTTAACACATTTTTTTCAAGAGTACAGTGGCCACATGTGGCCAGTGGCTCCCACACTGGACAGCGCAGATCTAGAGCCCTGCCGTCAGTGCAGAAAGTTCTACTGGACGATGGCAGATCTAGAATCACTCTCAAATTAACCCAAGCAAAATGTCGACCAAGTTCGGGATGAGGTTAGGATGGCCGTAATTTTGTGAGTTCATCCTGTTATTCCAATGTTTTGGGTTCCTGTTGCTTTGGATTCGGGGCTGGCCATGTGGGCCTTGGGTAGGTGGATCGGTTCCTCTTCTGTTGCTGGGACTTGAATGAAAACAGTCAAAACTGGAGTTCCCATCATGGCTCAGTGGTTAACGAACCCGACTAGCATCCATGAGGATGCGGGTTCAATCCCTGGCCTCGCTCGGTGGGTTGAGGATCCAGCGTTGCCGTGAGCTGTGGTGTAGGTTGCAGATGCGGCTTGGATCCCATGTTGCTGTGGCTATGGTGTAGGTCAGTGGCTACAGCTCCAATTCGACCCCTAGCCTGGGAACCTCCATGTGCCATGGGTGCGGCCCTAAAATGACAAAAGACGAAAAAGAAAAAGAAAAAAAAAGACTCCAAACCTAGTCTTGTTAAACAGAATTTCTTTTAATCCTTGTTAAACAGTATTTTTTCTCCCAGCAGAGGTTCGTTGAAAGAATAACCGGGGCTAGATCGCATTTGGCAGCTTTTATGATATTTGACTTTATTTTCTTCCTTGTAGTACAGGCACACTTAAGCCTTTTCTCCTACTCAGAGGCTGCCCATTTCGTGTAGGCTGATAAAAATCAATTTGTTTTATCTTTACTGGCACGGAAGCCACTTACAAAGGCTAATGCACCTGTTTCAAAATTCACACTAAAGAAAGGAGCGCTTATTTGTGGCAGATCTAAACTGCTGTGCTCTTGGCCACACTGCATGCTCACATCATCTGGTTGCTCCTGCCCCCACAATAGCCTCTCTGTGGTAAGGCAGAGGGCTGCCGTGTCACCTGGCGTTCCACTGGGCTGTCTGGGAGACAGACTGGTAACCAGTGCTCTGCCCCTGTCTCTCAGTCTTTACTGGGGAGCTCATCTAAGTAAATTAGTCTTCCATGAAGTGGCTTCATGCTGCTCTAGAATCCGCGGAACAAGGCCCAGTATTGGATTCCTAGCTCTTCCTCTCACAGATGCTGACACCATACAGAGGCATTTACTTAACGTTCACTAAGACTCTCTCAAAACACGTGAGAGTTAAAAAATCAACAGCTAGGAATTCAGTAAGTGACCTCTCCACTTTGGGTGCCCCGAGGCTCTGGAGTGACCTCTGTGGGGCCCTGGGGCCCCTGGCTTGGATGGATTTCATGTCCAAAAGAACTCTGATGGAGTTCCCCTTGTGGCTCAGCGGGTTAAGAACCCAGTGTTGTCTCTGTCAGGATGTGGGCTCAGTCCCTGGCCTCGCTCAGTGGGTTAAGGATCCGATATTGCCGTGAGCTGCTGCATAGGGCACAGGTGCAGCTGGGTCTGGCATTGCTGTGGCTGTGGTGTAGGCTGGCAGCTGCAGCTCGGATTCAACCCCTGGTCTGGGAACTTCCATATGCTGCAGGTGTGGCTGTAGAACAAACAAGCAGACAAAATCTCTGAGATGTGTTGCTCAAAAGCCCCTGGATGGTATCTAGCTATGAGGACAAGCCTCCAGCCCTCAGACAGTGACCTCTAGTCCATCTCATTCCCTACAAAGACTCCATCAAACCTCAGGTCCATGGAGAGTAAATGAGGTGCCAGGTACACTGTCAATTTTAACTAAGTGCTCAGAACAGAACCTGGCATAGTAGGCACTCATTAAGTGTTTGCTGAATACACGAATTCATCTTGTGGTTTTAAACTTTGCCTTCAGCAAAATATGGGGTAACTCTTCCCTTCCCTTCTGTGTCTTCCCCACCCCTATCCAAGGGGCATGCGCCTTGGGTTCGTGCTTGACAAGCCGAGAAAAAGACATTGTAGACGCTGTCTTTAAGAAAAGGGTTCACCTGTGTTGTCTTCATTTCCTTCTTTCTATGAGTCTCCTTTCTCAAGTTATAGCCTGGACATCACAGGTGGGGAAGCGAGAGACAGAGCAGGAAAAATAAGGCACACGTGGGGCTTTGCGCATCCACTGTCTGCTCATCAGAGTCAGCACCCTGGTGCCGGACTGTGAATAACAACACTCCCCCCGCCCCTGCATCAAGGCCATTCAGCACCTCTCTTCAAGTTCAGATCAGACCTGCTGAACGCGGCATGTTCTATTTGCCTCTTATGATACCAGCCATTCTTTGCCAAACTGGAGGGAACAAGGAAAGCTAGAGAAGGTTTCTGGCATCTTCCTTTCCTCCTCCATTGCCCCACATTATCCACGTCATTGATGCCACAGTTCTCTACCTTCGCATGAGGAAGGTTCAAGGAGAAGAATTAACAGATCCATAGAGTGACACTTGGTATGCTGCTGAGCCAAGACAACCCCCCCCCCCCCCCGCCCCGGCCAAGTGCTATCATGGAATTCGTGATGAAGGGGATTTGGCCGCTTTGCTTTTTCTTTGTGTCTTCAGTTGTTGATCTCACATGTGTGACTTCTCAAATCATCTCTGCTCCGGGAGGATGCTTGGCCCCCGGGATAGAAAGTTAATGATACGCATGCGCAAATGCTTAGGGGACACGTACGGGCATCTGCGCCTTTATTTGAATTCGTCCAAAAGATAAGATAGATGACAGAGGGATAGGTATGTTTTAGAGAAAATACAGCAAAAAGTTAACGGTAGAACATAGGTAGAGTGTATAAGGTGTTCGCTATAAATTCTTTCAAAACGTCCCTGGATGTGTGAAAAATTCCATCGCAGAAGGTTAAGGGAAATAAAAGCAGTGCAGCCAGAAGGGAAGAAGCGGCAGAGAGGAAGCGGCTTGGGGCAGCGGAACCCGGCTTTTCTAGCTGGGACCGCCTGGTGCAGGAAGGCAGACGGATGTCAGCGGGTGCCGTTCCCCAGAGGTCCTCGCTTAAGGTGTAAACACACGGGATCGACTGTGAGTCCTACCCCTGGGATCTGATGTGGTTGTACGACCTCTCTCTCACACCTTTTGCATGACAGCCTTGCCCTTCTTCTAACTACTGCTTCCACTTGGGGAAAATGGTCTGCCTCTTAGCTACTTTCAGCCCGAGTGGTCACCACCGGTCCAAGCTAATGCGCTCTCGTTTTTCTCCTTGTCTTTCTCCCCGGTGACTTACAGAGTTGGTGTTGACCCAGATCAAGACCCACCACCCAACAACGACAGCTTCCAAGTCTTACAAGGGGTAAGTCACAGGAGATCCTTCTTCTCAGAAAGATGGTATTTAAAAAAAAAATTAAAAAATAGTTAAAATTTATCAAGCATTTACTACACACCAAGCTCTTTGCGTGGATTCTCTCCTTGTGATCTTGACAAGAACCTTACGATGTAGGAACTCTTGTCCCCATTGTACAGATTAGAAGCTGAAGGTTGCAAATTGAAGTGAGACCTCTAAGGTCAGAGCATTAGAAAGGGATGGAGCCAGGATTTGACTCCAGAGTCACTGTTCTTAAACAACACATGAAGGGGATGAGCCGGCTTTCCCTATGACAGTGGTCACGACCTGATAAGGCATTCTTGGGTTGATGCCCCATAAGGGACACAAAGCCGTGACCTCTGAAAGTTCTAGGTAATTTTTTTTATTTTATTTATTTATTTATTTTTGGCCACCTCACAGGATGTGGTGTTCCCAGGCCAGGGATCCGATCTGAGCCATAGTTGTGACCTAAGCTGTAGCTGCTGCGGCAATGCCAGATCCTTAACCCAGTGTACCCAAAAGACCTTTGCTGTTATATTAGAATTGGCCATTGTGCCTGTTGGGAACAGAAGATTTTTGTTTTGGAGGGTTGGTTGGTTGTTTTGGCCACACCCAAGGCATGCAGAAGTTCCCGGGCCTGGGATCGAGCCCTCGCCACAGCAGTGACCCCATGGAATCCTTAACCCACTGGGCTAGGCCAGGGAAGTCTGAGAAGTTTTTTTAATTCAAAGTTGCTATTTGACCTGAGGTTTTTGTTTGTTTGTTTGTTTTGTTTTTTGGTCTTTTGTCCTTTTAGGGCTGCACCTGCGGCATATGGAGGTTCCCAGGTTAGGGGTCGAATCAGAGCTGTAGCTGCCGGCCCACCCCACAGCAACTCGGGATCTGAGCCGCATCTGCGACCTACACCACAGCTCACAGCAACACCAGATCCTTAACCCACTGAGGGAGGCCAGGGATCGAACCCGCAACCTCATGCTTCCTAGTCAGGTTCATTAACCACTGCGCCACGACGGGAACTCCTGGCTTGAGTTTTGATTAGGGACTTTAGAAAACAGGGGTTCAGGAATGATGCACCTGGCGGTCTGACAGTCTGGGTTTCGCCACACTGGAGATCTGAGGAAACCTGGGTGAAATTCATGATGACCTCTTCATTTCCCTGAAAAGAGAATAACGGCTCTGGTAGGATATGCATCCTCCAGAGACCTGTGGCCAGTCAGGCTTAATCTGGTAAGTAAAGCTGATCACCACCAGCTGGACATCCAGGGTTTAGAGCAATTTCATCTTGACAGTTCCAGGCCAGTCAACACCCCCGCTCCACCCACCCCACCCCACCCCCGGGCCCCAGCCCTTTGCTGGTTTCCACTGTTCCTGCCTCTGGACTCAAGCAGTCTGTGAAAGGAAATAGATGAAATGGTTTGAGTGTTTTTCACGTAGCTGAATGGGGCTCAGAGACCTTGGGCTACTTTATACCAAACATGTGGAGATGTTTGAAAAGCAATGGGTCCTGAGCGCTGGCGGTTCTGGTGGTGCGTTTAGTCCGGGCAGGCACAGCTAAGGCAGCGCCCCCCCCCCCCCCCCAGCCCAGGCAGAGTGAGCCTTGGAAACCCGTCCCTTGGGCTAAATTTGACCAGGCAGGTGGCAGCCACTTGCTCTGCACTCCCCGTGGCACTCCTTTGGCCCGCCCTAGCCGGGAGCTGTGTCACAGCTTCCCCTGAGCCCCTCTCCTTCCAAGCCTCATGCACCATCAGGCAGAGGGCCCTCAAAGGCAGTTCTGTTGGCATTTTGAAAGGCTTTCAAGGTTGCTGTCAGACTGGGGTGGCAGGGTGGCGGGGGTGGGGGGGGCAGGAGTTGAACTTCCAGCTTGGTTCCTCAGGACACCTTCTGAAAAATGACTCATGCCCTCGTGCAGAAAGGGCCTTCTTTCTCCAAGTCCTCCCGGCCTGACCTTGGTCCAGTCAGCCCTGAACAACAGGGCAGGGAGCCCTCGGTGGTCATGAGAAACCAATAAAACAGAGAAAGAAATGGCCTTCTCATTTTTGGGTGAAACCCTGGGTTCTTGCAACTTCCCCTGAGATGGGTCCAAGTCACATGCTCAGTGTTGTCATGAAACTGAAATCAGAGGCGGGGAAAATCCAGATGTTTGCTTCCCATTAGAAAAGAAAGGGCCCTTCTCTTGACGGCGTTTGCTAAACACTCCCTCTAAAAACAAACAAGAAAGGGATATTTGACGGGAAAGCACTTGTCATAACGAGCACGATTTTCCGCACTGGTCCTCGGAGCCCAAGGTTATAAACAGAGTCATGGCTACAGAGCCGCAGAATATTAGGTCATGTGGGCGCAGGAAAAGAGCTGTTGGCTCAAACTTTTGGCTTCGTGTGAGGGCAGCGTAAGAATAGTGCGGAGAGACTTAAGCCTCATGTCCCTGGCAAGTTTGACTCATTAGAACCAAACAAAACAAAACCCTCCAGTTGCTTTGTTTCTCCCGAGGTCTTGGTGACTTTGCAACCAAAACAAAAAACAAGCCCAGCTGGAGGCAAGCTGCCCGGGGCCCCCAGGGACCACCTCCCAACCCATTCAAGGCGGGGGGGCGGGGGGCGCGGAGGATTTTTCATGCGGACACAGCTGAGATTTATGTTGGCCAGACATGCAGACACATCATTCGCCTTTACCCGCGTTTACAGGAGCGGGCTCATTGATGAGGCTGCTTTGGAGAAGCTAGGAGCCCGAATCCGAATGGATCCCGCCTCTCTCATCTCAGCAGGACAAGGTCACAGGCAGGACATTACTGGAACGTGGAGGAAGGGAAGCCACCGTGCTTGTGGGGCTTGCGTGCATGCATGCGTGTGCACCGGAGAAACACAGAAAATCAGTGGTTGATCGTTGCATTGACGTGTATATCTTTCTGGGCAGGTTGGGTTTGCTTGTTTCTGCATCCACCGTCAGGTTCTCTCCAGGCTGAAATCTGAAATCCAGTCCCTGAAATCTTTAACGTCCAACAGTTGTTGAAGTGCTTTTCCTCAGATCATGACCCCTCCTCCCCGCCTTTGATTCCTCTTTCTGCTATTTTTTTTTCCCCCTTAGAATTCAAAATTAACATTAATGCATTCACTCATTTGACACATTTATTGAGCCCTTGTTATGTTTGAGACATTCTCTCAGGCTCTGCAAATACATCTGCAAACAAGACAGATGCATCTGCGTGCGTCCTTAGGGTCTGGTGACAATGAGGTGAAGGATAAGGGTGGAGATTGGCAAAGGTGAGGTCATGGAGGGCCTTTCTGCTTCTCCACGTGGGACCGTGGGCCTCTCCTTGCCGTTCCGAGTGGCCGTTTAGCAGCCTGCGCATCACTGTTAGAAATGCAGGTTCTCGGGAGTTCCCTGGTGGCTCAGCAGGTTAAGGACTCGACATCGTCACTGCTGTGGCTCAGGCCGCTCCCGTGGTGTGGGTTCGATCCCTGGCTCAGGAACTTCTGCATGCTGTGGGCGCCCTCCCCCCCCAAAAAAATCATCTTTGCCATTGGAAATATTAGGAATTTAAATAGTGCTTGCGACTTCCCTCTCTCTACTTCTCTCCCTCTGCTCTTACCTTCTCAGAGATTTCTGACTCATCCTTGGTATCTCTGTTACAGGTGGAATTGGTACCCCCTGAGATTTAGAAGACAGACTCATAATCATGACTCAGATTTATTTCCTTCTTGTCGCTCACCCCTCACTTGTAAAGCTGCCTCTCCCTCTAACACTCAAGAGGATGAGGCTAAAAATGCCTGTGCTTGACCAGCCGTCCCTACTTTCAGAGTCTGTCATCCAGCAACATCGAACCCCAGCAGTGCCCTCAAGCAGCTGCCATTGGCCCCCTTTTTAATATTGATTGTGCTGTTTATAATACTCGCACAGAACAGATGTCCTAAACCCCAAATGAATGTTTGATTTTGCAAAAGGGCTTTTGATTTTTTTTGGGGGGGGGCCTGCATGGAGGTTCCCAGGCTAGGGGTCGAATTGGAGCTGTAGCCGCCGGCCTACACCACAGCCACAGCAATGCGGGATCCAAGCCGCGTCTGCAACCTACACCACAGCTCACGGCAATGCCAGGTCCTTCACCCACTGAGCGAGGCTGGGGATCGAACCCGCAACCTCCTGGTTCCTCGTCAGATTCGTTTCCACTGCGCCATGACGGGAACTCCTGCAAGTGCTTCTGAAAATGAAATGATGGGGACGTGTGAGGTGGAAAAGCACGAGCGGAGGAGTAAAGGAACCTACTACTTGAGGGCAGAGGAAAGAACAGTGATGCTAGTTCTGGCTTCCTTGCCCCTGCCCACCGCCCCCACCTTCCTGAAGCTGGTAGGGCAAGTTATGGCACCGCCTGGAACACAAGGGAGGTGCCCGTGTAAGCACCACCAAGAGCCCTTGGCTGGTTTGTCAGGAAACTCAACCAAGCGTGTTTTCCACAGACCAGCTCTGGAGGGCCTGCAAAGTTGGTTTTACAGAAGCTTTCTTTCATATTCTCTATAAATCAATTTTGGCCTATAAGGATCTAGACTCCTTTTGGGTAATTGATCTGCTAAAAGGACTTGAAGGAAAATTACCGCAAAAATGCTAAAAGAAATTTTGTGGAGTTCCTGTTGTGGCTTATCGGGTTAGGAACCCGACTAATATGCATGAGGATGCGGGTTCAATCTCTGGCCTCCCTCGGTGGGTTAAGGATCCAGCATTGCCGCAAGCTGCAACGTAGGTCACAGATGCGACTCAGATCCCTCAAGGCTGTGGCTGTGGCGTAGGCAGTGGCTACAGCTCTGATTTGACTCCTAGCCCGGGAGCTTCCATATGCCACCAGTGTGGGTCCATACAGGTAAAAGAAAAAAAAATTTTTTGTCCTACATCGAGTTGACCTACCCACAGACATAACCGAGTCTTTTTCTGTGGGGGTTGCTTTGTCTGCCTTTCGGATTTATTCAATTCCTTTTAAAATATTACCTTCCCCTCTATCTTTGAGACTTTGGTGATACAGGATGTTTGAGCTCCACATCTACAAGTTACGGTGAAAAGGGAAGCTTTTCCCCCTTATTTCAATCCCTTTTCTACAACTGAGTATCTGTCCTCTTGTTTGTTCCTAGGATGGGCCAGATTCTGCCGGAGGAAACCGGACAAAGCAGGAGAGTGCGTGGCTGTTCAGGCTGTGGTACAGCTTTGACCACAAGTATCCTTTTAAGGGGCTTCCCCGTATTCGTGAAACCCCGACAATGAAATCCTCTGGTTGAGTTGTCAGTGCGTGACTTCCGATGAGTGAGGAAAGATGCGGGCTTCCTACAGGTGGAGTCGGTGCTCTCTCGGGATCCGGGCAAGGATATTCAAGCAACAGGTAGTCATAATGAACAGCTCTCTGGCCAAGAGGGATGTCTGCACATCATCAGGGGAGCCAGTCCACAGCCTGGTAGGCTCACCTGGCTCTTCGGAGCTTTGTGTCCAAGGGATGTCGGCCTGTGTAGGTGAATTTGTTACAGTTTACACTTGAACCATGCTGCGGTCAGGACTGGGAGGGGAGGTTGGCCAGTTAATGCATGTGAGAAGGAGGATTCCTATTGGCTGAAGCAAGTCCGGCCAAGTCCGATACTGGCATTTACTGGACCCTGTGCAGGGCAGACTCTGATCTAGTAGATTCACTTGGCCCCAGGTGAAAAGGAAAAACCCAAAAGTTAAACTTTCAAGGTATCCTCAGTTGACATAGCAATCAAGTGGCTCAGTAGCTTATATACAGTCTTTGGAGACTTTGAAAATGTTTACATTTTTTTGTCGTTGTTGAAGTAAAGAACACATACAGGAAAGCACACAAATTTGGGAGTTCCCATCGAGGCTCAGTGGTTAACGAACGACTAGGAACCATGAGGGTGCGGGTTCGATCCCTGGCCTCGCTCAGTGGGTGAAGGATCCGGCGTTGCCGTGAGTTGTGGTGTGGGTCGCAGACACAGTTCCCATCTGGCGTTGCTGTGGCTCTGGTGTAGGCCGGTGGCTACAGCTCCGATTCGACCCCTAGCCTGGGACCCTCCATATGACGTGGGAAGAGGCCCTAGAAAAGGCAAAAAGACAAAAAAAAGAAAAAGGAAAGCACACAAATTACAAGTAGTCAGTGAATTATTGCAAAATAGGTACACTCGTATAACACCAAACAACAGTCATGAGACACAAAACTACCAGCTCCCCTCATGCCGTAACCCAGTTACTATCCCCTTTTTCCTCCCCGAATGTAACCACTCTCCTGCCTTTTAGCAATACTTGATAATTTTACCTATTTTAGAACTTCATATCAATGAGATTGTAGAGTATATGTATTTTAGTGTCTGGTTTGTTTGGCTTGACATTGTTTGTGTGATCATCCACATTGTGACAGGTAGCTCTGGGTCATCTGTTTTCATCGTTGTATAGTATTTCATTGTGTAAATATACTGTCATTCATTTATCAGTCTACTATTGATAAACGTGTAGATTTTTTTATAATTTGGAGCAACTATGAAAAATACTGTGGACATTTTTTCTTTTTCTTTTTTTTTGGGGGGGGGGCTTTTTAGGGCTGTACCCATGGCATATGGAGGTAGGTTCCCAGGCTAGGGGTTGAATCAGAGCTGTAGCTGCTGGCCTATACCACAGCCACAACAACACCGGATCCGAGCCGCATCTGCAACCTACACCACAGCTCACGGCAACGCCGGATCCTCAAACCCACTGAGCGAAGCCAGGGATCGAACCTGCGTCCTCCTGGATCCTAGTCAGATTCGTTTCCGCTGTGCCACGACAGGAACTCCTGTGGATGCTTTTATACGTGTCTTTTGAGGCATGTTTACATGCATTTTGTTGGGAATATACCCAGGAGTGAAATTGCTGGGTTATAGAACACGCAAAGGCTTAACTTTAGAAGATGGTGTCGAACAGTTTTACCAAATGGCAGTACCACTTTGCACATTCACTTCTGGGGTATGAGAGTTCCATTTATCCCACATCCTCACCGACCAGCCGTATCGTCAGTCTTGTTAATTTTAGCCATTCTTTGGATTTCTAATGGTATTTCATTGTGTTTTTTACATTGAAGTAGAGTTGATTTACGTGTTAGTTTCAGGTGTACAACGCAGTGATGCAATATTTTCATAGATGATACTTCATTTCATTGTGGGTTGTTTTTTTGTTTGCTTGTTTGTTTGTTTTTTCTTTTTTGGCTGCTCTGCGGCATATGGAGTTCCTGGGCCAGGGATCAAATCGGAGCCAGAGTTGTGACCTATACCACAGCTGTGGCAACACCAGATCCTGAACCCACTGTGCCAGGCTGGGGATCGAACCCACATCCCTGCTACTTCAGAGACACTGTCAATCCCATTGTGCCATAGCAGGAACTCCTCATTGTGGTTTTCATTTGCATTTACCTAGTGACTAACAAGGTTGGGCACCTCACCATATAGTTACTGGCCCTTTGGTATGTTCTTTATGAAATGCCTGTTTTGTCCCTTGCCCATTTTTCTCTTGGGTCATTGGCCTTTTTATTACCACGCTTAAGTGTTCCTTAATGTATTCTGGATGTGAGTATTTTGCTATTTATACGTGAAAAGAAATATCTTCTCAACCTGTGACTCGCCTTTTCACTTGTTTTGTTGTCACTGTTGGCAGAATCCGTGGCATTTAGAAATTCCTGGGCCAGCGATCAAACCCATGCCATAGCAGTGACCTGAGCCACAGCAATGACAATGCCATGTCTTCAACCCACGGTGCCACAAGGGAACTCCTGTTCTCTTTTCTTTCTTTTTTTTTTTTCTTTTAAGGAGATTGAATCAATAATATAAAACCTCCCAACAAAGAAAAGTGCAGGGCCATACGGCTTCACTGGTGAATTTTCTCAAACATTTAAAGAAGAGTTAATCCTTCTCAAACTCTTCCCAAAACATTGAAGAGGAGAGAATACTCCTTTTTTTTGAGGCCAGCGTTGCCCTGATATCAAAGCCTAACAAGGAAGCTACAAGAGAAGAAAATTTTATACCTTTGTTCGCCAGTATCCCTGGTGAACAAAGGTATAAAAATCTTCAATAAAATACGAACAAGCTGAATTCTACAGTAACATGAAAAGGACTTATACCCTGTGATCAAGTGGGATTTATCCCTGGGATGCCACATAATCCAATTAATGTGAACACCACATGAACAAAATAAGTAAAAATCATATGCTTATCTCAATAGTTGCAGAAGAAGCATTTGACAAAGTCCAAAATTCTTTCATGATAAAAACGCTCAACACACTAGGTATATATTAATGTATCTCAACTCAATAAAGTCCACATGGGACAAACCCACAGCTGACATCCTACTCAGATCTGGAACACAGCAAGGGTGTACACGCTTGCCACATCTATTCAACACAGTACTGGAGATCCTAGCCAGAGCAGTTAGGCAAGAAAAGGAAAGAGAAAATGCATACAAATCAGAAAAGAAGTAGTAAAATTGTCTCTGCAAATGATATGATCTTCTATGTAGAAAACCCTAAAGAGTCTACGAAAAACCTGTTTAATATACTAAATGAATAAAGTTGCAGGAGATATCAGCATACAAAAATCAGTTGCATCTTAATAGACTAACAGTGGACTATCCAAAAAAGTAAGCCAACAGTCCCATTACAGTAGTATCACAAACAATCACATACCTAAGAATAAATTTAGCCAAGGAGGTAAAGAGCTATATCCCAAAAATTAAAGCAAGACGTGAACAGGATCAAAAAGAAATTAAAAGAAGGTGCTTTTTTTTTTTTTTTGCAAAACACTCAAATGTTCTCTTCTAGCAAAGTTTAAATGACATGGTATTACAGTTCCTTAAACAGTGTCCAACCACTCTGCTTGGTTACAGTGAATAATATTCATAAATAATATTACAACCACTGCTTATTGGTCTTTAACATTAGGTTCAAGCCATAGACAAAGCAGAGATGTAATTATTCTAAAATAGAATGCAGATGTTATATGTCTGCAGTATTATAATAAAAAATATACAAGAAAAAATTGAAAAGAGGCAGGAATGTAAGTGAATTAAATTTACCATCCTTCACAAGAGGGGGTTAAAAGCTTCTGACTAAAGTTTATAAACCAGGATAGGCGGAAAAATAGTTTCTCTAAAGTTGTAATGATAGGAAGTTCCAATTGTGGCTCATTGGTGACGAGCCCAACTAATATCCATGAGGATGCAGGTTTGATCCCTGGCCTCGCTCAGTGGGTCTGGGTTCTGGCATTGCTGGGAGCTGGATAGGTCGTAGCCACGACTTGGATCCCACGTTGCTGTGGCTGCGGTATAGGCTTGCAGCTGCAGCTCCAATTCGACCCCTAGCCTGGAAACTTGCATATGCTGCAGGTGCGGCCCTAAAGAACAACACATGAATAAATTGTAATGATCGTTGCCAGAAAGCCTTGGGTGGGAGAGAGGCTTGATATTTTACTTTTGCCTTTCCAACAATTGGAATATGGAAAATCTATATGTAGATATTTTTTTCCTTCCTTCCTTCCTCCCTCCCTCCCTTCCTTTCTTTTTTTTAGGGCTGTACTCGCAGCATGTGGAAGGTCCCAGACCTACAGCACAGCCACAGCAACACCAGATCCTTAACCCACTGAGCGCAGCCAGGGATCAAACCTGCATCGTCATGGATACTGGTCGGGTTTGTTACTGCTGAGCCACGATGGGAACTCCCTTCTTTTTCCTCTTTTTAAAGAAGTTGTTAGAGGGCCTTCTGGACTTGGGAAGAGGAAGCTCGACGTTGAACTGCCTGGGAGCGGGAACTGAAAGGCAGCCTCTGGATTCCCTGGGACTCTTGTATTAGTCATTCTGGGAATCCAGCTGCTGTCAGCTCCTGGGCTGAAGACACGGGATAACCGATAGGCCTGTAGGGGCTGTGTCTAGCGATGTGGTTAGAAGACAGCGATCTCCAGGGGCTTGTTCGCTGTAGAGAGTCCCCACACGGCCCACGCACCCTCCTTTGTTGAGTGATTCCCAACTAGAAGCATACCCCAGGCTTGCCCCTCCATCTCCTTCCTTCTGT
Source organism: Phacochoerus africanus (assembly GCF_016906955.1). Classification (NCBI taxonomy): domain Eukaryota; kingdom Metazoa; phylum Chordata; class Mammalia; order Artiodactyla; family Suidae; genus Phacochoerus; species Phacochoerus africanus. The sequence goes on along the minus strand of NC_062560.1, from coordinate 43,487,856 downwards.
AGAGAAGCGCTTTCTCCCTCGTGCTGCTCTGATTGAGACAGGAAGTGATGGCACTGGGAGCGGGCCTCCTCTTTCTTGGGCACAGCCAGCCATGACTCCTCACCGGCCTTGAACGTCGTGGAGTTCCTGCAGGCACAGTGGAAACGAATCCAACTAGGAACCATGAGGTTGCAGGTTCAATCCTTGGCCTTACGCAGTGGGTTAAGGATCTGGCGTTGCCGTGAGCTGTGGTGTAGGTCACAGATGCGTCTCGGATCTGGCGTGGTGGTGGCTGTGGCGTCGGCTGGCGGCTGCAGCTCCGATTGGACCCCTAGCCTGGGAACCTCCATATGCCATGGGTACAGCCCTAAAAAGCAAAAGAAAAAAAAAGAAAAAGGAAGTCCCTTGGCCATTCCTGCAGTGGGGGTGGCCTGGAGGTCTGGTCTCCACCTTGTCCACATTGCTTAGGCTGTGGGTGTCGGCCGTGGTCCTGGCTCCATCATTAAGGTAGCACGTGCGTCGTGGCACTTCCAATACAGAGCTGTGCCCTTTGGCAGCACAAATGTCCGTAGATGGGCCGACCCTGCGCTGGTCTCCACAGAAGAGTCGACCTTCATTGTTAGAGCAGGGGTCTCCATCAAGGGCGCATTGGCTTCTCAGAGGACCCTGGGCAATGTCAGGAGACATTTTTGTTGTCACATCTGAGGGAGAGGTCGGGTGGGGGTGCTACTTGGATCTTGTGGGTAGAAGCCAGAGATGCTGCTAGGCATCCTACAATGCAGAGCAGCCCCTAGTACAACGGATGTTGTGTTGGCCCCCAGTGCCAGTGGTGTGAGGGGGAGCAACTGTTGGAGACTCTGAGAGAGAGGCGACAGGTAGAGGGAAGAATGGTCCTGTGTGGGAAGGCGGGAGATTTAGGTCTGAGCGGCCTTCATGAAACCATTTCACTTCCCCACATCAGAGTTTCCTGCCTTGCAATAGCCCCAGGTTAGCTCTAAGGCCCTGTGCTCCACGGTGCGACCTCTGGGCAGAGGGGACTCGGGGCCTGTAACCTCTCCACTCAAGGTACATGACCTGTTTCCGAAACACGAGCTGGTTGTGTGTCACAAGCTGGAATGCTGGAGTTCCCCCTGTGGCGCAACGGGATTGGTGGGAGCTCTGGGATGCAGGTTCCATCCCCAGCCTGGCACAGTGGGTTAAGGAGCTGGCATTGCCACAGCTGCGGCTTAGGTGGTGACTGCAGCTCAGATCTGCTCCCTGGCCTGGGAACTCTGTATGCTGCAGGGGGAAAAAAAAATGGAAAAAAAAAAGCTGGAATGAATGCTGATCAAAACCAAAATACTCATTCAACACAGCAAAGGAAGGAGAAGGGTGTTCGAATTAATCAAATATTCTTTCTAACAGAACCCGGGGAATGAGCAACTTGGAAATTAACAGTAGACACTTATGGCTGCTGGGTCAGAGTTTAATCCTGGATTCAGACCTTTGTGTGTTGTCCTGGGGAAATGAGGGAACGAGGTTGTCGTGGGGAGATTGCCGGGTGATGTGCTCTTTGGGATTTCTCAGCACGCTTTATGGGGTGTGTGTTTTCTTTGCAGGCACTTTTCCTTAATTCTCTTTTTAAAGTTACTTGAAGCCCATCCTCACACACAGTGGCCCTCCACTAACCACCACTCTCCCAGCCTGGTGTGGCCTGCTCGCTCGATGTCTGACCAGTCCCCAGGTGTACGACGTAAGTACCGCGTGGCCTGGCGCCGCGGTAAGACTGCAGTTCTGCCGTGGCCTTTTCTTGTCAATTGCCACCCAGTGTGACAGAGAACAGCATCAGTGTCTCCTTCTCTTAAAGACAGTCGAATCTTCCAGGCTCCCGATCCCCTCCGTGTATAAAAATGAAATCCCTGTGCCCCCCTCTGATAAGCTGTTTTTATTTATTTATTTTGCTTTTTTTTAGGGCTACACCTGCGGCATATGGAGGTTCCCAGGCTAGGGGTTGAATTGGAGCTGCAGCTGCTGGCCTACACCACAGCCACAGCAACGCCAGATCCAAGCCATGTCTGCGACCTACACTATAGCTCATGGCAATGCTGGATCCTTAACCCACTGAGTGGGGCCAGGGATTGAACCCACAACCTCATGATTCCTAGTTGGATCCGTTTCCACTGCTCCAGGACAGGAACTCCCGATAAGCTGTTTTTAAATGACCAAAAAAAAAAAAAAAAAATGGGGACGATGCCAAAAACCCCATTTCCTTACCCCTGTTCCCAGTATAGCGCAGCTATAATGATGATGATATTAATGATCATATAATATAATCATTACATTATATGATTACATATAATGTAATCATATGTTACATTATGATTTTAATGTAACACAAACCGAGATAATAACGCTAATCACCTTTGATGCTGGAAGCAGGCCGACCAATAGATTGAAAAGTTAGTTTCATAATTTCCCACCCCATTTTATTTGACACATGTCTTTTTTATTTATTTATTTATTTATTTTTATTTATTTATTTATTTAGTCTTTTTGCCTTTTCTAGGGCCACTCCTGCAGCATATGGAGGTTCCCAGGCTAGGGTTCGAATCGGAGCTGTAGCCGCCAGCCTATGCCAGAGCCACAGCAATGCAGGATCCAAACCGTGTCTGTGACCTACACCACAGCTCACGGCAACGCCAGATCCCTAACCCACTGAGCAAGGCCAGGGATCAAACCCGCAACCTCATGGTTGCTGGTCGGATTCGTTAACCACTGAGCCACGACCGGTACTCCTATCTGTCTTTTTTAGAATGCTCAGTAGTTGGCTCGGTTCGGGCCCCGGTTGAGAGTGACAGCATGGGCCATTTGGATGTGTTTTATGATCAGAAACAAAAAGTAGGGACTTGCCATTGCTCACTTCTCCCACCAAAGAAGCTACCACCGATTCCATTGCTTGATTTTGTTTCCCTGGGCTTCCATGTTTCTGTGCCTTCTAGTCTCTGGCCTCTTAGAAGCAATTTCTAAAGCCTGCCCTCTTGGGTTTTACGGGGGTCCCTTTTCATGTCTCAGTGATAGTAAAATAACCCACTATTAAAACTTGATGAAAACCTTATCTAATCAGATGCTTACCAGCCAGCCCCTCGCACGTCAGGTAGGGGTATTGGGCCTGCTTTGACCTCGGCATCAGCTCGATCTACATCCAGGAGCTTCAACCAAAAGCACTTCCCTCCCCAGTGCCAGCGATGGCCCCAGGTTTGCTCCCCAGGGTGACGTTCGGGCGGTGGATTCGCCACAGCCAACCTAAGATGAGCCACCCTCCCTGTTGCCTTGGGCTGGGGTCCTGGCCAGGGTCTCAGCCAGCTCTGGTCACAGAGAGGCCTGCTGCAGAGTGAGCGCAGAAGGTCTTTGGGAGATGACATGAGGAAGGCAGAGGTGAGAGGGTGAAGGGGGCTGGCTCCCCATGGAGTCTAGGGCCAGGGAAGGCCCTTGAACTGAGCCGTGCCCCCAGCTGCCTGACTCACTGTTATGTGGCTCTCCCCCCATCACCTGTAGGGCGTTTTGTGCTTCATCCAGTTCCTTTGGGAGATACGGAAGGTGTTCTTTTTCATTATTTCCACTAACTCTCAATGGAATTTAGGTTTGAGTCCCGCCTTGAAAACAGTGTTCTTCAAAAAAAAAAAGTTCCTATTGTAGCTCAGTGGTTTAAGAACTCGACTAGTATCAATGAGGATGTGGGTTCAATCCTTGGCATCACTCAGTGGGTTGGGGATCCGGCGTTGCCATGAGCTGTGGTGTAGGTCACAGATGCAGTTTGGATCCTGCCTTGCTTAGGCTGTGGTGTAGGCTGGCAGCTGTTAGCTTCGATTCGACCCCTAGCCTGGGAACTTCCATATGCCACAGGTGCGGCCCTAAAAAGCAAAGGCAAAAAAAAAAAAAAAAGTGTGCTTCCACTTAATGAGAATGACCTGTGGTTACTGAAAATGCCCACGCTCCCACAGCAGTCTCGCTTGCAGGTGTTTGCAGGGTTCTTTCACTGCATTGCCCCAGCTACCCTCCCTGGACAGCTAGTTATGACACTACAGACCTTCAGCTTGACAAAATTTTGGTTGATCCTGTCATCTGGAAGTCGAGGGGGTGGAATGGTTTCATCATCTGCATAGAGCATTCCTTAAGCTTCGATCTGGAAATCCCTCTCCACTGGGTTTTGCTACGTCCCTCATTTCTGAGTGACATTTTCCTTGGGTGCTAGTGGTCTGGACTTGTGAATTCCGTCGTGGAATGGGTCAACATCCAGTCTCGTTTTCTCCTCTTCGGTGCATTTTGGCCCTGCTTCCCGCTGCAAGGGGTCAGAGCGGGGTTTGCATCTGCGGGTTCCTCTGTGCTGCTGGCGGGGGCGCTGGGCTCCACTCGCAGACTTCCCCGCACAGGCAGTTTCTCTGTCCCCGTGGGGCTCCAAACCTCGAAACGGCAACCTACATGCCAGGAACGCCTCCTCCTGACCACTGGGCGCTAAAGAGCCCTGGGAGAGATTTTGACGGCGTCGAACCAAAGCTCGACTTAGCCCCCATGGGAACGGGAGAGGTGTTTAGCTCAAACCGGGAACATGACATCATCTGTTGTTAAGAAAACGATCGCAGAGCAGATGGAGTTTCAGGACTTTCAGGACTTGGTGAAACACTAAGGGCGAGGAGGAAATTGGGGGTTGGGAGCGGGTTTTAGAATTACACTCTGCTCCCCTAGAGGCTTTTGAGTGAACTGTGCATTTGCACCCTGCCTCAGTCCCGTGAGGATGGGAGACAGTAAGCAAGTGGACTTGGGTGCTTGCCGCTTACAAAAGCCGGAGCACTGGTTGAGCGGAGTCACGTTGCAGAGAGTAGGGGAGCCGACATCACCAAGAAACAATGCAGAAAACAAGCGCATGCTTGTCACTCATTCTTGCCCGGAGATGGGCCAGGATAGAAGCGAGGTAGGCAGAACCCACGGGTGCTCCCCAGATCGGTGCATTTAACAGGCATCCACCTAGCACCTTCTATGAGTTAAGCAGCTCAGGGGAGAGTGCCAGGATGGGAAGACGGTCACGGCTGTCTGGTGGTTTGTCACATCGGCAGGGATTCCAGGCCCAGACAGAGAGTCCGCCATGGCCTCGGGCAGCATGACTGAGTCAGGGGGTCATGTGACTGTCAGGGAAGTGGGTTCGGTGCCCCCGCACCTAGGCGATCCTGTCCTGTAGAGGCCACAGGACTTAGGATGCACCATGAAGGTGGATGGGATATAAGAGAGAACCCTTTACCCAAAGTGGCTTGGAACCACGTCTTTATCATTCAAGGAATTAATTTCCAGTGTTTGAAGGCCGGCTGTACCGTCGGGGAGCAGAGTTTGAAAAGTTGTGTCTGACCCCATGCTGCTTTCCGACACTCCTTCCCCATAATCTCATGGTTTCAAGGGGCTGCCACTTGGCTGACTTGGCCCGCCTTGCTCAGCCCTGTCTGTTTCATGTGGGTAAAACCAGCCTAGAGGCAGCATAAATCCTAACTCTGCTTCCAAGCAGCTGGACAACCTCGGGCAAATTTCATGAGTTCTCTTAGCTCAGGTTTTTGTCTCCATGACCTGAGCGTTTGCATCCTTCCCAGGGGAGGGGTGGGGATCCAGGGAGGGCTGCTGTGACATTCCTGGCAGGTGTACAATAGGTGCTCAAGAAAACATAGCCTCCTTCTCTGTCGTTTGCATTGTCCGCCTGGGGGCTTGCTTCCCATCAGGGCATTTCCGTGGGGACAGGGAGGAAATCCTGATTCTGGTTTATCCTCTCCCCTCGATTGCTGACTAGGACAGAGTAGTTAAAATGTCAACCAGGCGGGTTTTAGGACAGTTTGTGTAGGGCAGGAGGCCGCCCACCTCAGAAGACCTTCCCAAAGAAAAGAGGACCCAAAACCTTTTTGCAGGTTTGACCGGGACCTTACCCCTTCCTTTCTTTGTGGGTTGGGAACCTGAACATCCAGGCTGGTCTCCCTTTCTTCCCTTCGTCCCTAATCGTGAGCTGTCGGGCATTCAAAATCAGAACTGGGAGTTCCCATTGTGGCTCAGCAGGTTAAGAACCCTACTCGTATCCATGAGGACACGAGTTCGATCCCTGGCTTCGCTCCGTGGGTTAAGGATCTGGCATGGCCCTGAGCTGTGGTGTAGGTCGCAGATGAGGCTCGGATCCCGCATGGCTGTGGCTGGGGTGTAGGCTGGTGGCTGTAGCTCCGATTCAACCCCTAGCCTGAAAACTTCTATATGCCATGGGTGCGGCCCTAAAAGAGACCCTCCCCTGCCCCCCCCCCAAAAAAAGTCAGAACTGCTTTCTGGTGTCGGAAGTCCCAATTCAGCAACAGCCTTATATCGACCAGCCTTCCACAGTGTACACCCAGTTATCACACTAGAGGCTCAAGGCAGGCAGCTTTCATGATCCCCACTTTCAGATGAGGGGTGGAAGTCAGGGTTGGCTCCAGCCTGGGAAGATACCGGGCTCACATTTCTTGTCGACACCACTGTTAATTGATGTCGTTGCCTGTTGCACTTGGCAGAACCAAGAGCCTCTGAGAGAGGAAGACTCTGATTTCATCCTGACCGAGGGCGACCTCACCTTGACCTACGGGGACAGCACAGTGACTGCGAACGGCTCCTCGGGCTCCCACACGGCCTCCACGAGCCTCGAGGGTGGTCGGCGAACCAAGAGCAGCTCCGAGGAGGCGCTGGAGCGAGACCTGGGAATGGGAGGCCAGAAGGTTTCCAGCCGGGGCACGCGCCTGGTGTTTCCCCTGGATGATAACGCCTGACCCCCCACCCCCACCCCCATCCCAGGCCCTCAGGGCCGGGGTCGGCCCCCCGGGTGGGTGAGGGGGGCCGCGAGCCCCGGTGTTGTCACGGGGGAGGGGGGGGCCTTGACTGAATGGGACTAACACTGGAGACATCTTCACATTTAAAACGTCACCCAAGATGCAGCTGGAGGAGCTCAAGCATCTCGACCTGCAAGACCAACGCAGAGCTATTTCCACTCTCTTCACATCGCAGTGCGCCGCTCAGAGTTAAACAGACCAACACGCAGCATGCTTTCGTGCTCCCGTCACCCATGCACCTGCAGATCTCAACACGGCGGGGCGGCTGCCGGGGGCCGCCTCCTCCTGGGAGAGGCTTCGTGTCCAGACACAGCGGTGCAGGTCTAGCCGGCTGGAGGGATGACAGGTTAGGAGAGCAGAGGCTAGGAAAAGACCAGGAAGGCAGGCAGTGGCGATTCGACCCCCCAAGGACTGCGGGAAGCTGGCGTTAAATGGGACAGGAAGCATGCAAAAGCAACGTGACCCGAGGCTCCCAAGACGAGGCTGCGTGACCGTCTGATAGGGACCCTCTTCCCCCCCGCCCCCCCCTCCTCTCCCTGTGTTTCGAAGATTGGAAAGTGTGTCCATGCACATTTCAAGATCAAAGCACGAATTCCAGTTCCTACTCCGGAAATCTCCCTGAGGAAGCCGTGACTGAACAGTTTCAGACCAAAGGCAAAACAGTGTCATCCTGTTGTTTGGAAATTCCTCTGAGGACAGGAGCAACTGTTTGGAAACTGATGGTGATGTAACTGCAGAAGTCAGGCTGTTCTCGGGGGCTCCCACATGAGCTGACTGCCTGGGAGATGGCTAACAGGACGGGGTATCTACCGCGGGGTGAGAAATGACACCAGGTTTGGGGAGACGATGCTGCTTTTTCTAGAGAAGAGCAGGCAGCCAGATGCCTAAGAGGCAATAGGCTAATTTTCAGAGGGCCGAAACCTCACTGCACGCAAAAATAACTGCGAGAAAATACAGTAGAATCCCAAGCTTCGAGCTAAGAAATGCATGTGAGTTCACTTGGCCACGTGAGGGGAGGCAGTAGAAAGTTAAGCATTATTCAGCCTGGTGGAAGGTTCTGTCTCCTCTAAGATGAGGAATCCAGAAGTCTTGACATTAAGGGCCATTTTCTTGCTCTCTCAGTTCGGGTTCTTTGTGGATGAGTGCTTCTACCTGCCCACACCTGTAGTAGGTGAAATACTGAGAGAACTCTTTGGAAACCAAGTTTGAGATTCTTCCCCTGTCTCTCTGCTTCAGTGCTAGTCTATTTGAAAACCCAGTTTCTCGAAAATGCTTTCATAAAATGTGGCCATTATTTCTTCTTAGGGCAGGAACACAGTGGCGTGGTCTAGGACACCTGTAATGAAATCAGCCCTTTAATCTTCCTAACTCACCTTTTTAGGGGTTAATTTTTAAATAAGACATTGCTTGATGCTTTGCTTTTGAAAGGACAATTTGTGCAAACCTGGGAAAATGTGTTACCTAGGTTGAGCCATATGAAATTGCTGGTATTCAACCATTAAAACCAGAAATGGCCATTTTATGTGGTCCAATATACCCTGAATCATTTTTATTCCCTCTTTTCCTTCTAAAGTCCATTTTGATTTTATAGTCATCCATGGACTTTGTACTTCTCCCTGCAAACATTCTAACCTCCTTAAAATTGTAAATGGAGATTTGCTAAGACCAAAACTTAGCTAGGTTCATAGTTATTTGGTTGGATTTTTTTTATCCAGTGGATCAGATTAAGTCACTGACCTATAGTTCAAGTTTTGTTTGCAACTGTGGAGCTTAATCCTGACTTTACCAGGGTCCTGGGAAGCGAGTCCACTCATCAGAACGCTTCCACCTCTCAGAAGCCTCATGCCTGTGCTGAGTGGCAAGAAATAGGGTGCCGTGCAGCCCAGAAGCCATCTCATTCAAGGCTCAGTGTCTGTTGCCAGTCCAGCAGAAATCAGGTTGAAATTGCTAATGGTGCATCCAACTCAAGAAATTTCCTCCAAGAGAGTAATTCCAAGTCATCTCATAAACCTCTTTGTTTGGGCTTAGGGAGCTGACAGTTCAGTAGTCGAATGTTCTAGAGCACAGGTTCACAACCCTGGGATTACCAGGCCAGTTTTTAAAAGGACTGCTGCAAGGGCCCTTCCCTCAGAGGTTCGGATTCAAGAGGTTCGGAGGGGGGGCCTGGCTGCCATGCTTTGCTCTGAGTGTCAAGGATTTTAATGCACAGCTAGGGTTGAAAGTCTCTAGAACATGCAGTGGCTCCTCTTGGGAACCTTAAGGACTGGCCTAGCAAGGTCCGTGTTCATTGTTAGTCATGTGGAACAAACTGAAGGTTGATCAGTACTGCACACTGGACAGCTGTGAGAGTTTCTCGTGCTAATAATCTTTGCAGGAGCTCCTGCCGTGGCTCAGCAGTTAAAGAATCCGACTAGGAACCATGAGGGTTGCGGGTTCGATCCCTGGCCTTGCTCCGTGGGTTAAAGATCTGGTGTTGCAATGAGCTGTGGTGTAGGTCACAAATGTGGCTTGGATCCCGAGTAGCTGTGGCTGTGGCTGGCAGCAACAGCTGCGGTTCAGCCCCTAGCCTGGGAGCCTCCATATGCTGCGGGTGTGGCCCTAAAGAGACAAAACGACCAAAAAAAAAAAAAAAAAAAAGCAGATGTCAGGAGCATGCTTCGTAAAGTGCAACTGAAAAGTCACTTCTGAAAACCTTAGAGCATGAGAGGGTGACGACAGCAGCTTGAGCGTATGTATGTGGGAGGGGGGACTAAAAACCTGTCATCTTTGCGCCTGTGTGTGGAAAATGGGGGTGGGGGGTGGGGTTTCGTCTTCATGGAGCTGCTGACTAATCACATGTGAAGGTTTCTGAGCAGCTAGCTTTGCAGATGAACCTGAGATGATATTAGCAGTCCCTTTTGCCATCGAGTGAACTTTTGTCTTCGCACTTTGCTCGTCCCCATGCCTGGCTCCACGCGCTGGACTCCGCAGAAGGGCAGGCCCATTTATTGCCAGACCAGTGGAAAGTCGTGACCACTTGGCTGTCGTGCGGTGGCAGGTAATTAAATAGATGCAAACTTCTGTATAGCAGTGACAAAGACCAAAATACCGGCAATGCCTTGTTATGCTCTCTTTGGGGACCCACAAGGACAAGGGGACATTCTCACCCAGAGAAGGAAATTTGGAATTTAAGGAAGGCTGCATTTCCTCCTAGGAAGCGCTTAGGGGCTTAAATGGACCCTGACCATTCAGGAGACTTACTGGAGTGACCCAATAAGCACTGACAGCCCGCTGCCCAACGTCATACTGTGACAGCTAATGTTTCATCAAGCAAACAGCGTGGGAGCGCTTTAGGCTGTGTTCTCGCGACCTGAAAACATCCACCGTGGTTGGCTTGACTGCCTGTCTTTCGCACACATGATAAATGTTATCTCAGCTTTGCGTGAACACATCAGGGGAGGGCAAAGAAGTAATGATTTTCCAAAACAGAAGTCTGTTTCACACGCACACCCCCTACCCCCCATCAGAGCGCTCCCTCTGCCTGCAGCGGAAGTTAATGTTATCATGTCAGACATTTGATATGAACACAATGATTTCAAAATGTAGACACCGCTGATGCACTTGGGGGCGATTGCCGGCAGGGCAAACAAGTGACTCATCAGAGGGGGAAAATCGTCCGCTCGGAAACCGACTGTGGTACCCACGGTGAGTTCTCAGAGGTCAACCAGAAAACTGATTTTACCGACCGCTGTAAAAGTGTAATCTGGACTGGGGGCCTCTGCAAAGTCAGCGTGCTGATTCAGTAAGCCTGTGATTTCTTCTACTTTAGAAAGGGTTTTGTGCCTGCCGTTGGATGTTGATTCTGTAAGATAGGGTTAGCGTAGGAGCTAGCCTGTCAGATACAGTCGACTGGTCGTGTTGAATTCAGATCCCTTGTGTTGTCTTTTCAAGTGAGGATCTGGCTTGCCAGGCTCCAGTGCCACATTCTGACAAACGGAGGGACTCCAGCGGCCAAGAGGTAAGTGTTTAGAAACCACCCATCTGAACGCTGCTTTCAGGATTTTGATACCTGAGAAGACCTCTCGCCCCTCTTTTCTAAAACCTAATAAGGACAATATACAGAGAACTCTTCTGGAAACCAAGGCCTGTGTCTAACGGGGAGAAGCAAGTAGGCCCTTTGACAATCCTTTCAAAACAAGACCTAGAAAGAAACCTTTTTTTTTTTTCCAAGTTTCACAAAGCAGCGTTTTTGCAAATGAACAAACGCATCTTGTCAGCCCGTGCCAGCAGAAATGTTAAGGAGCAAAACCAAAGTTTGATTTTTGCAAGCAGGGTATACTATCGCCGCGGCCCACGTGGCACACACACAGGCAGCCAGGGTTCTTCTGCTCCCTGAGCCGTGGAGAAGATGAGAAGGGCGGGCTGCCCCACACACGCGAGCCTTTCTCATCCTGAGGGCCCCACCTTTTTCAGAAGGGTTCACAGAATTGCCCAAGGGCCCGGTCAGCGACTTTTGGCCAGTGGACAGTTATCTGGGCCTGGACATGTTGGAAGAACGCAGGTGGAAAAGGACTTGTCAGCAGCATGAAGCCCTCCCTATCTGCTGTCTAAAGCCCTTCAGTGAAGAGCCCAGTGTCACGGGGTGACTGTCGAACTGCATGGACATCTGGGGGGTTGACATAAGTTGTGAGTATCCCAGCCGCGGGCCTTGGCGACGCCGTGGGATGGTTTTCAGTTGTGTGGGTATGAAGTCGCTGGGTTTGGAATTTGTCACTGAAATCAGGCAAGTCACAGTATGACTGCGTGGTAGGGTCACCTCCTAGGCTTTTTCTTTCTTACATCCAACACATCTGGTACGTCTATACTTAGGACGTTGTACTATGTCCATTAAAATGATTCCATAAGGCAAGCCACCCAGATGCATTTACTAGCTGAAAAGCACTTTTTTAAATAGACGAGGATGAATTTAATATGGGCCGATGTGACCGTCTGGGGAATCTTTTTATAGCGAGCTTACATTACTGTATGTGGGGAAATTTTTGTCTTCTATTCCCATTCAACAATAGCAAACGTGGTTTTATAAGATGAACATTATCGTGTTAGCTGCCTGTGAAAAAATAAAGACTTGGCATTATCAGCAACCTTTCTGTGCAAAAGGAAAACAGCAATTAGGCCCCCGAAGGGCTACCTTGCTCTGACATTTTAATGTTTGCCTTTGTGTATATGTTTAGATCGCTCTTGTAAAGCTAGCTACCTGTTTTCCTGTCCTTTACTGATATTTAACACTTTTTTCTCAAAGCTTTTTTTTTTTTTACAAACTCAAAATAAAAAGATTACCTGGCTGAGCTCCTCGTGTTCCGTATTTTTAACGTCCTGTCCATTAGCAAAAAAATAACCTATGAGCCTGTTCTTTCCCTGAGAGATTCTGTTCAAGGTGGAGGCTCTTCCTCTTCAGCTTCATTTAAGACCAGAGACTGACAAATTATCACGGCCCCTGGACCAAATCCAGCCTACTGGTTGTTTTTGTAAATAAAGTTTTATTGACACACACACGCCAGTCATTCCTGTGCATGTTGTCTATGGCTGCCTTCCCCTCAGAGCTGAGTCGGAACCGCAGGGAACAACTGGCTGCTTGTAAAGCCAGAACTATTCACTGTCTGGGTCTTTACAGGAAAGGGTTTTTTACAAACGCCTAATTTAGAGGCTTGAAAAAATTTAATTTTAAAATTAGACCTGGGAGTTGCCGTTGTGGCGCAGTGGTCAACAAATCCGACTAGGAACCATGAGGTTGCGGGTTCGATCCCTGGTCTCGCTCCGTGGGTTAAGGATCCGGCGTTGCCATGAGCTGTGGTGTAGGTCGCAGATGCAACTCGGATCCCGTGTTGCTGTGGCTCCGGCGAAGGCCGGCGGCTACAGCTCCGATTCGACCCCTAGTCTGGGAACCTCCATATGCTGCAGGAGCGCCCCTAGAAAAGGAAAAAAAAAAAAAATTAGACCTAAACTTAAAAAAATCACACAACAGATTTTTTTTTTTTTTAGATTTAAAAAATGTAAAGTGTGCCTTAGGGTGAACAGAAACACGCTAAACCTGTGCCTTTCTCCTGGCCTGCATCCATCCAGGGCTTTGAGTGTGGGCTAGCTGCTAAATTCCTGAGCTTGATGGCGTTTCCTTTGTAGGTAGACTAGCTGTTCCCTAAGCCGTGCCATTGAACTTCATCATAAAATCTGCTTCCTGGTTAAAAACAAAGCAAAACAAATCTTGTCTTTAACAGGCTCCAGAGTCATTTACTAGCGTAATTACAAAAACACCAGCTAGAACAATTGAAAAAAGCAAACCTTTGTTTTAGTTCATGTAGGGGGCTCCCAGCCCCAGGAGAGAAATTACTTCTTAAAAATCCATTCAGGGGTGAGGGTGAGGGTGAGCTGTTTGAAAAAGAGCTGGATGAGTCAGAGTTTAAAACACACCCCCCAGACCTTTTCATTTACTATGGAGCAGTTCAATCTTGATACACAGGACTGCCCTGGACCCTTATTCACACTGACGTTGTGTCCAGACACCCGCTGATGGGAAATGGCACCAAACCACATCTCTTCTTTGTTCTGAGGACGCCTTGTTGACATGGCTCCAGCAAAGGCAGGGTCAGGCTGGGAACTAAAGCTCTTCCCCTTTTAGTGCCATAATGGTCCACATTGCGCTGTCACTTCCTTACTGGCAACTTTGTTTCAACCAACGTGTCAGTCATTTTTCAACAGCTCATGATATTCCTGCTCTGCAGAACTGCCCAGCGGTTGGTACCGAGTCAAGCCGCAGTCTCTGACAGCGTGATAGACTGCCTCCACGCTGTGGCGTCTCCAGTGCTGGGACAACATGCTGAGTGCCCTGGTTCATGGTGACTGACCTGGAAGGGAAGGCACAGAGGCTGTGTGAACTCCAGATCACGGAAAGCTTGTGGAACCTTGATGCTGTCAGGCCTCTTAAATATGAAACCTGTAATCTTCCTGACCTAAGCTGCATGATCCAGTCTGTAAAACTGTACTGAATCAGTATCATTTATTTTTTTATTTTTATTTTTTTGCCATTTCTAGGGCCGCTTCTGCAGCATATGGAGGTTCCCGGGCCAAGGGTCTAATCGGAGCTGTAGCCTCCGGTCTACACCACAGCCACAGCAACGCGGGATCCGAGCCGCATCTGCAACCTACACCACAGCTCACAGCAACGCCAGATCCTTAACCCAATAAAGATTCACCCTGGGAGTTGTTGCTGTGGTACAGTAGGTTAACAATCCGACTGCAGAGGCTCAGGTTGCTGCAGAGGTGCAGGTTCAATCCCTGGCCTGGTGCAGTGGGTTAAAGGGTCCAGTGTTGCTGCAGCTGTGGCTTGGATTCAACCCCTGGCCCAGGAACTTCCACACGCTGTGAGTGTGGCCATTAAAAAAAAAAAAGATTCACACTAAGCGTTAGGAAAAAACTAACTGCAGAGGCCTATCTAATCACCTGTAGCATTCTGTTACTACAGGTTATTTACATAAAGAGCCAGCCACTATATCAAATTTCAGTATAGTTTAGTAAAAACCAATTTCCAGATGGGCTGACAGAAGTTCCAGGTAAGATGGAATAGATGCATTTCTCCTTACTCCTCCCACAAAGTGTAACTAAAATTCCCAAACATGATCTACAAAACAAAGATAAGACTCTGAAGGGCAGAGAAAAGAAGGTGGACTGACTAGGGACCTTGGGAACTGGGGAAGAATACAGCCATGAATTACCTGGGGTTTTCTATTATTATTATTATTTTGTCTTTTTGCCATTTCTTGGGCTGCTCTCACAGCATATGGAGGTTCCTAGGCTAGGGATCAAATCGGAGCCATAGCCACCAGGTTACACCAGAGCCACAGCAATGCAGGATCCAAGCCAAGTCTGCAACCTACACCACAGCGCACGGCAACGCCAGATCCTTAACCCACTGAACAAGGCCAGGGATCGAACCCACAACCTCATGGTTCCTAGTCGGATTCGTTAACCACTGAGCCACAACGGGAACTCCTATTATTATTATTATTATTTTTGTCTTTTTGCCTTCTCTTGAGCTGCTCCTGCAGCATATGGAGGTTCCCAGGCCACCAGCCTACACCACAGCCACAGCAACATGGGATCCGAGCCGCGTCTGCAACCTACACCACAGCTCACGGCAATGCCAGATCCTTAACCCACTGAGCAAGGCCAGGGATCAAACCCTCAACCTCATGGTTCCTAGTTGGATTCATTAACTACCGCACCACGACGGGAACTCCGAGTTACCTGGGGTTTTTTTTTGTCGCCTCTATATCCAAGGATGGGTGCTGAAGAATCCAGCAGGCCAGAAATGCTGGTGGCCACAAAACATAAAAGCCCTAAGAAAAGCCTGTTATGTATCTGTAGCCAAAGGACAGGGCAAGGGTCAGCCTAGAAAGAACCCAAGCACCTCATATAAAAAATGCCCCCTCCATGGAGTTCTTGTTGTGGCGCATCAGAAACAATCCGACTAGGAACCATGAGGTTGCAGGTTCAATCCCTGGCCTTGCTCAGTGGGTTAAGGATCCGGCATTGCCTCAGCTGTGGTGTAGGTCGCAGACATGGCTTGGATCTGGCGTGGCTGTGGCTGTGGCGTAGACTGGCGGCTACAGCTCCAATTGGACCCCTAGCCTGGGAACCTCCATGTGCAGTGGCTGTGGCCCTGAAAAGACAAAAAAAAAAAAAAAAAAAAAAAATCCCCCCTGCTGTCGGCAGAGGCCTAGTGGGAAGCCAGGGCTTCTGGACCCCCACCCCCACCTGGCAGTAACCAGGTCATGCACCTCTTCCTCCACCAGTGCAGTGTCCGCGGAGACCTGCTCAAACAGAAGATTTACAGGACATTCAGATGAAGGAGGACTGGAGCGCACCTTCTCTCATGAAAGCAACAAAATTACAACCAACTGCTGAACCACCTTCAACCAAATAGAGTGCCAACTATCCAAAGAGATAGCCTACTCCAGAGGACAAAGAGGAGGCCACATCCTGACAGTGGGGAAGGGGGCGATTACACAAGATAAGCAACCCTGTGTGTGCTGGGTGGGCGTCCCACACCCTGGAAAGTAACACTGTCACAGAGGCGCACCCTCAGGAGTGAGAATGCTGAGCCCCAAGTCAGGTTTCCAGGCCTGAGGATGCGACATGGGGAGGAGGCGCCCCCCCCCCAGAGCATTTGGTGTTGAGGACCAGCAGGGCTCATGTACAGGAGCTCCACGGACCGGGGGAAACAAGAGATTCCCTTTTTTTTTTTTTTTTTTTTTGGTCTTTGTCTTCTCTTGAGCTGCTCCCGCGGCATATGGAGGTTCCCAGGCTAGGGGTCGAATCGGAGCTGTAGCCACCGGCCTATACCACAGCCACAGCAACACAGGATCCGAGCCGCATCTGCAACCTACACCACAGCTCATGGCACCGCCGGATCCTTAACCCATGGAGTAAGGCCAGGGATCGAACCTGCAACCTCATGGTTCCTAGTCAGATTCGTTAACCACTGAGCCATGATGGGAACTCCAAGACTCCATTCTTGAAAGGTGCGCACAAACTTTCATGTGTGCTGGGTCACGGGGCAAAGCGGAGACTCCAGAGGAATCTGGGTCAGACTGACTGTGGTTCTTGGAGGATGTCTTGGGCAAAGGGGGTGACTGTGGCTTATTGGAGGGAAAGGACATGGGAGGCCAAGATCCGGGGAATAATTATCAGCATGTCCCCCTCTCAAGCTGGCCACTTCAGAAAAATCGGGCCCTACCCATCAGGGCTGAGAAGCCCCAGGCCAAACAATAATCCAGGTGAGAACACAGCCCCACCCATTAGCAAACAGGCTGCCTAAAGACCAACCCCTGGCCCCAGGCACACAGCCAGCTCTAATCCCACCCAGAAACAAAGCCCTGCCCACCAGAGGGATGAGAATCAGCTCCACCTACCAGTGGGCAGGCACAAGCCCCTCCCATCCGGAAGCCTGTAGCAAGCCCCATACCAACCTCAGCCACAAGGAGGGCAGACTTCAGAAGGGAGAGAGGCTGCAACCCTATTGTCTGCAAAAAAGGAGACCACGTCAGGAATCTATACACAATGAAAAGATACAGGATTATGATTCGGATAAGGGAACAAGAAAAAGACCCCAGAAAAACAGTTAAGTGATCTGGAGATTACCCACCTCCATGAAAAAGGTGAGACTTGATGATAGTAAAGATGATTCAAGATCTTAGAAATAAAGTGGAGGCAACGGTTGATGAATTACAAGAAACACCGAGCACAGAAATAGAAGATTTACGTATTAGGCAAGCAGAGATGCAAAATACAATACGGAAATTTAAAAATCACTAGAATCAACCACCAGCAGAATGCAGGAGGCAGAAGAAAGAATACGTGAGGTGGAGAACAGTCTAGTGGAAATCACTGATGCAGAAGAGAAAAGAGAGAAAAAACAGATTGAAAAAAAATGAAGACAGTCTAGGAGGACTCTGGGATGTTAAATGCACCAATAGCTGTATCACAGAGGTGCCAGAGGAGAAAAGAGAAAGGACCAGAGAAAATATTTGAAGAATAAATGAATCACAGGTATGAAAATGTATAGTGTGGGAAATATAGTCAATAACTATGTAATATCTTTAAATGGGGGCATACTGTAACCTCACTTAGGTTGTGATCATTTTGAAATATATAAACATATTGAGTCACTATGAGGTGTAACAGGAAGTAACATAGTATTGTAGGTCAATTGCACTGCAAAAACAAGCAAACAAACAAAACAGACTCACAGAAAAGGAGGTCAGATTTGTGGTTCCAGAGGTGGGGAGGTTGAAGGGAGAGTGAATTGGATGAAGGCAGTCAAAAGATACAAACTTCGAGTTATAATATAAATAAGCACTAGAGATATAATTGACAACATATTAAATATACTTGACACTTCTGTATGCTATAGATGAAATTTAAGAGAGTAAACCCTAAGCGTTCTCATTATAAGGGAAATTTTTCTATTTCTCTAACTGCATATCTACATGACATGATGAATATTCACTAAACTTGCTGTGATAATCATTTCCTGATTACTGTAAATCAAATTATTATGCTGTACACAATAAATGCATACAGTGCTGTATGTCAATTATACCTTAATAAAACTGGAAGAGAAAATGTAAAAAAAAAAATATTTGAAGAGATAATAGCTGAAAACTCCTCTAACATGGGAAAAAAACTAACTCAAATCCAAGAACAACGAGTACCATATAAAATAAACCCAAAGGGGAACATCCCGAGACATATATTCATCAAACTGATCAAAATTAAAGACAGAGAAAATATTGAAAGCGTCTAGGGAAAGAAACAACACACAAGGAACCCCAATAAGGCTATCAGCAGATTTCTCAGCAGAAACTCTGCAGGCCAGAAGGGAGTGAGTGGCATGATATACTTAATGTAATGAAAGGAAAAACCCTCCAAACAAGATTACTCTACCCAAAGAGGCTCTCAATGAGATTTGAAGGAGAAATCAAAAGCTTTACAGACAAGCAAAAGCTAAGAGAATTCAGCACCACTAACCAGCTTTATAACAAATACTAAAGGAACTTCTCTAGGTGGAAAAGAAAAGGCTACAACTAGAAACAAAAATATTACAAATGAGAAGGCTCATCAGTAAAGGTGTACATCTAGTAAAGGTAGGAAATCATCCACACACAAATATGCTACCAAAACTGGAAATCATGAGAAGAGGAGGGTACAAATGCCAGACACTGGAGATGCACTTGCAATTAAGATACCAATAAATCAAAACCATCTCAATTTTTTTTTTGTCTTTTTAGGGCCACACCTGCAGCATATGGAGGTTCCCAGGCTGGGGGGTCCAACCAGAGCTGTAGCTGTCAGCCTATGCCACAGCAACACCAGATCTGAGCCGCATCTGCAACCTACACCACAGCTCATGGCAATGCCGGATCCTTAACCCACTGAGTGATGCCAGGGATTGAACCCGTGTCCTCATGGCACTAGTCAGGTTCGTTAACTGCTGAGCCATGACAGGAACTCCTAAAACAATCTTACAGACACAGAGAGAGACTCCTATATCAAAACTTCATGGTAACTGCAAACCAAAAATCTATAATACATACACACAAATAAGAAACAGCAATCCCAACACAACACTAAAGATAGTCGTCAAACCAAAGAGAAGACAACAACAAAAGCCAAGAAAAAAAGACCAAAAAACCCCAAATCCGAACAGTTAGTAAGATGGCAATGAGAACATACATATCAACAATTACCTTAAATGTAAATGGACTAAATGCCCCAACCAAAAGACATAGACTGGCTGAATGGTATAGAAACAAGACCCACATATATATGCTGCCTTCAAGAGACCCACTTCAGTTCTAGGGACACGTACAAATTGAGAGGATGGAAGAAAATATTCCATGCAAACAGAAATCAAAAGAAAGCTGGAGTAGCAATATTCATATCAGAAAAATAGACCTTAAAATAAAGAATATTATAAGAGACAAAGAAGGACATTACATAATGATCAAAGGATCAATCCAAGAAGATATAACAATTGGGAGTTCCCCTCATGTCACAGCGGAAACAAATCTGACTAGGAACCATGAGGTTGTGGGTTTGATCCCTGGCCTCGCTCAATGGGTTAAGGATCCAGTGTTGCCCTGAGCTGTGGTGTAGGTCGCAGATGCAGCTGGGATCTCATGTTGCTGTGGCTGTGGTGTAGGCTGGCAGCTGTAGCTGTGATTTGACCCCTAGCCTAGGAACCTCCATATGCTACGGGTGCAGCCCTAAAAAGACAAAAGACCAAAAAAAAAAAAAAGATATAACTATTTGTAAATATATATGCACCCAACATAAGATCACCTCAATATACAAGGCAACTGCTAACAACCTTAAAAGGAGAAATTGACAATAACACAATAATGGCAGGGGACTTTAACACTCCACTTACTGCAATGGACAGATCATCTAGACAGAAAATCAACAAGGAAACACAGGCCCTGAATGAAGCATTAGACTGGATGGACTTAATAATAGATATTTATAGAACATTCCATCCCAAAGCAGCAGAATACACATTCTTCTCAAGTGCACATGGAACATTCTCTAGGATAGATCACATTCTGGGCCACAAATCAAGCCTCAGTAAATTCAAGAAATTTGAAATCATATCAAGCATCTTTTCCGACCATAACACTGTATCACTGGAAATCAACCACAAGGAAAAAACTGCAAAGAACACAAACATGTGGAGACTAAACAACATACTACTAAACAACCAATGGATCACTGAAGAACTCAAAGAGGAAATTAAAAAATACCTAGAAGCAAATAACAAAGACACAACAACCCAAAACCTATGGGATGCAGCAAAAGCAGTTCTAAAAGGGAAGTTTATACAAATACAAGCCTACCTCAGGAAACAAGAAAGAGCTCAAACAACCTAACTTTACACGTAAAGCAACTCATCAAGAAAAAAAGAGGACACAAATCGATAAAGTTAGGAAAGAAAAAGGAGGAGTTACAAAGGACATCACAGAAATACAAAAGATCCTAAGAGACTACAACAAACAACTGTATGCCATTAAAATGGACAACCTAGAAGAAATGCTCAAATTCTTAGAAAACTGAAATCTTCCAAGACTAAAACAAGACCAAATAGAAAAGATGAACAGACTAATCACAAGTACTGAAATTGAAACTGTGATTTAAAAACTTGCAACAGGGAGTTCCCATTGTGGCCCAGTGGTAACAAACCTGACTAGTATCCATTAGGATGCGGGTTTGGGCCCTGGCTCCACTGAGTGGGTTAAGGATCTGCATTGGTTTAAGCTGTGATGTAGGTCATAGATGCAGCTCAGATCCTACGTTGCTGCAGACCAGCAGCTGCAGCTCTGATTCCACCCCTAGCCTAGGAACTTCCATATACCATGGGTGCAGCCCTGAAAACCAAAAAGAAAAAAAACTTCCAACAAACAAAAGTCCAGGACCAGATGCCTTCACAGGTGAATTCTATCAAATATTTAGAGAAGAACTAACACCTCTCCTTCTGAAACTATTCCAAAAAATTGCAGAGAAAGGAACACTCCCAAACTCACTCTATGAGGCCACCATCACCCTGATACCAAAACCAAAGACACCACAAAAAAAGAAAATCACAGGCCAATTTCACTGATGAACATAGATGCAAAAGTCCTCAACAAAATCCTAGCAAATCAAATCCAGCAATACATTAAAAGGATTGTACACCATAATCAAGTGGGATTTATCCCAGGGATGCAAGGATTTTTAAATATCCACAAATCAATCAGTGTGATATACCATATTAACAAACTGAAGAATAAAAACCATACGATCCTCTCAATAGATTTTGACAAAATCCAATACCCATTTCTGATTTAAAAAAAAAAAAAACCTCCAGAAAGTGTGCATGGAGGGAACTTACCTCAACATAATTAAGGCCGAATCTGACAAACCCACAGCTAACATTCTCCTCAATGGTGAAAAGCTGAAAGAATTCCTGCTAAGATCAGGAAAAAGACAAGGATGTCTGCTCTCACTGCTACTTTTCAACATAGTTTTGGAAGTCCTAGCCACGGCAATCAGAGAAGAAAAAAAAGTAAAAGGAATCCAAATTGGAAAGAAAGAAGTAAAACTATCACTGTTTTCAGAGGACATGATACTATACCTAGAGAATCCTAAAGACTCTACCAGAAACCTGTTAGAGCTCATCAATGAATTTGGTAAAGCTTCAGGATACAAAATTAATACACAGAAATTGACAGCATTTCTATATAACGATGAAAGATCAGAAAGAGAAATTAGGGAAACAATCTCATTTACCATCTCATCAAAAACAATAAATACCTAGGAATAAACCTACCTAAAGAGAGAAAAGACCTGTACTCTGAAAACTATAAGACACTGATGAAAGAAATCAAAGATGACACAAACAGATGCAAAGATATACCATGCTCTTAGACTGGAAGAATCAATATGGCCAAAATGACTATACTAACCAAGACAATCTACAGATTCAATACAATCTCTATCAAATTACCAAGGACATTTCTCACAGAACTATAACAAAATATTTTAAAGTTTGTTTGGAAGCACAAAAAATCCAAAATAGCCAAAGCCATCCTGAGAAAGAAAAATAGAGCTGGAGGCATCAGGCTCCCTGGCTTAAGACTATACTATAAAGCTACAGTCATCAAAACAGTATGGTACTGGCACAAAGACAGAAATATAGAACAATATTTTCAGTGGAACAATATAGAAAGCCCAGAATTAAATCCATACACCTAGAGTCAAATAATCTATTATAAAGGAGGCAAGAATATACAATGGAGAAAAGACAATCCCTTCAATAAGTGGTGCTGGGAAAACTGGACAGCTCCATGTAAAAGAATGAAATCAGAACACTTCCTAACACCATACACAAAAATAAACTCAAAATGGATTAAAGACCTAAATATATGACAGGATACCATAAAACTCTTAGAGGAAAACAGGCCAAACACTCTCTGACATAAACCACAGCAATATCTTCTCAGATCTACCTCCTAGAGCAATGACAATAAAATAAACAATTGGGACCTAACCAAACTTAAACGTTTTTGCACAGCAAAGGAAATTCTAAACAAAATGAAAAGACAACCCACAGAATGGGAGAAAACATCTGCAAATGAAGCAACTGACAAGTGATTGATCTCCAAAATATATAAACAACTCCTGCAGCTCAATACCAAAAAAAAACCAAAAACCAAAAACAAACAACCTGATCAAAAAAATGGGCAGAAGATCTAAACAGATAATTCTTCAAAGAAGACATGCAGATGGCCAAAAAACACATGAAGAGATGTTCAACATCACTTATTAGAGAAATGCAAATCAAAACTACTATGAGGTACCACCTTACACCAGCCAGAATGGCCATCATCAAAAAGTCTACAGACAATAAATGCTGGAAAGGGTGTGGAGAAAAAGGAACCCTTTCACACTGTTGGTGGGAATGTAAATTGGTGCAACAAGTATGGCAAACAGTATGGAGGTTCCTCAGAAAACTAAATATAGAACTATCATATGATCCAGCAATCCCACTCCTGAGCATCTATCCAGTGAAAACCATGACTCGAAAAGATACATATGTGTCTGCAGCACTATATACAACCTAAATGTACATTGACAGAAGAGTGGATAAAGAAGATGTGATACATTACCCAATGGAATACATGGAAACAACCTAAATGTACATTGACAGAGGAGTGGATAAAGAAGATGTGGTACATATACACATTGGAATATTACTCAGCCATTAAAAGGAATGAAAGTGGCATTTGAAGCAACATGGAGGGACCTAGAAATTATCATGCTAAGCGAAGTTAGTCAGACAGTGACACACAAACGTCATATGCTATCACTTTTATGTGGAATCTAAAAAAAAGATACATGGAACTTCTTTGCAGAACAGATACTGACTCACAGACTTTTTCAAATTCTGTGGGTCACACTTTTTGGTTTCCAAAGGAGACAGGTTGGGGTGAGGAGGGATGGGCAGGGTGTTTGGAATGGAAATGCTGTAAAACTGGGTTGTGATGATGGTTGTACTACTATAATATGATAAAATTCATTGAGTTAAAATAAATAAGTAGATAAATAACATTCAGAGATTCATAGCATATGTTTGAATGTATCCCAAATGTTCAGGATACAATCAAACCACTCATCAAACCAAGAACCACAGAGATTTCAACTTGAATGAAAAAGACACCTGGCAGATGCCAACAGTGAAACAGCACTGATACTGAAATGATCCAAAAAGAATTTTAAGCCACCATCATTAAAATACTTCAATTAGTAATTGTGAACACACTTGAAGCAAAAAAAAAAAAGAAAAAAAGAAAAAAGAAAAAAGATTAGTTCCCATCATGGCGCAGCAGAAATGAATCCAACTGGGAACCCTGAGGTTGCAGATTCGATCCCTGGCCTCGCTCAGTGGGTTAAGGATCTGGCGTTGCCATGAACTGTGGTGCAGGTCACAGCTGTGGCTCAGATCTGGGATTGGTTGCTGTGGCTCTGGCATAAGCCAGCAGCTATAGCTCCGATTAGACCCCTAGCCTGGGAACCTCCATATGCCGCAGGTGTGGCCCTAAAAAAAAAAGAAAAAAGAAATCCCCAGCAAAAAAATATAAACACAAAAAAGAACCAAATGGAAAATTTAGAGCTTGTAAAATAACCAAAAAATTTAAAGCCCACTTGAATAGACATGACAGAGTAAAGAATTAGTGAATCTGAAAACGAACCTACAGAAATTACAATCTGAACAGAAGAGAGAAAATAGAGTGAAAAAAGATGAAAAGAGCAGCAGGGACCTGTGGTATTACAATATTTTTTATCATGGTTCCAGAAAGAGAGGGAAAAGAGATTGATTGAGGCTGAAAAAGCACTTGGCTAAAAATTTCCCCGGTTTGTCAAAAGACATAAACCTACAGATTCAAGGAGCTAAGCAACCCACTGAGCCACAATGGGAACTCGTGCACTCACCATTCTTAATCAACATAGTGCTAGAAGTCTTAGTCAATGGAATAAGGCAATAAAAAGGAATAAAAGCCATCCTCATTGGAAAGGAAGAAATAAAACTGTCCCTCTTTGCAATTACATGATTATGTCCATAGAAAATCCCAAGAAATATACAAAACCAACTTGACCCTGAGTCCCAATGCTCCAGGGACACCACCAATCCCATCGCACCACAGCAGGAACTCTGAAACCAATTTTTTTTTTTTGTAGATGAGAAAAAGCATTTTTTAAAAAATAAATGTTATTGGAATATAGTTGTCTTACAAAGTTGTGTTAGTTTCAGGTGTATAGCAAAATAAATCAGTTATACATATACACATATCCATTCCTTTTCAGATTCTTTTCCCATATAGGTTATTACATAGTATTGAGTAGATTACCCTATACTGCACAGTAGGTCCTTGTTAATATTATATATATAAAAGAAAAAGCACTTTAAAGTCTCTGCAAAACCAATTTTTAAAACTCATACTATATATAATCACTCAAATACTTAGGGATAAATCTAACAAAACAAATAAAAGACTTGTATGTTAAAAACTACAAAACACCAGGAGTTCCCACAGTGGCGCGGCAGAAACGAATCCAACTAGGAACCATGAGGTTGTGGGTTTGATCCCTGCCCTCATTCAGTGGGTTAAGGATCTGGCATTGCCTTGAGCAGTGGCGTAGATTGCAAACGCGGCTCGGATCCTACATTGCTGTGGCTGTGGTGTAGGCCAGCAGCTGTAGCTCTGATGCAGCCCCTAGCCTGGGAACCTCCATATGTCTCAGGTGTGGCCCTAAAAAGCAAAAAACAAACAAAAAACTACAAAACACCAATAAAATAAATCGAACAAGATCTAAATCAACAGAGAGCTATAACTGTGTACACGGACAAGTAAAGGTCTTATTTTTTCCCCCAACTGATCTATGTGTTTAACAAAATTCCTATCAAATTCTATAATTGCCTTTTATACATACAGACAAGCCTATTCTAAAATTTACATGGAAAGGCAAATAAACTAGAATAGCTAAAACCTTTTCGGAAAAGAATAAAGTAGGAATAATCACTCTATTCATATTAAGCTACATCTAATTACATTAATCAAAACAGTGTGATGCTGATGAGAGTTCAGTGGGGGGGGGAAGCCCAGAAATAGACATACATATGTATATGGCTAATTTTTTTGACAAAAATACTAAAGCAATTCCTTGGAGGAAGAACAGTCTTTTCAACAAATGATGCTGGGACATTCATGGGCCAAAAAAAAGAAAAGAAAAGAAAAGAAAAAGAGAAGAAAAAAGAACCTTGACCCAACCTCTCATTCTATACAAAAATTAACTCAAAATGAATCATAGAATTAGATACAGATATATGGAGTTCCCATTGTGGCGCAGCAGAAACAAATCCAACTAGGAACCATGAGTTTGCAGGTTCAATCCCTGGCCTTGCTCAGTGGGTTAAGGAGCCGGTGTTGCCGTGAGCTGTGGTGTAGGTCGAAGACGTGGTTTGGATCTGGTGTTGCTGTGGCTGTGGTGTAGGCTGGCGGCTACAGCTCCGATTCGACCCCCTAGGCCTGGGAACCTCCATGTGCCGTGGGTGTGGCCCTAAAAAAGGCAAAAAGACAAAAAAAAGAATTAAATGTAGATATAGATAAGCTTATCCTAAAATTTATAAGAAATGACGCATTAAAAAAAATATAAAACTTGTACAAAAAAACAGGAGAAAATCTTTAGTATCCTAGGGCTAGGCAGAGTTCTTACACATGAGATCAAACACACAATCTACAAAAGAAAAAATGACAAGGTGGATTTCATTAATATTTTAAAACTTCTAAGAGGATTAAAAGATACAGACTGAGAGAAAAATATTTGCAACCACATATCTGGGTTTTTTTCTAGAATATATCAATAACTCTCAAAATTCAAGAGTGAAAAAACAATCCAATCAGAAAGTGGGCCAAACACCTGAAGCACCATTTCATCAAAGAGGAGCTATGGATGGCAAATGAGCACATTGAAAAGATGTTAGAGAAGTTAAGGATTTGGGGTTGTCACTGTTGTGGCTTGTGTTCAATTCCAGGCCCAGGAGTTTGCACATGCCACAGCTGCAGCCAAAAAAAAAAAAAAAGTGCACCATCACTAGCTGCTAAGAAAATGCCAATGAAAACTACAATGACATACTACTAAACACCTATTGGAACAGCTAGAATACGACATAGCAACAACACCAAATGCTGGTAAGGCTGCACAGAGACATCTCTCTCGTACCTTGCTAGTGGGAATGCAAAATGGTACAGCTACCCTGAGAAATATCTTGGTAGTTTCTTATAAAACAAAACATACATATACCACACGATCCAACAATTCTACCCCTGGGCATTCATCTCAGAGAAATGCAATTTTCCCTCCACCCAAAACCCCCCCACACACAAATAGTCATAGCGGCTTTATGTGTAAGCGTCAAAAACTGGAAACATTCCAAATGCCCTTCAGTGGGTTAATGGTTAAGCAAATTGTGGTAGATCCATGACATGGAGCGCTACTTAGCAATGAAAAGGAATGAACTACTAAACAACCTGGATGGGTCTCCAGAGAATGATGCTCGATAAAAACAGACAATCTAAAAGGCTATGTATTACATGATTCCATTTCTATAAGAAGCTTGAAAAACACACAATTATAGAGATGGGGCACAGATTAGTGTTTGCCCAGGAAAGGGGCGGGATAAGGTAGGATATGTGACTATAAAAAAGTAACACGGGAATTCCGTTTGTGGTGCAGCGGAAACGAAGCCGACTAGTGACCATGAGGTTGCAGGTTCAATCCCTGGCCTCGATCAGTGGGTAAAGGTTCCAGCGCTGCCGTGGGATGTGGTGTAGGTCGCAGACACAGCTTGGATCCTGTGTTATTGTGGCTGTGGCACAGGCCGGCATCTGCCGCTGTGATTTGACCCCTAAACCTGGGAACCTCCACATGCTGCGGGTATGGCCCTAAAAAGCAAAAAAAAAAAAAAAAAAAAAGAGGTAACGTAGAGTTCTTTTTCCTGATGGAACAGTTCTGTATTTTGATTGTGGTGTTTTCATGTATGTGATAAAATTAAACAGACCTATGCGCGTGTGCACACACACACAATAAATGCATGTAAAAAAACCTGAAAACTGCAAAAGTTCTGTGGATTGTACCAACGTCAATTTCCTGGTGGTGATATTGACCTACATGTAGTTATCTTTGGGGAAAGCTGGGTAAAGGGTACACTGGACTTTGTGCTGTTTTTGCAACTTCCCATGAGTCTACAATTTATTTCAAAATAAAAAATGTTCAGAGTTCCCACCGTGGCTCAGCAGGTTAAGATCCCAATTAGTATCAATGGGGATGCAGGTCCGACCCCTGGCCTTGCTCAGTGGGATAATGATTCAGTGTTGCCATGAGCTGTGCTGCAGGTCACAGGCACAGCTCAGATCTGGTATTGCTGTGGCTGTGGTGTAGGCCAGCAGCTGCAGCTCCAATTTTACTCCTAGCCTGGGAACTTTCATATGCTGCAGGTGAGGCTCTAAAAAGAAAAATAAAATTTTGCTCTGTCACTGTTTCTTGGTGCAATGCATTCAGTTTTCCATTTAGGTCATTTTAAAGACTCATAAACAACCTGGCAGTAACTCGGGATGGCTTTCTGTCAATAACTAACCAAGTGCTAAAAGTTGCCTGATCAGGAGTTCCCATTGTGGCTCAGTGGTTAACGAATCCGGCTAGGAACCATGAGGTTGCAGGCTCGATCCCTGGTCTTGCTCAGTGGTTAAGGATCCAGTGTCGCTGTGAGCTGTGGTGTAGGTCGCAGACGCGGCTCAGAGGCTCAGATCCTGTGTTGCTGTGGCTGTGGTGTAGGCCATCGGCTGCAGCTCCGATTGGACCCCCTAGCCTGGGAATCTCCATATGCCATGGGTGCAGCCCTAGAAAAGACAAAGAATCAATCAATCAATAAAAATAAAAGTTGCCTGATCAGATCCCATTATCGTGACAGAAGTTTAGCAGACACCACAGCCCAACCTCTGGACCCATAAGCACTCTTTAAAACCTTTTATTAAAAACCTTGATACAGCCAACACTAAAACCATTCTAAAAGGCATAGTGAAAGGTCTCCTCTACATAGGAAAGAAGCAAGAAGATACAGGATGGAGGAAATCACAAGTGGAAAGGAATCACTTAAATAAGCCAGTATACAGATCACGAAGGAAGGGAAAAAAAACCTATTTGTGAAAGTGGCAACAAACATAAGGAACAGAAAAAGGATAAACAAGAATATGTAAAAAAGGCTATGAAAAACATAAAATGTGGGGAAGGAGACTAAGAACATCTAGACTCTTTTTTTAGAATGGGTTTGAGCCTATGTGACTATCAGTCTAAAGCAGGCACATATATATAGGAAGGGATTAACATACTCGAAAAACAGGACAACCACAAATCAAAAACAAACAATATGTTCACAAAAACCAAAAAGAAGAGGACGCGAGCATAAAATAAAAGGAACTCATCCAACCAAAAAAAGAAAAAGGAACAGGGGAGAAACATAGAATCAACTGGAAAACAAGGTTTAAAATGGGAACAAATACATATTTATCAATAATTACCTTAAAGGTCATCGGACTGAATGCTCCAATCAAAAGATATAGAGTGGCAGACTGGATTAAAAAAAAAAAAAACAAGAGCCTACAATATGCTACCTACAGGAGACCTACCTTAGGGCAAAGGACACATATAAATTGAAAGCGAGTGGATGGAAAAAATTACATTGCATGTGAATGGAAATGACAGGAAAGCCACAATACTCATATCAGACAAAACAGACTTTAAAACAAAGGCCATAAAGAAAGGAGTTCCCATCGTGGCGCAGTGGTTAACGAATCCGACTAGGAACCATGAGGTTGCGAGTTCAGTCCCTGCCCTTGCTCAGTGGGTTAAGGATCCGGCGTTGCTGTGACCTGTGGTGTAGGTTGCAGACGCGGCTCGGATCCCTCGTTGCTGTGGCTCTGGTGTAGGCCAGTGGCTACAGCTCCGATTCGACCCCTAGCCTGGGAACCTCCACTTGCCGTGGGAGCGGCCCAAAGAAATAGCAAAAAAGACAAAAAAAAAAAAAGAAAGAAAGATAAAGGACGCTATTTAATGACAAAATGATCAATTCAACAAGAGGATATTACACTTGTCAACATATACACCCCTAATATAGGAGCACCCAAATAAATAAAACCAATACTAACAGACACAAAAGGAGAAACTGATGGGAGTACAATAATAGTAGGAGACTGAACAACCACATTCACATCAATGGACAAATCTTCCAGTCAGAAAATCAATAAGGCAACAGAGATCCTAAGTGACACAATAGAACAGTTACATTTAATTGAGAGTTTCAGGATATTGCATCCTCCCAAATCAGAATACACATTCTTTTCAAGTGCACATGAAACATTCTCTATGATTGACCACATACTAGGGCACAAAATTAACCCCGACAAATTTAAGACTATAGAAATTATTTCAAGCATCTTCTCTGACCACAATGGCATGAAACTAGAAATCAACCACAGGAAAAGAAAGGAGAAAAAACTGACCATAAGGAGACCAAACAACATGCTACTAAAATACCAGTGGTTCAAAAAGGAAATTAAAAAATGCCTTGAGACAGATGACAATGAAAACACAACCATTCAAAATCTATGAGATGCCCCAAATGCAGTTCTTAGAGCGAAGTTCATAGCGATACAGGCCTTCCTCAAAAAACAACAAAAATCTCAAAATCAGCAACCTAACCTACCACCTACAAGAATTAGAAAAAGAAGAACAAACAAAACATAAAGTCAGTAGAAGGAAGGAAATCATAAAGATCAGAGAGGAAATAAATAAAATAGAGATTAAAAAAAAAAAAATAGAGGCGTTCCCTTTGTGGCTCAGCAGAAACAAACCCAGCTAATATCCATGAAGATGTAGGTTCGATCCCTGGCCTCATTCAGTAGGTTAAGGATCCAGCATGGCTGTGAGCTGTGATCCTGCCTGGCTGTGGCTGTGGCCAGCGGCTGTAGCTCCAATTCCGCCCGTAGCCTGGGAATTTCTGTATGCCACAGATGCAGCCCTAAAAAAAAAAAAAAAAAGGTACCCCCAAAATTAGATACCTAGGAATAAACCTAACCAAGGAGGTGAAAGACTTACATACACACTGAAAACTATAAAACACTAATCAAGGAAATTAAAGAAGATTCAAAGAAATGGAAAGATATCCCATGCTCCTAGATTTGGAGAATTAATATTATTAAAATGGCCATACTACCCAAAATAATCTACAGATTTAATGCAATCCCTATCAAGTTACCCATGACATTTTTCACAGAACTAGAATAATCCAAAAATTTCTATGGATCCATAAAAGATCCAGACTTGCCCAAGTCAATTCTGAGAAAAAAAACAAAGCAGGAGGCATAACTCTCTCAGACTTCAGGCACTATTACAAAGCTACAGTAAGCAAGACAGTGAGATACTAGTGCAAAGACAGACATACAGACCAATAAAACAGATTAGAAAGCCCAGAAATAAAGCCATAGTCTGTTGATCTCTGACAAGAAGGCAAGCATATGAAATGGGAAAAAGGCGTGCTGGCAAAACTGGCCAGCTGCATGTAAAGCAATGAAACTGGAACACACCCTCACACCTGCACAAAAATAAACTCAAAATAAAGACTTAAACATAAGACACAACACCATAAAACTCCTAGAAGAGAACATAGGCAAAACATTCTCTGACATAAACCATACAAATGTTTTCCGAGGTCAGTCTCCCAAGGCAATAGACATAAAAGCAAAAATAAATCAATGGGACCTAATCAAACCTAACAAGCTTTTGCACAGCAAAGGGAATTATTAAAAAAAAAAAAATGAAGAGAAGACCTACGGAACGCAAGAAAATCTTTGCAAACAATGCAACAGACAAGGGCTTAATCTCCAAAATATACAAATAACTCATATAACTCAACAACAACATAAAAAGACCCAATCGAAAAGTAGGCAGAAGACCTAAAGAGACATTTCCCCAAAGAAGACATGTGGATGGCCAGCAGGCACATGAAAAGATGCTCAACATCCCTAATTATCAGAGAAATGCAAGTGAAAACTACAATGAGGTACCACCTCACCCTGGTTAGAATGGCCATCATGAATAAGTCTACAAATAACATTCTGGACAGGGGGTGGAGAAAAGGGAACCCTCCTTCACTGTTGGTGGGAATGTAAATTGGAGAACAGTATGGAGGTTCCTCAGAAAATTGAATATACAACTACCATATGATCCAGCAATCCCATTCCTGGGCATATGTCCAGACAGAACTTTCACTGAAAAAGATACATGCACCCCTATGTTCACAGCAGCACTATTCACAATAGCCAGGATATGGAAGCAACCTAAAGGTCCATTGACATATGAATGGATTAAGAAGATGTGGTACCTATCCACCGTGGACTACTATTCAGCCATAAAAAAGAACGAAATCATGCCACTTGCAGCAACATGGCTATAACTAGAGATTCTCACACTCAGTGAAGTCAGTCAGAAAGAGAAAGACAAATACCAGATACTATCACTTGTATGTAGAATCTAAAATATGGCACCAACGAACCTATCTACAAAACAGAAACAGATTCACAGGCAGAGCAGACTTGTGGTTGCCATGGCGGGGGGGGGGGGGGGGGGGGGGGGAGGAAGTGGGAGGGACTGGGAGTTTGGGGTTGGTAGATGCAAACTATTCCTTTTAGAATGGGTAAGCAATGAGGTCCTACTGGACAGCACAGGGAACTCTATCTAGTCGCTTGGGATAGACCAGGATGGAAGATAGTACAAGAAAGGGAATATATATATACAGGAATGACTGGGTTACTTAGCTATGCAGCAAAAATTGACAGAACACTGTAAATCAACTATAATTTAAAAATGAAAAATAAATAAATAGAACAACATAAACCTTCTAGGAGTTCTCTCATGGCTAAGGATCTAGCATTGTCATCACAGCGGCTCAGGTTGCTGCTGTGGTGCGGGTCCAATCCCTGGCCCAGGAATTTCCACGGACTATGGGCGTGGCCAAAAAATTTTTCTTAATCTACCTGAAAAGCTACTTTTCATAAATTATTATTATTTGCTTTTTTAGGGCTGCACCCACAGCACGTGGAAGTTCCCAGGCTAGGGGTTGAATCAGAGCTACAGCTGCCAGCCCATGCCACGGCCACAGCAACACCAGATCCAAGCCACGTCTGCGACCTACACCACAGCTCATGGCAACGCCGGATCCTTAACCCACTGAGCGAGGCCAGGGATCAAATTGGCATCCTCGTGGATACTAGTCGGGTTCTTTAACCGCTGAGCCATGAAGGGAATTCTCCATAAGTTCAAATTTTTTATCAAATCGCCCAGCCAAACGACGTGAGAGGAGAGACAGGTGCTCTGAAAAGAACTGCCACTGCCTCTGGGGTATTTGAAGAACAGTTCTGAAGTCCTGCTAAGCCAGGCTGGGCACAGGCGGCAACCTCACGAGGCCCTTTCTTCCCATTAGAAATGGGTTCTCATCATCTCGGTTTGGTCTCAGTTCCTGAATGTCACTGCACCAGGACAAGGATGCTCATTAATTTTTTTGGTGCTTAAAACAAACATGTCGGAGTTCCCATCATGGCTCGGTGGTTAAGGAATCCAACTAGGAACCACGAGGTTTGCGGGTTCGATCCCTGGCCTTGCTCAGTGGGTTAAGGATCCGGCATTGCTGTGACCTGTGGTGTAGGTCGCAGACACGGCTCAGATCCCATGTTGCTGTGGCGTAGGCCGGCGGCTACAGCTCTGATTCAACCCCTAGCCTGGGAACCTCCATATGCCACGGGAGCGGCCCAAGAAATGGAAAAAGACAAAAAAAAAAAAAACAACAAAAAACACATAAACATGTCCATGAATTCTTAGTGTGATGTTCCCCCAAATTCTTAAGCCCCTTAGATATGGAATTAAGAATTTAATGAATTCTAGACCCCGCTCTTCGTAATACTATGGGGCCCTACTCATTTAGACCTTTGAAATAGTCAATTCTGCGGGCACATTTTAAAACTGAATGCTTGGGTTATCAGCCAGCTACAGGTACCCAGTATCCAGCTTTGCCCTTTTTCCAACTGCTAGGTGCTTAACAATGTAGAATTACTTTTTTTTTTTTTTTTTGGCCACCCCATGGCATATGGAATTCCGGGGTCAGGGATCAGACCTAAGCCACGGCGGCGGCAACACTGGATCCTTAACCCACTGTGCCAGGCTGGGGATCGAACCTGCGTCTCAGGGCTCCCAAGACACCACTGATCCTGTTGCACCAGTGGGAACTCCTAGAATTACATTCGAAGTTACTAAACTTCTGGTCATTCCTAAGTCAAAACTATTTAAAGGAGTTCCCTGATGGCCTAGCAGTTAAGGATCCCATGTTTTCCCTGCTGTGGCTCAGGTTTGATCCCTGGCCTAGGAACTTCCACATGCCTCGAGGAAGGCCATGAAGGAACTATTTAAAGACCTATCCTATATGATAACTGAGATAGATAATTTAAAAAAAAAAAACTGTCTCAGTGGAACTAATTTCTAGAATCAGAGAACTCTGTACATCATTTTGTGAAGTGTGTATAAAAGGCTTTTTTTTATTATGTGGCACTGAAGTGTGAAGTCATTCCTTAATACTCAAATAATTCCCAAAGTCACTTGCACTTTTCAAAAACAGGTTGTGTAAGAGTTCCCTCTTGGTTCAGCAAGTTAAGGATCCACTGCTGTGGATACAGCTGTGGCCTGGGTTCAACCCCTGGTCTGGGAACTTCCTCATGCCTCGGGTGTGGCCAAAAATAAAATAAATAATTTTTAAAAAACAGGTTGTTTATAAGACTCAAAGTGATAGTCCCATGCGTTGGGTATATTTTATGCCCTTTGCTACAATTCCCCTGAGTATTTAAATGACCAGCTGGGCCCTAAATGTAGCTGGCTGACCTCCTAAAAGCCTCAAAGGGAAACTTCATTCCAGGCTGCAACTGCCTACGGTCGGCTTGGCTGAGGCTCCCCGGGGGCGGGCGGGGTAACTCAGGAAGACACACTCTTAGCATTTTAATCATACTTTTGTCAACCTTCGAAGCAGGGGTGGGGTGGGGGGAGGGGGAGGAGAATCAACTTCCTCCTGCCGGCTTTCAAGTTTGAGAACAGAAGATTCAACCAAATCAACTGGCCTCCCAGAGCAGTCTTCCCGGCCAGTTTCTTTCTTTTTTTTTTTTTTTTTTGCTTTTTAGGGCTGCACCCTCGGCATATGGAGGTTCCCAGGCCAGACCCGGCCTACACCCCAGCTCACAGCAACGCCGGATCCTTTCAACCCACTGAGCAAGGCAAGGGATCGAACCCGCAACCTCATGGTTCCTAGTCAGATTTGTTTCCACTGCGCCACGACGGGAACTCCACTCCGGGAATGTTTCGAGTTAGGGGCCAGCCCAGGGCCTCCCCCGGTGGCTCTGTGACCCTGTAAGGGCACCTCCTCTCCCTTCCTTAAGTTGCGCTTGTAGATTTCTCCCCAGCCTTCGTTCCTTCGAGTTTTTCTCCGTTTTGCCAGTCTGTCCCTGCCCACGCACTTGTGCCAGGTGGGGCGGCCCGGGTTCCCCAGCAGGAACTATTTCACAGATGCTAAAAATTGGTGCCTGGCCTTGGCACTTGGGCGGTGGGAGCCGAGGTTTCCGGGAATTCAGTGGGAATTACCTTCCAGCCTATTGTAACCACCTTCCTCCCGGACCCGCTGCAGAACAGATGGGCTGGAGACAGGCACTAGCCTCCTTTTCCATGGGCACGCGTTCCTGGGGGGTCTTCTCCCAACATCCTACCCAGGAACTGCCCTGAGTGGGTGCTGTTACCAGCTAATCTTAATCTAAATTTCATCTGCTATCCCCAGGTTAAGCTTTCATCCCCTTCCTGTTTTCACATCAAATGAATTAAATGAAGTGCCAAGGAAAACGGAAATGACTGACAATGTTTGTGACAATAGAGCCATTAAGTTGTCCCTTTTTTTAAAAAAAAAAAAAAAAGGGAGCTGTGTAGAGATCATGTTAAAATAATACTTGAAATACCGGAAATGTCAAAGTGCAAACACTCCCTCCCTGGGACTCTAAAGCACAATGTAATAGGAAATATTAAGTTTGCTAACACAACCGGGGGCCCCCAAATAGCCTAGGACTTTAAGCAACATACATCTTATAACGGGTTTCCAGACTTTCCATTTGCAAAATTAAGCCGCCGGGGATGCCAGGATATTGGCATTAGTCAAGAATATTTTCAGGTCGGTTTCATGCAGGAAACAATTTTCCCATCAGGTGAAAACGGACTGAGTGAAACGAAACACAACAAAACATGAATAAGCCTAACTCTTGCCCAGGAAGCCAAGGGAGAAGCGAGGAGAGAAGCCACTTGCCTGGCCCCAGGCAGCCCATGTCCAAGGCTAAGCCTCACTCCCACCTCCCTGCCTGCAGTGGGGAAAGAGGACTCACTTCTTGGCTCTGGACTTCAGAGTAAAAGCTCATCTCATGGGACCCATTAGTCAAACCCCAGGGTCAGCCAGTGCAAAAATGAAATGGCCATTTTCCTAATATAAGAGAATAAAATAACAAATGTTGCCAGCCTTACACCCACTCCCAGCTCAAAATTTCCCAAGTTTCTGAGCTCACTTCAGAACAAAAGGAATGAGCTCCACGGGAGTATTGATAAAAATTGTAAGTGGGAGTTCCCGTCGTGGCGCAGTGGTTAACGAATCCGACTAGGAACCATGAGGTTGCGGGTTCGATCCCTGGCCTTGCTCAGTGGGTTGGGGATCCAGCGTTGCCGTGAGCTGTGGTGTAGGTTGCAGACACGGCTCGGATCCCAAGTTGCTGTGGCTGTGGTGTAGGCCGGCGGCTATAGCTCCGATTTGACCCCTAGCCTGGGAGCCTCCATATGCCGCAGGAGCGGCCCTAGAAAAAGGTAAAAAGACCAAAAAAAAAAAATTGTAAGTGGTGACTTTGCCTAGTTGACTTTTGTTTTTTCGTTTTTGCCTTTCATTGAGTGGTTCTGAGATGCCTTTTTTTTTTTTTTTTTTTTTGCTTTTTAGGGCATATGGAGGTTCTCAGGCAAGGGGGAACAATTGGAGCTACAGCTGTCGGTCTACACCACAGCCACAGCCATGTAGGATCCGAGCCATGTCTGCAGCCTACACCACAGCTCCATCCAATGCTGGATCCTTAACCCACTGAGCAAGGCTAGGGATCCAACCCGCATCTTCATGCATACTAGTCGGGTTGGTTTGGGCTGCTCCACAACTCCCTGAGATACAATTTTAATTAACACACATAATTGTTTTCAGTAGTAAAGTTGTTCCCAACTCAAATAAAAGAACAGAATTAGTATTTGCCATCTACCAAGTGGGGGTGGCAGGGATTAGTGAGGGCACTGGGGCAGGGAAGTGACCCGAGCTTGGATCCACCATTCAGGCAGCCCTTTGGCTCCACAGAGTCTATGGGTCAATGGAGTGGCTGAAGGTGGGGTGGGGGGCGCTGGGGCCACCCTTGATCAGTTTCAGGATTCATCACAGGTTAGGATGGCTCGTCAGGGTACAGCGTCCAGGCATCAGCCTAAATCTAGCCCATCACTTCAGGTTCCCTCTCCCTGCAGAGTGGGTATTATGTCTGCTCTACGCTTTTCTAGCCCTGCCCACAGTCCAGTGAGGGTAAAATGGCCCCATGGCCAAGAGCAGGTCAATGATTGCCCAGGACACTGACACACATATGCCACTCCTCTTCTTAGCCTGTAGGGTTGCCAGAGACTGCCACACTTAGAAGCAGGACATGGCTTTTCCTAATCTCAAAACTATGTCTCTTCCCCTTTGGGTTTTTTTTTCCTTTGTCTTTTTGCCATTTCTTGGGCTGCTCCCTCGGCATATGGAGGTTCCCAGGCTAGGGGTCGAATTGGAGCCGTAGCCACCGGCCTACGCCAGAGTCAAAGCAACGCGGGATCCGAGCCGCGTCTGCAACCTACACCACAGCCAGATCCTTAACCCACTGAGCAAGGCCAGGGACCGAACCCACAACCCCATGGTTCCTAGTCGGCTTCACCAACCACTGAGCCATGACGGGAACTCCCCCCTTTGCTATTTTTAATTAATTTTTGTCTTTTTAGGGCCACACCTGCCACATATGGAGGTTTCCATGCTAGGAGTCGAATCAGAGCCACAGCTGCAGGCCTACACCACAGCCACACCAGATCTGAGCTGCATCTGCAACCTACACCACAGTTCATGGCAACACTGGATCCTTAACCCAACTGAGCAAGGCCAGGGATTGAACCTGCATCCTCGTGGACGCTAATCAGATTAGCTTCTGCTGAGCCACGACAGGAACTCCAAATAATTTATTTTTGATGGCAGTACCCATGGAATATGGAAGGACCCCGGCCAGGGATTGAATCCTCCGAGCCGCAGCTGCAGCAGCGCTGGATCCTTTAACCCACTGAGCTGGGCCAGGGGATCAAACCTGTGCTCCACAGCAACCGGACTGGTTGCAGTGGGATTCTTAACCCACTGCACCACAGCGGAAACTCTCTCTCCCCCCTGCTGAGAAATAAACATAAATCTAAAAAGCATTCAGTAATGCTGGGAGTTTTGCTATTCTTGGGGAGGGCTGTGTTTATTTTCAGCCAACCATCTCCTTTTTTGCAAAAAAAAAAAAAAAAAAAAAAAATCCCCTTGGCCATCCCCAGCTGAGGGGATGGGGTGCGGGAGGGGAGTGCCCCGAAAGACAATGGCCTATAACTTTTGAGTTGTTTGCTGAACCTGAAAAGCGGGCTGGTTTCCCTTTTCACATCTGGGTTAGTGATATCCTTTATTAGAGGAAGAGACAGCATCTATTTTAACACTTCTAAAAATGTGTACATTTAACGTACAACAGCTCTAGGCTGTTTGAAAGGAAGTCCTATTTTTAAAACGTCATCTTGATTTGAGTGTTTTTGGCTTACTATCTCTCTGAGGCAGTACTGAGTCCTTTTTGGTAAACTCTGGTCTCAAGTCAGGGGGCGGGGGCGGGCGCCAGGGGGACATTTTTCCTTGCTGTTCACCCTGATCTGTAAGTACATCAGAACCGCTGCAGCCTGCCTCCCAGTTCACGCCAGGGGCTGCTCATAACTTTCTCCAGTTTGTCATCCTTACAGAAAAACTCTGGGTCTCCTATCCACTCTCCACTCTCCCACACTTTACAACGCTTCTGTAATGTGCTATTTTTGCCTTTCAGTTGGGCCGGTGTCTCTGCTTCCAGCCTGCTAGTTACCATGACCAAAATGACCTTAACCACATAATATTCATCTCTCCAAGGCAGCCCTCTAGGTCTTTGGGATTTCAGAGTTGAAGCTTCTTGCTGGCGGGGCCCAAAGACTGCCCCCTGTCCTTACCACTCTCCCTGTGCCTCCTGGGGCTCCTCCTAGCACTCCTGCCTGCAATTAACCCTTAACAGCTTCCATTCCACAGTAAAAAAAAAAAAAAAAAAAAAAAAAGTCTAGGAGTTCCCTGGTGGTCTAGAGGATAGGATTCGGCACTTTCACTGCCATGACCTGGGTTCCATCCCTGGTCTGGGAGCTGAGATCCCACATCAAGCCACTGCATACCACAGGGGAAAAAAGAGTCTATCTCAGCAGCTGTTTTTGGAATGCGACTCTACAGCAAAGTTCCCTGTTGCATCTATTTCAGGGGAGAGGAATCTGCTCACTCTGGCCATCATTGAGGTCACATGTGTTGGTCATCTTCCACAGCTCCTTTACCCCCAAATTTCAAAAAGTCACTGTCAGCTGCCACTTGGCTGTCTTCTCAGCATCCAACATGATGGCCCCTCATGTAGACAAGGCCAGCTGCTGCCAAGGCCCAACCCAGCCCCTGGCTCGGTGCCGAGCTGAAGGCTTCCCGTTCCCAGGAAGATATCACCGAACTTGGTGAGTTTGCTGCAACTGAAACTGCTTCCTGTTCAACTCCCAAATAGTTCTCCACTTCCCTGTGTTCTTGAACTTGGGCCAGAGCTGTTTCTTCTGTTCTTTCTTTCTTCTGTTTCTTCCCTACTGTTCTTTTTTTTTTTTTTTGTCTTTTTGCCTTTTCTAGGGCTGCTCCCATGGCATAGGGAGGTTCCCAGGCTAGGGGTCTAATCAGAGCCACAGCCACCGGCCTATGCCCCAGCAACGTGGGATCCTTAACCCACTGAGCAAGGCCAGGGATCAAACCTGCAACCTCATGGTTCCTAGTCAGATTCGTTAACCACTGTGCCATGACGGGAACTCCATCTTCCCTCCTGTTCTCATTCTAGCCTGCACCTGAGCAGAAATGGTTCTTTCTGATGGAACATGGTGGAGGATAAGGTGAGAAAAAGAATGTATATGTATGTAAAACTGGGTCACTTTGCTGTACAGCAGAGATTGACACAACACTGTAAATCAACTATAATTTTAAAAATTAAAAAAAAAAAAGGAGTTCCCGTTGTGGCGCAGTGGTTAACGAATCCGACTAGAAACCATGAGGTTGCGGGTTCGGTCCCTGCCCTTGCTCAGTGGGTTAACGATCCGGCGTTGCCGTGAGCTGTGGTGTAGGTTGCAGACGCGGCTCGGATCCCAAGCTGCTGTGGCTCTGGCGTAGGCCGGTGGCTACAGCTCCGATTCAACCCCTGGCCTGGGAACCTCCATATGCCGCGGGAGCGGCCCAAGAAATAGCAACAACAACAACAACAAGACAAAAAAAAATTTTTTTTTAAAGAAACGGCTCTTTCAATAGGGCAAGTTCCTCGGGTTCCATCAGGAAGCGAGAGGATGAGGGGGCCCAGGAGACCTCACAGACACCTCACCGAGCGCAAAAAAGCAAGGCCCATCTGGCTTTTTTAGCTTCAGTCTTTTCTGTGGTGCTTATGCTGAGAGCAGGCTGAGAAAAGGCATACTGAGGAATTTTAAGCCAGCTGCGTATAAATGTTTTTTTAAAAACATCGCTCCTGACTATTTATATTACATTTATATTCGTGGGAAGCAAAGCTCTGCCCAGCCTAAAAAAGCCTCTTTGCAGAAAACCCGCTGAATTTTGCCTGTTGCCTCAACTGCAAATGGTCACATCTGCCCTCCCCCGCTACCCCAACAAAGAGGGCTCTCAGGAGTAGACAGAAAATGTATAGAGCTCAGCTTTATTTAAAATCAGCCTAGGAGTTCCCATCGTGGCACAGTGGTTAATGAATCCAACTGGGAACCATAAGATTGCGGGTTCGGTCCCTGCCCTTGCTCAGTGGGTTAAGGATCCGGCATTGCCGTGAGCTGTGGTGTAGGTCGCAGATGTGGCTCGGATCCCGCGTTGCTGTGGCTGTGGTGTAGGCCGGTGGCTATAGCTCCAATTGGACTCCTAGCCTGGGAACCTCCATATGCCACGGGATCGGCCCCAGAAATGGCAAAAAGCCAAAAAAAAAAAAAAAAAGCAGCAGCAGCAGCAGCTTGAGACAACCCGATGTCCTGGGGAAGTGTGCTTTTATCAAGGGATGATCATTTTCATTCCAAAATCATGTCCAGTCCTTCAGAAGAACCACAGAAATGATGCTTTGCAGATCCAGGTGCATTCAAGAAGGGCTAGGAAGTTGATTTCAGCTCAGCATCTGGTTACCACAAAGCTGAGGTGGGAGGCAGCCCTGCGCTGTCTGAGATGAACCATAGGGTCAGAGAGGGCCAGGGCGCTGGGAGAAAGGATTTTCCACCCAACAAATAAATAAAGTGCTTGTTGTCCAAAGTCTAGGAAACAGATGCTCCAAGATACAGCTGGTGGGAGCGAAAGCTGATGCAACGTTGAGCAACTCAATGGCTCAAAATGTAAAAAAGCCTATATACCCTTTGCTATGTATGGTCACCCTGCTACCAAGCAAATTGCTATACTATAGAAATTTTTCCTACAGATGTAATTACACTGTAGGCAAAGGATACGATATCAGTGCAAAAATGCAGTGATACGATGTTGAGACTAGGAACTGGTTAAATAAGTTACAGTATATTCCTACAGTGAAATACTAGATAGTCATTAAAAAGAAGAAAGTATGGGAGGATTTTTTGTTTTTAGGTTTTATTAGTTTTATTTCTGTAACCTTTATTTATTTATTTTGGCCACACCCACAGCATGTGCAAGTTCCCAGGCCAGGAATGGAACCTGTGCCACAGCAGTGATAACACTGGATCCTTAACCCACTGATACACCAGGGAACTCTGATAACCTTGAAATCATACCTCGCAAATTGAATTTTGTCACAACTGGATTCAAGGATTTAAGGAAAGCAGAGGAATCAAGTTCACTACTTTCTGAAACACTGACACACAAAAAAAGGGAAGGGAAGAATTACTTAGAACAGATTATTTACAAAAGACCATCAGAAAAGTCCCTAAACAAGAGCTAAACAACTAATCATTCACTTTAATGCTACTCGGTAAAGGATTTTAAATCAATTTGCTGGCATTAGGCTTCTTAAGTTCACAAATCTTTCCCTAAACATTACTGATCCTTTGCCAAGGGATAAATGGATGAATTCAGCAGTACCTTACGGCTTAGCTAGCTGTTAGAACATTCCATAGAAAAACGGTGAATAATTTTGTAAGAACGTGATGGCAACAATTAGCCACCAATATTCTCGGAGTTTCCAAGTGCCGAAAAAGCATATACAATTTAGTCTAGAAAAAGAAATCCATTTTATAAAATTAAGCTTTAGATCAAAAAGCTCCCCCCTCCCCTTTTTAATGGATGCTCCCAGGCCAGGGATTGAATCCCAGCCGCAGCTGCCACCTATACCACAGATGCAGCAATGCCAGACCCCTAACCCACTGCTCCAAGATCAAACCCGTGCCTCCATGGTGACCCAAGCCACCGCACTCAGGTTCTTAACCCACTGTACCACAGCAGAAACTCTGAAAAGCTTCCCTTTTTAACAGGCACAAAGATCGGAAAACAGCCCCCAAAAATCTCATGAAACAACTTACAGAAAGAAAACCATGCCCTATAGTTCTGAAATGCAGTCAGTACTGAGACTCTTCAAAAACAGGCGATAGACGTGCCCTCAGCTGCTGGCAGGTGGGTAGGTGGCTGAGTGGTGAACGTGCCCCATGGCCGTGCTCTCTCCATCACCCAACTTCAAGTGCTCGTCCAAGATAGTGATGAACTCATCATTTAGAATCTGGAAATTGTGAACTGAAATTCTCTCCACCATCTTCTTCAAAGGCACTTTTTGGTGGTGGTTATTGCTGCCTTTTTAGGTCTGTACCTGTGGTATATGGAGATTCCCAGGCGAGGAATTGAATCAGAGCTACAGCTGCCAGCCTACGCCACAGCCACAGCCCCACCAGATCCGAGCCGCCTCTGCGACCTACACCACAGCTCACGGCAACGCCGGATCCTTAACCCACGGAGTGGGGCCAGGGATCGAACCTGTGTCCTGCGTCCTCATGGACACTAGCTGGGTTCGTTTTCTCTGAGCCACAGCAGGAACTCCAAAGGCACATTTTTGATCACCTCATCTTTGCCATCATGTTTCTGGACTTTAGGCAGATGATAGCAGAAATCTGGTACCGCACAGCCCCCCTCCCTGTCGTCTAAGAATAGGGGGGAATGTGAGGTGGTGCAGCCAGTGTGGACAACAGCATGGAGATGTCTCAAAAAGTTTAACATAGAACTACCATATGATCCAGCAATTGCACTCTTGGGTATTCATCCAAAGCAAATGAAAACACTGCCTCGAAAAGATTTCCACGCTCCATGTTCACTGTAGCATTATTTACAACAGCCGAGATACAGAAATAACCTATGTGTTCAGTGATGGATGAATAGATAAAGCAAAGGCGGTATATATGCATAAAGGGAATATTAGTCATAAAAAATGAGATCTTGGGAGATCCCGTTGTGGCTCCGTGGAAACGAATCTGACTAGCATCCATGAGGACATGGGTTCGATCCCTGTCCTTGCCAAGTGGGTTAAGGATCCCGCGCTGCTATGGCTGTGGCGCAGGCCAGTGGCTACAGCTCAGATTCGACCCCTAGCCTGGGAACTTCCATATGCTGCGGGTGCAGCCCTCAAAACACACACACACACAAAGAATAAAAAAAATGAGATCTTGCCATTTGTGACAACATGGATGGACCTAGAGGGCATGATGCTAAGTGAAATAAGTCTGCCAGAGAAAAGTCAAATACTGTATGATCTCACTTATAAGTGGAATCTAGCCCCTCCCCCCCAAAACCCAGGAAGTCAGAGATACAAAGAGACTGGTGGTTGCCAGAGGCGGCAGGGTGGGATGGGGGGAATGGGTGAAGGGGACCAAAAGGTACAAACTTCCAGATATAAAGTAAGTAAATACCGGGGAGATAAGGTATAGCATGGGGACCACAGTCAATAATACTGTATTGTAGGCAGTTCCCATTTTGGCTCAGTGGTTAACGAACCCGACTAGTATCCATGAGGATGTGGGTTCCATCTCTGGCCTCGCTCAGTGGGTTAAGGATCTGGTGGTGCAGGTCGCAGACGCAGCTCAGGTACCGCATTGCCATGGCTGTGGTGTAGGCTGGCAGCTGTAGCTCTGATTGGACCCCTAGCCTGGGAACCTCCATATGCCGCGGGTGCGGCCCTATAATAATAATACTGTATTGTATATTTTAAGCTTGTTAAGAAAGTGGATCTTAAAAGTTCTCATCACATTATAACTATGTATGGTGATGGATACTAACTAGATTAATCATAGAGGTCATTTTACAATATATACAAATATTGAACCATTATGTTGTACATTTGAAACCAACATTTTTGGTCGATCGTATCTCATTTTAAAATTTTTAAGGAGTTAAAAATAGAAAGATTTAACTAAAAAAGGTACATGTCTCTGTTTGAATTTGCATGAAATATTTCTAGACATGTCACAAGAAACGCAGTGGTTACTTCTAGCAAGTGAGTGGCAGGTATTTTTTATGTCCTTCTAAATTGTTGAACTCTTTGGTTCACCACATGCTTATAGAATTTCCAAAAAAATTTAAATGCTAGTTTTGAAAGAAAGAACGCCTGATTCTAATCCTCTGGCTGTGTTATCCTTGACAATTACTCAACCTCTCTGAGCTCGCTTCACCATCCATAAAATGAGGATGCCATCCTTCTTCTAAAGCTGAGATAAGGACTGAGACAACGTGCATTACGTAACACAG
Organism: Phacochoerus africanus; assembly: GCF_016906955.1. Lineage (NCBI taxonomy): Eukaryota > Metazoa > Chordata > Mammalia > Artiodactyla > Suidae > Phacochoerus > Phacochoerus africanus. The sequence continues at coordinate 43,443,174 of NC_062560.1, read as the reverse complement.
TGCACAAAACAAGCACTCGATAAATGTCACACCTCCCCTCTTAGTGCCAGGAAAACTTGGAAATCCTCTTAATTCAACCTCTTTTTCTTCTTGATAAGAACGCTAAAGCCAAAAAGGTTTAGGGACCTGCCAAGGTCGATCATGTAGTAACCAAGAAAGCCAGGCTCTGATGCCTGGGTTCCTGCACCCTAGTATGAAAACTGATTTCATATGAGCCAAGGAATGACTGTTAGCACCCTATGGCCACACCTCACTTTGCAGGAGCAGCCTCCTCCCCTGCCTCACTTGCCAGACTTGATGAGTCTTGATTTTTCCTAAACACCAAATCCACCATCAACCAAGGAGGTCCTACGATGAAAGCAGCCCGAGGGGGAGCTCCAAGAATGTCTTGATCAAAGATAGCACCAACTTCACAAGGGAGCAATAAGAATTTGGACGTGGGGTTTTTGTTTGGGGTTTTTTGTTGTTGTTGTTTTGTTTGTATGCTCTTTAGGGCCGCACCTGCAGCATATGGAGGTTCCCAGCCTAGGGGTCAAACTGGAACTGCAGCTGCTGGCCTACGCCACAGCCACGCCAGATCCCTGACCCACTGAACGAGGCCAGGGATCAAACTCACATCCTCATGGTTACTAGTCGGGTTCATTATCGCTGAACCACAATGGTAACTCCAGGACGTGGATGTGGTTTTTTTTTTTTTTTTTAATTGTTTGCACCTGACTGCATCCCTGCCACTCAGGTACCCATCTGTGGGGATACACAACCCCCCCACACACACACACCCGCCAATATCCAGCCCTCTGGCCTGAATATAGTACCCACATTGATTTATATTAGGAATTTGAACAAACTTTGTTGAATGAGAAATTCTATGTAGGAACAACATTTAACAACTGTTCTTTAGCAGTACAGACTGTCATATAAGCAAGAGGTTCCCTTTTCAGTGACTTTTATACATAAGCTGTTTGGGGCACAATATCTTGATTAAAATGGAACGACTTTCAAAATGCTTTGTTAGGGATTTGGTAATGGCTGGTCATTTCTTTTTCCATTTCCTTAGAGAGAAAACTTTGCAATTATTGGGGTTTAGGTTATAGCACATTTACTTCCCTTCTTAATTTCATTCAAAAGGTCCATCTAGGAGTTCCCATCGTGGTTCAGTGGAAACGAATCTGACTAGCATCCATGAGGAGGCAGGTTCGATCCGTGGCCTCGCTCTGTGGGTTAAGGATCCGGCGTCGCGGTGAGCTATGGTGTAGGTCGCAGATGCAGCTCGGATCTGGTGTTGCTGTGGCTGTGGCTGTGGCTGTGGCATAGGCTGGCAGCTGTAGCTCTGATTCAACCCCTAGCCTGGGCAACTCCATATGCCGTGGGGTACGGCTCTAAAAAGACCAAAAAAAAAAAAAAAAGTCCATCTATCTTGTCAAATACAAAGACCAAAATGTCTTAAATGCCTATGGGAATGCAGTGATGCTTGTTGCTGTTGTGATAGTGGGAAGATAAGCTGGTGAAGGAGAAAGCCAAGAAGATGGAGATGATGGAGAGGGCCTGGGTTCTTGGTGACTTGGTTTGGTGCTGGGGTCCCCACTCAGCTCCACCCCACCCCCAGCCCTAAAAAAAAGCACACCAATGCCCTCCATGTCAAATCCAGAAGTCACTCAGGTTGATGCACATGTTGTCCCTGTCGATGGCTGAGCTTGATGCCCAGATGCCTCGGGCAAAGGACAGCCATCAGGAGGCTGTAGAGTCCTCGGCTTTCCTGTGTGGCTGCTGTTGGCAGCGCTCAGGGATGGTTTACTGGTTTGTTCAGTGTTTGGAACATGTTAGTAAGAAAGCTAAGTGTGATTCTCACCCCAGACCAGCCTCCAAGCCCAGCTGTGGTGCCAAAGGTGTGCCAAGAGGTGGTAAGGGCAGCCAGGTGAAGGTGTGTTATAATGGAGAGATTCTGAGCTCTGGGGTCTAACACCAGCACTGCTCTGTCCTTGGCAACTGTGACTTTGGCCAAATTGCTTGACTTCTCTGAGTCTTAGACGCTTCATCTGTAAAATTGATAATATGTCATGATGAGAGAAACGTTCACATACTGAGATATGGGGAAGTCATTCTGGCTTATATATAATTTAACCTTAAAATTCTTTTTTTTTTTGTCCTTTTGTCTTTTCTAGGGCGGCACCCATGGCATATGGAGATTCCCAGGCTAGGGGTCAAATCAGAGCTGTAGCCACCGGCCTACACCACAACCACAGCAACGCGGGATCCGAGCCACGTCTGCAACCTACACCACAGCTCACGACAATGCAGGATCCCCAACCCACTGAGTGAGGCCAGGGATCGAACCCGCAACCTCATGGTTCCTAGATGGATTCGTTAACCACTGAGGCACGATGGGAACTCCTTAAATTTTTTTTTTTTTTTTTTGGTGGTGCCTATGGTATATGGAAGTTCCCAGGCCAGGGATCAAACCCATGCCACAGCAGTGACCCAAGCTGCTCCAGTGACAATGCCAGATCCTTAACATGCTGTGCCACAAGAGAACTCTGATATAACTGGAATTTTTTATTTTATTTTTTTGAGGGCCACATTGGGGCACATGGAAGTTCCCAGGATAGGAGTCAAATGGCAGCCACAGCTGCCAGCCAAGCCACAACCACAGCAACTCCAGATCCAAGCCACATCTTCGAACTACACCACAGCTCGTGGCATCGCCAGATCCTTAACCCTCTGAACGGGGCCAGGGACTGAATCTACATCCTCATGGATACTAGTCAGGTTCATTTCCACTGAGCCACAGCAAGAACTCCCTTAACTGGAAATTTATGCTAACTAAAACAGCCTGCTTATGGCCTATCAAAAATACACTGACATCTGCTTTAATTATTAAACCAAAGGGTACATTCCCATATGTTCACAGAAGCACTAATTTTTATTTTCCAGCCTCACTTGAGGCATGTGTAAGTTCCCAGGCCAGGGATCCAACCAACCCATGCCAAAGCAGTGACAATAATGGATCCTGGAGTTCCCGTCGTGGCGCAGTGGTTAACGAATCCGACTAGGAACCATGAGGTTGCGGGTTCGATCCCTGGCCTCGCTCAGTGGGTTGGGGATCCGGCATTGCCGTGAGCTGTGGTGTAGGTTGCAGACGCAGCTCAGATCCCGCATTGCTGTGGCTCTGGCATAGGCCAGTGGCTACAGCTCCGATTCGACCCCTAGCCTGGGAACCTCCATATGCCGCGGGAGCGGCCCAAAGAAATAGCAAAAATACCAAAAAAAAAAAATACTGGATCCTTAGCCTCCAGGCCCAGGAACTCCCCAGCAGCACTATTTACAATAGCCAAGACATGGAAACGACCTAAATGTCCATAGATAGATAAATATATAAAGATCTGGTATACACACACACACACACAATGGAATATTACTCAGCCAAAAAAAGAACGAAATAATGTCATTTGCAGCAACATGGATGGACCTAGAGATTATCATACTAAGTATGTCGGAGAAAGACAAATATCATATGGTATCACTTATACGTGGAATCTAAAATACGACACAAAGGAACCTATCTACACAACGGAAACAGACCGACAGAACAGCCTTATAATGGGAGAGGGGTAGGGGAGGCATGGACTGGGAGTTTGGGATGAGCAAATGCAAAGTATTACATGTAGGATGGATAAACAATGAGGTCCTACTGTATGTAACACAGGGAAGTGTATTCAATATACTGTGATAAACCATAATAGAAAAGAACATGAAAAAGTGTGTATAAACGTGTCTAAACACATCACCTTGCTGTGCAGACGTTAACACAACATTGCTTATCAACTGCACTTCAATAAAATTAAAAGCGCCCATTGACCTGAAGTCAAGAATGTCCATGTTAAAAATAAAGATGAAATACCTCCCTTCCTGGGAGTTCCCGTCATGGCTCAGTGGTTGACGAACCCGACTAGCATCTATGAGGACATGGGTTCGATCCCTGGCCTTGTTCAGTGGGTTAAGGATCTGGCGTTGCCACGAGCTGCGGTGTAGGTTGCAGATGTGGCTCAGATCCCACATTGCCGTGGTTGTGGCTGTGGCTGTGGCCTGGGCCGGCGGCTACAGCTCTGAATGGACCCGTAGCCTGGGAACCTCCATATACCATGGGTGTGGCCCTAAAAAGACAAAAGAAGACCAAAAAAAAAAAAAAAAAACACCTCTCCCTTCCTGGACACCAATGCGCTGGTACCCCTTTGATGGTAAGACTTTTTCCCCAGGTGCTAAGACCATACTGACTCACTGCGTACACACTGATTTTTCTTTTTCTTTTTGAAACCTGACGTCATATACCCCTGACTTGCTTAGTATTCTTTGATCTGACAGGATATAAACCTCGGCTGAAAACCATGCTTCTCCGGAGCAGTTTCCGAGCGTTATCTGAGAGGCTGTCTTCCGGGCTGTAGTCCTCAGTTTGGCTCAGATGAAACTCTTTTCTATTCCTAGGATAGACTTTATTATTTCCATCCACAGTCATGACAGGGATTTACCCACAATGCCTCACTCAATAAATGGCACCTAAGATCCATCCTCTTCCCTTCCCGGGAGTGGAGGGTGACAGACGTTTGGAAACTCATCAGTTGATCAGTAACATTAGCTTTCTAGGAACCAGGAATACAAGCATTTGAACAAATCCACTGGTTGGTGGTGGCATAGCGAGTGTCTGATAATTCCAGCAGAAATGCAGGAGGAAGCGCTCAGTCACCAGAGTATAAAAGAGCCTAAAGCTTGTTCCCAGATGTTCCTGCAGCAGAGGAAGCCCCATCGGCTCTTTCAAACCGCAGCAGGGATATCTTGTCCTGTAGTCACTGTCACGGGGGCAGACTCTAACCTCCTAGAGGATGAAGCCTGAGTCCTCTGACCCTCCTTCTCCACTCACCTTCTGACCTCACCCCAGTCGGTGTTCAATAAATCTTAGTAAAAATGGAAGGAAAAAAAAAAGGTAAAAGTTTCTGGGAGAATGTCAGGTTTTTTTTTTTTTTTTTTGCGCCATTTCTTGGGCTGCTCCCGTGGCATATGGAGGTTCCCAGGCTGGGGGTCGAATCGGAGCTGTGGCCGCCAGCCTATGTCACAGCCACAGCAACTCGGGATCCAAGCTGTGTCTGCAACCTACACCACAGCTCATGGCAATGCCAGATCCTTAACCCACTGAGCAAGGCCAGGGATCGAACCTCATGGTTCCTAGTCGGATTCCTTAACCACCGAGCCAGACGGAACCCTGAGACTGTCAGTTCTTAAAGCCATAAAATGCTGCAGCAATCTATCCTGGAGAGGCGTTCCCTCTGATCTGTGAGGAGGGTGAAGGATCATTATGTTGTTACTTACATCCGTAAACACAAGATTAGCAGATGAAAGGATGTTTTTGTTAAAATATGTCAAGTCACCCAGTGCCTTTTACCCCCCACTCTGGACACCGGGAAAGATGACAGACTTCTTAAGTAATTACAGGAACTACGAAAACCTGCTTGATGACCAGTAGAAAAATCAGTCTGCTTCTGCAATCGCTCTGAAACTCTGGCATCATTAACAACAGAATCCGTTTTAATTAACATCTTCAACTTTGGCCTCAGAGCTTCATCCAAGAGGAATACTGAATGGAACTATAAACTAATGAATGGAAACTTAGGTCACTTCCGCCCACCCGGCACTGCTTTTCCTCCTCCAGACTGCACCGTGCAAAAGGCGGCACTGCTTTTCCTCCTCCAGACTGCACCGTGCAAAAGGCTGCACCCTTCCCGCTCTCGCCAAGTTTGGGGAAATGCATTCCCAGGCCACCAACATGACGCCTGAGGTCAGCATCGAGCAGAACAAACCCCTCCCTCAGCCCAACGAACAGGCTGATCCGGACACTGAACTCATTTTGACATCCGTGAAGCCCCATTTTGGCACCTTAGGCTATCTTGGGGTATATGATTTACAGAGAAAGAAAAAAAATTTGTCGGGCGGGGAGGGAATGTCTTTTCACAAAGCTCCTACTGCGAATCGGGTTCCATCTCTCAAGGGGATGGGGTGGGTGGGTGCGACAAAGGCCCAGGCCTGAGGTCCTGTCTACACTAGAGGAAGCAGACCAGGCAGCTTTTGTGACCTGATGGGAAAGGGATATGGTCAAATATCCTGCGAGCGCCAGCCACTGGGGGCAGGGGGAAGCCACCACTCGAACCAGGGGAAAGCAAAGTCCATCCCACGCCCATATACCAGAGCCTGAGACACACACATGTGCAAAAACTGTTGCAAGCCGGGGCCTGCCTATGCCTGTATGCTCGGTAAATTGGAAGGTCAGCCTCGGAGTCTGCAAGTTAGGCAGAGAAGAAATAGGAAACAGATGAGGGGTAGGTAGGATAAGAGGCAATAACTCCCCCACCCCTAAACTCTGCTTTCGCCTTTCTCTGTGCCTGCAAACACTGCTGCAAAAGATTTCCCCACAGCACAGACCAGCATCTAGATAAAGGCAAACCATCCACCTCAAATGGTCCCCGAAATTCTATACTTTTCATGCCAATTTCCAGTCTCAAGTTTCCTTATGACTTTCAAACCCTCTCAACTCAGCTCAGACCGAGGATACCCCTCTTCCCTCTCCCCACCACCCCCTCTTTCTCAACAAAGGATCCTACATGTTACTTCATAGGGAGGACTAAGAGCGCGGAGACCTGGGTTCCGCCTCAGCCATACTTCACCTCTCGCTTCTCAGGGTCTCCTCTGAGGAGGCAGGTGGTTATGCTAGAGATCCCGGTGACTCTCCTAAATTCTCCCACCTGGGATTCCCCTCCCGCTGGGATCTATTTGATAGGGTGAGACCTAGAGATGGCAGTCCTCCCCTCCCCCTGATCCAAGCTCCCCAAGACCCTTTCCGGCCCCCACTTTGCCCCGAGACCACCTTACCCGGACCCACCCGGGGGGCACGGGTGGGGTTCTACGTGGCGCCGTCAGCCTCCATCTCCAGCGGCGTCTCCTCGTCCTCGGACGGCTCGGCGTCGCCGTCTTCTCCGCTGCGAGGGTAAGCCAGCAGGCGCATGGCTGGGGCGCAGGCAGCCTCCACCTGGCGCACCTGCTCTCGGCTCAGGCGCTCACGCCAAGCGTGCACGGCCTCGCGGGCGTCTCGCGCGGACAGGTGGAAAGGCCGGTCAGCGCCGTAGGCTGCGCCGCGAGTCATGTTGTGCGCGAAGGCGTCCAGCGCGGAGAGCGCCCGCAGCCCCGCGAAGCGCTGCAGGCGGCGCAGCTGGGCGCGCGGCTGCCGCACCAGGTCCTCGTAGCGCAGCCACAGGTAGCGGCGCTGCAGCCAGGCGGGAGCACCGCGCGCGAACAGCAGGTCGCGCAGCCAGGCTTCGCAAATCACCTCGAGCGCGCCGGTCAGGAAGAAGTCGGCGCGCGGCGCGGCGGGCAGCGCGCGGGAGGGGGCCCCGGGGCGAGCGCCCACGCCGTGCGCCAGGAGGACTCGGTGGAAGCGGTCGCCCCTCTGGCGGGTGCGCAGCACCTGGATGCTCTCGCGCAGCAGCCCCTGCCGAGACTTGAGGCGCGAGTTGTGCACCGCCCGCGGGTCTCGGAAAAGCTGCACCACCTTCAGGTTGAGGCCGGGGTCGCGCAGCAGGGGCACCAGCACGCCCAGGTCGAGGAGGCGCACGTCTTTGATGACCACCACCGGATACTTGCGGCACTCGGCCTCCAGGGCTTGGAGAGCCACCGGTGGGCAGCTGCGCTCGCAAGCGGCGTCCTCAACCAGGCCGACCTCGGCGCGGGCCCGGGGCGCGCCAGGGCACAGCGGCGGCGAGCAGATGACCTTGTTGGTACGCCAGCCGAAGAGGGCGGCGGTGGTGAGATTGGCCGCGTCCGGGGCGCGCGCGGCGGGGTCCCCCGGCGGTGCGTACAGCTGCAGCACCGAAAAGTCGCAGCGGAAGAGCGAGCGCAGCATGTCTCGCAGCGCGCCTTGCAGGCTCTCGGCGTCGCCCGGATACAGCGCCTGCCACAGATGCCACATGGGCTCGTACAAGTAGAAGACGTCCGGGTGCTGGTTAAAGAGCTCGCCCAGGAACGACGAGCCGGTGCGCCAAGTGGCGTGCACGTAGATGTGCTGCTTTTCGTGAGACGCCGCTTCCCCGACGGCGCCTTGGAGATTTCGAGGAGACCTGGGGGACACGCCCGCGCCCCCATCAGCGGCTGGCTGCGCCTTCGCGCCCTGCTCGCGTTCGCCCGCCGCCGCCGCCTCCAGGCTCCACACTCCCAGACTGCGCTGCAGGCCCGGGCAATGCCCGGCTCCCTTGTCCCCATCGCGGCCGCCGTCCAGTACAGAGGGGACAAGCAGCAGCACCAGCGTGTACAGCGCCAACAGCAGCGCGAACTTGCAGTACTCCCGGCGTCGCCGCCGCCGCCCCTTCATCGTTCACCGAACCCCTCCAGAGCGGGTGGGGCGCCCTTCCTCTTCCCTTCCTCGGAAATCCCGTCCGGAGTCCGCTCCTCTGGCCTCTGGAGGCCCCTCTGCCCCGGGAGGAGCGGAGTCACCGGGGCTGTGCATCCACAAGGGAAAACTGGGGAGGCGGTGGTGCTAGTGGCGGCGCCCCGGCCCTCTCCCGGCTCAGCGCTGGAGAGCCTCCTATTGGCCGGCTTGGCAATGGCCCGGCCAGGCCCGCCCCTCCCCGCCCCGCCCTCCACCCAGCAGCTCCCCCCACCCACCCACCCCCGCCTCTCACTCGCCCGGGTTTGCCCAGGGCTCCGCCAGATCTGGGCGGGGCGCGCCGAGCCAAACCCCACCTTTCCCAGCCCCCCCCCCCCCCCCCCCCCCCCCCCCGGTAATCAAGTCAAGTCTTCGTGAATTCACTTCAGGCAAGGGAGGGGCTCATGTGTACAGAATGTACCCAGCGACTGGACGTGGACCCCACCCGGAGAACTCCACTGCCTCTCCTGTTTCACGTCCGCTGCTTGACCATCATCTCTCGTAAGCAGACTCGCCTCCACACTATTTAGAACCGGGCCCCAGGTCCCTATCTACATCCAGCGCCCCCATCAGCCTGAAGGAGGGTGTTACTGAGTTCTGGATGGAAGCACTTCTCTAGGATAAGACCGAGACTGCATCAGAGCATCGTGGTCCAGAGGAACTGGAGACACTACTTCATTGGCGCAGAGCATTTCATTGTTAAGGTGTAGCCTTTGTGGAAGGGTAGGTGTTGCGTTCCTCAGAGTTTTGCCTGCTGAGGGCCATGCACTTTTTACAGACATTCTGAAGATCGGTTTACCTCGTTTGCAAAAGACATAATTTTTAGTACCTCCATACCTTCCGGTGTGAGATTTTGGAGTCCTTTGTTAGCACAACATATAACCTCGCTTCTGATGACACACCCGAGCAAGACACATTTACAGAATCAGAGGTAGGATGGTGGAATGTCTCAGCTGCCGTTTAAAAGGACCCATAAGGAGAAACATCTACTCAAGGATGCATGAAAAAGGGACAGCAAGTCCAAGAGGCGAATTTTTTGTTGTTGTCTGAACCTGCAGCATGCAGAAGTTCCCAGGCCAGCGAGCAGAGCCCCAGCAGTGACAACGTGGAATCCTTAACTTGTTGGACCACCAGGGAGCTCCCAAGTGGCAGATTAAGCTTAGAGTGCCTGCAATCCAAAAACTAAAAAGGCTAATTTTTGCTGTTTCAAGAGGATAATGAACACCCCCTTGGGGGAGGTGTTGTAAGGTTAGAATAGAAAGCAAATCTGCTCATCTCCCCCTGGGGAAAGTGTTCACACTCGAAAAGTTACAACATCTCCAAAGATCTTCTCCTCTGGTCTTTTCCAACACAGAAACAACTCCAGCTCTGAAATCACGAGCTCAAGCCTTTCGCTTTTCCCCACAATTCCTTCTCCATTCAGCCACTGGTTAAAATCCTATTTTCCAATCCTATTTTCACCACCCCCCAACTTTCTTCTAAGTTTGCATATTCAGCTGAGAGAGCCCAGATCATTATTTTTGAATAACGCTTCTAACCACTAACCGAAACTCCCTAGCCCCCCCGTCTTTCCTTGACTCACTTAGCAACATCCTCCAAACCCTGCTCTTGGTTTTCTCTGTGCCGGCAAGTTACTATGGCAAAAGGTTTCCCCAAAGGACAGGGTGGCATCAAGATAGTCATAATCATCAACTCGAATGGTCCCCCCCCCCAGTCCTATGCTCTTCGTGTCAATCCCCAGGCTCAAGGTGCATCCTGGCTTTTGCAAATCTGCTCTTCTCTGAAGGCAGCGTGCCTCTGTTACCCCTCTTTGCCCACTCTCAATAGGTGACCTTACCTCTTACTTCATAGAGAAAATGAAATGGTCGGACACTCTGGCTTTTCCACTACTGGACCCATATGTCCACTTCTGTACCCATCTTCTCCTTTGTGGCAAGCATATTACTTTCCAATATTATCCCTAACTTTTCCTTCCTCATGTCTTCACTTTTTTTTAATTTTTTCTTAAGGGCCCCACTCACGGCATGTGGAGGGGTTGAATCGGAGCTGGAGCTGCTGGCCTATGCCAAAGCCAGAGCAGTGCCAGATCCAAGCTGTGTCTGCGACCTACACCACTGCTCAGGGCAATGCCAGGATCTTTAACCCACTGATCGAGGCCAGGGATCAAACCTGTATCCTCATGGATGCTAGTCAGATTCGTTTCCACTGAGCCACGATGGAAACGCCCCCCTTCTCTCCTTTTATAAGCAAGTAGGCAGCTGTGCACTCACTTGCGGGGAGGGATATGGCTGGGCAGAATGCAAACAGTTGCTGGTATTTTCTTTCTGAAAGCCTAAACTCCAATACTGGAGAGTGTGGTAGGTTTTTAAAACCACCACCAAGTTTTCCCCTCCTCCCTCCATGTCCTTTGGCAGTGCCTTCCTACACCAACCCTGGGATGGCCTCATGACTTGCATTGGCCAGTGGACTAGTAGCCAACATGACACAGGCAGAGGCTTGAAAAATATATCCAGGAATTCCCGTTGTGACTCAACGGGTTAAGAACCCGACATAGTGTCCATAAGGATGCCAATTCAATCCCTGGTCTCTCTCAGTGAGTTAAGGATCCAGGCATTGCTGCAAGCTGCAGTGTAGGTCGAGATGTGGCTTGGATCCTGCATTGCTGTGGCTTAGGCCAGCAGCTGCAGCTCCAGTTTGGCCCCTAGCCCTGGGAACTTCCATATGCCATGGGTGTCACCATTTAAAAAAAAAAAAAAAAGGAAAATGTTTCCATTGGGATTGTCCCCTTGCTCTTTTGCAGACCCTGAGACTGCTGCATGAGGAAGCCTGGGTCAGCCACATGGATCAGAGACTAAGCCATCCCAGCTGAGGCCCCCAGACCAACCAGCCTGCCCACTGCCACACAGGCGAGGGAGACTCGCTCAGACTGATCTCCAAGAGACAGCAGTGAGTGATGGCGTTAAGAGAGCTCTTAATTCTCCGCTCAGGAATTGAACCTGGGCAGCCTGGTTAAAAATCAGAAATCCTAGCCACTAGACTAACTAGAGGCTAAAAGTGGAATGCCCTGATTCTTGCCCCCGCCCCTCGAAAGCAAGAATGTTTCAAGGAGGCAAAGACTGTAAAAACAGGCACAAAGTTTGTTAGAACCACAATATACGTGGGAGAGCAGAGAAGTAGTTTATCTAAGAAAGCAAGGCAGTAATACACACCCCAAAGAGAAGCAGCGAGGGTACCAGCATCCTCAATGAGGGGCGCACCCGAGAGGTGATTTATATCACTTTATATAGGACAGTTTTCCGGGTCTTTACCTTTGGCCAAGTAGCTGATTTCTCACACCTGACTGGACATAGGACCCTCCCCAGTATGTGTGTGCATCTTTTGGCAAAGATGGATTCCAGAGCAAAGGGTGCCGGGATAGTATCAGGACTCATTACGGCCTGGCGCCCCCTTCCCTTTCTGATCCCAGGAGCCTTACTGCACATGTGTAACTGGGGAGCTCTCCTTGACCCCAGGAGTGATGGGTCATCTTTTCTACTCCAGCAGAGCTCAGCTTCTGCAATTAACTTTTTCCTTGAACTGTCGGAGAGAGACAAGGCCCATGTATTGGGCTTAACAAGTCCCAGCTATTCTCAGCCCAGGGGCCCATCTACCTCCTATCTCAAGACCAGCCCTTCTCAAATTTGAGATATATATATATATATATATATATATATATATATATGGAAACCATCTGGGGATCTTGCCAAAAGGCAGAAACTAATTCATCAGGCCTGCGGGGGAGCGAGAGAATCTACATTTCTTTTTAAGATTTTTTTTTCTATTATAGTTGATTTATAATGTTCTGTCAATTCCTGCTGCACAGCAAAGTGACCCAGTCATATATATATGCATTCTTTTTCTCACATTATCCTCCATCATGTTCCATCCCAAGTGACTAGATAATAGTTTCCTGCACTATACAGTAGGATCTCATTGCTTATCCACTCCAAAGGCAAGAGTTTGCATCTACGAACCCCAAACTCCCAGGCCATCCCCCTCCCTCCCCCTCGGCAACCACAAGTCTGTTCTCCAAGAGTTTGTTCCTTTTCTGGAGAATCTACATTTCTAACAAGCTCCTGGGTGCTGCTGATCTGAGGAGCATGATTTGAAAAGATGCTACCCCCCTACAGCCCCTGACGAGGAGAACCACCTGGCTGACCCACAGAATTGCGAGAAGTGGGTTGTAAGATGCTAAGTTTTAAGGGGTTGTTATGCAGAGAAAGCTAGCGATCTAGATAAAATATCTTGGAGAAGCAGAGGAAAGAGCAGCCACTTCATCTGTCCCCTCCCCCGGGGCTGGGGGTGGGGGAAGGGAGAGAGAAAAACCTAAGGCCCCACAGCAGAGCGCACCTGAGCTCTTCCTGGCTCAGCATCAGAGTGGCCCTGTGCTTCCTCTTGGCACAGATGATCAGAGGCACGGTCCCAGACCTTCCTGGGCCCCTGGGAGGCAGCAGAAGTGCCACAGAAGACAGTGATGGCCACCTCTCAGGGGCAACTAAGTAGACCAAAGTCCAGTGAGCCTGAAACCCCAGATCAACTGTACAGCCTTGGGAGCCGAGAAACCCTAGGAATCATCAAGGTCATGCAGCAAGGTCACCCCGGCCGACACAATTAATAATAAAGTCTTTTCTTTACAAAGTGATTTCTGTAACACCTGAGTTAGTGAACCTGCCACCCTTTCTCTTCCTTCTGGTAATCATGGGAGCAGACCTTGCCGCCCCGCCCCCCACCAATCACCACTTCTCTGAACCAGATTATTCTCATCAGTGTGAGAATGAAACACAGGTGAATGGCTCTTTCTTTTTCAAATCCCGTTGATGTGCAGCCTTCTCTGCCCCGCTGCTGGTAATGCGTTCAACACCTTTTATGGGAATCAGAAGGTGCCCCCTCCAGACAGAAGAACTACAGAAAGGGGGCTGACCACTTGGCAAAGAGTATCCCTGCCTTTAGGCCACAGCCCCAGGCCCAAGTTGACAGCTGGAATGCAGAGCCTGGCTGGATTCCAGTCTGCACTCCTATCCTGCCTGGCATCCTTGCCACACCCTGGCCCTGCTGCCATCCATTTCTCTGCTCACTCATCATACCCAGCGTCTTGGTGGAGTTGTCTATACTTGTTCCATTCCTGCTGTTATCTCCTACTCATTCTCAGCATGGTCTAGTCTGGATTCTGACCCCATATTGCTACCCAAATGGTGCTTTCTAAGCTCATCAATGGATTCCATGTTATTGAATCCAGAGGCCATCTTCAAGTCTTGTCTCATTCAACCTTTCAGTAGCGTTTGTATTGTCGACAGCTTGGGCCTGCAAACTCTTCTTTCGACTTGGATGACATCACATCTGTCCAGCTCTCCTCCCATGGCAGAGTTGCACCTTCAGAGCACAGCGCTTGGCAGACCGGGCTCTGTAAAACAGTGACCCTGAAAGTACCTACCCTGCAGGGTTATTTTAAGAATTAAATCAAAAAAAAAAAAAAAGAAAAAGGAGTTCCCGCCTTGGCTCAGTGGTGAACGAATCCAACTAGGAACCATGAGGTTGCGGGTTCGATCCCTGGCCTCGCTCAGTGGGTTAAGGATCCAGCATTGCTGTGAGCTGTGGTGTAGGTCGAAGATGTGGCTTAAATGTGGCGTAGGCCAGTGGCTACAGCTCTGATTTGACCCCTAGCCTGGGAACCTCCATAGGCCACGGGTGCAGCCCTAAAAAGACAAAGAAGCGGGGGGGATTGCTGTGGTTCCTCCCTTTTTAAAGAGTGTGGTGGATATACTAAGGAACCACTCAGATCTCCTTTAGGCCACCTTTTCCTTCAGCAGCAAGGAGTGCCCTTGGCCAACAGCTTTCAGCCCCCTTTGGCATTATCTAAGCTGAAGACACCTGCCTTGTCTAAAGTCATGCCTCCACCAGGGATGACCCACATCCCTGATTAATGCAGGATTAAGACCCCAGGCCTCTCACCTCAACTACAGACAGCTTTAACTGGCCATGCCATCTTCAGAACTCCCCTTAGGATCTGCTAGGGCATCTGCTGAGACTGAGTCACAGCTTCACCTGTCTCCTGACCCAATCCTGTTTCCTTCCATAGGTGTTGGTCCTAAGAGCCCTCCTTCATAAAACTCCTGCAGGACAATATCCATTTCAGAGTCTGCCAGAGGACAATTTGCAGTGGAGAGTCCCAAGGATTAATAATGCACAGAATTTGAGTTTCCATTGTGGCTCAGTGAGTTAAGAACCTGACAGTTTCTTTGAGGATGTGGATTCGACCCCTGGCCTCGTTCAGTGGATTAAGGATCTGGCATTGCTGCAAGCTGCTGCCTACGTCACAGAGGCGGCTCAGATCCTGCGTTGCTGTGGCTGTGGCACAGGTCTCAGCTGTAGCTCCAATTCAACCCCTAGCCTGGCAACTTCCATGTGCCACAGGTGGGGGCCATAACAAATAAAATCTAAAAACCCTTAACTTAATTATATTTGAAAACACTTTACCACAAAAACTAACACTCACAGGTTCCAAGGATCAGGACACTGATACCTTTAGGGGGTCCGCCACAAGTACTATTTTTTTGTCTTTTTGGGCCGTACCTGCAGCATGTGGAAATTCCCAGGCTAGGGCTCAAATCAGAGCTGTAGCTGCCAGCCTACGCCACATGAACATCAGAGGACATGTGTCCTTTCGAGTCATGGTTTTCTCTGGGTAGATGCCCAGGAGTGGGATGGCTGGATCAAATGGTAGTTCTATGTTTAGTTTTCTGAGGAATCTCCATACTGTTTTTCCGCAGTGGTTGCACCAATTTACAGTCCCACCAACAGTGTACGAGGGTTCCCTTTTCTCCACACCCTCTCCAGCACTTATTGTTTGTAGACTTTTGGATGATGGCCATTCTGGCTGGTGTAAGGTGGTACCTCATCATGGTTTTGATTTGCATTTCTCTAAGAATGAGTGATGTTGAACATCTTTTCATGTGGTTTTTGGCCATCTGTATGTCTTCTTTGGAGAACTGTTTAGATTTTTTCTGCCCATTTTTTTGATGGGGTTTTTTTTTGGTATGGAGCTGCAGAAGCTGTTTATAAATTTTGGAGATTAATCCCTTGTCAGTTGATTCATTTGCAAAGATGTTCTCCCATTCTGTGGATTGTCTTTTCATGTTGTTTAGGGTTTCCTTTGCTGTGCAGAAACTTTTCAGTTTGATTAGGTCCCATTTGTTTATTTTTCTTTTGACTGTCATTACTCTAAGAGGTGAATCAGAGAAGATGTTGCTGTCGTTTATGTCAGAGAGTGTTTGGCCTATGTTTTCCTCTAAGAGTTTTATAGTAGCTAGTCTTATATATAGGTCTTTAATCCATTTTGAGTTTATTTTTGTGTATGGTGTTAGGGAGTGTTCTAATTTCATTCTTTTTCAGGTGGCTGTCCAGTTTTCCCAGTGCTACTTATTGAAGGAGCTGTCTTTTCTCCATTGTATATTCTTGCCTTTGTCATAGATTAGTTGGCTGTAGGTGCATGGGTTTAGTTCTGCACTTTCTATCCTGTTCCACTGATGTATATTTCTGTCTTTGTGCCAGTACCATGAGGTTTTGATGATTGTTGTTTTGCAGTATAGTCTGAAGTCCGGGAGCCCGATTCCTCCAGCTCCATTTTTCTTTTTCAGGATGTCTTTGGCTATTCTGGTTTTTGTTTTTTTTTTTTTTTTGTCTTTTTGCCTTTTCTAGAGCTGCTCCCACCACATATGGAGGTTCCCAGGCTAGGGGCGAATCAGAGCTGTGGCCGCTGGCCCATGCCAGAGCCACAGAAACGTGGGGTCCGAGCCATGTCTGTGACCTACGCCACAGCTCACAGCAATGCCGGATACTTAACTCACTGAGCAAGGCCAGAGATCGAACCCACAACCTTGTGGTTCCTAGTCAGATTCGTTAACCACTGAACTACGATGGGAACTCTTATTTTGGAGTTCCAAACAAACTTTAAAATATTTCGTTCGAGTTCTGTGAAACATGTCCTTGGTACCTTGGTAATTTGATAGGGATTGCATTGAATCTGTGGATTGCCTTGGTTAGTATAGTCATTTTGATAATATTAACTCTTCCAATCCAAGAGCATGGTATGTCTTTCCATCTATTTGTGTCCTCTTTGATTTCTTTCATCAGTGTCTTATAGTTTTCAGAGTACAGGTCTTTTGTCTCTTTAGGTAGGTTTACTCCTAGGTATTTTATTCTTTTGGATGTGATGGTAAACGGGATTGCTTCCCTAATTTCTCTTTCTGAGCTTTCATTGTTAGTACATAGAAATGCTGTTGATTTCTGTGTATTAATTTTGTATCCTGAGACTTTGCCAAATTCATGGATGAGCACTAACAGTTTTCTGGTAGAGGCTTTAGGATTCTCTAGGTATAGTATCATGTCATCTGCAAATAGGGATAGTTTTACTTCTTCCTTTCCAATTTGGATTCCTTTTATGTCTTTTACTTCTCTGATTGCTTTGGCTAGGACTTCTAAAACTACGATGAAGAGTAGTGGCGAGAGCAGACGTCCTTGTCTTGTTCCTGATCTCAGCAGGAATTCTTTCAGCTTTTCACCATTGAGAATGACGTTAGCTGTGGGTTTGTCATATATGACCTTTATTATGTTGAGTTAGGTTCCCGCTGTGCCCACTTTCTGAAGGGTTTTTATCAGAAATGGGTGTTGGATTTTGTCAAAGGCTTTTTCTGCATCTATTGAGAGGATCATATGGTTTTTATTCTTTGGTTTGTTAATGTGGTGTATCACACTGATTTGTGGATGTTGAAGAACCCTTGCATCCCTGGGATAAATCCCACGTGATCATGAATGTACAATCCTTTTAATGTATTGTTGGATGTGGTTTGCTAGTATTTTGTTGAGGATTTTTGCATCTATGTTCATCAGTGAATTTGGCCTGTAGTTTTCTTTTTTTGTGTGGTATCTTTGTCTGGTTTTGGTATCAGAGTCATAGTGGCCTCATGGAATGAGTTTGGGAGTATCCCTTCCTCTGCAATTTTTTGGAATAGTTTCAGAAGGATAGGTATTAGCTCTTCTCTAAATATTTGATAGAACTCACCTGTGAAGCCATCTGGTCCTGACTTTTGTTTGTTGGAAGTTTTTAAATCACAGTTTCCATTTCAGTTCTTGTGATTGGTCCATTCATCTTTTCTACTTCATCTCAGTTTAGTCTTGGAAGATTGTACCTAAGAATGCGTCCATTTCTTCTAGGTTTTCCGTTTTATTGGCATATAGTTGCATATAGTAGTCTCTTATGATCCTTTGTATTTCTGTGATTTCTGTTGTTACATCTTTTTCATTTCTAATTTTATTGATTTGAGTCTTCTATGTTTTTTTCTTGATAAGTTTGGCTAAGGGTGTATCAATTTTGTTGATCTTTTCAAAGAACCAGCTTTTTGTTTCATTGATCTTTTCTATGGTTTTCTTCACTTTTATTTCATTGATTTCTGTTCTGACCTTTATGATTTCTTTCCCTCTACTAACTTTAGGTCTTGTCTGTTCTTCTCTCTCTAGCTGTTTTAGATTTAAAGTTAGCTTGTTTATTTGAGCTTTTTCTTGTTTCCTGAGGTGGGCTTGTATTGCTATAAACTTTCCTCTCAGAACGGCTTTTGCTGCATCCCATAGGTTTTGGAGTATCGTATCTTTGCTGTCATTTACTTCTAGGTATTTTTAAATTTCCTCTTTGATTTCTTCAGTGATCCATTGGTTGTTTAGTAGCATGTTATTGAGTCTCCACGTGTTTGTGTTTTTTGCAGTTTTTTTCTTGTTGATTTCCAGTCATATAGTATTGTGGTTGGAAAAGATGCTTGATATGATTTCAATTTTCTTAAAGTTACTCAGGTTTGATTTGTAGCCCAGGATGTGATCAATCTCAGAGAATGTTCCATGTGCACTTGTAGTACTATTTATAATTATATCAAAAAATGAAATACTCAGCTGTAAAATAAACAAATATGTACTGGATCTCTATGTTGAAAATTTCAAAACGATGAAAGAGACATCAACTGTACAAACATTTTCTTAGGGCAGCCTCCCGAGGCAAAAGAAATAAAACCAAAAATAAACCAGTGGGACCTAATCAAACTTAAAAGCTTTTGCACAGCAAAGGAAACCATTAAAAAAAAAAAAAAGACAACCTATGGAATGGGAGAAAATAGTTCTAAATGATGCAACTGACAAGGGCTTAGTCTCTATACAAACAACTTGTGTGACTCAACGACAACAAAAAAACCCAACAACCTGATTGGAAAATGGGCAGAAGACCTGAACAGACATTTCTCCAAAAAAGATATATAGATGGCCAACAGGCACATGAAAAAATGCTCAACATCACTAATTATTAGAGAAATGCAAATCAAAACTACTATGAGGCACCACCTCACACTGGTTGGAATGGCCATGATTAACAAGTCCACAAGTAACAAATGCTAGAGAGGGTGTGGAGAAACAGGAACCCTCCTACACTGTTGGTGGGAATGTAAATTGGTACAACCATCATGGAAAACAGTATGGAGATACTTCAGAAAACTAAATATAGAACTACCATATGACTTGGAGAATAGACTTGTGGTTGCCAAGGGGGTTGGGGAAGGGAGTGGGATGGACTGGAAACTTGGGGTTAATAGATGCAGACTATTGCCTTTGGAATGGATAAGCAATGAGATCCTGCTGTGTGGCACTGGGAACTACGTCTAAACACTTATGATGGAGCATGATAATGTGAGAAAAAAGAATCTATGCATTTATGTGTAACTGGGTCACCATGCTGTACAGTAGAAAATTGACAGATCACTATAAATCAGCTATAATAAAAAAAATAAAAATCACTATATATTGGAAAAAAAAAACTACCATATGACCTAGCAATCCCACTCCTGGGCATATATTTGGACAAAATTTTATTGAAAAAGATACATGGGAGGTCCTGTTGTGGCACAGTGGTTAATGAATCCAACTAGGAACCATGAGGTTGTGGGTTCGATCCCTGGCCTTACTCAGTGGGTTAGGGATCCAGCATTGCTGTGAGCTGTGGTGTGGGTCACAGACATGGCTCAGACCCTGAGTTGCTGTGGCTCTGGCGTAGGCCAGTGGCTATAGCTCCGATTTGACCCCTAGCCTGGGAACCTCCATATGCCACAGGAGTGGCCCAAGAAATGGCAAAAAGACCAAAAAAAAAAAAAAGAAAAAGATATATGCACCCCTATGTTCATGGCAGCACTATTAACAATAGCCAAGACATGTAAACAACCTAAATATCCATTGAATGAAAAAGATGTGGTATATATACACAACGGAATACTACTCAGCCATAAAAAAGAACAAAATAATGCCATTTGCAGCAACATGGATGGAACTAGAGATTCTCATACTAAGTGAAGTAAGTCAGAAAGATAAATACCATAGTATAATACATATCTGGAGTCTAATGTATGGCAGAAATGAACCTTTCTACAGAAAAGAAAGAAACTCATAGACTTGGAGAACAGATTTGTTTTTGTCAAGGGGCATGGGGGGAGGCAGGGGAAGGGAGAGGGATGGACTGGGAGCTTGGAGTTAATAGATGAAAACTACTGCATTTGGAGTGGATAAGCAATGAGATCCTGCTATATAGCACAGGGAACTGTATCTAGTCACTTGGATTGGAACACGATGTAGGATAATGTGAGAAAAAGAATGTACATATATATGTGTGTATGACTGGGTCACTTTGCTGTACAGCAAAAATTGACATAACAATGTAAATCAACTATAATAGAAAAAATAAAAACCTAAAAAAATAATAAATAAAACAAACCAAAAAAAAAAAAAACAATGAAAGAAATCAAAGAGAGCTAAATGAATGGAGAGAGAAACTGTATTCATGGATTGGCTGAGTCAATATTGTTGTCAATACTCTGCATTTTTCTCTATAGATTCAACTGAGTTTCAGTCCAAATCCCAGCAGCATTTTTTCTAAGTATCAGCAAGATGATTCTAGAATTCATTTGGAAAGGTAAAGGAATTAGAATATTCAAAACAAATTTCAAAAAGAACAAAATTGGGCAACCCCACTCCTGGACATATATCTGGAGACAACCATAATTCAAAAAGATATACGCACCCCTTGGAAGTTCTCATCTTGACTCAGCAGTTAATGAACCCGACTAACATCCATGAGGACGTGGGTTTGATCCCTGGCCTCACTCAGTGGATTAAAGATCTGGCACCGCTGTGAGCTGTGGTGTAGATCGCAGGCACACCTCGGACCCTGCATTGCTATGGCTGTGGTGTAGGCCAGCAGCTGTAGCTCTGATTCAATCCCTAGCCTGGGAACCTCCATATGCCATAAATGTGGCCCTAAAAAGAAAAGCAAAGTAAAAAAAAAAAAAAAAAGAGAGAGAGAGAGAGAGAGAATGTTAAAAAAAAGATATATGCACCTCTATGTTCATAGCACCACTATTTACAAGAGTCAAGACACAAAAGAAACCTAAATGTCTATCAACAGAATGAAAAGAAGATATGGTATATATACATGATGGAATACTACTCAGTCATAAAAAAAAAGAATGAAATAATATCATTTGTAGCAACATGGATGGACCTAAGATTATCATACTAGGTGAAGTTAGAAAGAAAAAGGCAAATATCATATGATGTCACTTCTATATAGAATCTAAAAAAATGATATAAATGAACTTATTTACAAAACAGAAATAGACTCACAGATTTCAAAAATAAACTTTGGTTTCCAAAGGGGAAGTGTTGGGGTAGAGGGATAAATTAAGAGTTTGGGATTAACACATACACACTGCTAAATATTACATAACCAACAAGGAACTACTGTACAGCACAGGGAACTCTATTCAATATTGTATGAGGAAAGAATCTGAAAATGAATAAATGTATATGTATAACTGAATCACATTGCTGTATACCTGAAACTAACACAACATTGTAAAGCAACTATAGTCCAATAAAATAATAAAATTGGAAGATTTACTCTACTTGATTATGAGACATTGTAATGCTGCAGTAATCAAAACAGTGTGATATTGGGAAAAGGATAAACATACAGATTGATGCAGTTGAATAGAGTCCATAAAGTGACCCACACCAATATGATAAACAGATTTTTGACAAAGCTAAAAAAAAAAGTTAGGAGTTCCCTGGTCGCTCAACAGGATAAGTATTAGCTGTTGTCACTGCTAGGGCATGGGTTCTATCCCTGTCTCAGGGACTTCCACATGCCACAGGGGAGGCCAAGAACATTTTAATGAAGAAAAGATTATCTCCTCAACAAATGATGCTGGAAAAATTGGACATCCATATGTAAAAAACGAACCCAACACATACCTCACACTTTTTACAAAAATTCACTCAAAATCATTCATAAACCTAAATGTAAGATGTGAAACTTTTAGAAGAAAACAGAAAATCTTTGTGCCCTGAGGTCATGCAAAGAATTCTTAGGGAGTTCCCATCATGGCGCAGTGGAAATGAATCTGACTAGGAACCATGAGGTTGCAGGTTCAATCCCTGGCCTCACTCAGTGGGTTAAAGGATCCGGCGTTGCTGTGAGCTGTGGTATAGGTCACAGATGCAGCTCAGATCTGGCACTGGCTGTGGCATAGACCATCAGCTATAGCTCCAATTAGACCCCTAGCCTGGGAACCTCTATATGCCACAGGTGTGGCCCTAAAAACAAAAAACAAAAAACAAAAAAAACAGAATTCTTAGATATGACACCAAAAGTGCTATCTATAAGGAAAAAAAATGCTAAGTTGGATTTCATGAAAATTAAAAATCTTTGCTCAACAAAAGAGACTGTGAAGAGGATAAATCTAAAAGTTAGATATTGGGAGAAAAATTTATAAATGACATATCCGACAAAGGACTTGTACCTAGAATATACACAGAACTCTCAAAATTCAACAATAAGGAAACAAAAAACCAAATACGAAAATGAGCAAAAGGTTTGAATAAACATTGCATTGATATGCCATTACATTGATCGTAAGAAAAGATGCTAGGAGTTTCCTGGTGGCTCAGTGGATTAAGGATCTGGCATTATCCCTCCTGTGGCTTGGGTCACTGCTCTGGCATGGGTTTGATCCCTGGCTTGGGAACTTCTGCACACCATGGGTTCAGGAAAACAATAATAAATGCTCAACATCAACAGTAAAATGCAAGTTAAAACCACTGAAGTAACAAAGAACACCTATTACTATGGCTTAAAAAAAACTGGCAATACCAACTGTTTGCAGGGTTGTCACACAATCAGAACACTAATAACTGTTGGTGTGTAAAAGAGGTTCAAACTTTGGGAAAACAGTTTGGCAATTTCTCATCAACTTAAAAATACACTTACTACATGACCCATCAATTCCATGTCAACATATTTGCCTAAAAGAAATAAAAACTGATGTTCAAACCAAATCCTATATGTGAATGTAGCAGTTTTTAAAATAATTGCTAAAAATTGGAAACAACTTAAATGTCATTCAATTGGTGAATGGAGAAACAAACTGTGGTAAAACACACAATGAAATACTACTCAACAACCATGCTCCCAGACTGGAAGAATTAATATTGTTAAAATGTCCATATTACCCAAAGCAATCTACAGATTTAATGCAATCCCTATCAAATTACCCATGACATTTTTTACAGAACTAGAACAAATAATCCAAACATTTATATGGAACCATAAAAGATACAGAATTGCCAAAGCAATCCTGAGGGAGAAAAAAAAAACAAAGCAGGAGGCATAACTCTCTCAGACCTCAGACAATATTACAAAGCTACAGTAATCAAAACAGTGTGGCATCGGTTAAAAACAACAACCAAAAAAACCGACATATGGATCAATAGAAAAAAAGAGAGAGTCCAGAAATAAACCCAGACACCTACAGTCAATTAATCTTTAACAAAGGATGCAAGAATATAAAATGGGAATAAGTCTTTTCAGTAAGTAGTGCTGGGAAAACTGGACAGCTTCACATAAATCAATGAAACTAGAACACACCCTCACAACATGCACAAAAATAAACTCGAAATGGCTTAAAGACAAACATAAGATATGACACCATAAACCTCCTAGAAGATAACAGAGGCAAAACATTCTCTTATATAAACCATACAAATGTTTTCTTACGTCAGTCTCCCAAGGCAATAGAAATAAAAACAAAAATAAACCAATGGACCTAACCAAACTTAATAAGCTTTTGCACAGCAAGGGAAACCATTTTAAAAAATTAAAATACAACCTACAGAATGGGAGAAAATAGTTGCAAATGATGCAACAGACAAGGGCTTAATCTCCAAAGTATACAGACTCATACAACTCAACAAAAAGACAAACAACCCAATTGAAAAATGGGTGGAAGACCTAAGCAGACATTTCCCCTAACACATACAAATGGCCTGTAGGCACATGAAAAGATGCTCAACATCACTAATTATTAGAGAAATGCAAGTCAAAACTGCAGTGAGGTACCACCTCACACTGGTCAGAATGGCCATCATGAATAAGTCTACAAATAACAGATGCTGGAGAGGGCATGGAGAAAAGGGAACTCTCCTTCACTGTTGGTGGGAATGTAAATTGGTACAACCATCATGGAAAACAGTATGGAGGTTCCTCAGAAAACTAAATATAGAACTGCCATATGCTTCAAGAATCTTACTCCTGGGCATATATCCAGACAAATCTACAATTCATAAAGACACATGCACCCCTATATTCATAGCAGCACTATTCACAGTAGCCAAGATATGGAAACAACCTAAGTGTCCATTGACAGATGAATGGATTAAGAGGATGTGATACATATATGCAATAGAATACTACTCAACCATAAAAAAGAATGAAATAATACCATTTGCAGCAACGTGGATACAACTAGAAATTCTCATACTAAGTCAGAAAGAAAAAGACAAATACCATATGATAACCTTTATATGTGGAATCTAAAATATGGCATGAATGGGATTTCCTGTTGTGGCTCAGTGGCAACAAATCCAACTAGTATCCATGAGGACTTAGGTTTGATCTCTCGCCTTGCTCAGTGGGTTAAGGATCCCACATTGCTGTGAGCTGTGGCGTAGGTAGCAGATGCGGCTCGTATCCAGCATTGCTGTGGCTGTGATGTAGGCTGGCAGCTACAGCTCTGATTCAACCCATAGCCTGGGGACTTCGATATGCTGTGGGTGCAACCCTTAAAAAAAAAATAGAAAAAAAAATTTTTAAATGGCACAAACCTATCTACAAAACAGAAATAGACTAACAGATATGGAGAACAGACTTGTGGTTGCCGAGGGGGAGGGGTGGAATGGACTGGAAGTTTGGGGTTAGTAGATGCAAACTATTATATTTAGAATGGATAAATAATAACTTCCTACTGTATAGCCCAGGGAACTCTATCCAATTTCCTGGAATAGACCATGATGGAAAATAATTTTTTTTTTTGTCTTTTTAGGGCTTCCCCTTTGACATATGGAAGTTCGAAGGGGCTAGCGATCTAATCAGAGCTACAGCTGCTGGCTTACACCACGGCCACAGCCACATCAGATCTGAGCTACATCTGCGACCTATGCCACAGCTCATGGCAATGCTGAATCCTTAACCCAGTGAGCGAGGCCAGGGATTGAACCTGCATCCTTAGGTTTAGCAGTTGGGTTTGTTACTGCTGAGTGATGATGGGAACTCCTGGAAAATAATATTTTTAAAAGTGTGTATATATATGTATGACTGAGTCACTGCTGTACAGCAGAAATTGGTACAAGGTTGTAAATCAACTGCCCTTTAATAAAAATAAAAAGGAAATACTACTCAACAATGAAAGCATTGTTATACGATATGGGTCAATCTCAAATGCATTATTCTGTGTGAAGGGAACCAGGCTCAAAAGTCTATTATTTTACATTCTACAACATGTGCAAGTAACATGGACAAAGAAGGAATTAGTGGTGGCCAGAGATTAAGGACAGAGTAAAGGAACTGACTTTAAAAGGACAAAATAAGGGAGTTGGGTGGGGGGCTGGTAATTATAACTACATCATATCTTTTTTTTTTCTTTTTTCTTTTTAAGGCTGCCCTTGTGGCATAGAGAAGCTCCTGGGCAAGCAGTCGAATTGGAGCTGTAGCTGGGACCTAACCCACAGCTCGTCACAATGCCAGATCCGTTACCCACTGAGCAAGGCCAGGAATCAAACCCACATCCTCGAAGAGACAACGTTGGGTTCTTAACCTACTGAGCCACAGTGGGAACTCCTAACTATTCTATATCTTTTTTTTTTTTTTTTTGGCTTTTTGCCATTTCTTGGGCTGCTCCTGTGGCATATGGAGGTTCCCAGGCCAGGGGTCGAATCGGAGCTGTAGCCACCAGCCTACACCAGAGCCACAGCAACGCCGGATCCGAGCCGAGTCTGCAACCTACACCACAGCTCATGGCAACACTGGATCCTTAACCCACTGAGCAAGGCCAGGGATCGAACCCGCAACCTCATGGTTCCTAGTTGGATTTGTTAACCACTGAGCCACGACGGGAACTCCCTAACTATTCTATATCTTGCTGGAGGGTAGTTGTCTCATGACATGGTGCCTTTGTCAAAACTCATAAAACTGTGTGCCCAAAAGAGGGCATTTTACTGTAGGTTAATTAAAAAATAAAATTTAAGAAATCCAGATATTGCTGGCCCTGCTTTCTTTCGATGACCAAGCTATCCTTAGCTCATGAGTTCAAATGGACAATAAGGTGGGCACAGAGTTTGCCCGCAGGCCATGTCTAAGCTCTGTGAGTTCATCCCTGCTACAGGTTGAGTTCTCTGTTGAAGCCGACTCTGAGATGGAGATTAGCATGCAGGGGATTTATGAGAGGGGGCCTTTGGCATCAACATCTATTGAAGTGAATGGAAGGATGCAGTCTTGGGAAGAGAGAGAGAGGCTAGGTCACCATAGGAACCCAACGATTCTTTTGGTGGACCACATAGGGACCTCCGAAGGTGGAATGGCTATTCATAGTTGTCCCAAGTGGAGGGGACAGGCCCTACTGTCATTCAGTTATGAGATGCAGGCTGGTCCATAGAAGGCTGTGGCTTGGAGTGAGGCAGCTCTCTTTAGCCCAGGCAATCTCTGAAGAGGCTGGCAGCTGAGAGCTTTCAGTGGGCACCACTACCAGCAGCTGTGTGTTTGAGCCGGACTGCTCCAAGTTTAGCAAAAATGCTGAGTGGTTTGATGCTTCTAACTCTGACCTCAAGTTGTTTCCTCTGCCTAAAATGCCCTTTGCCCACGTCTCTATGTTATAGCACTCAGATTTGAAGCTCACATCTAAAGTTCCTTCAACAGGAGTTCCCGTCATAGCACAGAGGACATGAATCCGACTAGGAACCATGAGGTTGCGGGTTCGATCCCTGGCCTCGCTCAGTGGGTCAAGGATCTGGCGTTGCCATGAGCTGTGGTGTAGGCTGCATATGTGGCTCGGATCTGGCGTGGCTGTGGTGTAGGCTGGCGGCTACAGCTCTGATTCGACCCCTAACCTCAGAACCTCCATATGCCGCAGGTGCAGCCCAAAAAGCAAAAAATTTTTTAAAAAAGTAAAAAAAGATAAAGTTCCTTCAACAGAATTAATGATTCACTTTCTGGGTTCCCAGGAAATCTTGTGCACACATGTATTAAAATACCTTTAACCTGAGTTCCCTGATGGGCTAGTGGTTCACTGCTGTGGCTCAGTTCAATCTCTGGCCCTGGAACTTCCACATGCCACACAAGTGGCAAAAAATACTTCTACAACAATAACAACAACAAAAGACAAAAAAAAAAAAAAAAAAAAAAAAGGAGTTCCCGTCGTGGCGCAGTGGTTAACGAATCCGACTGGGAACCATGAGGTTGCGGGTTCGGTCCCTGCCCTCGCTCAGTGGGTTAACGATCCGGCGTTGCCGTGAGCTGTGGTGTAGGCTGCAGACGTGGCTCGGATCCCGCGTTGCTGTGGCTCTGGTGTAGGCCGGTGGCTACAGCTCCGATTCAACCCCTAGCCTGGGAACCTCCATATGCCGCAGGAGCGGCCCAAGAAATAGCAACAACAACAACAACAAAAAACAAACAAAAAAAATACTTCTCACCTACTAATTGTTTCTCTTACTATATGAACTATTTTTTTTTTGTCTTTTGCCTTTTCTAGGGCCGCTCCCGCAGCATATGGAGGTTCCCAGGCTAGCGGTTGAATCGGAGCCATAGCCACCGGCCTACGCCACAGCCACAGCAACGCGGGATCCGAGCCGCGTCTGCGACCTACACCACAGCTCACGGCAACGCCGGATCCTTCACCCGCTGAGCAAGGCCAGGGATCGACCCCCAACCTCATGGTTCCTAGTCGGATTCGTTAACCACTGAGCCACGATGGGAACTCCACTATATGAACTCTTGAGCTCCACAAGAAAATGTAAAATATATGTTCAAATGATGTTTGTTTTGAATTAGTGATTTTAATATCCCTGGTGTAATTAGCACATTAAGCTGAGGCTACTAATTGTTTCCACCTAAGAATGAATTTTAATTAGATTCTATACTGTAGGTTAGAAATTAGGGAAGCAAATATTAATGCATGAAGTTGAAGGGAGAAGTCACTCTAAAGGACTGATTTGGGACTTGCATGGAAAAAAGAAACAAAGATAAATCAGAGGTGGATATTATTTACCTGCTTGAACATTCTGTCCTTTTTTGTTTTGCTTTACTTTTTTAGGGCCATATCTGCGGCATATGGAAGTTTCCAGGCTAGGGGTTAAATCGGAGCTATAGCTGCTGGCCTACCCCACAGCCACAGCAACGCAGGATCCCAGCCGAGTCTGTGACCCACACCACAGCTCACGGCAACAGGGGATCCTTCACCCACTGAGCAAGGCCAGGGGTCGAACCCCTGTCCTCATGGATACTAGTCAGGTTCCTTACTGCTGAGCCACAGTGGGAACTCCCTTGTTGTTCTATTTTGGTATATAGGCAGGCTGATGTGCCCTGATGCCCAATGAGAAAATATCTGATAAAAACATGGAATTCTCTTATAGGGTAGCGGGTTAAGGATGCAGCTGTTGTAGCTTCAGTGGCTTGGGTTTCTGCTGTGGCGGGAACTTTCATATGTCACGGGTGCAGCCAAAAACAAAAAACCAACAGAAAAACTGACGATGCAACTTGGCATTGAAAAAGTCGAACATTTTTACTGTATATATTTAGTCATGAATTTTTATTGTTCTTAGTCTCCTTTTCTAGATGTAACTTCTTGATACATGTTTTGTGAATGAATTCAAGATATAAAGAAGAAATGAACTAAAGACAATTCAACTTTAGTCGCTTAGCTTGCCGGTCCAGCTGGACAATTTATCTATATTCTATAAAATGTCACCATCTGCTGGAGGAAGGAAATATGTACAATTCAACTTTGTTGCATGAAGTGTTATTTCTAGCCAACATGATTAACTGCTTAGAACTAGAGAACTTTCAGTGAGACGATTGTATTCCTTCAGCTGGTGAAGAATTACCAAATCACATACGTAAATATTACTCCCCATTCTCTGCCTTGTTTGAGGATATGCTTTCTCCAATGGGCAATTCAGATCAAGTGTATCTTTTAAAATGTTTCAGCAAGCAGCTATTTCTCAGGGCCACTGGCCTTCTGTTTTCAGCTGCTTGCTGTTAGTACTTGACATGGAAATACGAGGCATTAAAATGAGCTACCATAGAGGGGGAACTTCCAAAATGGCTTAGCGAGAAGTTGAATAAATCTGTTCCTCAAAAAGCAAGGATGGGGAGCTCCCGTCGTGACTCAGGGGTTAACGAATCTGACTAGGAACCGTGAGGTTGTGGGTTCGATCCCTGGCCTCGATCCAGTGGGTTAAGGACCCAGCGTTGCTATGAGCTGTGGTGTAGGCTGCAAATGCGGCTTGGATCCTGCGTTGCTGTGGCTCTGGCGTAGGTTGACAGCTCTGATTAGACCCCTAGCCTGGGAACCTCCATATGCCTTGGGTGTGGCCCTAGAAAAGACACACACACACACAAAAAGCAATGATAAAATTGACAAAATTGCAAAAAACCCAACCAAACAAAAAACCCCCACAAGCCCCAGCTTCTTTAGGACTCTGAAAATTGGCTAGAAGGAAAGAAAGGGTCAGAAAAAAACATTTCAGAAATAATGGCTAAAACACCCCAAATTTGATGAAAACCACTAACCTACACGTACAATAAATTCAGTGAGTTCCCCGGAGGATACATACTAAGAACGCTATACCTAAACACATCTTATACAAACTGTCAAAAGTCAAAGAGAGAATCCTGAAAGCCACAAGAGAAAAACGGCTCATCAGGTACAAGAGAACCTGACCATCACTTATAAGGGACTCACAGTGACGTCTCATCGGCAACAATGTAGGCCAGAAGGTGGTGCTATGATGTATTTAAAGTGGCAGAAGGAGAAAATATATTAACCAGAATTCTATTGCAGCAAAGCTAATCTTTCAAAAATAAAGGCAATGGAGTCCCATCGTGGCGCAGTGGTTAACAAATCCGACTAGGAACCATGAGGTTGCGGGTTAGATCCCTGCCCTTGCTCAGTGGGTTAACGATCCAGCGTTGCCGTGAACTGTGGTGTAGGTTGCAGACTCAGCTCAGATCCCGCGTTGCTGTGACTGTGGTGTAGGCTGGCAGCTACAGCTCCAATTTGGACCCCTAGCCTGGGAACCTCCATATGCCGTGGGAGCAGCCCAAGAAATAGTAAAAAAAAAAAAAAAAAAAAAAAAGACAAAAATAAAGGCAATGGGTAGATGATCTAAATGGACACTTCTCCAAAAAAGGTATAGAAATGTCCCCAAAGGACATGACAAGATGCTCAACATCATTATCCTTCAGGGACGTGGAAATAAAAGTCACAATGAGATACCAGTTCAGAGTGACTAGGGTGGCCATTATCAAAGTCAGAAACAAACGTTGGCAAGGATATGCAGAAATCAGAAGCTACATACACTGCCAGTGGGAATGTAAAATTGGGTAGCCACTTTGGAAAACATTCTGGCACTTCTTCAAAAAATTAAATATAGAGTTCACATTTGAGTCAGCAATTCTACTTTTAAGTACATATCCGAGAAATAAAGACATATGTCGACACAAAAACTTGTACACATTTATAGCAGCATTAGTCATACTAGCTCAAAGTGGAAAAACCCCAAATGCATCAACTGATGAATGGACAAATATGGTGTAGCCATACAGTGAAATATTACTCAGCCATGAGACGAAATGCATGGTTGATACATGCTGTAACATGGATGAATTTTGAAAATGCTAAGTGAAAGAAGCCAGCCACAAAAGACCACATATTATATTGATTGCATTTTTATGAAATCTCCAGAACTGGCAAATCTATAGAGACAGAGAGCAGATTAGTGGTTGCCTAGGGCTGGGGAGGGGAGTGGGGTTTGGGGAGAGTTACAGCTAAAGGGTACAAGATTTCTTTTTGTGTTTATAGCAACATTCTAAAATTGATTGCAGGTAATATTTGCACAACTCTGTGAATGTACTAGAAACAACTGAATTGTACACTTTAATTGAGTGAATTCTATGGTATGTAAATTTGATCTGTTACCAAAAAAAGGAAGCACAGGAGTTCTCTTGTGACACAGTGGGTTAAGGATCTTGCAACTGTCACTGCACCTGCTGGGGCTGCTGATATGGTGCAGGTTCAATCCCTGGCCCAGGAATTTCCACATGCTGCAGACGTGGCCAAAGAAAAGATAAAGTGGGGGGAAGTCCCCATGTGGCTCAGTGGGTTAAGGATCTGGCATTGACACAGCTATGGTACAGATCACAATTGAGGTGTGGGTTTGACCCCTGGCCTGGGAACTTCCACATGCTGTGGGCATGGCCAAAAAAATAAAAAGAGGTGTGATTAAAGGTTATGATGCTAAAGGCTCTAATGGAAAAACTGCACAACAGCAAGACCAGATATGTAATGTCACAATAGAGATGAAAACTAAAATAATTTTTTTTAGTGCCAAAGAAAGCAATATCATTGAAACAGTGGAAAACGGAGATCCAAGGATTCATCCCTCCACAGAAGCAATGATTAAACCAACAAAAATGGTCCAAATCAACAATTTTGGAACTTTGGAACTTAATAAAAACTTACAACCACCATAGGAGTGATTGAGAAAAAAAGGCTGCTAAATTTTGGTAAGAGATCATTTTTGTTTACTCACCTGCCACCCCCAATACCCCAGCTTGGCAGTGGTTTTGGAGACACTGGCCTTACTGGCATGGATTTCTGGTACCAGAGGGGGCAGTACAAGTGTTGTTCTTAAGGAATTGTGGTTGTGTATATGGACCTATCTGGTAGTTCCCTGAGGGATCAACCTAAAGGCTTCCTTATGTTTCATGTTTCATCTCTCTTGGTGACATATCAGGGCTGGAGTGACTCCTATGGCATCTGTCAAAAACTCTTTAAAAGCACATTCTCCCCACAGTCACCTGAGGCAAGAGACAAGGAAGGGGCAAGCAGTATTCAGGCTTAAAATCCTCCAAGAAGATACACAGGAGAATAAGGGCCTTGAAGGTCTCCTACATATACCAATGAATCTGGAGAGCCACAAACATGCCCAGGATTGGATATATGCTCAGAAAAGACCTAAGAGGACAACAGGCTTTTATCTCTAACTGAACTTTGGACTCCATGTAGCAGGAGATGAGAGCTAAGGTAGAGTTGTAGGTAGCCTGACTAAACCTCAAAGGCATGTCCCAGCTCAGAGCCAATCTGCAAAAGACCAAGAGATATATTTTAAAGCTCCATGTATTTAAATAAGCCTCTTTAAGTGTGCTGGCTAACTGCTGAGATAATGGAATGGGGACTCTAGTGACCACGCATGATAAGGAATATAGTTTTTGCAAAAAAAAAAAGAAACAAAAATAGGGGAAAAGTCACTAAATGGATAAATGACTATAGCCCATGAAAAAATAAGAACGAATCTTGGGGAGAGTTTCCCCAAGTAGGATATACTCAAAGAGATCCACACTGAAACACATTATAATCAAGTTGTTGAAGAACACAGACAAAATCAACAAAACAGCAAGAGATAAGTGACACGTCACATAAAAGGGATGCTTGATAAGGTTAAGAGCCAATTTCTCATCAAAAACTAAGAAGGCCAGAATGTAGTGGGAATGACACATTTAAAAGTGCTAAAAGAAAAATACTGTCAACCAATACTACTACTGTTGGAAAAATATCCAAAGAGAAATTAAGAAGTTCCTGATAAAAGCTAAAGAAGTTTGTTGCTAGTAGACCTGCCCTATAAGAAATACTAAAAGGGAGTCCTTTAGGATGAAATGAAAGGACACTTAAACTTATATGAAGAAATAAAGAACAGGTAACTACATAGGTAAATATAAAAGCCAGCATGGGGGGGTTATTTTATTTAGCTGAATAGAATTAAAGAAATCTGTTGTGGGAGATCACATTGTGGCTTAGTGGGTTATGGATCCGGTGCTGCTGCAAGCTGCAATGTAGGTTGCAGGTGCAGCTTGGATCTGGTGTTGCTAATGACTGTGGCATAGGTCGAAGATGCAGCTCCAATTCAACCCCTCATCTGGGAACTTCCATATGCCACAGGTACAGCCATAAAAAAAAAGCCAATATGATTGTATATTTGGTTTTACTATGTGATTTAAAAGACAAATGCATAAGAAGTAATTATAAGTCTCTGTAAATGGGCATACAATGTTTAAAGATGTAATTTGTCAGAGTTCCTGCTGTGGTGCAATGGAATAAGAATCTGACTACAATGGCTCAGGTTGCTGCTGAGGTGTGGGTTTGATCCCTGGCCTGGGGCATTGGCTTAAGGACCTGGCATTGCTGCAGCTGTGGCATAGGTCACAGATGCAGCTTTGATTCAATCACTGGCCTGGTAATTTCTACATGCCTTTAGTGCAGCCATAAAAAAATGTAATTTGTGACAAGAACATAAAAGTGGGAGGGGGAATTCCCGTCATGGCGCAGTGGTTAACGAATCCAACTGGGAACCATGAGGTTGCGGGTTTGGTCCCTGGCCTTGCTCAGTGGGTTAAAGGATCTGGCGTTGCCGTGAGCTGTGGTGTGGGTTGCAGATGCGGCTCGGATGCCATGTTGCTGTGGCTCTGGCATAGACTGTGGCCATGTTGCTGTGGCTACAGCTCCAATTAGCCCCCTAGCCTGGGAACCTCCATATGCCGTGGGAGCGACCCAAGAAACTGCAAAAAGACAAAAAAAAAAAAAAGTGGGAGGGAATGGAGATGTATAGGTGCTGAGTTTTGTATGCTATTGAAACTGTGGTTATCAATTCAAACTGTATTGTTACAAATTAAGTATATTAATTGCACTCCCCAAGATAACCACTAGGAAACAAAGATACACAGAAAAGGAAATGAAGTAATCAAAACAGTATACTAGAAGGAAAGAAATCAATAATGAAGAAATTGAGGAACAAAAATTATAGAAAACAAGTAGTAAAGTGACAGAAAAAGTCCTTCCTCATCAGTAATTACTTTAGATATAAATGGATTAAACTATACAATTAAAAGGCAGATATTGGCAGAATATATTTTTAAAAATCCAAGTACACAACCTAACGGTATACTGTCTATAAGAGATTCAATTTAGATTAAAAAAAGAAAACATACCTATGGGGGAATGTGAAAGGATTGAAAATTATATCCTTTGCTAAGAGTAACCAAAAGGTGTGAGATGGATATAGTAATATCAAACAACATAGACTAAGTCAAAAATTGTTACAAGAAGGATATTACATATGGTAAAATGTCACTCAAGATGATACAAAATTATAAACATATTCACACTAAAAATAGGAACTTAAATATATATAAAAATTTAGAGTATTGAAAAAAGACATCAAAAGGAGAAATAATAGTTTCTCCTTTAAAATAATAAGACTTGATTGAATAATAAGACTTCAATGCCTCACTTTCAATAATGGATAGAACAACTAGACAGAAGATCAGCAAGGAAATGGAAGACTGAATAACACTATAAGCCAATAAAAACTAACAGACGTATATAGAACAGCCCCCCACCAGTACATGTTCTTCTCAGGTTTGTAGGGAACATTTTCCAAGATAGACCTCATGCTAGCCCACAAAACAAGTCTTAATAAATTTTAAAGAGACTAAAATTGTACAAAGTATCTTTTGGAACCACAATGAAATAAAACTAGAAACACTAGAAATAACAGAAGGAAAACCAAAAATTCACAAATATGTGGAAATTAAAAAAACAAAAATAACAAGAGAAATTTTTAAATATTCTGGAAAAAAAAAAGGAGTTCCTGTCATGGCACAGCAGAAACAAATTCAACTAGGAATCATGAGGTTGTGGGTTCAATCCCTTGTCTTGCTCAGTGGGTTGAGCATCTGGCATTGCTGTGAGCTGTGCTGTAGGTTGAAGACATGACTCAGATCTGGCATTGCTGTAGCTGTGGTGTAAGCAGCAGCTGTGGCTTCGATTAGACCCCTAGCCTGGGAACCTCCATATGCCATGAATGCAGCCCTAAAAAGCAAAAATAAAAATAAAAATAAAAATATTCTGAATTGAATGAGAATAACAACATAGCATTTCAAACCTAATAGGATGAAGAAAAAGCAGTGCTCAGAGGGAAGCTAATACCTGTAAATGACTATAGTAAATAATAGAGACCTCAAATTAATAACCTAACTTCACATCTTAAGAAACTAGAAAAGGAAAAAGCAAGCTAAATCCAAAACTAGTAGAAGGAAGGAAATAATAAAAACTAGAGCAGAGATGAATAAAAAAGAAAATAGAAAAAACAGTAAAGAAAGCAACTAAACTAGGAGTTCCTGTTGTGGCTTAGTGGTTAATGAATCCAACTAGGAACCATGAGGATGCAGGTTTGAACCCTGGCCTTGCTCAGTGGGTTAAGGATCCAGCATTGCCATGAGCTGTGGTGTAGGTCGCAGATGTGGCTCAGATCCCGCATTGCTGTGGCTCTGGCATAGGCCAGGGGCTATAGCTCCGATTAGACTCCTAGCCTGGGAACCTCCATATGCCATGGGTGTGGCCCTAAAAGGGCAAAAAAAAAAAAAAGAAAAGAAAAAAAAGAAATCAACTACACTAAAAACGGGTTCATTGAAAATATCAACAACATTGAGAAAACTATAGCTAGATTTTAAGAAAAAAGAAGAGAAGGTAGGGTCAAGAAGATGGAGGAATAAGACACAGTGCTCACCTTCTCCCACAAACACACAAAAAAAACCCTCATCTGCATGTGGAACGACTGGCACAGAACATCTACTGAATGTTGGCAGATGACCTCAGACCTCCACATGACTGGGTAGAACAAATGGGAAAAAAAACAAAAGAAGAGGGGAAAAAAAAAAGGAATCAGGATGGAGCCAGCACTCCCTAGAGGGAACTATGAAAGAGGAAAGGAATCCACACCCTGGGCTGATCTAACAGGGAGATCAGCCAGGATGGAGGGAGAACCTCAAAGCTTTGGAGAAAAGCACAGCAGCTGGACTGAGGGCAAAGCAGAGAACTGCACAGACCATTGGTACCACCACCCCCAGACACCACAGCCTGAGATGCTCTGGTGGGGGCTGGGTGCTGCGACTCAGCTCCAGACATCAGCTCCAGAGAGAGGAGTAGGGTTGGCTGTGTGGCAACAACCTGAGGGTCTAGGGAATGGAGTGCCACAGGATGGGGAGCAGGAGTGCAGGAGGAGGTGGGCCCACGGGAGAAGCAAGGTGCCATTGCTGGAGAGATAAGAGGAGGAGGAGCAGGATTTCCATAGGAACATCTTTCACTGTGCATGCGCTAAACAGGCATAGCCTACGGCCCCAGTCACCTCAGGAGGAGGTGCACTGCAACACAGCACCATCCCTTGCCCTCACTCCCCTGGGAATATCCTGCTATTGCTGCTGCCAAAGGTTCTGGGTGCCACCTATACCTCCCTTAGAGTCACTGCCACTTCTCAGGGCCCTGCAACCAGGATCAGTTTGTGCCATCTCCCCTGGGGTCCTCAGCACTATCAAGGCCCATCAATCAGGCACTGGCCATAGGCCCTGCCCTTTGCCTCCATCTCCCTGGAAGCACATGCAGGCCGTACACTAGCACACCCCCCATCAAGGGGATAATGGACTGCACACACTGAGGAAAGAGACAGAAAGCATCCAAACCAAAAGCAGCCCTCACACTAAAAAAATAGTAAGCCCTTGGAAGCTACCTGGGGGTGCTCCCATATATAATGAATAGCTCTTCAAGACTATGGTAGATAGCTGTTTTCCCTAAACTCAAAGAATAAGAAAAATATAAGCAAAATGAAGATGTTCAGGAACCATTGCCAGTTAAGAAGAACAGGAGAATATCCCTGTAGGACCAAATAACGAAACAGACTTCTCCAGTCTAACAGACATTGAGTTCAAAAAGGAGATGGTGAAATTATTGAAGGAATTAAGAGCAGATATGAACAGTAATGCAGATTACTTTAGAAAGGGACTAAAAAATATAAGGAGGAGCCAAGAAAAATTAGAAAATTCATTTGCAGAGATACAAGCTAACTTAAAGGCATTGAAGAGCAGAAGGAATAATGCAGAGGGATGAATAAGTGACTTGGAAGACAGAATAATGGAAATCACCCAATCAGGACAGCAGACAGAAAATTGAATTAAAAAAAAAAACATGAAAGCAATATACGAGATCTATGGGATAATATATGCATAATAGGTATTCCAGAAGGAGAAGGAAAAAGGGATTGAAAATATACTTGAAAAAATTATGGCTGAAAACTGTCTAAACTTAAGGAAATAGATATCAAGATATAGGAAGCACAAAGGGCCCCAACAAGTTGAACCCAAACAGACCTACATCAATACATATTATATCAAAGGCAAAAGTTAAAGATAAGGAAAGGATTCTAAAGGCAGCAAGAGAAAAAAAAAGAGTTAATTATAAGGGAACCCCCACAAAGCTGATTTCTATACAGAAACACTACGGGCCAGAAGAGAGTGGCAAGACACATTCAAAGTTCTAAAAGGAAGAAATTGCAGCCTAGAATACTCTAACCAGAAAGATTATCATTTAAAATATAGGAGAAATAAAGAATTTCTCCAATGAACAAAAACTAAAAGAATATGGCAATACTAAAACAATTCTAACAGAAATACTGAAAGGTATCCTCTAAATATTTGGGAAAGAAGTAAGAAGATATAGGATGGAGGAAATCACAATTGGGAAGTAATCACTTAAATAAGCCAGTATACAGATCTAAAACTAAAAAAAAACAAAACTAGTTGGAAAAGCGATAATATACTACAAAGCAACAGTCATCAAAACCATATGGTACGGGCACAAAGACAGAAATATAGATCAGTGGAACAGGATAGAAAGCCCAGAATTAATCCCATACACCTACAGGCTCAACAAACTTAAAATAATAAATAAAACAATGTCTACAAACAATAAATGCTGGAGAGGGTGTGGAGAAAAGGGAACCCTATTACAATGTTGGTGGGAATGTAAATTGGTGCAACCACTGTGGAAAAGAGTACAGAGATTCCTCAGAAAATTGAAAATAGAATTACCATTTGATCCAGCCATCCCACTCTTGGGCATCTATCCAGAGAAAACCATGACTCGCAAGGACACATGTACTCCAATTTCATTGCAGCACTATTTACAATAGCCAAGACATGGAAACAACCTAAATGTCCATTGACAGAGGAGTGGATCAAGAAGATGTGGTACATATACACGATGGAATATTACTCAGCCATTAAAAGAACAAAATAATGGAATTTGCAGCAACATGGACAGACTTAGAAATTATCATGCTAAGTGAAGTCAGTCAGAGAGTGAGACACCAACATCAAAGTCTCTCACTGACGTGTGGCATCTGAAAAAAGGACAGACTGAACTTCTTTGCAGAACAGATGCTGACTCACAGACTTTGAAAAACTTATGGTTTCCAAAAGAGACAGTTTGGGGGGTGGGGGATGCACTGGGGTTGTGGGATGGAAATCCTATAAAATTGGATTGTGATGATCATTGTACAACTGTAAATGTAATAAATTCATTGAGTAATAAAAAAGTGATAATAAACATAAGGAACAGCAAAAGGATAAACATGAAGATGTAAAAAAGGACATCAAAATCATAAAATGTGGGGAAGGAAAGTAAGAAAATCCAGACTCTTTTTTTTTTTTTTTAGAACATGTTTGAGCCTCTATGACTATCAGGCTAAAACAAGCAGATATAGGAAGGGATTAACATACTTGAAGAACAGGGCAACCACCAATCAAAACCAACAACACACTCACAAAACTAAGAAGAAGAGGACACAAGCATGAGCCTTACCCCACTGAGCAAGGCCAGGGATTGAACCCGCAACCTCATAGTTCCTAGCTGGATTCGTTTCCACTGCGCCACGATGGGAACTCCAATAATTACTGATAAACATGTATTTATTGCCATTTTAAACCTGTTTTCCAGTTGATTATATATTTCTCCTTTTTTTCCCTTTCTTTTTTTTGGTTGGATGATTTCCTCTTACTTTATGCTTGTGTCCTATTTCATCAGCATTCCCACTGTGGTGCAGTGGAAATAAATCCGACTAGGAACCATGAGGTTGCGGGTTCGGTCCCTGGCCTCACTCAATGGGGTAAGGATCTGGCGTTGCCATGAACTGTGGTGTAGGTTGCAGACACAGCTCAGATCCTGCGTTGCTGTGGCTCTGGTGTAGGCCAGTGGCTACAGCTCTGATTAGACCCCTAGCCTGGAAACCTCCATATGCCGTGGGTATGGCCCTAAAGAGACAAAGAGACAATAATAATAGTAATTATTATTATTATCTTAATTATCAATGGACTGAATGCTTCACTCAAAAGACACAGAGTGGCAGACTGGATAAAAAACAAGTGCCTACAATGTGCTGCCTACAAAGGACACCTATAAATTGAAAGCGAGGGGATGGAAAAAGATATTTCATGAGAATGGGAATGACAGGAAAGCAGGAGTTGTAATATTCATATCAGACAAAATAGACTTTAAAATGAAAGCCATAGGGAAAGATAAAGAAGGGACACTATTTAATGGTAAAAGGATCGATTCAAAAAGAGGATATTATACTTGTCAACATATAGGCCCCTAATATAGGAGCACCCAAATACATACAACAAATACTAACAGACAAAAGGAGAACTTGATGGGAGTAAATAATAATAGGAAATTTTAATACACCTCTCACATCAATGGGCAGATCTTCTAGACAGAAAATCAATAAAGCTACAGAGATCCTAAAATGACACAATAGAACAGTTACACTTAATTGATATTTTCAGGACATTACATCCAAAAAACCTGGAATATATATTCTTCTCAAGTGCACATGGAACATTCTCTAGGACTTACCACATACTGGGGCACAGAACTAACCTCAACAAATTTAAGAGTATAGAAATTATTTCAAGCATCTTCTCTGACCACAACAGCATGAAACTCGAAATCAACAATAGCAGGAAACTCGAAATCAACCACAAGGGAAAAAAATGAGAAAAAACTGAGTACATGGAGACTAAACAACATGCTACAAAAAACCAATGGGTCAACAAGGAAGTCGAAAGGGAAATTTAGGAGTTCCTGTCATGGCTGAGGTTAACGAATCCGACTAGGAATGGTGAGGTTTCGGGTTTGATCCCTGGCCTCACTCAGTGGGTTAAGGATCCGGTGTTGCCGTGAGGTGTGGTGTAGGTCTCAGACGCAGCTCAGATCCCGCATTGCTGTGGCTCTGGCATAGGCCAGTGGCTACAGCTCCGATTGGACCCCTAGCCTGGGAACCTCCATATGCCATGGGTACGGCCCTAGAAAAGGCAAAAAGAGGAAAAAAAAAAAGGGAGGGGATTTTTTTTTTTTTTTTGCCTTTTTGCCATTTCTTGGGCTGCTCCCAGGGCATATGGAGGTTCCCAGGCTAGGGGTCCAGAGCTGTAGCCACTGGCCTATGCCAGAGCCACAGCAATGCGGGATCCGAGCCACATCTGCAACCTACACCGTAGCTCACGGCAACGCCGGATCCTTAACCCACTGAGCAAGGCCAGGGATAGAACCCGCAACCTCATCGTTCCTAGTTAGATTCGTTAACCACTGTGCCACGATGGGAACTCCCCGGGGGCGGGGGGGGGGCGGGCAGGAATTTAAAAATACTTTGAGACAGACGAACTGAAAACACAACCATTCAAAATCTATGGGATGCTCCAAAGGCAGTTCTTAGAGGGAATTTCATAGCGACACAGGCCTTTCTCCAAAAACAACAAAAATCTTGGAGTTCCCTTTGTGGCCCAGCAGTTAACAAACCCAACTAGGGTCCATGAGGATGTGTGTTTGATACCTGGCTTCACTCAGTGGGTCAGGGATCCAGTGTTGCTGTGAGCTGTGGTGTAATTCACAAACTTGGCTCATATCCTGTGTTGCTGTGGCTGTGGTGTAGGCTGGCAGCTGTACCTCTGATTCGACCCCTAGCCTGGGAACTTCCATATGCCAAGGGTGGGGCCTTAAAAAGCAAAAAACAAAACAAAAAAACACAACAAGGAAAACATCAAATCAACAACTTAACCTACCACCTGAAAGAATTAAAAAAGAACAGAATCTAAAGTCAGTAGAAGGAAATCATAAAAATCAGAGGAAATCAATAAAATAGAGATTTTTAAAAAAATAGAAAAAAAATCAATAAAACCAAGAGCTGGTTCTTCAAAAGGGTAAACAAAATTGACAAACCTCTGGCCAGACTCACAAAGAAGAACGAGAGAGCCCAAATAAAATAAGAAATGAAAAAGGAGAAATCTCAACAGATAATTCAGAACTACAAAAAACCATGAGAGAATGCTATGAATAATTATATGCCAACATATTTGACAACCTAGAAGAAATGGGCAACTTTCTAGAGACATACAGCCCACCAAAACTGAATCAAGAAGAAATAGATCATTTGAATAGAACATCACTAGAAATGAAATTGAATTATGTAATAAATACACTCCCTGCAAACAAAAGTCCAGGACCAAATGGCTTCGCAGGTGAATTCTACCAAACATAACAAA
This sequence comes from Phacochoerus africanus, assembly GCF_016906955.1. Lineage (NCBI taxonomy): Eukaryota > Metazoa > Chordata > Mammalia > Artiodactyla > Suidae > Phacochoerus > Phacochoerus africanus. The sequence goes on along the minus strand of NC_062560.1, from coordinate 43,401,568 downwards.
GAAAAACATATCTATCCTTCTTAAACTTTTCCAAAAGACTGAAGAAGAAGGAACACTCCCAAAGACATTCTATGAAGCCATCATCACCCTATTACCAAAACCAGACAAAGATACTACCAAAAAAGAAAAATCACAGGCCAATGTCTTTGATGAATATAGACACAAAAATTCTCCACAAAACTTTTTTGAGAGTTCCCATTGTGGTGCCGCAGAAACAGATCCGACTAGTAACTACGAGGAGGTTGTGGATTCGATCCCTGACCTTGCTCAGTGGATTAGGGAACCAGCGTTGCTGTGAGCTGTGGTGTAGGTCACAGACACGGTTCAGATCCTGTGTTGCTATGGCTGTGGCATAGGCCAGCGGCTACAGCTCCGATTGGACCCCTAGCCTGGGAACCTCCATATGCTGCAGGTGCGGTGCTAAAAAGTAAAAAAAGAAAAAAGAAACAATTGAGCCAACCAAATCCAATAACATAAAAAAAAAGATCATACACCACAACCAAGTGGGATTCATCCCAAGTTCACGAGAATGGTTCAACATACCCACATCAATCAATGTCATACAGCACATTCACAAAAGTCAAAACCCACATGATCATTTCAATAGATGCAGAAAAAGCATTTGACAAACTCCAACGTCCATTCATGCTAAAGACTCTTCCCAAAATGGGTATAGAGGGAAGAAATCATAATAAAAGCCATTTATGAAAAAACCTACAGCCAGTATTATGCTCAATGGTGAAAAGTTGAAAGCTTTCCTGCTAAAATGTGGAACAAGACAAGGATGCCCACTCTCACCACTTTTATTCAACATAGTTACTGGAAGCCCTAACCACAGCAACCAGACAAACAAAAGAAATAAAAAGGTACCCAAACTGAAAGACAAGAGGTAAAACTGTCACTATGTGCAGATATGATGTTATATACAGAAAACTCTAAGGAGGTCAAACAATAACAACTTGAACTGATCAACAAATTTAGCAAAGTAGCAGGATACGACATTCAGAAATCGGTTACATTTCTGGATACTTACAATGAAATATTAGAAAGGAATATAATTTTTAAAATAACCTTTAAAATAGCACCCCCCCCAAAAAAAAATTAAATACCTAGGAATAAACCTAAGGAAGTGACTTTACACTGAGAACTATAAAACATTAATCAAGGAAATTAAAGAGGATTCAAAGAAAAGAAAAGCTATTCCATGCTCCTGGGTTGGAAGAATTAATATTAAAATGGCCATACTACCCAAAGCAATCTACATATTTAACGCAATCCCTGTCAAATTACCCATGACATTTTTCACAGAACTAGAACAATCCAAAAATTTATATGGAACCATAAAAGACCCAGAATTGCCAAAGCAATCCTGAAGGGAAAAAAAAGAAGCAGGAGGCATAACTCTCCCAGACTTCAGGAAATATTATAAAGCCACAGTCATCAGGACAGTGTGGTATTGGTACAAAAACAGACGTACAGACCAATGGAATCGAACAGAGAACCCAGAAATAAACCCAGACACCTATTGTCAATTAATCTTAGACAAAGGAGGCAAGAATATGAAATGAAGACAAGACAGTCTCTTCAGCAGGTGGTGCTGTCAAAACTGGACCACTGCATGTAAATCAATGAAACCAGAACACACCCTCACGCCATGCAATAAAATAAACACAAAATGGCTTAAAGACTTAAACATAAAGCAAGACACCATCAAACTCCTACAAGAGAAGACAGGCAAAATTTTCTCTGACATAACCCATACAAATGTTTTCTTAGGTCAGTCTCCCAAAGCAACAGAAATAAAAAGAAAAATAAACCAATGGGACCTAATCAAACTTAAAAGCTTTTGCATAGCAAAGGGGAGAAAAAAAGACAACCTACAGAATGGGAGAAAATAGTTGCAAATGATGCAACTGATAAGGGCTTAATCTCCAAAATATACAAAAAACTCATACAACTCAACAGAAAACGAACATCCCAAATGAAAAATGGGCAGAAAACCTAAATAGACATTTCTCCAAAGAAGACATACAGATGGCCAACAGGCACATGAAAAAATGCTCAACATTACTAATTAGAGAAATGCAAATCAAAACCACCATGAGGTACCACCTCACACTATCAGAATGGTTATTATTAAGTCTACAAATAACAAATGCTAGAGAGGGTGTGGAGAAAAGGCAACCCTCTTACACTGCTGATGGGAATGTAAACTGGTACAACCACTATGAAAACAGTATGGAGGTTCCTCATAAAACTAAATATAGAACTAGCATATGATCCAGCAATTCTACTCCCGGGCATATATCCAGACAAAACTTTCATTGAAAAAGATACATGCACCCCTATGTTCACAGCAGCACTATTCACAATAGCCAAGACATGGAAACAACCTAAATGTCTATTGACAGATGAATGGGTAAAGATGTGATACAGATATACCACGGAATACTACTTAGCCATGAAAAAAGAATAATGCCATTTGCAGCACCATGGATGGAACTAGAGATTTTCATACTAAGTGAAGTCAGTCAGAAAGAGAAAGACAAATACCATATGATATCACTTATTTGTGGAACCTAAAATATGGCACAGATGAACGTATCTACAGAACAGACTTATAGACATGGAGACCAGACTTGTGGTTGCCAAGGGAGAGGGGAAGGGAGTGGGATGGACTGCGAGTTTGGTGGTTAGTAGTTGCAAAGTATTACTTTTAGAATGGATAAGCAATGAGGTCCTGCTGTAGAGCACAGGGAACTATATTCAGCTTGTGGTAGAACATAATTGAATATGAAAAAATGAAAGTATATATATGTATGACCGGGTACTTTGCTGTACAGAAGAAATTGACACAACATTGTAAATCAACTACAATAAAAAATTTTTTTAAGAAAAAAGTAGATGAAAATAACTAAAATCAGAAATCCAAACGAGGAAATCATTACTGACCTTATAGAAATCAGGTTATAAAAGTATACTATGAGGAGTTCCCATCGTGGCGCAGTGGTTAACGAATCCGACCAGGAACCATGAGGTTGCGGGTTTGATCCCTGCCCTTGCTCAGTGGGTTAAGGATCTGGCGCTGCCGTGAGCTGTGGTATAGGTCGCAGATGCGGCTCGGATCCCGTGTTGCTGTGGCTCTGGCATAGGCCAGTGGCTACAGCTCCGATTGGACCCCTAGCCTGGGAACCTCCATGTGCCGTGGGTGCGGCCCTAGAAAAGGCAAAAAGACAAAAAAAAAAGTATACTATGAACAACTGCACACCAAAAAAATAGATAACCAGAGTTCCTGTCATGGCTCAGGGGTTAATGAATCTGACTAGCATCCATTAGGATGCAGGTTTGATCCATGGCCTTGCTCAGTGGGTTAAGGATCTGGCTTTGCCATGAGCTGTGGTGTAGGCTGCAGATGCGGCTCAGATCCTGCGTTGCTGTGGCTGTGGTGTAGGCCAGTGGCTACAGCTCCGATTAGACCCCTAGCCTGGGAACCTCCATATGCCGTGGGTGCAGCCCTAAAAAGCAAAAGACAAAACAAACAAAACCAAAAATTAGATAACCTAGATGAAATGGACAAATTTCAGGAGACACACAAATTAACAAAATAGTTCCAAGAAGAAATTTTAAAAATCTATAAATGTAACCAGAAAATGATCGAATCAGTAATCAAAGCTTCCATCAAAGAATTCGAGAGCCTCAGATAGCCAGTCCTCTGACATCCCCTGCATGGCCTGCTGCATGTCCAGTGCAGGGTCCAAAGTGGAGAACCCTTTGTCCTGGGAAATGGACTGCAGCCAGAAAGGCAGATGCCCCCTTACCCATCAGGCAATCGCACCATCATGGGGAACCTGCTGCTAAGCCACTGATAGATGATCTGCTTCTGGTCAGGGTTTTAGACATAGCAGAGTGGCTCCCTTACTCTTATCTCTTGAAAGTTAGCTCCCGACACAAGAGTTTGTGAAAAAACAACTAAAAAAAAAAAATTATAAAAGAATACTTCAAAAAGAAAAATGGAGTTCCCGTTGTGGCTCAGTGGTAGCAAACCTGATTAATATCCATGAGGATGTGGGTTTGATCCCTGGCCTTGCTCAGTGGGTTAAGGATCCAGTGTTGCCATGAGCTGTGGGTGTAGGTGGCAGATGCAGCTCAGATCTGGCATTGTTGTGGCTGTGGTGAAGGCTGACAGCTGCAGCCTCCGATTCGACCCCTAGCCTGGGAACTTCCATATGCCATGGGTGAGGCCCTAAAAAGAAAAAATATAAAGTAATTAATTAAATAAAAATAAAAAGAAGAAAAACAAAACAAAACAATACAAAAAAGAACAGTCCAAGACCAGATGGCTTCATTGGTGAATTCTACCAAACATTTAAAGAATTAGGAGTTCCCAATGTGGTGCAGCAGAAATGAATCCAACTAGGAACCATGAGGTTGCAGGTTCGATCCCTGGCCTTGCTCAGTGGGTTAAGATCTGGCATTGCCATGAGCTGTGGTGTAGGTTGCAGACGCGGCTCAGATCTGGTGTGGCTGTGGCTGGCAGCTGTAGCTCTGATTAGACTGCTAGCCTGGGCATCTCCATATGCTGCAGAAGTGGCCCTAAAAAAAAGAAGAAAAAGAAAAATAAACATTAAAGGAATTAACACCAATCCTTCTCCAACTCTTTAAAAAATAGAAGAGGTAACACTTCCTAATTCATTCTGATACCAATCCCGGACAAAGCCGAGTCCAAGAAACAAAAATTACACATCATTATACTTCATGAATATAGATGAAAAATCCTCAACAAATTACTATCAAACCAAATCCAGCATCGTAGCAAAAGGCTTATACAACATGACAAAGCAGAATTTATCCCAGAGACGTAAGAGTGGTTCAACATATGAAGATCAAGCAAGGTACTATGCCATATTAACAGAATAAAGGGGAAAAAATACATGATAATCTCAACAGGTATAGGAAAAGCATTTGACATAACCCACACCCTTTTATGATTAAAAAAAAATCATCAGTAAACCAGGAATAGAAGGGACTTTCCTTAACACGTAATAAAGGATATTTGTGAAAACCCACAGTTAACATCATACTCCAAAGTGAAATACTAAAACTTTTAAAAAGTATAGTTGATTACAATGTTTCTTCAATTTCTGTTGTACAGCAAAGTGACCCAATTGCACCAAATTCCCTGTGCTGTGCAGTAGGGCCCCATTGTCCATCCATTCCAAATGTAACAGTTTGCATCCCCAAACCCCAAACTCTGTCCATCCCACTCCCTCCCCCACCAAAACCTTTTAACCCCTGATCAGGAACAGGAAGAGGATGTCTGCTTTTTCCACTGCTCTTCAACATTGTTCTGAAAATTCTAGCCAGAGCAATTAGGGAAGAAAAAGAAATACAAGGAATCCAAATTAGAAAGGAAAAAGTAGGGAGTTCCCGTCGTGGTGCAGTGGTTAACGAATCCGACTAGGAACCATGAGGTTGCAGGTTCGGTCCCTGCCCTTGCTCAGTGGGTTAACGATCCGGCGTTGCTATGAGCTGTGGTGTAGGTTGCAGACGCGGTTCGGATCCCGAGTTGCTGTGGCTCTGGCGTAGGCCGGTGGCTACAGCTCCGATTAGACCCCTAGCCTGGGAACCTCCATATGCCGCGGGAGCGGCCCAAAGAAATAGCAAAAAGACAAAAAAAAAAAAAAAAGAAAGGAAAAAGTATAACTATCTCTAATCACAGATGACATCATCCTACATATAGACAATCCTAAATAATCTACACACACACAAACTATTAGAGCTAATAAACAATCTCAGTCAAGTTGTAGGGTACATTATCAACATGAAAGGTCAGTTATATTTCTATTTACTGTCAATAAAAATCTGAAAAAAAAATTTTTAATTCCATTTAGGAGTTCCCATCGTGGCACAGCAGAAACGAATCCCACTAGGAACCATGAGGTTGTGGGTTCAATCCCTGGCCTCCCTCAGTGGGTTAAAGATCTGGCATTGCTGTGACTGTGGTGTAGGCCGGCAGCTGTAGCTCTGATTAGACCCCTAGCCTGGGAACCTCCATATGCCACAGGTGTGGCCCTAAAAAGACGAAAGACAAAAATAAATAAAAATATCCAAGTAAAAAAATTCCATTTACAGTAACATCAAAAGGAATAAGATACTTAGAAGTAAATGTAATGAAGAAGGTGAAAGACTTACACACTGAAAACTACAAAACATAATCGAAAAAAGTTAAAAAAGACCTAAATAAAAGGAAAAGTGTCTCATGTCCATGGACTGAAAAACTCAATATTGTTAATATGGCAGTAGTCAACCAAAGCAATTTACAGATTCAATACAATCCTTACTGAAATCCCAATTTTTTTTTTTTTTTGAAGAAGAAGAAGAAGAAGAAATGAGAAAGCTGACTCTAAAATTCTTATGGAATTTCAAGGGCCCCTGAAGAGCCAAAATGGTGGTGAAAAAGAGAAAGTAGGAGGACTAACACTTCCTGATTTAAACTTACTACAAAGCCACAGTAATAAGAACAGTGTGGTACTGGCATGAGGATAAACATTCAGATCAATGGAATTGAACTGAGAGTTCAAGATGGATTCATACATCTATGGACAACTGATTTTTGACAAATGTGCCAAGACCATTCAATGTGGGAACGAATAGGCTTTTCAACAAGTGGTGCCAAGATAACTGGATATCCACATGCAAAAAGGTAAGAGTTGTGCCCTTACCTCTCCCATATACAACAATTAACTCAAAATGGATAAAAACCTTAAATAGCAGACCTAAAACCATAAACATTTAGAAGAAAACATAAGGGCAGATCCTCATGACCTTGGGTTTGGCAATGGTTTCTTAGATATAACACCAAAGCACAGCAACAAAAGAAAAAATAGATAAATTGCATTTCATCAAAATTTAAAACTGCTTGTCAAGGGACACAGTCAAGGAAGTGGAAAGACGACCCACAGAATGGGCAAATATATTTTCAAATCCTATCTGATAACGGTCTCCCACCTGTATTTTTAAAAAGCTCTTACAACTTTATAAAACAACCCAATTAAAAATGGGCAAAGGACTAGAATAGACATTTCTCCAAAGAAAATACAAAGATTGCCAAGAAGCAACGCCATTTGTCATTAGGAAAATGTCAATAAATGCTAAAACGTGATACCCCTTAGCACCTACTAGGATGGCAAATTATAAAGCAATAACAGCATAAAACAGCAAGTGGTGCTGAGGATGTGAAGGACATGGAACCCTCATACATTGCTGGGCTTGTAAAAGGGTGCACCTGCTGTGGAGCACAATCTGATGGATCCTCGGTCAGTTCAGCATAGAATTACCATATGACCCAGTAATTCTACTCTTGAGTATCGTTATGGACTGAATGTGTGTGTCTCTCCCCAATTCATATGTTGACATTCTAACCCCCAGTGCCTCTGTAGTTGGAGATGCGGCTCTGAGGAAGTAATTAAGCTTAATGAGGGCATCAGGGTGAGTCTCTGGTCTGAGAATATAAGAAGAGACACCACAGAGCTCACTCTCTCTCTCTCCACTTTCATGCACCAAGGAAAGGCGTGTGAGGAGGTAACAGGAAATCAGCCATCTACGAGACGGGAAGAGACCTTTCACCAGAAGCCAACAAGGCTGGCACCTTGATCTCAGACGTTCAGCCTCCAGAACCGTGAGAAAATACATTTCTGTGGTTTAAGCAACCTTGACTGTGGTATTTTGTTATGGCCACGTGAGCAGACTGAGACCGGTCTGTAGCCCAAAGAACGGAAAGTAGGTGGTCAAATAAAAACTTTATACAAACAGTCACGGCAGCACTATTCACAAGAGTCAAAAGGGAGAAACAACACAAATGTCCATCATCTGATACATGGATAAACGAAAGGTGGTATATTCAAATAATGGAATGCTATTCAGCCATAAAAAGGGATGAACCTTGAAAACATTATGCTAGGTGAAATATACATGCAAACCCCTAGTGACAGAAAGCAGACTAGTGGTTGCTGGGGGCTGAGGGAAGTACAGGATGAGGCATGACCGATTCATGTGCAAAGGGTTTCTTTTGGGGATGATGAAAATGTTCTGGAAGTAAACAGTGGTGATGTTTGTAAAACGATGTAAATAAGCTAAAGGTTACTTAGCTGTGCTTCTTTTTTTCTTTTTAGGGCCGCTCCCGCCGCATATGGAAGTTCCCAGGCTAGGGGTCCAATCAGAGCTGTAGCCGCCGGCCTATGCCACAGCAGATCCAAGTCGCATCTTCAGCTACACCACAGCTTGTGGCAATGCTGGCTCCTTAACCCACTGAGTGAGGCCAGGGATCAAACCCACGTTCTCATGGTTAATAGTCAGGTTCTTAACCCACGGAGCCACAACAGGGAACTCCCTAGTTGTGCATTCTTAAATGGTTAAGATGTTACATGTTATATGTATTTTACTGTGATAAAAATATTTCCAAAAAATTAAAGGATGGAGAAATATATACCATGCTAACAGTAATTAAAGCTGAGGGGTTCCTGTTGTGGTTCAGCAGTAATGAACCTAACAAGTATCCATGAGGACATGGCTTTGATCCCCGACCTAAGTGGGTTAAGGATACAGAGTGGCTGTGAGCTGCAGTGCAAGTTGCAGATGTGGCTTGGATCTGGCATTGCTGTGGCATAGGCTGGCAGCTGCAGCTCTGATTGGACCCCTAGCCTGGGAACTTCCATATGCTGCAAGTAGAGCCCTAAAAAAGACAAAGAAAGGAAAAGAAAAGAAACAAGAGAAAGAAACCAGAAAAAGAAAGCTAAAGTAGCTATACTAATTTTATACAAAGTGGACTTTAGAAGAAGATATAAAAATCCTTAATGCGTATGCACCTAAAAACATAGCATCAAAATACCTGAGGCAAAAAGCGATAGAATTAGGAGACATAGACAAATATACTGTTAGAGTTGAAGAATGTGTTAACCAAGAATTCTGAGAATAGTGACCTGGTTGAGGCCAAAAGTGGAAAAAAAAAAAAAAAGCTTTTATTTGGGGTTTGTTAGGATTGTAGCCTGGGAGACACAGATCCAAGAAGCACTTGAATTGTGTTCCACACAATTGTAAAATGGGGGGAGCACATAAAGGCAAAAATCTGCAAGGTTACATAAATTCTTCCTCGAGAATTAGGATTGGAGCTGGCAAGAAGTAAGGGTGCTTGTTAAATGAGGATTGGTTGGGATTTGAAATGATTACATAGTTACAAAGATGTGGGGGAGTTCGAAGCCTTTGGATTAAAGCTAGCCGCTGCTAGCAGATACTGGTTTTGAAAATGGCCCGTGGTGGTTTTGAATTTGATACAGTTCAGAAAAGTCAAGTTCTCGGTGGTGCAGGATGGCCACCTGACTCCACTTGGGATGCCTGAACAATCATTAATCCATTTTGATTTTAAATGATCTTATATATGTCATTGACTGCAACACTCCTGTATTAATCATTGACAGACCCAGCCAGCAGAAAATCAGTAAGGATACAGTTGAAATGAAAGGCACCATCAATCGACTGAATCTAATTGACGTTTATAAAACACTTCATCCAGTAACAGCAGGATACACATTTTTCTCAAGCTCACATGGAACATTCACCAAGATAGATTACACACTGGGCCATAGACGCATTTTAACCTAATTTAAGGATAGAAATCATACGGAGTATGCTTTCTGACTACAACGGATTTAAACTGGGAATCAGTTACAGAGGTAGCTGGAAAATCTTAAACACTACTAAATAACACATGCATTAGAGAAGTCTCTAGAGAAATGTCAAATCAACAACCTAAACCTCCACTTTAAGAAACTAGAAAAAATGAAGAGCCACAAAAAAACCCAAAGCAAGCAGGAGAAAGGATATAATAGTTTTTGTTTTGTTTTGTTTTTGTCTTTTTAGAGCCACACCCACAGCATATGGAGGTTTCCAGGCTAGGGGTTGAATCAGAGCTGTAGCTGCCAGCCTACACCACAGCAACTCGGGATCCAAGCCGCGTCTGCGACCTACCCACAGCTCACGGCAACACCGGATCCTTAACCCACTGAGCGAGGCCAGGGATCGAACCTGCATCTCATGGATACTAGTCAGGTTCATTTCCACTGAGCCACGACAGGAACTCCAATAATAAATGTTAATGAGGAAATGAAATAAAGACCAGAAAAACACCACAGAAAAATCAACAAAATTGAAAGTTAGTTTGTTGAAATGATCAACAAAAGTGACAAAACTTTAGGTAGGAAAAAGGAGAGCAAACTCAAATTAGTGAATCAAGAATAAAAGAGGAGACTTTACTACTGACCTTGTAGAACTACAGAAGATAATAAAGAAATACTTAAACAGGAGTTCCCTTGTGGCACAGTGGGTTAAGGATCTAGTGTTCTCACTGCGGGCCTTGTGGCACAGTGGGTTAAGGATCTAGTGTTCTCACTGCGGCAGTTTAGGACACTACTGAGACAGGTTCAATCCCTGGCCTGGGAACTTCCACGTGCCATGGGTGTGGCCAAAAAAAAAAAAAAAGAAAGAATACTTGAAACTTTCTCAAAAAGAAGAAGTAGAACATGTGAATGAAACTATAAAAAGGATATTGAACTAGCAATTTTTTAAAAAAGCTTCTCACAAAGAAAAGCCCAGGACCCGATGGCTTTTCTGGTGAATTTTTACCAAACACTTACAGAATTAACACCTCACAAACTTCCATTACAGAAAAACTAGAGACAAACTATTATTTATAAATACAGACACACAAAAAACTCCAAAGCAAAATACTAACAAACCAAATCGAGCCACATGTAAGAAGGATCACATGTCATCACCAAGTGGCATTTATCCCCGAAATGCAAGGTTGTGATTTCATGAGCAAAAATCAATCGGTGTAATACAACCTATTAACAGAATAAAGGTCCCCATCCTGCATGATTATCTCCAAAGATGTGGATTAAAAATTGACAACAGCCTTTCATGATAAAACCACTCAACATGCCAAGCCTAGATGGGATCTTCCTCAAACTGGTAAAAGTTATCTATGAAAAACCCATAGTTAACGTATTCATGCTGAAAGACTGAAAGTTTTCTCCTTTGGCAGGAGCAAGACAAAGATGTTTGCTTTTGCCACTTCCGTACTACACTGTACTGGGTGTTCCATGTATTTTATTTCAGTTCTAGAAACTGTTGATTTTCCATCAACCTGGTTCCAGTTTAAGAATTTATGGGGAGTTCCCATTGTGGCTCAGCAGTAATGAACCCGACTAGTATCCATTGAGGATTCAGGTTCCATCCCCTCGCCTCGCTCAGTGGGTTAAGGATCTGGTGTTGCTGTGAGCTGTGGGGTGGGTCACAGACATGGCTGGGATGCCATATGGACCCCTGTCTGGGTGGTGCAGAAACGTGTATCGGATGTTTTGGCCAGGGCAATTAGACAAGAAAAATAAATGGTGTATGGATTGGAAAGAAAGAAGAGGGGAATCTCATGGTATGTAAATTATACCTCAAGAAAGCTGATTACAAAATTTTTGCTACTGCAGTGATAACACTTAGAATTTTGTGTCAGTTGTTTCAACGAAAAATAGATACAGTTCACAAAGCACAAGGAATCATGTGAGTTGACGTTAGGCTACGTCTGCTCTAGACATTAGTGAACAAAGATTGCAGGTCTAAATGCCAACCTCCAAACGTTTCCAAATTAAGAAAGGGAGTAAAATCGGCCAACAGAGACCCTCTGAGCCTGATTCATCAGGCCCATAGAGCGCCTCTCTGCATCTGGCTGGTTATGGTCCAGATTTCATTGTGTCCAATCTGGAGCATGGCCATTTGTCTCAGTTTTCTCTCCACAGCCATGCTGTTGCCAGCTTTTTTTTTTTTTTTTCTTGCTATGGTAAAATATACATTACATAAAAAGTTGCCATTTTAACCATCTTTAAGGGTGCAGTTCAGTGGCATTAAATGCATTCACATTATTACACAACCATCACCACCATCCACCTCCAGAGCTTTTTCATCTCTTCAATCTGTAACGATGTAGCCCGTAGAAAATAACTTCCCATTTACACCTCCCTACCCAGCCCCTGGAGCCACCTGTCAACTTCCTGTCTCTATTGGACTCTTCTATGGACCTTAGAGATGTGGAATTACACAGTATTTATCCTTTTTTGTCTGGCTTCCTCCACTTACCATGATGTTCTCAAGGCTCAGACGTTTTGTAGCATATATTCAAATTTCACTTTTTTTTTTCTTTTTAGGGCCACACTTGTGGCATATGGAAGTTCTTAGCCTAGGGGTTGAATTGGAGCTGCAGATGCCAGCCTACGCCACAGCAACACCGGATCTGAGCCACATCTGCCACCTATGCAGCACTTTGCAGCAACACCGGATCCTTAACCCACTAATCGAGGCCAGGGATTGAACCCATGTCCTCGTGGGCATCATGTCAGGTTCTTAACTCGCTGAGTTCCACCATGGGAACGCCAAAGTCTCCCTACTTTTTAATGCTGAATAATATTCCATTCGGCATATATGCCATGTTTTGTTTCATCTATTCATCCACTGATGGACATTTGGCTTGTTTCTACCTCTGGTTATTGTGAATAATGCTTTTATGAACAAAAATGTACAAATATCTGTTTGAGCCCCTGCTATTAATTCTTTTGTGTAACTTCCGAGACAGGGGACTGCTACATCATGTGGTAATCTTATGCTTATTTTTTTTTTTGGAGAAATCACCATAACACTTTCCATAGTAGCTGCTTCGCTTTACATTCCTGCTAGCAATGCACAAGGGTTCTGATTTCTCCGCATCCTTGGCTAACACTTGTTATTTTTATTTTTTTGGTCTTTTTAGGGCAGAACCCACGGCATATGGAGGTTCCCAGGCTAGGGGTCCAACCGGAGCTGTAGAATCTAGCCTACGACACAGCCACAGGAACCAGGATCCAAACTGCATCTGCAACCTTCACCATAGCCCATGGCAACGCCAGATCCTTAACTCCACTGAGCAAGGCCAGGGACCGAAGCCACATCCTCATGGATGCTAGTCAGATTTGTGTCTGAGCCACGACGGGAACTCCAAAACTTGTTATGTTTGTTTTTTAAATAATAGCCATCCTAATGGGTATGAAGTAATATCTCATGGTTTGGATTTGTATTAACGTGATGATTAGTGATATTGAGCACCTGTTCATGTGCTTATTAACAATCTGTTTACCATCTTTAGATAAAAAATAAAAATGAGCAAGGAATTTGAATATGTTTATCATTTTTTTTTAAATTTTAGTGCTGCACCCATGGCCTATGGAAATTCCAAGGTCAAGTCAGAGCTGCAGCTGCTGGCCTATACCACAGCCACGCCAGATCCGAGCCGTGTCTGCAAACTGTGCCGCAGCTTGTGGCAATGCTGGATCCTTAACACACTGGGTAAAGCCAGGGATCGAACCTGCATCCTCATGGGTACTAGTCGGGTTCTTATCCCACTGAGTGTCAGTAGGAACCCCCAGCCTTGCCCATTTTTAAATTGGGCTCTTTGGTTTTTTGTAGTTGAGCTGTAGCAGTTTTATATATATATAATATTTAATATATATTTTTATTATTTCAAATATTTAAGTATTTAATATTTGAAATATGTGTATTCTGGATATTATTCCATCAGATATATGATTGGCAAAAATCTCCCATTCTGTAGGTTGGTTTTTTTTTTCTTTTTAGGGCCACACCCACAGCATATGGAAATTCCCAGGTTAGGGGTTGAATCGGAGCTACAGCTTCCAGCCTACACCACAGCCATGGCAATGTGGGATCTGAGCCACGTCTGTGACCTACACCACAGCTCTTGGCTCACAGTAACAGGGGATCCTTGACCCACTGGGCAAGGCCAGGGATCGAATCCGCATCCTCATGGATACTAGTCAGATTCGTTTCCACTGTGCCACAACGGGAACTCCTGATGCACAAGTTTTTCAGAAAATTTTTGGATATGGTCCAATTAATCTATTTTTTCTTTTGTTGCTTGTGCTTCTGGCGTCATATCAAAAAATCATTGCCAAATCCCAAGTCATGAAGCTTTCCGCTATGTTTTCTCCTAAAAATTTTATAGTTTTAGCACTATGTACAGGACTTTGATCCATCTTGACTTAACTTTTGTTTACAGTATAAGGTATGAGAAGTTCCCATGGTGGTGCAACAGTATTGGTGGTGTTTGGGGAGCATTGGGATACAGCTTCGATCAGTGGGTTAAGGATCCAGTGTTGCCGCAGCTGTGGCTTAGGTAGCAACTGCGGCTCAGATCTGATCCCTGGCCAGGGAACTCCACATGCCGCTGGGCAGCCAAAATAGAAAAATAAGATATGCACCCAACATCATTCTTTTGCAGGTGGACATCCAGTTTTTTCAACACCATTTGAAGTACAACACTCACCCAGGCCTGCCCTCTCAATCTTTCCATTATATCCAACGTCTTTTTAAAAAAAATTTTTTGTATTTTTTGTATTTTTTTGTCTTTTCAGGGCCGCACCTGCAGCATATGGAAGTTCCCAGGCTAGGGGTCGAATTAGAGCTACAGCTGCCGGCCTATACCACAGCCACAGCCACACCAGATCCGAGCCGGGTCTGCAGCCTACACCACAGCTCATGGCAGCACTGGATCCTTAACCCACTGATCGAGGCAGGGACCAAACCCATAACCTCATGGTTCCTAGTCGGATTCGTTTCCACTGTGCCACAATGGGAACTCCTATATCCAATGTCTCAAAACCCGCAATCCACCTTAGTCCGGCATTTAAATACTATCAAGTCTGGTCAAAGCCATCTCTTCACCCTAGCTCTTCCCATTCCTTTCTTACCAATTCAGGATTTCCTAGACCAGGGCCCTTCTCTCATTTTCCACTTCTGTACTTTATTCAAGCCATTTCCTTTGCCTGCCATAGCCTTCCTTTCTCTTGCCTCCGGTTCCCATCTCTGCATGCTAAAGCCTGGCCATTCGTCAAAGCCTTGCTCACGTGCCACTTCTTCTAGGGAGCCTTCCCCGATTTTCTGTTGGAAGCTCTCTCTTGCTCTGCCAAAGTCCCCTTAGTGCATTTATTATTCTCCTGCATTTGTAGCATTGTCAGGTTCCAGCCCTACTGGAAACCTCTCTGATCAACTGTCTTATGTTCAATAGCTCATCATCTGTTTTATACTTGTCATAGTACTTTACACAGTAGCTTCGTAGAGCTGGATGCTCACTCAATAAATATTCATTCATTACCCTGAGCTACTCACCAAGAAAATACAGCAAAATTCCCCTCCTCCTACTGCAGTCGTGAATACGGATCGTACTCTGGCTGGATTCAAGACACCAGACAGGGGGCTCTCAACAACTCTGCAGAAATCATTACCTAAGGAACATTCCCAGAAAGGACACGGGTGGGAGGATCTCTGCTTGTTTTTTTTTTTGGAGTTAACATTTGTTTAGACCTTAAAAAAGTCATTCTTACCCATGTTCATTTGGTTTTCTCCTGCTGGGGGGAAACCCGGAGGAAAGTCAGTGACCGAGTCAGGGTGACTCAATTCCTCTTGGCTTGAGCTAGAACTGAAGCCAGGAGTTGATGAAACTAGAGCCTCCCAGGCATACCTGTCATTCTTGCAAAGGGACTTCCTTGTTTGGTTTTGTTTTTGTTGGGCGGGACACCATATACTGGTTACCAATCCCAGGAGAGGATTCCAAACACTTCTGTCCACTGCGTCTTGCTATCAGAATCACCAAGGAAAATACAACGGAGTCAAACACTGGATGCAACAGTGCTTTACAATTACTATAGCAAATAGTGAAACTATACTGCTTCACTATATAGAGAAGAGACAGAGCAAGATCAGCTGCAATTGTGGGTGTTGGGGAGTTCCCGTCATGGCTCAGCATTAACAAACCCAACTAGTATCCACGACGATGCAGGTTCAATCCCTGGCCTCGCTCAGTGGGTTAAGGATCCGTCCATTGCTGTGAGCTGCAGTGTAGGTTGCAGACACGGCTTGGATCCTGAGTGCTTGTGGCTGTGGTGTAGGTGGTTGCCGTGCTGATTCAACCCCTAGACCTGGGAACTTCCATCTTCCGCAGGCGCTGCACCATCCCCCCCCCCAAAAAAAATATATATATATATACATAGTGGTTGTTGGTCCCTCATGGCCATTGGATCTCTCTGCAGCTGACTCAGGGTGACTTTTGCCCATGCACACCCATCTTATGCCACAGTAAAAGACCTTATCCCTTCCCCTCATTGGACAGATACAGCAGTGTGGTTGGCCAGGTGCCATATGACATGCTGGCTTAAGTGGTGCAAAGGAGCATACATTGAGCTGGCAACAGGGAAAGCCATTCACACAGGCACCGGCTGTGTGGGCTCTTTCTCTCCTGGTAAGGAAGTGTTCCAAGCCCAATGCCCATTCTTACCTGGCCAAGTGGGGGTCAAAAGACTGCATGATGATGCCTGTCCCCCAACTCTTTGCTTTTGGCAGAAGACTGGGAAGGCAGAAGAAAGGTTTACTATGAAGAGAAACCAAGACTAGAAAATATCAGCAAGGAGTTCCCATTGGGGCTCAGCGGGTTAAGAACCTGACAAAGTGTCTGTGAGGATGCGGGTTCGATCCCTGGCCTTGCTCAGTGGGTTAAGGATCTGGCGTTGCCCTGAGCTGTGATGTAGGTCGCAGACATGGCTCGGATCTGGCGTGGCCATGGCTGTGGTGTAGGCTGGCAGCTGTAGCTCCAATTCAACCCCTAGCCTGGGAACTTCCATATGCTGGGTGGGTGCAGCCCTATAAAGGTTTAAAAGAAAAAAAAAAAAGAAAAAGAAAGTGTCAGCACACATCACAGGCACAGGAAGAGGGTGGCAAAGGCCATCAACACTGAATTCAAGGGGGTGGGTTACATTGGGAGGATGGGATTAACACATAGACACCACTATATAGAAAATACCTAACTAACAAGGACCTCCTGTGCACAGGGAGGTCGACTTAATGTTCTGTAATAACATTGGGAGAAAATAGGAACCTATATGGGAGAAAAGAATGGATATATGTGTATGTGTCACGAGACATGTTTCTACAGTATTTTCTCAGCCTCTCTGCTGAAAACTCCATCTTGTCCTGCTTTACTTTACCCCATCTTCCTGCTTGAAAAACAGTTGCAGTGACAGTGAATGACTTAAAAACAAAGACCTAAAGGCATAAATTATCTGTGTGGTCAGCTGAATGAGGACATAATGCGTTGGCCGGACCTGTGCAGATTGGCACGCCGTTTGCACAGTATGATACGTCCTCTTCAGAATAAAAGAGGAGCCCCATAGCCCCAAGGGGTTTATGAGGGATCGTTAGCAGGATACCCATTAGCAAAGAAGAACTGAGGTGCAAACCTAGGCACACCAGGTTGCTGCAGATAGGCACGCTGCCTGCAGAAGCACAATAGTGATTCTCTAGATGCTATGCATAGATAGCAGACGCCAAACATCCCCAAATGCTAATGATTGTTAAATGCCTAAAGGTCAGAGTAAAAGCTTAATCGGCAACCGGCTCTGTGACTTTTAAAATAACTTAAAAAAAACCTATATCCTGCACCTACAACCCCCTTCTCACTTGACGCCATTCTAAAAAACACAATAAAAGCAGTGTGGTTTCTTGAGGCAGCGCTCTTGGTCCCTGTGTCTTGTTTTATGTTACCTTTTTTCCTTAAGTTCCACAGCACCCGTTCTTCAGCCCCATCCTGCTGAGCTGGTCTCGGCATATATGTAATAACTGATCCACTTGCCTGTAAACCTGAAGCTCATACAACACCATAAATCAACTATGCCCAGATAAAATTTAACTTAAACGAAAAAAACACTGAATTCTAGAGGATTTCAGTTACACTGAAATAATGACAGTAAGAGGCTAAAACTTCCAATGTTACTTACTCTGTATCAGGTACTGTTCTAAATATTTTATGGATATTAACTCCGTATAATTCCTGCAATAACTCCAAGAAGTAGATACACTTATTCCCATAATAATGTAGATGAGAAAACTGAGGCACACAAAGGAACCTGCCTAAGACGATGCAGCTAGTGAAGGGGCAGAGCCAGGCTTCAAACTGGCAATGTGCCTCCAGAGAATATGCTTTTAACCACTGTGCCACGGTGACTCTTGGGAAGACGAGCAACATGCTGCAGTCTGACCAAGACAGGACCAGGTCACCAAGATGGAAGAATGCTCCCAGGTCTGAGAAGTACAGAGATTGTGATGCCAAGGCGAAGACGCACACAACCATATACCAGTGAGGCTGGCGGTTGGACTAGGCATTGTGATGGTCACGAAGAAGCATTCTTAATATGTTCACATTTCCCTACAAATGCTTTATTAACTGATTATATAAATGTGATAGGGAGAAAACAGTGTAGATCAGATAAGTATTTTTTATTTTGTCTTTTTAGGGCTGCACCTGCAGCCTATGGAAGTTCCCAGCCCAGGGATCAAATCGGAGATGCAGCTGCCAGTCTACACCAGAGCCACAGCAACGCTGGATCCGCACCACATCGGTGACCTACACCACAGCTCATGGCAATGCCGGATCCTCAACCTACGGAGCGAAGCCAGGGATCGAATCCATGTCCTCATGGATACTGGTCAGGTTCATTACCGCTGAGCCACAATGGGAACTCCAGATAGGTCTCTTAAAACTCAGTTGAAAGCATTTTTTACTTTTTATGTACTGGTTTTGAAAAAATTCATTTTGAGTGAAGCATTTGATTACTCTTGCATTTTTTTTTCTTGTCTTTTTGCCTTTTCTAGGGCTGCTCCCGCGGCATATGGAGGTTCCCAGGCTAGGGGTCCAATCGGAGCTGTAGCCGCCAGCCTACACCACAGCCACAGCCACGTGGGATCTGAGCCGCATCTGCGACCTACTCCACAGCTCACGGCAACGCCGGATCCTTAACCCACTGAACAAGGCCAGGGATTGAACCTGCAACTTCACGGTTCCTAGTCAGATTCGTTAACCACTGCCTACTCTTTCATTTTTAAGAGTCTAATTGTTATGTCAATCTAGTGAGAGGTACATTGTGTTAATGTAAGAGCTTTGGAATTGGGCAAGAGACACACAATCACTTTAAGATTAGACCACAAGGATGTTGAGAACCCCTGGAAAGGAATTGTAAGACTTGAGTGCTCTAATCAGGGTTATTTGTAAATAAAGAAAAGTGCAAGAGTTCCCATCGTGGCTCAACGGAAATGAACCTGACTAGCATCCATGAGGACGCAGGTTCGATCCCTGGCCTCGCTCGGTGGGTTAAGAATCCAGCGTTGCCGTGAGCGGTGGTGTAGGTCACAGATGTGGCTTGGATCCCCATGTTGCTGTGGCTGTGGTGCAGGTCAGCAGCTACAACTCTGATTCAACCCCTAGCCTAGGAACCTCCATGTGGCAAGGGTGCAGCCCTAGAAAAGACCAAAAAATGTACAGCCCAATATCCCTCATAAGCAAGGGATGCAAATATCCCCTACATGATATTAACAGATTGAATGAAGAAATGTGTAAAAAAGTGATTGATTCATCATCACTATGTGGGTTTATTCCAGGAAGGCAAGGAAGTTTTGATTTTTGAAAAATCAATGTAGTACATTTAACAACTTAAAAAAAAAAACTAAGATCAATCGGTACCAAAAAAACTGAAAAATATTTGACACCCATTCACGATAAAATCTTTAGCAAACTAAGAATTAATCCTTTTGACCCGGGCTTAACTTGTGTTAGATGATGTAGGCATTTGACCATGATATGATATGGACTGAGGAAAACAAAATGAAACAAAATCTGCCTCCTCCAGATTTGATTTTTTTTTTTTTTTTGGCTTTTTAGGGCCACACCTTTGGCATATGGAGGTTCCGTTCCCAGGCTAGGGGTCGATTCAAAGCTATAGCACCTACGCCACAACCACAGCAAGTTAGGATCCAAGCCGCATCTGCGACCTAAACCACAGTTCATGGTAACACCGGATCCTTACCCCCTGAGCGAAGCCAGGGATTGAACCCGCAACCTCATGGTTACTAGCTGGATTCGTTTCCACTGTGCCACAACGGGAATGCCTGCCTCCAGATTCTTTTGACAGGTTTTTCTTGTCTATATGGGTTCACAACAGAGCCCCTGTACTACAGTGGAGGATATGAAGTCACCCCATTTTCACTCAAAGTTTACTGTAAGGGAAAGATCTCCTCAATCACTGAAAATCTAAAGAACCAATCGTTCTTTAGTCTTCAATTCTCCTTGCCTTCCTTTTCCATCATTCTTTGGCCCTGACCCAGGCTCCAGTTTCATTGCTTCCAATCATCATCATCAGCTCCCCTCCATCTCAGAAGCATCACACAGCCTTGATAAGTAGCATAATAAACTATACTGGGAGTTCCCTTCGTGGCACAGCGGTTAACAAACCTGACTAGCATCAATGAGGATGCAGGTTCGATCCCAAGTCTTGCTCAGTGGGTTAAGAATCCAGTGTTGCCATGAGCTGTGGTGTAGGTTGCAGACGCGGCTTGGATCCTGACTTGTTGTGGCTGTGGTGTAGACTGGCAGCTGTAGCTCCTGTTCGACCCCTAGCCTGGGAACTTCCACATGCCAGGAGTACCACCCTAGAAAGCAAAAAAAAAAAAAAAAAGAAAAGAAAAGATAAACTACAGTGTATGAAGTCATGTGCCTCTCAGACGTCTTCCTCCTTCAGGACTGCATTACTCATTCTCTCAGCTGCCTAGAGATTCAGCAGCCAGGTCTCTCTTGGACCTTGCTCCTGGCTGAAGACAGTCATCTGATGGAAAGTCATGCCCCCATCTCCAGGGGCAGCCCCCATCCCACAACTGGTAGATGTTGCTTCTAGGCCTGGCACTTTTGCATCAATGAGCAAATGCACTGAAGGGCTTGTCCACCTCCATGAAGACTAAGTGCAATTCACCAATTAGTAGAGTTAAGATGTGGAAGCCTATGTCAATCAGCAAATTTTACCCTCTCATGTCTGTGCTGGATGGTCCCCTTTCCTTCTACAGATCCACTCGCCGAACCTTTCTCTACTCTGCTCTGTGTGTCTTAGGAGGCTGGCCTGTGTATCCACCGGGCTCCCTAGCCTTCTGGCTTCTAGCTGGATTCAGCCAATGAGGGAACCACCGGAGAAGTTACGTGAAAGGCAGGAATGCAGCTGAGAACATGGGAATCTCCAAGCAAGTATTGGAGTTCCTGTAGTGGCTCAGTGGTTAACGAACCCAGCTAGTTTTCATGAAGATGCAGGTTCAATCCCTAGCCTGGAACCCTCCATATGCTGTGGGTGTGGCCCTAAAAAGACAAAAAAAATCCTTCGTCTTCAAAGCAAGTATTAACAGAGTAGGGACATGGGAGATACAGTCAAGGAGTCAATCAGAGAAATTTTTTAGGGATGATAAATTTTGCCATTTTTCTCTTATTTTCTGTTATCTCTGAGCAGTTATGACCCTAAATTAGATCCTGTCATCCTTCTCTACTAAGGCTGCAATCAGAAGATGTGTGCAATGAGGAGACAATTAAGGTACTGTTTGTAAGTTGTTGTTTTTTTTTTTTTTAATGGCTGTGCTCATGGCATATAGAAGTTCCTGGGCCAGGGACTGAATGCAAGCCACATCTACGGCAACACTGGATCCTTTAACCCACTGCATCCGGCCGGGGGTTGAACCTGCACCTCTGCAGTGACCTGAGCCACTGCAGTTGGATTCTTAACCTACTGCGCCACAGAGGGAACTCCAGACTGTAGTATTTAAAACCAGATCAATATTGGAGTTCCCCCTGTGGCATAGTGGGTTAAGGATCTGGCATTGCCACAGCTGTAGCATAGGTGACAGCTGCAGCTTGAATTCAATCCCTAGCCCGGGAACCTCCATATGCTGCAGGCATGGCACAAACACAAAACAAAACCCCAAAACCAGATTAATGTTAAAGGTTACATATTTAAGATAATTTACCTCTCAGATGCACAAATTTAAGGTATAAGCTCTCATTTATTTGTTAACTCAACAAATATTTATCAAGTATCTGTTATGTTTCCAGCAATATTCTAGGCACTAAGGTAGAGAATATCCAAATATCCCTATCCTCATGGGAGCTTATATTCTATATAGATGGAGGAGAATAACATTCTACTCAGGCTTGAAGGGGACAACCTTGCCGAAGAGTTTAAAGTGTTTGGGGACATTTTTTTTTTTTTTGCCTTTTCTAGGGCCGCTCCCACAGCATATGGAGATTCCCAGGCTAGGGGTCGAATCGGAGCTGTAGCCACCAGCCTACGCCAGAGCCACAGCATCGCAGGATCTGAGCCGCGTCTGCGACCTACACCACAGCTCATGGCAACGCCAGATCCTTAACCCACTGAGCAAGGCCAGGGATTGAACCTGCACCTCATGGTTCCTAGTCGGATTCGTTAACCACTGCGCCACGACGGGAACTCCCGGAAAAATCTTATTAAAGGAAGCAACAGGGAAAGACCGTAACCAACACTCGCGTCTTACTCAACATTAGAGAGTTCCCATCAGAGAGGAATCCCGCCCATGTGCAGAATTAGCCAATCCTCACATTTTATTCAATCCCACAGCATTCATACTGAAGTGAAACTCTATAAATGAGATCAATGAGGAAAGGCCTTTAGGCATGAGCTGCCTTGCTGAGATAGGAGACAGTTCTTGCTGGAGAGAATCCTACAAATGTATTCGATTTCGGAAAGCCTTTAGACATGGCGGCACTGTTGCCAAGCATGAGAGAATTCATGCTGGAGAAACCGTGTGAAAACAGTGACTGCGGATGGGAGGGGTGTGTTCATCTCTTACTCAACATCAGAGATTTCCTATAATATGAATCTCATCTCTCTTCTTTTAACCAAACCTCACACTTTATTCGCCAGTAGTAGAGACAATATAAAATTCAAAATTCAAGTAATTATAAACCATAGGTTATTCCTGGCTTAGTGTGTGAAATTCCCATGGGAAGTAGACATTAAGAACACTGTTTTGGGGAGTTCCTGTTGTGGCTCTGCAGAAACGAACCTGACTAGTATCTATGAGGACACGAGTTCAAACCCTGGCCTCAATCAGTAGGTATCGAGCATTGGTGTGAGCTGTGGTGAAGGTCACAGACACAGCTCAGATCCCATGTGGCTGTGGGGTAGGCCGGCAGCTGTAGCTCTGATTGGACCCCTAGCCTGGGAACCTCCATGTGCCACGGGTGTGGCCGTTTAAAAAAAAAAAAAAACTGTTTTGCTACTGTATTGTTCCTATATTATTAATCAACGGGAAGTTCATACAGAAATAACTGAAACAGGCAGAAGTGTAAAAATAATCGCATAGTAAACAGTGGTACAGAACAAGTTAACTATTGCAAGCTATCTGGCAAAAACCACTGTTCAATTCTGATGAGAGTGACATCAACGTGGGAGGTGACGAGTGGAGCAAAATGACGAAGAGACAGACAGAGGGGGAGAGCGCCTTCTTTTCCGACAACAGCAGCTCGACTCATGCTGCATGCTCTCCTGCCCCATTCCCATCACAACTGTTATTATACGCTGGCTTATTATAGCATCTTTTGAGATCAAAAAGAGACCTTGAAAGTAGAATCAGCTTCAGTTAGCAGGAGGCTTCCTGCTTTGGAGTTTATCGTGGTGTACAGACTTCTCAGCTAATGGCCAGTGTCATCCCAAGAAGGAAGCTCTAACCTCTGGGCCAGTCTCATCGCAAGGTATGGCATAAAAATAATGAGGGATTCTAATAATAATTTTGTATTAGAAATACATAGAAAAAACATAGCCAAGGAACTGGCATCGTGTAAGTCCACGGTACATGTTATTATACACTGGCTCATTACAGCAGCTTGTGAGAACAGCAAGAGACCTTGAAGGTAGCATCAGCTTCAGTTAGTGAAAGTCCTCCTCCTTCGGGGTTTATCAGAGTGAACAGACTTCTCGGCTAATGGCCAGTGTCATCCATCCCAAGACGGAAGCCCTGACCTCTGGGCCACCAGCCAGCCATGGGATTGGCTTCATGCCACTCTTGGGGAGCCACGCACCAGTTCCCTGCCGTGGACGCCCACATGGTCTCTTCCAGCTCCACTCGCTGTCTCTCTCCTGCCTGCGGGAAATCCATCGGCAGGGGCAGCGGCAGAGAGAGCGGAGCGGGAGGCGAACACTTGCGACTGGCCTTCCCTTTCCTACAGGAACTCACGCCCTTCAGAGCACAATGTCATCCAGGCACTGCTTGTTGGACCCGTCCCCACCGTCACTGCAGGCGAGACTTCCAGCAAGAGGCAGGGACCCTCAGCAGAACCCTGCAGCACAGCAGGAAGGCGAGCTGGCTGGGCTGCTGCCCGGAGCGAGGGCTCAGGACCCCTGCTCCTCAGAGTGGGAAAGCACAGCAGGGCCCCCCGCGGGCTGCTCCTCAGGTCTGGGACCTCCCCGCCACCACCACCAAAGTGCCCTGCTGGGGACGGAGTCACCCTGGGTTCACAAGGCCCACCCCCTGGGACGGCTGAAACAGACTCTAGACCCGGCAGCCATCTGAGAATCTGTAGCCTCGGTGCCTCCAGGGCCCCCAAGATCACCCCCAGGCTTGATGATCCCCTAGAAGGACTCAGGACTCAAACCCGTGGTTGGGCCTTCTCAGAGTCCTGCGAGTCCCTCGGGGCTGTGACTTTTGACCGTGAGAGCAGACTCAGCAGAGGGCACAGGC
Organism: Phacochoerus africanus; assembly: GCF_016906955.1. NCBI lineage: Eukaryota > Metazoa > Chordata > Mammalia > Artiodactyla > Suidae > Phacochoerus > Phacochoerus africanus. Next base: position 43,376,845 of record NC_062560.1, on the reverse strand, counting down.
ACCTGGGCGAAGTGCAGGGGAATCCTCGTAAGACCCCCGTTCTCCCCTCCCAGCACACTCAGACGATGCCCAAGTCCCCCAGAAACGATGTGGGGCAACACCAGGGAAGTGCTGCTGGCCGGAGAAGCTCACGTGCCTGGGGGTCCAGAGAGTTCCCTGGGGACTGGACTCGAAGGCACGCAGCTTCCATGGGACGCACTTTAGCCACCCGGTCGGTCTACAGCCTCCGGGTATCAAACTAGTACAGGGGGGCCTGGGGCCTCAGACACACCAAAAAGATGCTCACCCTAAGTCACACTGCCAGCATGAACTACCTGGACACATGGAACAGCGACGCCTGGGATCCGGAATTATTCTAGCAGGCAGAAAATGCCAGGGCCTCAGCGGTGGTCTCCCAGGAGCTAGACAGGACCGGTCCTTCTGAGACAGGCTTTTCTTGGCAAAGGAAGGAAGGGCTTGAGTCACCGGGGCCTGCTGGGGTTACCCTTTCCAAAGCTTGTTGCCGGAATCAGAGGCCTAATGGCCTTTTCCAAAATGTTTTCACTTGGACAGGAGTGGGGATCCTGGGCAAGGGTGGCAAAGGGGAAGCCCACAGGGCAGGAAGGAGCAGCACTGGTTCCCCCCCACGGGGGAGAGGACAGCAGAAATGGCCACCCCTTCCCAGGTGCCTGCTGTGGGCCAAGTCCTGGGCTTGGAGCCCTAGAGCTGTTCCCTGGGGCAAACACCATGGCCGTCTGGGCACGTGGTCCTCAGTTAGGACCCTGGAAGAGGGACTGAGGCCCAAAGAGCCAGGAAGGAGTAGAGCCCAGCCTTCTCTTCCGTGGGCTGGTAGGTCCCAACACCCGGGCAGGGCACGGGCTGGAAGAACCCCTCTGCGGGTTGTGTGGTTCCTGGATGCCCCAGTCACACTACAAAACGTGGGCGCTGCACGAGCAGCCACCGCCTGCCTCGGCCAGCCTTCTTTCTGGGCAAGCGCTCATTCCTGCAGAATCAGGACACGGGGAGAGTCTGAGCAGGGCCAGAGACCGGTCTTTCTGCAGCTAGGGCCTTGTCTCCTGCCCTCGGGACACTAACTCCATACTAACTCTAGTAACCTTCTCCTGTCTCATGACAGTGGGGTCAGAAAAGGTTCTCAGGCGGCCTCTCCTCTGCAAAGAAATCGGTGAGGAGCTCTAAACCTGGCCATCCGTTACAATGGTACAGAGACGTCAGCAGGAGTTGGCGGAGGGACAAGGCCCCACTCACGTGGCTGACAGAAAACAGACTCTTCTCCGGGGACTTCCACACAAGCCTGGGATAGAATCGCTTCCCAGGAGACCTCCGGGTTGTCCATTTGGGCTGTGATGCACCCAACCAACCTGAGGAACATCAGCTGAACTCATGGGGGGAGAGGGGGAGAAAGGGAGCGAGCAGTATGTTCCAATGGAAGATTAATAACTCTATGCTGGATCCCCCGCCTCTCTCAACAGAGCTTGGCACGTGTTGGCTGTAGCTCAGAACGAACTGGGTGCACGGAGCCCAGAGCCTGCCATGTCCAGCCCGAGGAGTCCTGCTTGGTGACCAGGCAGGTATAACGCACACAGAGCACACACTTGACCTCTCTCCCCCAGACCCTGACAGGAGACAGAAAACGTTCCTCAAGGGCACTACAGGCCTTTTTAGCAGGCTGTGTTGCCACTGGCTGGCATCATCAGAGAAAGTTCTCCCCCGCTTTATTGTTTTCAAAAAACAAAAACAAATAATTTTCAAATTTGCATGGAAAGACAAAAGATGAAGAGCCAAAAAAAAAAAAAAAAAGAAAAAAAGAAAAAAAAATTTTTTTCCCAGTCTTTTTAGGGCTGCACCCACAGCATATGGGAGTTCCAAGGCTAGGGGTCAAATTGGAGCTGTAGTTGCTGGCCAACACCACAGCAATGTGGGATCTAAGCCACGTCTGTGCCCTCTACCACAGCTCACAACAATCCTGGATCCTTAATTCTCTGAGAGGGACCAGGGATCAAACCTGTGTCTTCGTGGATACTAGTTGGGTTTGTTACCACTGAGCCACAATAGGAACCCCCCAAAAAAATCTTAAGAAAGAAGAACAGAGCTGGAAGAATCACACTGCTTGACGTCAGGCTATACTACAAAGCTGTAGTGATCAAAACAGTATGGTACTGGCCCCCCCCAAACAGAGCGACTGAACAGAACAGACAGCCCAGAAATAAACCCCTGCACTTATGGTCAATCTATGACAAAAGAGGCCAGACTATACAATGGGGCAAAGACAGTCTCAATCAGTGCTGCTGGGAAAACTGGACAGCCACCTATTAAAAAATGAAGTTAGAACATTAATACCTTGGACAAAAATAAATTCAAAATGGATTAAAGACCTAAATCTAAGACCAGAGACCATGAAACTCCTAGAGCACAATAGGCAGAACATTCTTTGACATAAATTATAGCAGTATTTTTTTTTTGATCTTCTTCCTAAAGCAAAAGTAAATAAATGGAACCTAATTAAACTTATAAGGTTTTGCACAGGAAAGTCAACCATCAACATAATGAAAAGACAACCTACAGAATGGGAGAAAATACTTGAGAATGTTATGAATGATAAAGGGTTAACATACTACATATACAAACACCTTGTACAACTTAAAAAAGACCCAACTAACAAATGGGCAGCATAACTGAACAGACATTTTTCCAAGGAAGACATTCACATGACCAACAGGAACATGAAAAGATGCTCAACACTGCTAATGATCAGGAAATTCGAATCAACCAAGATGTGACCTCAGACCTGCCAGAACAGTTACTATCAAAAATACTACCCAAAGCAATCTACAGATTCAATGCAATCCCTATTATCCATGACACTTTTCACAGAACTAGAACAAACAATCCAAAGATTTATATGGAACCACAAAAGACCTAGAATTACCAAAGCAATTCTGAAGAACAAAATCCAAGCAGGAGGCATAACTCTCCCAGACTTCAGGCAATATTACAAAGCCACAGCCATTAAGACAGTGTGGTACTGGTACCAAAACAGACTTATAGACCAATGGAACAAAATAGAGAACCCAGAAATAAACCCAGACACCTATGGTCAATTAATCTTTGACAAAGGAGGCAAGAACATAAAATGGGAAAAAGTCTTTTCAGCAAGCATTGCTGGGAAACCTGGACAGCTGCATGCAAATCGATGAAACTAGAACATACCCTCACACCATGCACGAAAATAAACTCAAAATGGCTTAAAGACTAAACTATAAGACAAGACACCACCAAACTCCTGGAAGAGAACATAGGCAAAACATTCTATGACATCAACCTGACAAATGTTTTCTCAAGTCAGTCTCCCAAAGCCACAGAAATAAAACAATAAACCAATGGGACCTAATCAAGCTGACAAGATTTTGCACAGCAAAGGAAATCAAAAAGAAAACAAAAAGACAACTTACAGAATGGGTGAAAATAGTTTCAAATGATGCAACGGACAAGGGCGTAATCTCTAAAATACACAAGCAACTTATACAACTCAACAGCAAAAAAGCCAACAACCCAATGGAAAAATGGGCCAAAGACCTGAATAGACAGTTCTCCAAGGAAGATATACAGATGGCCAAAAAGCACATAAAAAATGCTCAACATCCCTGATCATTAGAGAAATGCCACGAGATACCACCTCACATCAGTCAGAATGGCCATCATTAATAAGTCCATAAGTAACAAGTGTTGAATAGGGTGTGAAGAAAAGGGAACCCTCCTGCACTGTTGGTGGGAATGTAAGCTGGTACAACCACTCAGGAAAACAGTATGGAGATACTTTAGAAATCTATACATAAAACTACCATGGAGGAGTTCCCGTTGTGGCGCAGTGGTTAACGAATCCGACTAGGAACCATGAGGTTGCGGGTTCGGTCCCTGCGCTTGCTCAGTGGGTTAACAATCCGGCGTTGCCGTGAGCTGTGGTGTAGGTTGCAGACGCGGCTCGGATCCCGCGTTGCTGTGGCTCTGGTGTAGGCCGGTGGCTGCAGCTCCGATTGGACCCCTAGCCTGGGAACCTCCATATGCCGCGGGAGCAGCCCAAGAAATAGCAAAAAAGAAAAAAAAAAAAAACCACTACCATACGACCCAGCAATCCTACTCTTGGGCATATATCCGGATAAAACTTTCCTTAAAAAAGACACATGCACCCGCATGTTCACTGCAGCTCTCTTCACAATAGCCAAGACATGGGAACAACTTAAATGTCCATCGACAGATGATTGAATTAGGAAGATGGGGTATATATACACAATGGATTACTGCTCAGCCATTAAAACAAAAACAATGAAATAATGCCATTTGTAGCAACATGGATGGAACTAGAGACTCACCCTGAGTGAAGTAAGTCAGAAAGAGAAAGACAAATACCATATGATATCACTGATATCTGGAGTCTAATATAAGGCACAAATGAACCTTTCCACAGAAAAGAAAATCATGGACTTGCAGAATAGACTTGTGGTTGCCAAGGGGAGGGAGTGGGGTGCTTGGGGAGCTTGGGGTTAATGCATGCAGACTGTTGCCTTTGGGATGGATTAGCAATGAGATCCTGCTGTGTAGCACTGGAAACTATGTCTAGTCACTTTTGATGGAGCATGATAATGAACAAAAATAGGATGTGTACTTGTATGTGTTACTGGGTCACCATGCTGTACAGTAGAAAAAAAATTGTATTGGGACAGTGGGAAAGAAAAAAATAAAAGAAAAAAATAAAATAAGAATAAATAAAATAGAGAAAAAAAGAAAAATTGTATTGGGGAAATAATTGTTTAAAAATAGAGAAGTATAAAAAAGAATTCAAAAATATTTAACCAATGAATGAAAACAGATTTTAAAAAAAGAATACAGACAACAAATAATGGTGAGGGTGTGAAGAAAAGGGAACCCTCAGGCACTGCTGGAAATGTAAATTGATGCAATCACTACGGAAAACAGAATGGAAGTTTCCCCAAACAGGAGAAATAGAACTACCATATTATCCAGCAATTCCACTGCTGAATATATATTTGAAAAAAAAAAAAAAGAAAAAGCAGGAATTCGAAAAGATATATGCACCCCTATGCTCATAGCAACATTATTTACAATTGCCAAGGTATGAAAGCAACCACAGTATCCATCACCAGATGAATGCATAAAGATGTACTACACACACACAGGACAACTACTCGGCCATTAACAACAAATTTTGCCATTTGCAATAACGTAGATGGACTTGGAGGACATTATGCTATGTTAAATTAAATCAGACAGGAGTTCCTGCTGTGGTACAACTGGGTCAGTGGTGTCTCTGCAGCATCAGGACACAGGTTTGATCCCTGGGTCCCACCCACACAATGGGTTAAAGGATCCCTTGTTCTAGTGTTGCTGCAGCTGCAGTGTAACAATTGCAGCTTGGATCTGATCCCTGGTCGAGGAACTACATGTGTGGCACGGCGGCCAAAAAAAGAAAATAAAAAGAAATCAGACAAAGACAAATACCACATGATAACACTTACAACATGGAATTTTTTAAATATAACAAACTAGTCAATATTACAAAAAAGCAGCAGACTCACAGTGAAAGAGAACTGGTGGTTACCAGCGGGGAGAGGGAAGGGGGATGGCAGAAGGGCAGCATAGGGATAGAGGATTAAGATGCACAAATAGGAGTTCCCGTCGTGGCGCAGTGGTTAACGAATTTGACTAGGAACCATGAGGTTGCGGGTTCGGTCCCTGGCCTTGCTCAGCGGGTTAAGGATCCGGCGTTGCCGTGAGCTGTGGTGTAGGTTGCAGACGCGGCTCGGATCCCGCGCTGCTGTGGCTCTGGCGTAGGCCGGTGGCTACAGCTCCGATTCAACCCCTAGCCTGGGAACCTCCATATGCCGCGGGAGCGGCCCAAGAAATAGCAACAACAACAAAAAAGACAAAAAAAAAAAAGCACAAATAACTATGTATAAAATAAGCTTCAAGGATATATTGTACAATATATAGCCAATACTTTATAATAGCTATAAATGGAGTATAACTTTTAAAAAATTGTGCATGACTATATACCTGTAACTTACATAATACTTATAGCAACTACACTTCAACTAAAAACATGTATAAATATATATTGATGATAAGCGTATTTTTTAAAAAGGCAAAAGCCAGATTATCCAAAGACACTCCCCCCCATCCCCCGCCCCAGGGTCCCAGAAACTGGAGTTCCTCCAACTACTTCAGGAGACTCGAGCATCAAAGTTTCTTCCTCTTCCATGATGAGATTGGCCCTCCGGCCCAGCTCCTAGCCTCTCCTGGCCACTTCCCAATAGAGCCTGACCCCTGCTCTCTGACCCCTGACCCGAGACAGAGCCCCCCCCCCCCCCACTGCCCGGCCACGCCCTCAAGATGGCCGCACCCATGTGCCGCTGTAGACTCGGCAGACGCCACTGCCGGTTTTCTTATTCTAAGATCTAAAGAAAAAGATGAGAACGTGGCTATCGGAGATGAAGGGGCAGGGCTCCCTCAGGGAGTGAAGCGACAATGTGTCCCGTGGCACAGGAGAATGAACTGGGAGATGGGGCTTCGGCCTCGGAAGCGTGAGCCCCTGTCGCTACAACAGTCCGCGCGGAGCCCACTCGCCTCCCGTTGCTGGAGGCACCTCCCCAGCTTGTCGCGGAAAATGGTCGCACACTTTTGTCGCCTCATCTAGCCTCGGCTGGAGCTACGTCAGAACCTTTGTCCCAGAAAGGCGCCACGTTGCTTATTGGCAGCGACATCCCCACACCCTGGTCCTGCGCGTGCGCAGCACTCGGGCTCCCAGGTCACAGCAGAGCGGAAGTGCTCTGCTGACCCCGAGGGCGGCGCAAGTGGACGCTAGCCATTTTTCACCCGGAGACCTCGGGTTCCCGGTAGTGGCGTAAGAGGAAGGCGGAGTTGGGGTTGGGCTCCCTGGGGAGGTTGGAGGGGCGAGGAGTACTGAGCTGGTGCACCCGGGGGGGGGGGGGGGGGGGGGGGGCGAGCTGCTGGGGTCTGTCCAGTGACTGATTTACTCCGTGTGTAATAAATGCCAGGCACCTACAGCACCAGTTTTGTTACACATTAGTCTTCGTCCCATTAGTTGCCCTGTGAGTTGGTACCACAGTCTGTTCATTTTATAAAGAGAAAGCAAGAACAGAAAGGCTCGAACACCTGTCCAAAGTCACACAGTAAACCTGAAGCATCTTTTTGATGTCAGAGTTGCTCCAAGTCTTTGCTCAAAACCTGCCAACCCCCACCTTTGGCCGGAGTTAACCAAAATCTTCAAGGATCCAGAGATAAGGAAGCTGCAAACAAACCCAGATGGAATCAGCTGGGACCAAAAAGGCAGCAAATCTGACCTCCCACAGACCCTGAGTCTCATTATATGCTGATTTTACATTAGCATATTAAATGACACACCTGCCAGTGGTGGCTAGGACTACCTTAAGGACCAAAAGAAACAAAAACAAGGAGTTCCCGTCATGGTGCAGCAGAAACGAATTCGACTAGGAACCATGAGGTTGCGGCTTCGATCCCTGACCTTGCTCAGTTGCTTAAGGATCTGGCATTGCCCTGAGCTATGGTGTAGGTCACAGATGAGGCTCCGATTTGGCGTTGTTGTGGCTCTGGGGTAGCCCAGCAGATACAGCTCCAAATAGACCCCTAGCCTGGGAACCTCCATATGCCGCAGGAGCGGCTCAAGAAAAAAAAAAAAAAAAAAAAAGGAGGTGGCATCCCCACTCCCTTGCCAAAAGCACTGACCTTTCCCCGGTAGACTCATGCATAAGCCTCCCCAGTATTAGGCTCACTTCTCCTCCCCTTGTTCTCTGCTCTTTAAAATTAAATCCCTCTCACCAGGTGGGCAAAAAGTTGAGCAATGAACTTTGTTCCTGCTTCTTCACCCTTTGGCCACTGAATAAAGCTTTTGTTCTATGGTGTCAGCTTCAGTTTGGTCGTAAGCTGCTCCAACCCGAATGGAAAAAGCACCCTCCCCTGCTGAGGCAAATAGCCTAGGTGAGGCTAGGGCCTTAGGAGGGTCCACATGACTTATTTCATAGCATATAGCACTTATGTCTTTTGAACATACCCTACATTTATTTATCAGCTTTGGTTGGTTACTGTCGCTCTCTTTCCTTCATAGCTCTGATTAGGGAATTCTTATTTTTTCACTGGTGCATCCAATACGCAGAACAACAGAACAAACTCATAGTAGGTACTCACCTTTTATACTGAAATAAATAAAAGCTGCAGAGCCAGCAGTTAAGTTTGGTTTCAGAGCCTGGACTCTCAGCGAAATAAAGCAGTTGTAGCTCTTTGGGGATAATTGAGCTCTTACCAAATGTTAGCGCTTAAACCCAGAATGAAGCACCATGCCCCCTTGTGTCAAGTAAAAGATTTGGGTTTGTCTCACCTTGGCTCCATGATAGAGTCGGCTAATAACATCTCCCATGTGGTCAGTGCCTTTCCAAGGTCTGAGTCCATAAACGAGACCACTGCTCACCAGCTTGACTCCAGCTTATCTGCCATGGGCTGCCTTAGTCTACAGAAAACCTGGTCTGAGGCCTCAGAGGTAGGTGAGTTCGCCGGGTCAGAGGCTGAAATGATAGTCACAGCAGAGATGTGTTTGGCTCTGAATCCTTTGGTCCTGCCTCCTTAGGACTAAGCCAGCTCCTCTGAGGGGAGTTGCAGGAGAAGCCTCAGCCCGGATCCCAGACCCCAGAGCAGTGAGGGGAGGCTCGCGGGAGTGCAAGTCCTAGAAAAGCTGCATCTGCGGTGGTCCCTGTCCTTTCTTCCCGAGAGAGAGCAAGGCAGGCATGGTGACCCAACTTCCAGCCACCACGAAGGACTAGGTGACAAAGGGCAATTGACCCCCTGTTGGAGGAGACAGAAAGTTACCGGTGTTCGGAGAGGTACGAGGGCCTGAAAGGGCAGGATCAGGCTGGGAAAGACCACTGCCACTGTTGTTAATCCAACCAAATTGCGCCTGGTTGCCAAATCTACTGATGCTGGGTTGTCGTGAAGGAAAGTGAAGCGTTTTATTGCAGGGTGGCTCCGAGCAAAGACTCCAGGGAGCCAGTGCTCAAAAGACCTACTAACCTCCTCCTGGGAAAGGTTTTTAAAGACAGGCTGAGGGCGGGGGATTGTGGGATGCATGATCAGCTGGTGAGCATTCTTCAGATTGGCTGGTGGTGAGGTAATCAGCCATCAACATCATCAATTTGCTGGTTCCAGCCGGTCTGGGGTCTACCTGCTTGTGGGCAGCATACAGTTAACTTCTTCCACCTGGTGGGGGTATTTCAGTCTCCGCAAAACAGCTCCAAGGACATGGCTCAGGATACTATCTATATAGTACTTGAGAAGGAAATAAAAGGCCCTGACTTTTAGTTTAATGGCTAAACTATTATTATTTTGTCTTGCTTGACTGCTTTCCTTTGTTTCTGCATTGTCTCATCTCTCTGATTGAATTTATTCTTGGGAACTCAGGGAAGGCCTAGGAGGCTGAGTTTTTCTACAAACAAGAGGCAAGCTGAGCACATGGGGGGGATCTGTCCCATGGGATCTTGCTCAGTTATAATCTCAAGAAACATTCCCCCTCTGCTGAAACACGTGTGTGCACACGTTATGCTTTTCTTGCTTGCCATGAACTATTTCTGGAGTTAGGTCCATCCTATAATATGAACGTTATTCCTTCTTTAGCAGAAATGTTGGGCCTCCCTCCACCGTAACTAACGTGCAGAAAAGTTTCCGGTTTTTGTTTTGTTTTGTAGTTTGGAGAATTTATTTATTTTGGCCATGCCCACAGCATATGGCAGTTCCCAGGACAGGGATCGAACCTGTGCTACCACAGCAGCCAACCAAGCCACTGCAGTGACGACAGTGGATCCTTAACTCGCTGCGCCACAAGAGAACTCCCCTGCTGCCCCATTTCGATGCTACTGTAAAGTGGGCCTGAGAACATGACTCACTGAGCTACATGGTGCTGAGCCCTGTGTCCTGATTCGAAGGCAGGATTGCTACAGCAGCCATGGTGCTCAAAAGCTCCTTGCTGAAACTCTGGTTTGAAAAGTGCCAAACAAGGAAGAGCCTGGTCATCCGATGGACTGACATGCTGGGAAATAGTCCTGGGGAGGGACCAGGGTGCGGGTGGGCCAGCGAAGGGCAGAGGAGCAGGGGGCAAGGTCAGTGGTTTCCAGCTCCACGTGGAACTAACTGAGCAGTGCTGGGCTCTTCACCCGCCTCCGCCACTGCCTGCCGTCCACACCGCGCTCAGCGCTGGTGGGTCCCCTTCCTCCAAACCACAGCCAGACGGCCCTGCTCTCCAGACTTGGCTCGGGGTCTGTCACCTCCAGGGCTCAGTGGGACAATACGTGATTTGGAACAATTTCTCTCTTTTATTCGAGAATATTACCAAAACTGAGAAAATGCAAGTAGACAGAAGAGGAAAGGTGACGCCAGCCCTCGAAGGCAAGCAGTGTCAGCATTTTCATAACCGTCCTTCCTCAGCACACGCGTGTTGCTTAGCAAAGGAGATCCTGCTGCCCTTGCTTTCCTGTGAACTGCTTTGAAATAGGTTAAGAAATGAGAACAGGATTTTCACTTTTTTTTCCCCCCCATGGCCACAGTCGCAGCACGTGGAACAGGGATTGAACACGAGCCACAGCTGTGGAGCTGCGGCACTGCCTGATCCTTGAACCCGCTGCACAGGGTCGGGCCTCAAACCCACGCCTCCACAGCGCCCCGAGCCGCTGCAGTCAGGGTCGTGACCCACTGTGCCACAGCGGGAACTCCTCCATTGCATTTCCAAAGCCCATGTAGCATTTCCCATGTTATGTGTCTTAGTTTTGGGCCGAGTCCCATTTTGCTAGAGGTTTAGTTGCTTCCAGATTGGTGAATAGTTAACAAACCTGTGCCCACTTATGGCTGCTTTTCGATGATAAATTTCCAGGCATAAAATTCTCGAGGGAAAGGAGGCATCAGGTTGTTAACGGCTTCTGATTAGGTGTCTCTAAATACAAGTCACACGTCTGTCCAGCAAGAGAAAATAAATTCATGTGCAAAGCTCCCAGGGGAACAGGTGGCAGCTACCGGGCAGTTTCCAGGTCCTTCTCCCCGGGGCCCGGGTGATGGCGGTTAGGCTGGGGACGTGGCCTCACAGCCGTGTGCACTGATGCCCACCCTCCTGCTGCTTCTGCCTCCGTAGATCGTCATCCTTTGCGTGGGTGGAACGGGTTGGCCATGTCCCAGGTGAGTTCCTGATGGCCCCTCTACTTCGTTCCCAGTGAATTGGAGTCAGCAATTAGGAGATTATATTGCAAACCTGAAAATGTGTTAGTCCCCTCGGCTCTGGCTGGTCTCTATTCAGTCTATAATCTACCTCAGGTGCTCCAATCCTTCCCCTCCCCACCGGGGAAAAAAGAAAAAGGAGCTCCCGTCCTGGCTTAGTGGTAACAAACCCAACTACTGTCCATAAGAACGCAGGTTCGATCCCTGGCTCTGCTCGGTGTGTTAAGGATCCAGCGTTGCCGTGAGGTCGCAGAAGTGGCTCGGATCTGGCTGGCTGTGGCTGTGGCCGGCAGCTGCAGCTCCAATTCGAGCTCTCTCCCCAGTTTTGGTTTTTTTTTTTTTTTTTTTTTTTTTTACTTTTTAGGGCTGCACCCGCTGCATATGGAAGTTCGAACTGGAGCTGCAGCTGTCAGCCTACACCACAGCCACAACATGGCAACACTGGATCTGAGCCTCATCCGCAGCCTACGCTGCAGCTTGTGGCAACGCTGGGTCCTTAACCCACTGAGTGAGGCCAGGGATTGAACCTGCATCCTCATGGATACCAGTCAGGTTCTTAACCCACTGAGCCACAATGGGAACTCCTTTTTAAAAAAATTTTATGTTTGCACCTTGGACAAATGGAAGTTCCTGGACCAGGGATGGAGCCCACACCTCAGCAGTGACCCAAGCCACTGCAGTTGGATTCTTACCACACTGTGCCACTATGGGAACTCCCCTCCCCCAATTTTTTAAATTAAAGTATAGGTGATTTACAGTGTTTTGTCAATTTCTGCCATACAGCATAGTGATCCAGTCACACATACACACACACGCGCATTTTTTTTCATATTGTCTTCCATCAGGTTCTATCCCAAGAGATTGGCTATAGTTCCCTGTGCTGTATAGACAACCAGAATGTCTCCTGACATTGCCAAATGTCTCCAAAGGAACAAAATTACCCAAGGTTTCAAACCCGTGATCTACCCCATTTACAAAAATGGACACATGATGGAGTTCCTGATGTGGTGCAAGGGGACTGGTCATGTCTCTGCAGCTCAAGAACACAGGCTCAATCCCCAGCCTGGCACAGTGGGTTAAAAGATCTGGCATTGCACAGCTGTGGCATAGGTTGTAGCTGCAGTTTGGATCTTATCCCCAGCCCAGGAACTCCATAAGGCTGAGGGGTGGCAAAAAAAAAAAAAAAAGGCCACATGATATTGTATTGGATGGAAATACCATTTGTTATTTCCCTTTTTCCTACTGATGTACATTTAGGATATTTCTAGTCTTTTCCTACCATAAGCAACATAGCAGTGAATTATTCATGTGCATTCCAGTTGCATGCATATATCTTTTTAGAAGTGACATTTCTAGGTCAGTGGCTACATGCATCTTGAATTTTAAGATTGCTAAATTGTCCTCCAAATAGCATGTAGTGATTTGCACTCCTAGCTGCAGTATGATGCCTTTTCCCATAAACAGGCAGTCACAGTGATTTTTGCCATTGTGAGAGAAAAGAGTGGTGCATTTTAATTTGCATCTTTTGAATCAAGTCTTTTCATATTTGTAAATGTCAGTTGTATTTTTTTCCTTTTCAATGTTTATTCTAAGTTGTTTGCCCATTTTTCTCTTTGGTATGGAAATCCTTTGATTGCGGATTGCTAGTTCTTTATGTTAACTTAATAAGTAAATTACACCTCTGTCATGTATGCTGTAAATATTTTTTCATGGTTTGTCATTCGACTAGGCTTATGTATCTTGGAGAGCAGACACTTAAATTTTTTAAAATGTGGTCTAATTTCACAGTCTTTAGCATCTTCTAGATTTCATGCATTGCTTCGAAAGGCTTCTGTGAGGCAAAATTATAAAAATGTCATTTCAGGGATGTGGAAAAGGAATGGTTAGTAAATGAAGGTGGCACAATTGAGTTTCCATCGGGATGGATTGGAAACAGAGCTAGAATCTTCCACATCATATAAAAAGTAAAATGATATTTGTCTTTCTCATATGGTTATCATTTATATGTGGAATGTCATAAAAATGATACGAAAGAACTTAATCATAAAACGGAAACTCACATATTTCAAAACCAATCTTATGGTTACTATAGGAGAAACCACTGGGGGGAGAGGGAAGAACTGGGAGGGTGGGAAGAACAAGTACACGCTGCTGTATAAAATGGATGATTAGGAGTTCCCGTCGTGGCTCCGTGGTTAACGAATCTGACTAGGAACCATGAGGTTGCGGGTTCAACCCCTGGCCTTGCTCAGTGGGTTAAGGATCTGGCGTTGCGGTGAGCTGTGGTGTAGGTTGCAGACGCGGCTCGGATCCAGCGTTGCTGTGGCTGTGGCGTAGGCTGGTGGCTACAGCTCCGATTCGACCCCTAGCCTGGGAACCTCCATATGCCACGGGAGCGGCCCTAGAAAAGGCAGAAAGACAAAAAAATGAAAAAAATAATAAAATGGATGATTAACGGGAAGCTACTGTATAGCACAGGAAAATCTATCCAGTAGTTTGTAATAACCTATATGGGAAAAAAAATGGATATATGTACATGTACGACTGATTCACTTTGCTATACACCTGAAACTAATACAACATTGCCAGTCAACTCTACTCCAATAAAATTTAAAAAAAATTTAAAAAGTAAAATACCAGATTGATTAAAGAACTACAGACATATTTGAGAAACTACATGAAAATTTAGAAGTATATTTGTATTACCTTGCTCAGTGCAAGAAATATATGTGTATATTTATTTATGGGTATATGTTTGCATGTAGGTAGTTTATTCGAAAAAATGGGGGCCAGGAGGCAGGAATATCAGCAGGAGGGGGTGAAACAGGGAAGGAGGGAAAACCAATCCAAGGATATATTACTGAGTTAGCCGTCATGGAGGAGCCTTAAAACATGCTTTCCAGTAGACAAAAAGGGTTAACATCTATCTGCTGATTTCCCTTCACCAGTGGTCAAGGGTTGGAGTTCCTGTCGTGGCTCAGTGGCAATGAATCTGACTGGTATCCATGAGGACGCAGATTTGATCCCTGGCCTCGCTCAGTAGGTTAAGGATCTGGCGTTTCTGTGAGTTGTGGTGTAGGTTGCAGACATGGCTTGGATCCGGCGTTGCTGTGGCTGTGGTGTAGGCCAGCAGCTGTAGCTCCGATTCAACCCCTAGCCTGGGCACCTCCATATGCCGCGGGCGTAGCCCCAAAAACAAGCAAACAAAAATGAACCCGGTTCTCTAGTCTTAAGATACAGGAAGGGTAAACACCTTTATGGCATTTTTTCCTTATAGATTGCCTGTACTATCTTTCTATTTATCATATTTTTGGTCTTCTTTTGGATCATGATTGCAGAACCTAGAAATATTTTAAATGAAGATGCAAAACCCAGAAACGACAGAAAGAATGACTGTCAGATTAGCCTGCATTAAAATATTAAAATCTGTGCAGTCAAAAGGCATTTGAGGCTGAGAGAAAATACATGCAGTGCATATGATACACAGAAGATTTTACATACAGAAAATGAGGACTAAGGATACAAAAAGACCAAAAATAGGATAGAAAGGCCAGGGATTGAATCTGCATCCTCATGGTTCCTAGTCGGGTTCATTATCACTGAGCCCCGACGGGAACTCTTATGGTCCTGTGTTTTGATTCACGGTTGGATAACGAGCAGGGTCGGTCATGACTGAGCAGCTGTGTCTGTTCTACATCCGCATCCCCTTCGAAGCCTTCTCTGTCAGCCCCAAGCAGAACCGATGTCTTCCTCTTCTGGGTTCCCTGCCCTGCCCCCGTCATTGCCCCTGGATGTCAGCTCTCCCTCTGTCCCTCCTATATTGAGTTTGTAAGAGGTGTTTTTCTCCTCTAGGAGACTGCAGCTCCTTCAGTTCAGGAGGTGTCTGTCTTTATTAATCTTTACATCCTCAGAACTTCCCAGCTTGGTCTCTAGTCAATAAATGTGCTGGAAGAATGGATTTCCAGAGTAAGATATTTCTAACACTTGATCTTTTTGTCTGTAGGGTTTCAAATACTTTTAGTTACATAAGCAGCCTACATACTATACCAGGTCAAGTTGCGGATGATGAACAGCCTAAGAATTACACAGAGAAAGGCAATGTTGTATCTAAAAATGTGTGTGGCAGAAACCAGACTGCATGGATTTTAACCCCCAATTCCTGGGTGACCCCGGGCAGGTGACCTGACACTCTGTGAGCCTTCCTGTCCTCATCTGTCAGGGTTCTCCTGAGTGGTAGGGAGGGAGGCTCGAAATCTTTCTACATGTGCAGCACTTGGGCTAGGCACAGAGTGGGCACCTGATGTGACATCCTGTCCATCCCTGAGCCGATAACTGGGCTAAAGAGGAATGTGCTGTTGCAGGAAACGTCAGCCTTCAGGGACGTGTTTGTGAACTTCACCTTGGAGGAGTGGCAGCAGCTGGATGCCGCTCAGAAGACCCTCTACAGGGATGTCACGCTGGAGAACTACAGCCACCTGCTCTCCGTGGGTGAGGGACCCACCACAGGGTGACGGGGCGCAGCCCCTCGCGTCTCCCTCTCGGCTGCGCCTTGCTCAGGGCCGTGTGGGCCCCAGATGAGTCGGGCCTCAGGCTCACTGTCAACACTGCCCCCTGCTCGGGATGCTCCGCACGCACGGAGGGCCGGCTAGCTGTGCTCAGGGCCAGCCCCCGAGGCCAGCCCACCTCCGCCCTGCAAGGATGGGTCCCCGGTGCCGGAATGCCTCAGGCGTTAGTAACGAGGTCCTGTGTCCCTTCCCCTCAACAGGATACCTCGTGGCCCAGCCAGAGGGGATCTTCAGCTTGGGACAAGCAGAGGGGGGCGGGAAGGCAGATGGAGAAGCCCCAACGCGGAGCGGACCAGGTGAGCGGGCACCGGGCCAGTCAGGCCGGGGCAAGGGGACCTGGTGGGCCAGCCAGAGCTTGGCCTCGGGGGCGTGCCCGGGAGCTCTTCTCAGAAAGCCCAGACTTGGGCACAAGACCCGGGTCGGATGGAACGAGCCCTGTAACACCCACATGATGACTCACCTGTCGCCCCTCTGCAGCCCCTTGTTCTACCCCTTTCCTCACCTGTAAAACTTAGCTGATAATCTATGTCATAGGATTTGGTTACAGAGTAAAGAACTATGGAGACATTTACTTTTATAAAACACAGAGATATTAAAATCACCGGATACCCATTCTTAAGATGCAAAATATAAGGGAGTTCCCGTCGTGGAGCAGCAGAAACAAATCCAACTAGGAACCATGAGATTTTGGGTTCCATCCCTGGCCTCGCTCAGTGGGTTAAGGGTTAAGGATCTGGCGTTGCTGTGAGCTGTGGTGTAGGTCGTAGACGCGGCTCGGATCCCCTGTGGCTGTGGCTCTGGCGTAGGGTGGTGACTACAGCTCCCACTCGACCCCTAGCCTGGGAACCTCCATATGCCACGGGTGTGGCCCTTATAAAAAAAAAAAAGATGCAAAATAGATACTCAAAACCATACACTCAGACGATCACATGGAAAAGGAATAGGCGGGAGTTCCCGTCGTGGCGCAGTGGTTAACGAATCCGACTAGAAACCATGAGGTTGCGGGTTCCGTCCCTGGCCTTGCTCAGTGGGTTAACGATCTGGCGTTGCCGTGAGCTGTGGTGTAGGCTGCAGACGCGGTTCGGGTCCCGTGTTGCTGTGGCTCTGGCGTAGGCCGGTGGCTACAGCTCCGATTAGACCCCTAGCCTGGGAACCTCCACATGCCGCGGAAGCGGCCCAAAGAAATAGCAAAAAGACAAAAAAAAAGCAAAGAAATAGGCAATATGTATACGTATGTAAAAATGGGGTCATTTTAAGAGAACGACGTCTAATATATTAAAGACAAAGCTAAATGGGAAAATGGATGGGAAGACAAAATCAAATATGCACAAATTTAAACAATTGGAGTTCCCGTCGTGGCGCAGCGGAAAGGAATCTGACTAGGCACCATGAGGTTGCGGGTTCAATCCCTGGCCCGGATCAGTGGGTTAAGGATCCAGTGTTGCTGTGAGCTGTGGTGTAGGTCACAGATGTAGCTTGGATCCAGCATTACTGTGGCTGTGGCGTAGGCTGGCAGCTGTAGCTCCAATTTGACCCCTAGCCTAGGACCCTCCATATGCCTCGCGGTGCAGCCCTAAAAAAGCAAAAAACAAAAAAACAAAAAAACAAACCAATTAATTTTATTGGTAGTTTCTAGAGACTACATACAAAAAAATCAATAGTCCTACCACCCGAGTGATGATCTGGATAATCTGTTTAATAATTTGGTGTATTTCCTTCCTAGCTTTTTGTTCTATGTATCTACCTATACACAAACACCTAAAAGATACAAATAGAAAATAAATATATATGTATACATTTGTATGTGAATATAATTTCACTCAGCATAAAACTGCTATCTCTCTGCCACCCAGAATCACTGATATAATGGTGCATATCCAACCTTGATGTATTTTTTTTTTACAATGTAAATCATGTGGTACATTTTTTATAATGTTTTTTCACGTAGTCAATTACCATGAACATTTCCCCAAATCCTAAAACATAAGAAAAGGTAATTTTTAGTTGGTGCATACTATTCTACCTTACTGATATGTCAGTTTTTACTCAATTGACTATTCGATATTCAATTTCATTTTCGTTTAAATAATATTTCATGAAGGGAGACAATCTGAAAATTAAAAATCTCATTAACTCACAAAATGTGGCAGAAAATGATTATTCTTAAAGATTAACTTGGAAGCCACATTCCTAAGTGAGGTGTGTCAAAGCTACCATATGCCTTTTCTGTAAAGGGTTTGCATTTCTGCCCTAAAGGTGTTGATGAGTAACTGTAAGATCTCCTGTTTGAGCTCCTCTGTTTCAGGAATCATGACGATTCAGCCTCCCTCACACCACCTAAGGGAACAGTTTTTCCGTTTAAGAAATAAACTGGGATTTTGCCCTCATTAGAATGAAAAATCTTATGCTTTTTATTGTTCTTTCAGAAATGTCATACTGTACTCCACAATGAACATAGCTTAATGTTATGACTGAGTGCTTGTCTGAAACCTCTGTACCGTTCCCGCAAAATGCATGGTATAGAATATGGAATATATTTCTCTCATAATTTCTAACAGTTTTCTCAACTCATTAAGTTCTTAAGTTGTTCCCGCAGCGTAAATAACAGGCAATGACATTTAAATTCTTTCTAAAGTCTTTCCCACATCAATATATTCATAATTTTGCCACTTTTGAATTCTCTGAGGTACAGTTCTCCACTCGTGTGTACGGATTCTGGGTGAAAAATTGATCGCATTTATTATATGCTTCTGGAATTATGCTTTTGGGCTGTTTAAGTTAAATGAACATTAGATAGTTTGTGAAGAGTTTTTGACATTCTTAATATTTATAAGGTTACTACCCAGGATGAATTGATATATATAATGAGGTATAATTAGTAAATTATCTCACTCTGAAGTATATTAATAGGTTTTATCTCCTGGGTGACTTTTTTGATGTTTAATTAGAGTTGACTTTCCACTGAAGGCTTTGCCACATTCTCTGCATTCATAAGGTTTCTCTCCTGTATGAGTTCTGTGATGTACAATGAGAGCTGATTTCACACTGAAGGCCTTCCCACATTCACTACATTCGTAGGGTTTTTCTCCTGTATGAATTCGCTGGTGCTTGATGAGAGTTGACTTCCTACTGAATGCTTTCCTACAGTCACTGCATTCATAGGGTCTCTCTCCTGTATGAATTCTCTGATGTTTAATCAGTGGTGACTTTTCACTGAAGGCTTTCCCACATTCATTGCACTGATAGGGTTTTTCTCCTGTATGCGTTCTCTGATGTACAGTAAGGGTTGACTTCTCGCCAAATGCTTTTCCACATCGTCTGCATTCATAAGGTTTCTCTCCTGTATGAGTTCTATGGTGGACATAGAGATGTGATTTTCCACTGAAAGTCTTTCCACATATGCTGCATTCATAGGGTTTCTCTCCTGTATGAATTCTCTGGTGAACAGAAAGGTGTGACTTTCTCCTGAAGTCTCTTCCACATGTATTGCACTCATAAGGTTTCTCTCTTGCATGAGTTCTCTGATGTTTAGTGGGGGTAGGTGTCTCATCAAAAGCTTTCCCATGTTTATTGCACTCAGGTTTCTCACCCATATGAGTCCTTTGATGTATAAGGCTGGACTTAGCACATTTGATACCTTCATAAAATGCTTGCCTAATGTGTGTTTTTTCATGTCTAATAAGGTGATATGAACTCTTAAAAGCTTTTGCACATTCACCACATGCAAACGGTTTCTCTCCTGTATGAGTTCGCTGATGTTTAGTCAGAGTTGACTTCTGGATAAATGTTTTCCCACATTCGTTACATTCATAGGGCTTCTCCCCTGTATGAGTTCTCTGGTGTGCAATGAGGGTTGATTTCTGGCTAAAGGTTTTTGTGCATTCACAGCATTCATAAGGTTTCTCTCCGGTGTGAGTTCTCTGGTGTACAACAAGGTTTGCTTTCTGGATAAACACTTTTCCACATTCAGAACACTTATAGAGTTTCTCACCAGTTTGAGTTTGTGGACTTTTATTAAGGGCTTGCTTATGGTAGAGGGCTTTTCCGTGTTGATTAGGCTCAAAGATTTTCTCTCCAGGTTGAGCTTTATCAGGATAAGAAAGGAAGCATAATTGCCAATATGCCTTATATTCATCACCTTTCCTTCTTACATAGCTTCTGTTTTGACTAAGTTTAAATCATGTTTGGAACATTTTCCCCATGAATAATATTTAGGGTGTCTTTGTCTTATAGAAGCAAAGTCCGTACCTGGATAAGTGATTTTTCTGCACGTTCTGAATTCTTGGCCATTTCCATCCTTCAGTGTTTCATTGCCTTTGGATGCAGTCTGCCACAGAGGTTTGTCTTGGCGTTCTTTGTAGTTATCTATCTGGTCATCAGCTTGCCAGAATTCTAGGGGGGAAATGCAACAAATCATCAAATTTGTAAGTATTTCTACTATATTGTTATGGGATAAAATTAATTCATACATGCCCTGCTGTGAGCTCCTATTAATGGACCTGAACTGATGTGGATGAACCCACCTTATATTTCATCACCACCTCTACCTCCCCTGGCTATAAATACAGAGAAATGCTGGCCCATGTTTCACAAAAATAACTTTATACCCATTCACAAGCTCAAGACCAAGAAAAGAAATTTATTAGGTGTCAAAAGTGAAATGGGAATTTAAAGTGATGGGGTGAACAGAAAGTAAAGCTTGAGTATTTGCAGGGGAATCCAGACCAGAGGATACAAATATTTAGGAAATTGGAATGTAACTTGTAAGAACCAGAAGAGGGCATCCACTCTTGTTAAGTAGAAACCGGAAAGACTCCCCATTGGTCAAGGAAATTGGAAAGAAGGATGTTATATGTAAGAAATCAAATGCCTGGTTCTATAACTCAATGCACATGATTTTAAGTGTAATACAGAGCCCCCAAGCTGAGAAATTAAACTAAAAATTGATCCTGTTATTAGTAGGTTTCTAACAGTAATATATATATTCTTATGTTTTTATAGCTTAGGGCTCACAGGATGTCTAGGAGATGCCAATTATCATAGAGTTCACAGTAAAAAACAAACAACCTCACAAGGAAATGAACCATCATGGGAGAGAATCAGCAGTTACATTTAAAGATACTTCCATTCCTAGAACTGTAGCTGGGAGAACCATGTGGACTTCAAAACAAATATAGTTCAGCTATTCAAAGAAATAGGGTAAGAACTAGACTATGGGGGGGAAAAAACCAGGAAATTTATATATGGGCATCATTTTAAAAACTCTAAAGAGGCTGAGCAGTAGATAGAAGTTGAACTAGGTCACAGATAAAGACAGATTTAACAGACTAGATGACAGATCTTAAATCACCCAGAATGTAGCATGAAGAGCTAACAATGGAAATATGGTAAGAGAAATAGAGAGATGATAATGTCCAAAATAGGCTTGATAGAAAATCCAAATGGAAGACTAGAGAAAAAGGGAGAGTGGCAACATGACAAGAAATGGGTTAACCGAGCAATCCTGAGATTGCTCTACTTAGAAAGGCCTGCTTGCAAGGTTGGCCCTTGGCTGCCATGTGGGAATTTGGAGTTCAGGAATGTCCTCACCATTCCCTAACTGATAAGGCCGCTTGTACAAACAACATATAGAAAGAATATTTTCTTTCCTTCTCAGGGTCTGGAGTTTTGGTATGTTCCAGGAAGAATCTATGCATATGAAGATGCTGAGTCTCTAATGGGCTTCCCTAGGCATAAACATCACACACGTGATGTTGCATTTTCACTGCTGTGACAAGTGTGCCCTGAGTGACCCTAGAGGGGAGGGACAGAGCAAAAGGAACCCTGTACATGGAGTCCTCCAGATGCTGCTAGCGTCTTTTCCCCTTATGCTCTAGGTATATATCCTTACCACATTGCTGTAATAAGTCTTAGCTGTATACACAACTATATGCCGAGTCCTGGAAGTCATTCTGAGAATCTCTGAATGTGGCAGTGGTCTTGGGGAACCCCCAGTTTAGGTAACATTTGAAGAGACAATCACTGTTTTCCGGCATGGGAGAAAGGCATGTATGCTGCCCCTGAATGTCCCGAGTCCAGAGTGTGGTAAATAAAAGCATATCTGCACCTACACACAGTTCTGTATAACTGTAAGACTTTAAAGTTAGAAAGCATGCATTGCAAGCTACTATGGAGAAATTTCAAAAATCACCTATAAAGAAAAATTCGATCAACGATAACTGAATCACTTTGCTGTACAGCAGAAATGAATGCAGCACTGTAAATCAACTGTACTTCAACAAAAAAGAGATACAATTAGATCAACGCTAGATTTCATCAGCAAAAAGGATTAAAGGATATTTTCATAATCATGAGAGAAGCTGTCACCTTAAAACTCTATCCCCAGATAAATTACTGCAATGAAAGATGACAAAATAAAGATGTTTTTTGGACAAGAAAAGAAAGAATGTGCCGTACACAGAGCCTTCTGAGAATAATGCTTGGTACTTGAATTATTTAGGAGGAAAAGGACTGTGAAAGGCAGAAAGGCAAGTGGGAGAGTTAAAAAAAAAAAACAACCAAAACGTCCAGCAACGGCAGGGCAAAAGAGGTAAAGGAAAAGCAGGATATATAGAAAATACAATAAAAGAAGAAATGCAAATATAGTAATAGCACAATAAATATTAACCCTACTAATTATAGCCCAACCATATTAAACTGTACTTTTAAAAACCAGCTATGTGTGTTTTCAAAAGACAGCTGGAGCAAAATGAGAGAGAAATGTTGAAAAAAAAATCGTGACAAGAGATATACGTGGCACTTAATAACCAAAGGTAAACTGGTCAAACAATGCTTATGTTACACAAAACGGAATGACCTGGATGCCAAAAGCAAATGACAGAACATGAGATTATACAGCGATGTCACTTACATAGATGCAAAACTTAAATACACAAGGCAAAACTCTTAAATATACAAATATTCTATTTATCAGAGAAAAAGGTTATATATCTAGACATGTTAAAAATGTATACACTAAAAATATATATATATATACTCTACGATGTATTCCACTTATAAGTTATAGCAGAGAAATTCTGCAAATATGTACATGTACAAGAATGGCAACAAGATATTAAAAACAACCAAAGGCCCACCAATAGAGGCATGGGATAATGGACTGCAATCCTCAGAGTTGGCATGCTATATAGGAGTTAAAATGGATGAACTAAATCTAACACATTAGCATAGGTAAACTCAAAGGGTAAAACACTGAAGGAGTTTCCTGATGGCTCAGCAGGTTAAGGATCTGGTGTTGTCACTGCTATGGCTTGGGTTTGATCCCTGGCCCCAGAACTCCAAAAAAAAAAAAAAGTAACACTGAATACAGAAAGTTATAGAAAGACTCCTAAGGTTCTAAGTACTATCTAGTAAATTTACAAAAAGAATGCTATATTGATTACAGATGCAAATTTATGAAGTAAAAATACAAAAACATGGGTTAGAAGGATACTTGCCAAATTCATAATATTGTTTTTCTGGAGAAGGAATGAAGGACTCAGGAGAGGAAGAGGGAGGCTTCACCTTTATTTGCAAACCTCTACTTCTTTTACTGAAAAAAAGAAAACACCCAGAGTTCCCATCGTGGCTCAGTGGTTAATGAATCCGACTAGGAACCATGAGGTTGCGGGTTCAATCCCTGCACTTCCTCAGTGGGTTGGGGATCCTCGGTTGCCGTGAGCTGTGGTGTAGGTCGCAGACGAGGCTCGGATCCCGTGTTGCTGTGGCTCTGGTGTAGGCTGGCGGCTAAAGCTCCAATTAGACCCCTAGCCTGGCAACCTCCATATGCTGTGGGTGTGGCCCTAAAACAAACAAACAAACAAACAAACAAAAAAAATCATGGGGGGGACAAACAATACCCTACCACCAAATGACAAAAATCTTAGCATTTGCTAATTCTGGGGGGTAATTATAAGGGTATCTGTAATGACTATAATTTTCTATACTTTTCTGCAGTTTAAAAAGAAATGCCTTAAGGCAGGGCTCTCCATGGCTTCTGGAGAGGACCTTCCAGAAGGGTTAAATCCTCTTCCCCATAAAGGCAATGAAAATACTGGCAAAATTATCAAAATCTATCATCTCAGGACTTTGGAAATTAGCCAGAGGCATACAACAGAATAAAAAGCATTTATTTACGAAGAACCAGTGAACCTAAGAATAGCCCAGTCTGTGGTGTTTCACTTGGTACTGCTCACCCCTCCCCCACCTCCGCCCCAAACCCCTGGTTCCCCTACTCTGTGGTCCAGGAGCAGTGAAAACTGGCGTCCTCACAGCAACCCAAGGGGGCTCCACCCAAACCTCCATCACTACTTGACCTACCTGGGAGCTCAGCTCCAAGAAAGAAGGGACAGTATAGGGTAATTCCAATCCACAAGAAGAAATGAAGAGCAGCAGAAACGTTAAGACGGCGAGCCTGGCTCTGGCTGAAGTTTGAGAATGCAGACTTTGGAATGCTGCCTAGGTTGATAAAACGATTTTTGCCCGGGGCACTGAACACTTGATTTTCTTTTGGGTATCTAGATGCCTGACCATCTGACCATTAGAGGTTGATGTGCCTCTAGAGTGTGTGTGAGAGTGTGTGTGTTTGTGTGTGTGTCTGCACCTGCAACTTGAGACACTGCAGTGACAATGCTGGATGCTTAACCTGCCATGCCTCAAGGGATTTAATTCCCCGATGTGCCTATTTTTAGTGGGTTAGTGTGTCAATATGGAATCTCCCACAGACAAAGTGCAAAGGGCTCTCTAAAAGCTTTGCTTGCCACTTACCTGCAGCTGTCTAGCCCTGCAGCATCCCGGCTTTGCGTGAGAAAGGGGCAACTACCCCTGCAGGGATTTGTCTCCCAGCAATATTGGTGAACATGAACCCTCTATTAAGGCATGAGAGAAATGTCAGAAAGCATGAAATAAAGGGAAAAAATATTGTAAGTTTACAGATAGAAAAAAAATGATACCAAGTATCAATAATCAGAAGAGCTTCAGAGTGCTCAAAAGGAAAATTAAAATCAGAAGACAATGGGGCAATGCTTTCAAAAGTCTAAGGGAAAGAATATCCATCCAAGAACTCTACCCTATGCTCAAATCTCCATCTAGGATGAGGATATAACAAATGCTTTCAGATATTCAAAAATCTCAAAAAATTTACTTCCTGCGGACCTGCGTTCTTTCTTAGGAAAGTACTGGAAGAATGTGTTCCGGTGAAATGGGGAAGAAGACATGGCGTAGAGCCAGTGGGGAATCCAACAATGCAGAAAGTTGAGGGACTCCCCAGCAGGATGGTGAAGAGAGATGTCAGGATGGTGGCTGGACAAACAGGAATGAGGATAATCCAGCCAGAAGGGAGTGGCTGGAGGGCTCCCAACAAACTCAGGGCTATGACACTGATAAAACACTTGATAGATCTGGAAGCATTCAGAGTCACTCCAGACCCCTGGTCAGGGTGTTCAAGGTGAGCTGGTGATAAGGACATAGAGAAAGAAGCAAACTGAAACAAGATAATCCTAAAAGTTATGCAGAAAATGTAAATTAATCATATATCACTACATAGCTAAGCTGTCTGTAGTATTTATGCAGTCATTACACTATAAACAGTACTACTGATGGAAACCAAATGTATGGTATAATCACCCTGGGAACATGGGAGAACAAGAAGTCTTTGTATTCCAAAGAAGATACACAGATGGCCAACAGGCACACGAAGAGATACGCAACATCACTAACCATTGGGGGAATGCACATCAAAACCCCAATAACATAGCACCTCACACCTGTCAGAATGGCTACCATCGAAAAGAATACAAACAAGTGTTGGCATGGATGTGGAGAAAAGGGGATCTTTGCACACTGTTGGTAGGAATATAAATTGGTGCAGCCACTGTGGAAAACAGTATGGAGGCTCCTTCAAAAAGCTGAAAGTAGAAACTACCATATGATCCAGTAATTCCATGCTGAAGAAATGAAAACACCAATGTTCCCAATATGCAGCCCAATGCTCACAGCAGCATTATTTACAATATCCAAGATATGGAAGTAATCTACATGTCTATCAAAAGATGAATGGACAAAGATGTGAGATATCTATATACATATGTGTAAATAATATGTAAATACACATACATATATACATGCAATGGAACATTACTCAACCATAAAAAAGAATGAAAATTTGCCATCCGTAAGAATACGGATGGACCTGGAAGATATTATGCTTAGTGAAATTAAGTCAGAGAATGACAAATACTGCATTTTTTGGGGGGGGCTATGCCCATGGCATGCAGAAATTCCTGGGCCAGGGATTGAACCTGAGCTACAGCAGTGACAATACCAAATCCTTAACTGTTAGGCCACCAGGGAACTCCTGTATGTTTCCACTCATATGTAGAATCTAAAAAATACGACAAATGAATATAACAAAACAGAAACAGACTCACAGATACTGAGAACAATTTAATGGTTACCATTTGGGAGAGGGAAGAGGGGGCAAGATAGGAGAAGGAGAGTAAGAGATTAAAAACTACTAGGTATAATATAAATAAGATACAAGGATGTAATGTACACACAGGGAATATAGTCAAAAATGATAATAACTTTAAATGGAGTGTAATCTATAAAAATAGCAAATCAAATCACTATGTTGTACTCCAGAAACTAATACAACACTGTAAATCAACTGTACTTCAATAAAAAAGAAAAAAATTGATATGCAAAAAAGAAGTCTTTGTGTGGGGGGGTATGTGTATGAGTGAGTGGCAGAAACAATGAAGTGAGCTAAATCTTTATCTTTCACAGCAGAGAATTTAATTTTTCTAAGATGTATGTAAATTATAAAGAATAGATACTAAAAAATTTTTGTGTATTCACCACTTATTTAAAAACACAGATTTTTTTTCCTTTTGAAGTTCTTCATGTGCCCATTTCATTCTCTTTCTTCTCAGATAATCACTATCCTGAATTTTCTATCTGTCATGCTTTGAATGCTTCTCAGACTTTTGGCTAAAACCAAGTATCATGCCCTTGACATTTGTTATAGTTTTACCATATTTATTTTATTCTTTAAACCTCAGACGTGATTTAATGTGATAAAAATAAAACATTCTTTAATCAAAAGAGAATACTGCCTTGGGCCAGTAAATGTGAAATCTCAGATAAAACATAATTGTCTATAAAAAGACCGGAATTGACAGAAGACATGGAAAACATGAATAAATCAATAACCTTTTTTAAAAAAATAAAATTCACTCTGCAAGCAAAAGTCTTGCCCTAAAAAAAGGGCCTCCTATCCAGATGTTGCTGTAGATGATTTGCTTATTAAACTCTCAAGGAATAGCTACACTTTGGTCAATACAGCTTTAGAAACAAAACAAAACAAAAAAAAGGAAAGTATCCAGTTTTTTATGCAGCTAGTATAACCATGGATACCAGAATAAGAGGACAGCACAAGAAAGGAAAATCTAAGCTCTGTCTCATTTCAGAACATTAATGGAAAACTCCTAAGTTAAATATGACGAGTTCCCGCTGTGGCATAATGGGGTCAGGGTCACCTCTGGAGCCCTGGGACATAGGTTCGATCCCCGGCCTGGCACAGTGGGTTGGGGATCTGGTGTTGCTGCAGCTGTGGCATCAGAACTGTGGCTCGGATCTGATCCCTGGCCCAGAAACTCCATATACTGCAGGGCAGCCAAAAAAGAAAAAAAAAAATGAGTAAACTGAATTAAATTTTATTTTTTATTTTTTTAGGGCCACACACACATATGGAGGTTCCCAGGCTAGGGGTCAAATTGGAGCTTCAGCTGCCAGCCTATGCTACAGCCACAGCAACGTGGGATCCGAGTCGCATCTGCGACCTACACCACAGCTCACAGCAACGCCGGATCCTTAACTCACTGAGCGAAGCCAGGGATCAAACCAGCATCTTCATGGATCCTAGTTGGGTTCATTAACTGCTGAGCCATGAAGGGAACTCCCCTGAATTAAATTTAAAAAAAAATGCTTTACAACTAAGTAAAGTTCAGTGTAGGAATGCAAGAATAGATCAACATCAGAAAATCTGTTAATAGTGGCCTAGTGGTTAAAGACTTGGCATTGTCACCCCTATGGCTCAGGTTCAATCCCTGGGCCAGGAGTTCCTGTCGCGGCTCAGGAAACAAATCTGAGTAGTATCCATGAGGATACAAGTTCGATCCCTGGTCTTGCTCAGTGGGTTAAGGACCTGGCATTGCCATGAGCTGTGGTGTAGGTCACAGACACGGCTCGGAACTGGCATTGCTGTGGCTGTAGTACAGGCCAGTGGCTACAGCTCTAATTTGACTCCTAGCCTGGGAAACTACATATGCTGCAGGTGCAGCCCTAAAAAGACA
Organism: Phacochoerus africanus; assembly: GCF_016906955.1. Taxonomy (NCBI): domain Eukaryota; kingdom Metazoa; phylum Chordata; class Mammalia; order Artiodactyla; family Suidae; genus Phacochoerus; species Phacochoerus africanus. The sequence continues at coordinate 43,348,587 of NC_062560.1, read as the reverse complement.
AAAAAAAAAAAAAATCCCTGGGCTAGGAATTTTTGCATGCCACGGACATGCCCCCCCCCAAAATCGATTAATATAATCCACCACATTTGATAGATTAAAGGAGAACAGATACAGAAAATAAGCATTAGAGAAAATATGACAAACATTCAGGATTTTTTTTTTAAAAGTCCTAGTAAACTAGGGATATAAAAGGAACTTTTGATGAAAGGTATCTTTCAAAAAACCACAGCAAATATACTTAGTGGTGAAAGTTTTAGAAGTTACATTCCCTCTTCTGTGCCTCAGTTTCTCATCTATAAAATGGTTAACAACCAGTCTGCTTTACAGGGCCATTCAGAGGATTAAACTCTGTAATGGGTACACTGCACACAGAACACTGCATTTGCAGCACCCAGCAAGCACTCACACATTGCCCATCACTGTCCTCATCATCATTTCCATTAAAATCAGAAACAAACGAGGAATTCACTATCAGTGCAGCTATTAAACACTGTACTACAGGCCCTGACTAACAGAATGGGAGGAGAAAAGGACATAAAATGTAATTGGAAAGGAAAAGACAAAATTGTTTTTGTGAAGATAACTATTCTCATAGAAGACCCAAGAGAATCTAAAAACTACTAGTGATTTTTCTTTTGGCTGCACCTGTGACCCACTGAGAGCAAGGCCAAGGATCAAACTTGCACCATAGCAGTGACTTGAGCTGCTGCAGTGCCAGCAGCTGGATCCTTAACCCACTGTGCCACAAGGGAATTCTTCAAGACTATTAGTATTAATAAAGGAATTCAAAAAGGTTTCTGTACACAAATTGAATATGCAAATACCACTGCATTGTCATATATTAGTAAAACCAATTAGGAAACCTAATCGAAAAAAAGATCCCAATCCCAATTGCTATAATAGCTAAGAGGTATTTAGGAATAAATTTAACAAAAGATGTGCAAGCACTTCCTAAAGACAAGCTTAAAACACTATTAAATGGCAGAAAAGACAAGCTAAGTTCACTGATGGTAGAATTCAATAAAGATGTCAATCCCACAGTTCCCACTGTGGCGCAGCGGAAACAAATCTGACTAGGAGCCATGAGGTCGCGGGTTCCATTCCTGGCCTTGCTCAGTGGATTAAGGATCCGGCATTGCCATGAGCTGTGGTGTGGGTCACAGATGTGGCTCGGATCTGGCATTGCTGTGGCTGTGGCATAGGCCAGCAGCGAATGCTCTGATTAGACCCCTAGCCTGGGAACCTCCATGTGCCGTGAGTGCGGCCCTAAAAAGCAAAGAAGAAAAAAAGGTATCAATCCTTAACCTCCTTTCAACTCATCTCCAAACACAGTGCAGTTGCAACGGAAATTCCAAATGGTTTTCCACGGAAATTGACAAACTAATCCTAACATTTCTATTTGAAGACCTAAGAGTCCAAAGAGAGAGGGAGAATCATCCTACTGACTATTAACAAGATCAGTAACAGTAAGAATGGTGTAAGAGTTGACATTTATACAGCTTTCACCCAGTGTCAGGCACCTTTAAGTGCTTTACATATTTTAACTCATTAGAGTAGAGTTAAAAAACAGAAAAATGGGGAGTTCCCACCGTGGCGCAGTGGTTAACGAATCCGACTAGGAACCATGAGGTTGCGGGTTCCGTCCCTGCCCTTGCTCAGTGGGTTAACGATCCGGCGTTGCCGTGAGCTGTGGTGTAGGTTGCAGATGCGGCTGGGATCCCGCGTTGCTGTGGCTCTGGTGTAGGCTGGCGGCCACAGCTCCGATTAGACCCCTAGCCTGGGAACCTCCATATGCCGCGGGAGAGGCCCAAGAAATAGCAAAAAGACCCAAAAAAAAAAAACCAGAAAAATGGCCAAGGGATGAACAGACTAATAGAACAAAACAGAGAGATTAGGCACAGACACACATGGATTTGGAACTTGATCTCGGGCTGAAGTGGTATCACACCCCACTGTGGGAAGGGTTCAGTATGTGGCATGGTGTGAATGGATACCCCATGGGGAAAAAAGGTGAACTAAAAGTTCCCTTCCTCATTGAATTATATAAAAATAAGTTTTCCAGGAATTCCCATGTGGCTCAGCAGTAATGAACCCAACTAGTTATCCATGAGGATGCGGGTTCAATCCCTGGCTTTGCTCAGCTGGTTAAGGATCCAGCATTGCCGTGAGCTGTGGTGTAGGTTGCAGACGTGGCTCGGATCCTGAGTTGCTGCGGCTGTGGTGTAGGCTGGCAGATGCAGTTCTGATTCAATGCCTAGCCTGGGAACTTTCATATGCTGCAGGTGGGGCCCTAAAAAGCAAAAATAAAACTCAGTGGGTTAAGGATCTGGCGTTGCCGTGAGCTGTGGTGTAAGTCGCAGATGCGGCTCGGATCTGGCATTGCTGTGGCTGTGGCGTAGGCTGGTGGCTACAGCTCTGATTTGACCCCTAGCCTGGGAATCTCCATATGCCGCAGGTGGTCCCTAAAAAAAAAAAAAAAAAAAAATCAAATAAAAAATAAATTCCAGGCAGATTTTAAGAAACTAAAAAGCAAAATTTGAAGTTTTTAGAAGAAAATTATATGACGTCTTTCTGAGACTAGTGCAGAAAAAAAGGTCTAAAGAGGCTCATGCAGAAAAAAGGGTCTGAAGCTACACACTAGTGCATGTAAGACAGATAAACAAGAAGGACTTACAGCATAGCACAGGGAACAATACTCGTTATCTTGTAATATATATTGTAATAACCTATAATAGAAAAGAATCTGAAAAAGAACCCATCTATCTATCTATCTATATATGTATATATCTGAGTCACTGTGCTGAACACCTGAAATTAACACAACATTGTAAATCAACCATATTTCAACAAAAATAAATGAATAAAATTATATTAAAAAGGTCACTATTCAATATAAGAGCTTAAAGAAGAAAGAATATCAACATTACATATATATGGTTAAAACAAAGAATCTGGATATATTTAGCATGAGAAATTAGACTAGAACACATCTAGGGCAAACTGAAAGTTATAGTTCTCTGTAGTCTCTAGTCTTAGTTTAGGGATTACCAATATACATTTTTACCTAGTATTCCTACAACAACCCTCACCTTTGGCTGTTAGCTAAGAAAGGGTTGGGGTTGAAAGAAGGGAATAGGCATTTATTGAACATCTCCTCTGTGCCAGGTATTATATTGTATGTTCTACATTAAAAAAAATTAATACCATAATTTTATGGGGGCAAAAAGGGTCTGAAGAAATATTAGCCAGAAAGCTTCTCCAAAATAGACATAAATTTACAGATTCAAGAAGCTTAGCACAGCAGAAACAATATAAGCTCAAAGAAACACCCAGAAATATTACAACCAAATATCTGGAAATCTAAGTTAAAGAAAAACACCCTTTTTTTTTTCCCCCTTTGGGCCATGCTCATGGCATATGGAAGTTCCCAGGGCAGGGATTGAACCTGTGCCCCAGCAGCGACCCAAGCTGCTGCAGTGACAATACCAGATTCTTAACTCACTGTGCCCCAAGAGAATTCCCTAAAGAAAACATCTGGAATGCGGCCAGGAAAAAGGAAAAAAGCACACTGCCTATGAGGAAACAATGATTCAAAGGACTGTGATGTTCTCATCAGAAATAATGGAGGCCCGAAGATAATGGAACATCTTACAAATACTGAAGGAAAAGAAATGGCAACCCAGAATTCTCAGCTGAAGCAAAAATACTCAATATAGTTTTCAAATGTATTATACCTACATACATTTTAAACCCCTCGGACAATGTTAAATTTTTTGCTTTCAGCTATCATACATATCTTAAAGAATTCAAAAGGGGGAAAATAGTCTATATATTTACCCAGATATTTTATCAATTCTGTTGTTCTTTTTAATCCTAAAATTCCATATTCCTCTTTTTTTTTTTTTGGTCTTTTTACCTTTTCTAGGGCCGCTCCCTCGGTGTATGGAGGTTCCCAGGCTAGGGGTCGAATCGGAGTTGCAGCCGCTGGCCTACACCAGAGCCACAGCAACGCGGGATCCGAGCCTTGTCTACAACCTACACCACAGCTCACGGCAAAGCCGGATCATTAACCCACTGAGCAAGGCCAGGGATCAAACCCACAACCTCATGGTTCCTAGTCGGATTCGTTAACCACTGCGCCACGACGGGAACTCCCCACATTTCTCTTTGATATGATTTCCCTTCACCCTGAAGAAGATCCTATATCCTTTCTCTTAGAGAATCTCTTAACTTCATCTTCATTCTTGAATATTTTTGCTTCAGCTGAGAATTCTGGGTTGCCATTTCTTTTCCTTCAGTATTTGTAAGATGTTCCATTATCTTCGGGCCTCCATTATTTCTGATGAGAACATCACAGTCATTGTTTCCTCACAGGCAGTGTGCTTTTTTTTCCCTCTTTCCTGACTGCATTCAAGATGTTTTCTTTAGGGAGTTCGCCGTTCAGAGTGAAAGGAAATCATATCAGAAAGAAATACGGAATTTTAGGATTAAATAAAGAGCAACAGAAATGGTGAAATATCTGGGTAAATACATAGACTGTTTTTCCCCTTTTGAATTCTTTAAGATACGTATGACAGCTGAAAGCAAAAATTTAACATTATCCAAGGGGTTTAAAATGTGTGTAGATATAATACATTTGAAAACTACAACATCAGGAGTTCCCATCGTGGCTCAGTGGTTAATGAATCTGACTAGGAATCATGAGGTTGCGGGTTCGATCCCTGGCCTTGCTCAGTGGGTTGAGGATCTGGCATTGCCGGGAGCTGTGGGGTAGGTTGCAGATGTGGCTCGGATCCTGCGTTGCTGTGGCTCTGGCGTAGGCTGGCGGCTACAGCTCCGATTGGACCCCTAGCCTGGGAATCTCCATATGCCGTGGGAGTGGCCCTAGAAATGGCAAAAAAAAAAAAAAAAAAAGAAAAGAAAAGAAAACTACAACATCGAGGAGGGAAGGGATGGGAACTACATTGCTATAAACCTTCTACCTATGACTTAAAGTCTTCAAATGTAACTATAGAAGTGAAAGGTTAAGTATGTGTATCTTAATCCCTAGAGTAACCACCACATTAAAGAAAAATAAACACAGGAGATGTTGACAAAAAGCAAATAGGTATATTTAAAATGAAATATTTAAAGTGCAGTTGCAATCCCCATGCCTTCCAAAGTACCAAATATGACTGAGATAAATTTTTATAGACCTAAATAACTTGAAAGATACACTATATGACTCAGAAGACTCCTTCCAATAGCGTTAGTATTTCAATGATCCACCGAGTCAGTACAATCCCAAACAAAATCCCGGCGGGATTTTGTGCAGAAATTGGCAAGCTAATTCTAAAATTTATATGAAAATATCAAGGATCTGGAATAGCCAAAACCTTATGAAAAGGACAAAGTTGGAAGAGTCATAGGACTTGATGTGAACACAATGCAGGTTACAGTAATTAAGACAGTGTGAGAAAAAAAAAAAAGGAGTTCCTATTGTGGCTCGGTGGAAACGAATCTGACTAGCATCCATGAGGATGCAGGTTCGATTCCTGGCCTCACTCAGTGGGTTAAGGATCCTGCGTTGCTGTGGCTGTGGTGTAGGCTGGCAGCTACAGCTCTCATTCGACCCCTAGCCTGGGAACCTCCATATGCCGTGGGTGCGGCCCTAAAAAGACAAAGAAAAAAAAAAAAAGACAGTGTGGTGTTGGCAGGTAAACCAACACAGATGTGTTCAACTGTTTTTGACAAGGGTGCCTAGATAAATCAACGAAGAGACAGTCTTTTCAAAAATGCTGCTGGAACAATTATTTATACAAATGCCCTCCCCCAAAAGAAGAAAAACAATGACCCTTACTTCATACCATTAAAAATGTTCATCTCGGGAGTTCCCGTCGTGGCGCAGTGGTTAACGAATCCGACTAGGAACCATGAGGTTGCGGGTTCGGTCCCTGGCCTTGCTCAGTGGGTTAACGATCCGGCGTTGCCGTGAGCTGTGGTGTAGGTTGCAGATGTGGCTCGGATCCCTCGTTGCTGTGGCTCTGGCGTAGGCTAGTGGCTACAGCTCCGATTCAACCCCTAGCCTGGGAACCTCCATAAGCTGCGGGAGCGGCCCAAGAAATAGCAAAAAAAGACAAAAAAAAATGTTCATCTCATTATTGGCCATAGACCTAAATATAAGAGCTAACATTATAAATCCTCTGAAATAGAACATGAGAAAATCGTTGTTACCTTAGGTTACAGAATTGTTATATAGGGCACGAAAAGCATGGACTATAGGAAAGAAAACTATAGGAGTTCTGTTGTGGCTCAGCAGGTTAAGGATATGGCATTGTCACTACAGTGGCTCAGGTCACTGTTGTGGCATGGGTTCAATCCCTGGCCCAGGAACTTCTGCATGCCATGGGTGTGGCAAAAAAAAAATAAATAAATACATAAATAAAATAAAAAGAAAAATGTGACAAACTGGACTTTATCAAAATTAAAACTGTCTTTTCTTTTTGAAAGACGTTGTCAGAATAAAAACCAGCCACAGCTTGGAAACAAGTAAACGCTTGGAAGACACAGAGCTAGTGAAAGAGGGCTTGCATCCAGAATACATAGAGAACTCTCACCATTTAAAAATAACAAAAATGGCAAAAGATTACAAGAAACAGTTCACCTACGATATACAGATGGCAAATAAACATGGGCAAAGATGCTGAACATTAGTTACTGGAGAAAAGCAAATTAGTACTACAGTGAGAGACTCTTACACCACTAACAGAAAGACAGACTAACAAGACTAACAATGCCAAGTGCTGGCAAGGTAGCCAAGCACCTGGAACGCACATATGCTGCTGGTGGGCGACCCAAATGGAGCGGCTATGCTGGAAAACAGTTGGTGGTGTCTTGTGACGTTAAACATACACTTACCACATGACCGAGCAATCCCACTCGAGAGGTTTACCCAAGAAATATGAAAACATATGTTCATACAAAGACCTGAACGGGACTGTTCATATCAACTTCTTTCATAATGGAAACTTGGGAAAAATTCAGAAGTGCACACACTGGTCCCTGGATAAGCAAATGGCATAGCCTTTGGCTACAAAATGGAACAAACTGCTGATACACGTCACGACATGGATGAACCTAAAAAGCGTTAAGGGAAATGAAAGAAGCAAGATACCTTAGGCTACATAACCATAAGATTCATTTACATGACATTCTAGAAAGAAAAACAAACTAGAAGTAACAAGATCAGATGTGGGAGTGGGGGAGAAGTTTAATTGTTTCAGGGGAATGAAAATGTCCAATATCTTGATTGTGGTGGTATTTAAATGACTATATCTTATCACTATATAGAACTGTACACTTAAGAGAGGTGAACTTCATGGTATATAAATTTTACTTTAGTAAACCTCACTTTTTTTTGGTCTTTTTAGGGCCATACCCATGGTATACGAAGCCCAGGGTAGGGGCTGAATCAGAACTACAAAGCTGCTGGCCTACGCCACAGCCACAGCCACAGGGGATCCAAGCCACATCTGCAACCTACACCACAGCTCACGGCAATGCTGGATCCTTAACCCACCGAGTGAGGCCAGGAATCAAACCCACATCCTCATGGATACTAGTCGGATTTGTTTCCAGTGTGCCACAACGGGAACTCCTAAACCTCATTTTAAGGAAAAGAATGCAATTATATCAGAATCTATCATGACAATACATGAAAAATACTTATGAAAGTTAGGTTAAAATATTACCACATACAACCCACTATCACATTGTGATATTTATGCATTTCCTTTTATTAAAATATCTGTTAAGCATTAAGGACAGAAAAAATACTAACAAACAATGAATTCTAGTTAATGATATGCCTGTGGAAGTATTTAGGTGTAAAGTGTACTGATTTTCACAACCTACTGTGCAATGTATCACACACAAAACATAAGGGAGACTGATTTCAGGAAGAACAAGAGGAATTGGTACATAGATAGGTGATAAAGCAAATTATTTACTGTAGGCTCTAGGTGGTACTATATGGATGTTCAAACTATATTTCTTTTTTTTCAAACTAGAATTCTTTTGCTTGTTTTGTCTGAAAATTTTCATAATAAAATGCTGGGGAGAAAAGAAGCTGATAAAGAACAGCAGAGTAAACCCAAAGAAGCAGAAATGTAAATAAAAGGAGAAATTGACAAAATGGAAAACACACTGCAGAGAAAATTAACAAAGGTAAAAGTCCTTTCTGTGAAAAGCTCAACAAACTTAAAATAATAAATAAAAGTGTCTACAAACAATAAATGCTGGGGAGGGTGTTGAGAAAAGGGAACCCTATTACACTGTTGGTGGGAATGTAAACTGGTGTAACCACTGTGGAAAAGAGTATGGAGATTCCTCAGAAAACTAAAAAGAGAATTACCATTTGATCCAGCCATCCCACTCCTGAGCATCTACCCAGAGAAAACCATGACTCAAAAAGACACATGTACTCCAGTGTTCATTGCAGCACTATATGCAATAGCCTAGACATGGAAACAACCTCAATGTCCACGGACAGAGGCGTGGATCAAGAAGATGTGGTACATATACACAATGGAATATTACTCAGCCATTAAAAAGAACGAAATACCAGCACTTTTAGCAACATGGATGGACCTAGAAATGACCATGCTAAGTGAAGTCAGTCAGAGAGAGAGACACCAACATCAAATGCTACCACTCACATTTGGAATCTAAAAAAAGGACACAATGAACTTCTTTGCAGAACAGATCCTGACTCACAGACTTTGAAAAGCTTATGGTTTCCAAAGGAGACAGGTTGGGAGGTAGGGGGATGAGCTGGGAGTTTGGGATGGAAATCCTATAATTGGGTTGTGATGATCATTGTACAACTATAAATGTAATAAAATTCATTGAGGAATTTTAAAAAATAAAATTAAAAATAAATAAATAAATAAATAAAACAGTGAGGCTACTACTCTTGCTACTTGGATCTTGACAAGTTGATTTTTTTTTTTTGGCCACGCCTGTGGCACGTGGAAGTTCCAGGGCTAGGGATCGAACCCATGCCACAACAGCAACCAGAGCTGTATCCTTAAACTGCTATGACACTGGCGAACTTGAGATTTTTATTATCTCAGAATGACCAGAGAATTTATGAGACCTGTCAGAAATTTCATACAGGGGCCAGAGAATACAGTCCTTAAAGTAGCTTGAAGAATGGAGGAATGGGGGGAGCTCCCATTGTGGCTCAGCAGTATCGAACCCGACTAGTATCCATGAGAATGTGGGTTCGATCCCTGGCCTCGCTCGGTGGGTTAAAGAGGCGACGTTGCTGTGAGCTACGGTGTAGGCTGGCAGCTGCAGCCCCCATTTGACCCCTAGCCTGGGAACCTCCATGTGCCGTGGGTGTGGCCCTAAAAAGCCAAAAAAAGAAAAAATTCCATATGGCTAAAAACAATAATAAAAAGAGTGATTAACATATACTGCAGACTTCCTTTATTCCGGGCACCCTTTTTGGTGCTTTACATTCATCGACTCATTAAATGTTGACAATCCTGTAAGTTCTTGCATTGGCCCCGTCCTACAAACAGACAGAGAGGCTAAGCCACGTGGGCAAAGCCTGTGAGGGAAGAAGACAGACTCTGAATCCAGGCTGTGAGCTCCAAAGGCCAAGCTCTGCACCACTGGGTTGTGGAAGAATAACAAACCTCCTCTCCCCCACCGGGTCCAAGATAATCCAAGCAAAGCTCAGCCAAAGCCCCACACCTGCATGAATGAGCCTCCGATGCAGGCTCGCGCCTCTAGGGGTTTGTGTTCCAGGCAGAGAAATAAGCCACAGGCACTTGGCTAGGTTTAAAGAAAGTTACCAAATGGAATGCAAAAACAGAAGCTTGTTACCTTACTGAAAGTGACAAAGGCAGCCAACAAAGAAACCAGGAAAAACAGGAATGTAACAAACATCACTGAAGAGCTGGGGAGCAGAAGGCCAAGGTGTAATTGAGCGAAATCCTTATTTTTCATAGAGGGGGAGAGAGAGAACTGAGAGGTCCAGAAATGCTGGTGTGAAGGTATGGAGATGTACGGAGATGCTTATCAGAGGAATTAAAGACTGAAGCCATGGAAAGTCTACCCTTGGAGCTGTGGCTGGGAATGCACTGAGAAGACTCTGGACCCTGTAATGCTCTGCACCCTTAAACATGTGCACCTCATACTTTTAATATAACACAATTTTTAATATTAGGGAAATGCGGCTCAAAGGGTGGCAAGTGCCTCTTGAGTGTGTGCTTCCTCCTTCCAGGATTATATGGAAATAAGAATGAGACTCAGGGAGTTCCCGTGTGGCTCAGTGGGTTAAGTACCTGGCTCTGTCACTGCAGCGGCTTCAGTCACTGCTGTGGGGCCTGTTCAGTCCCTGGCCTGGGAACTTCCACATGCTGCAGGTGCAGCCAAAAAAAAGGGGGTGGGGGGAGAATGAGACTCAATGTCTGGAAACACTGGAAGCAGGACAAAGCAGTGCATTAGCAGACCAGAAACCCTGATGAATCTCTACAGGGCAGCAGATACGGGGCTGACTGAGCAATAAAGATGGAACTGTAGCCCAAAACGTCCCTGGCAGAAGGTATACAGGGAGGCTGTGAGTGAGAGGGTGCATCTGCCAGGCAGGAGCAGGTGCCAGGGAAGCCATCCGGGGAGTCACCTGGGATCAGCTGGGTCCGCGTCTGACTAACAGCTGCTGCTATGAAACTAATCTCCAAGTCGCTGTGGAAAAGCAGATTCAGATTCAGTAAATCAGAGCTGGATCCCAAGGGTTTGCATTTCTACTCTGAGCCGGGGCCATGCCCAGGCTGCTGGTCCTTGGACCACAGGGAGGAGGAACACGGCCCTAGACAGACTTCTGCGGGATGGGCCACCGAGCGGCCACTGCGAGTGAGAAGAAAATGAAGAAGACTAACATCGGAAGACTTTCTGGATCCCCGTAAGGGGCCCAGAGCAGAAACAAACTGAAAAGGAAAGCGGCAGCACTGAGACACTGCTCACTGAAGCATGCCACGCTGGGAGTAATATGCTATTTTTTTCTTTTTTTCTTTTAACGGCCACCCTTGTGGCATATAGTTGTTCCCAGGCTAGGGGTCGAATAGAAGCTACAGCTGCCGGCCTAGGCCACAGCCACAGCAATGCGGGATCCAAACCGTGTCTGCGACCTACACCACAGCTCACGGCAATGCCGGATCCTTAACCCACTGAGTGAGGCCAGGGATCAAACCCGCAACCTCATGGATTGTAGTCGGGTTCGTTAACTGCTGAGCCACAAAGGGAACTATTTATTTTTTAATAAACAGAGATAATACAAAAGGCAAAATAGTTGAGTGGGAGGGAGGTACTGATAAGAGGAGGTATCAAATCAGAGCTGGAAGAGCCCAAGAGAAATAAGAAAACAGAAACCTGGGTGAGCTTGACATTGTTTGGCCACAAAGTGATGGCGGATGAGGAGGGGGTGGGTGCCTAGCCTGGTAGAGGTGAAGGTCACGAGCAAAGCTTTTTTGTCCATCCCAACTCCAATAAACCAGGTAGGATAATGTCCTAAGGATAAAGACTCCGTGTTTCCAACTTCAAAGGCCCAGAGGATGCCAAATACAGAGGAAATAGCCCTCCATCTGCATCTCTTCTGATGAAAACATGAATGCCCAAGACAGGGCAGAAGTCCTAACGGCTTCCAGAAAGGAAAGAAAGGAGGAAGGAGAAAAGGCAGGGCATGTCTCCCTAGCCCAGATGCTGGAAGGTAGATATGGGATGTAAAGAACTACAGGGACCACCTCTGAACCCCAAGAACAAGGGGCTGCAGAGGGGCGGCAGGTGAGTCATCATGTGGGTGTTACAGGGCTCGTTCCATCCGACCCGGGTCTTGTCCCCAAGTCTGGGCTTTCTGAGAAGAGCTCCTGGGCACGCCCCCGAGGCCAAGCTCTGGCTGGCCCACCAGGTCCCCTTGCCCCGGCCTGACTGGCCCGGCACCCGCTCACCTGGTCCGCTCCGCGTTGGGGCTTCTCCGTCTGCCTTCCCGGCCCCCTCTGCTTGTCCCAAGCTGAAGATCCCCTCTGGCTGGGCCACGAGGTATCCTGTTGAGGGGAAGGGACACAGGACCTCGTTACTAACGCCTGAGGCATTCCGGCACCGGGGACCCATCCTTGCAGGGCGGAGGTGGGCTGGCCTCGGGGGCTGGCCCTGAGCACAGCTAGCCGGCCCTCCGTGCGTGCGGAGCATCCCGAGCAGGGGGCAGTGTTGACAGTGAGCCTGAGGCCCGACTCATCCGGGGCCCACACGGCCCTGAGCAAGGCGCAGCCGAGAGGGAGACGCGAGGGGCTGCGCCCCGTCACCCTGTGGCGGGTCCCTCACCCACGGAGAGCAGGTGGCTGTAGTTCTCCAGCGTGACATCCCTGTAGAGGGTCTTCTGAGCGGCATCCAGCTGCTGCCACTCCTCCAAGGTGAAGTTCACAAACACGTCCCTGAAGGCTGACGTTTCCTGCAACAGCACATTCCTCTTTAGCCCAACAAGGGCACTGGCATTGAGAGGGCAGAGGCCAGAGATGTTGGGAAATAGCCTCCAATGCACATGGCAGCCCTCCACCACGCAGCATCATATGGCCCAAACGGCCAAGCGTTCCGATGTGAGAAAACTAGGGGTTGACCAAATACACAGTGAAATGGAATGATGGTAAAAAGGGCCAGAATGTGCTGTAATATGTGAAGAAGGAAAGGGGGATTCTTATTTCAAGAGAGATAAATATGCACACATGGTTTCTGGAAGAACGGGTGAAAAATGCAGGAGACATGGGGACAAGGCGAGAGGGAAAACTTTTTTTTTCTCCTTTTAGGGAGGCACGTGCAGCCTATGGAAGTTCTTGGGCTAGGGGTCGAATCAGAGCTGCAGCTGCTGGCCTACACCACAGCAACAACAGATCCAAGTCCAATCTGCGACCTACGTGGCACCTTGCGGCAACTCCAGAACCTTAACCCATTGAGTGAAGCCAGGGATCGAACCTGTGTACTCACAGACACTATGTCAGGTCTTAACCGGCTGAGCCACAACGGGAACTCCAGCATCCGTATTCTCAAGCAACGCTGATCTATAATTGCCTTTCTTGTGGAATCTTTATCAAATTCAAAGCTAAGGAGCTTCACAAAATGAATTGGGTGCCTTTTCATCTCACGAAAGCCTGGAAAATTGCATCACAGAAATTATCTGGTCTTTAAAATTAGTGAAAGCAGTAATTATGAAGGATTTGGGAGGACAGATTTAACATTGGAGCACCTGATTTCCAGGTGAAACCTCCACACTACTGTACCACGGAGCTTATACGTACATAGAAAGCCATTCAGGAGACACCCCTTACAATAGGAAAAGCAAACACAAAAAGCCCGAATGTTCATGAATAGAGACCTAGTGATGATACAGCTGTATCATGAGATGGGAACTGGAATAATCCATACAGCTCTGAGGAACCACACCCACAACACAACTGGGTGGGAAAAGCCAGATGGGGGTGGGAGTACGAGGCGTTTGTGCAAAAACACACAGAGCATTAGTACGTATCTGCTTGTAGTTAAACTGGCTTAAATGCATCTATATACCACGTTATCGCCAAGCTGTTAACAGTGGGCATCTCTGAGGACAAGTGTACGGAAATAGGGGTGTTTCAGTGACTATGTTTAGATGCATATTAGAACATTAAGCGTGGATTCACTTTCATTATTTTACCTGATAAAAAGAAAAAAGTGAACTAGAAGGAAGGTAACGTCCTGAGACAGAGAATAGGAAAAGATGAAGCCAAGTTCCCAAAGGGAGGTAGCTGAAAGGTGTCCTTTTTCTTTTCTTTTTTTTGGTCTACTTAGGGCTCCACCAGCAGCATATCAAGTTCCCAGGCTAGGGGTCGAATTGGAGCTGCAGCTGCCGGCCACAGCCACGCCAGATCCGAACCACTTCTGCGACCTCACGGCAACGCTGGATCCTTAACACACCGAGCAGAGCCAGGGATCGAACCTGCGTTCTTATGGACAGTAGTTGAGTTTGTTACCACTAAGCCAGGACGGGAGCTCCTTTTTCTTTTTTCCCCGGTGGGGAGGGGAAGGATTGGAGCACCTGAGGTAGATTATAGACTGAATAGAGACCAGCCAGAGCCGAGGGGACTAACACATTTTCAGGTTTGCAATATAATCTCCTAATTGCTGACTCCAATTCACTGGGAACGAAGTAGAGGGGCCATCAGGAACTCACCTGGGACATGGCCAACCCGTTCCACCCACGCAAAGGATGACGATCTACGGAGGCAGAAGAAGCAGGAGGGTGGGCATCAGTGCACATGGCTGTGAGGCCACGTCCCCAGCCTAACCGCCATCACCCGGGCCCCGGGGAGGACCTGGAAACTGCCCGGTAGCTGCCGCCTGTTCCCCTGGGAGCTTTGCACATGAATTTATTTTCTCTTGCTGGACAGACGTGTGACTTGTATTTAGAGACACCTAATCAGAAGCCGTTAACAACCTGATGCCTCCTTTCCCTCGAGAATTTTATGCCTGGAAATTTATCATCGAAAAGCAGCCATAAGTGGGCACGGGTTTGTTAACTATTCACCAATCTGGAAGCAACTAAACCTCTAGCAAAATGGGACTCGGCCCAAAACTAAGACACATAACATGGGAAATGCTACATGGGCTTGGGAAATGCAATGGAGGAGTTCCCGCTGTGGCACAGTGGGTCACGACCCTGACTGCAGCGGCTCGGGGCGCTGTGGAGGCGTGGGTTTGAGGCCCGACCCTGTGCAGCGGGTTCAAGGATCAGGCAGTGCCGCAGCTCCACAGCTGTGGCTCGGGTTCAATCCCTGTTCCACGTGCCGCGACTGTGGCCATGGGGGGAAAAAAAAAGTGAAAATCCTGTTCTCATTTCTTAACCTATTTCAAAGCAGTTCACAGGAAAGCAAGGGCAGCAGGATCTCCTTTGCTAAGCAACACGCGTGTGCTGAGGAAGGACGGTTATGAAAATGCTGACACTGCTTGCCTTCGAGGGCTGGCGTCACCTTTCCTCTTCTGTCTACTTGCATTTTCTCAGTTTTGGTAATATTCTCGAATAAAAGAGAGAAATTGTTCCAAATCACGTATTGTCCCACTGAGCCCTGGAGGTGACAGACCCTGAGCCAAGTCTGGAGAGCAGGGCCGTCTGGCTGTGGTTTGGAGGAAGGGGACCCACCAGCGCTGAGCGCGGTGTGGACGGCAGGCAGTGGCGGAGGCGGGTGAAGAGCCCAGCACTGCTCAGTTAGTTCCACGTGGAGCTGGAAACCACTGACCTTGCCCCCTGCTCCTCTGCCCTTCGCTGGCCCACCCGCACCCTGGTCCCTCCCCAGGACTTCCGTATTTCCCAGCATGTCAGTCCATCGGATGGCCAGGCTCTTCCTCGTTTGGCACTTTTCAAACCAGAGTTTCAGCAAGGAGCTTCTGAGCACCATGGCTGCTGTAGCAATCCTGCCTTCGAATCAGGACACCAGGGCTCAGCACCATGTAGCTCAGTGAGTCATGTCCTCAGGCCCACTTACAGTAGCATTGAAATGGGGCAGCAGGGGAGTTCTCTTGTGGCGCAGCGAGTTAAGGATCCACTGTCGTCACTGCAGTGGCTTGGGCCACTGCTGTGGCACAGGTTCGATTCCTAGCCCAGGAACTGCCATATGACAGGCCAAAAGTAAATAAACAAATAAATAAATAAAAAATGAGGCAGCAGAAATAGATGACAGCTTACCTATAGACTACTCTGAAATTCACACACAGAGAAACCAAAAACTCCTTTTCAATTATTTAGTCAGAGTAGAGTAGATTTCATGTTTCAGCTATGGGCAAGTTCATACTATGGGACTGACTCAAATCTAAAAATAGCCCATGGAGTTCCCATCATGGCTCAGCTGAAATCAATCTGACCAGGATCCATGAGAATGCAGGTTTGACCCCTGGTCTCGCTCAGTGGGCTAAGGATTGGGCGTTGCCGTGAGCTGTGGCATAGGTCACAGATGCAGCTCAGATCTGGCGTTGCTGTGGTTGTGGTGTAGACCGGCGGCTACAGCTCTGATTCAACCACTAGCCTGGGATCCTCCATTTGCTGAGGGTGTGGCCCTAAAAAGACAACAACAACAAAAAAGCCCATGATAGCACAGGGAATTATATTCAATATCTTATAATAAACCATAATGGTAAAGAACATGAAAAAAGAATATATATATGAATTACTTTGCTCTATACCAGGTACTAACAGAACATTGTAAATCAACTATTCTACATTAATAAGAAAAAAATCTTTTGAGTTTCCTGGTGGCTCAGTGGGTTGAGGACCTTGCATTATCACTGCTGTGGTTTGGGACACTGCTATGGTAAGGGCTCAATCTCTGGTCCAGGAACTTCTGCATGTCCAGGGCGTGGCCAAAAAATAAAAAAACATACATAGATTTTGATTCTGCCAAAAAAATGAGTCATATTCATAGAAGCAAAGAAACTGTTACCACAATCAGTATGATAAATACATCCATCAGCTCTAAAAAACAAAACAAAATAGCCCATGGTACAAGAGGGAAGCAAAACGGCGTGTGCACAATGTGTCAGGAGTGGAGAAAGTCCTGTAGTCAGGCACGTAGTCAATTTTCCCAGCCTGATCCTGCCCTTGCAGGCACTACAGCACGGCAGTGTCCCTCCATCCATCTGTAACTTCCTTTTTTTTTTTTTTTTTTTCGGATATGCCTGGGGCATGTGGAAGTTCCTGGGTAAGGAATCGAACCCGTGCCACAGCAGGACCGGAGCTGCTGCAGTGACAACACTGGATCCTTAACCCACTGGGCCACAAGAGAACTCCTAAATGTAACTTTCAGCTCTCTCCTTCAACAGAGGTTCAACTGATCACCATCACACAGCTCCTGGACACGGCTAAAAGTTGAATCATGGTGTCAGCCTCGCTCCATCTCAGCTGGAGGAAGGAACAGAAGGCACTGGGGGTCCAGTTCTTCTAGGACCTCTAACCAGAGCACAGAGCTGTGTCCCATGAGCCTCCCCACTCTGCCCTGGGGTCAAGGCTCTGGGCTGGTACTTCTCTTCAAAGTCTCAGCAGAGGAGATGTCTTACTCCTAAAGAGGCAGGGACCAAAGAATTAAAATACAAAGGTACCTTTGCTGGGGCTGTCACTTCAGGATCATATGTCTGCTAATGCCCTGGGGAACTTACCCTCTTCGGAGGTCTCAGACTGGGTCTTCTGCAGACTTAACTAAGGAAGCCCATGGTAGATCAGATGGCATGTGAAGCTGGTGAGTTGTGATCTGTTATGAACCCTGACCCTGGAAAAGCAATGACCACACAGCAGATGTAATCAGCAACCTCTATGATGGAGCGAAGGTGAGGAAAACCCAAACGTTTTCCTTGACACTAGAAGGCACAGTGCCTCACCCTAGTTTTAAGAACTGACATTTAGTAAGCGCTTGATTCCCACCAGTGTAAGGAGCTAAGCACTGCCCCACTTCCTAAGAGTCTGGGCTCTGGAACAAAACTGAATGCCTGCTTTGCCACTTTTATTCTCTTAATGAAAGAAGCGAGTGCCTACTATGTGCATGTTCTACGTTTTCTTTTTTTTTTTTTTTTGTCTTTTCTAGGGCCACTCCTGTGGCATATGCAGGTTTCCAGGCTAGGGGTCCAATCGGAGCAGTAGCCACCGGCCTACACCACAGCCACAGCAACTCGGGATCCGAGCCACGTCTGCGACCTACACCACAGCTCACAGCAACGCGGGATCCGTAACCCACTGAGCGAGGCCAAAGATGGAACCCGCAATCTCATGGTTCCTAATCGGATTCGTTAACCACTGAGCCACGACAGGAACTCCATGTTCTACGTTTTCTATTGCTCACCATGAAACATTAGAGTTCCTCCGATCCTGGGGAATCATATATATATATTTTTTTTTGTCTTTTTGCTATTTCTTTGGGCCTCTCCTGCGGCATATGGAGGTTCCCAGGCTAGGGGTTGAATTGGAGCTGTAGCCACTGGCCTACGCCAGAGCCACAGCAACGCGGGATCCGAGCCACGTCTGCAACCTACACCACAGCTCGCGGCAACGCTGGATCCTTAACCCACTGAGCGAGGCCAAAGATGGAACCCGCAACCTCATGGTTCCTAGTCGGATTCGTTAACCACTGCGTCATGACGGGAACTCCGGAATCATATTCTTAGCAGGGGAGACAGAGACAGTAAGCAACAAAGTTGATAAATTTAGGACGTTAGTTTGGCGTAACTGCTATGCCGGAAAAAAAAAGAAGAAGAAAAAGAATCCTTCCAGTTCACTGTGTGACTTTCGGTCAGGTTTCCGAGCCTTTCTGCTCTTGCTTTTTCTGTAAAATGAAGAGAATCGTAGTACCTACTCACGGGGCTATAGTGAAGACTAACGTGGAACACATCGGTGCTTAAAGGCCAGGCATTTACTAGGCACTGAGTAAACATTCGCTGAATGAATCAGTGAGCAATCATTTGCCGACCCCCGCAGCCGGTATCTCCCCCACAGCCTTGTCACTCAACTCCCCCAGGGTGCGAGATTACCCACCTCCCCTCCGACCTCTCTCCATTCAACCCATCCCCAACTCCGCCTCCCCTTTGCTCCACTACCGGGAACCCGAAGTCTCACGGCAGATAACTACGGCCAGCGTCAACTCGCACCGCCTTGGGCGTCGGAAGAGCACTTCCCTCCTAGAGGCGCGAGAACAGAAGGTCTGAGTTCGGCGCACGCGCGGTAGCATTGGGGAAGGCGGGGCAACATGTTGCCAAAGGGTAACATGGCGCCATCCGGGGACAGTGGTTCTGACGTAGCACACTCTGCGGCTAGATGGGGCGACAACAGCGTGCGACCATTTTCCGTGACAAGTAGAGAAAAGGCTGGGGAGGCGCCTCAGGCGGCAGGAGATGAGCGGGCTCCTCGCGGACTGTAGAAGAGACACGGGCCCGCCGCCTCCGAAGCCAGCTTCCCAAATTCATTCTCCTGCGCGGCTGGACTCCTTATCGCTGCGTTCCCTGGGGGCCAGGTTCCCCCTCCGTCCCCCAAAAGTCTTTCTTTAGATACTCAGAAAACCGGCAGTAGCAGCTGCGGCGGTCCACAGCGGCATATGGGCGCGGCCATCTTGGGGGCGGGGCTGGGCAGTCAGAGCCCACTCTGGTCTCAGGGCAGGGGTCAGAGGGCAGGGGTCAGGCTCAGTCGGGCAGCCTTCAAGGGGAGGGGCTATGAGCTGGGTTGGACGGCGGACGTCATTACGAAACCGGAAGAACCCTTATGATTGATTCTCCTGAGATACAATGAGGAACTCATTTCTGGGACCCTGGGGTGCCTTTGGAGAACCTGGCTTTTACCTTTTTTAAAAAAAATATTGAGTTTTTATTAATAATTAATAGTTAATTACCTGCAATTTTTGTTTTATGAAAATTTTATCGAAGTATAATTGATTTGGCTTTTGCCTTTTTGAAAACAGGATAAAATGGGGGAGAGCTCTTGCTCTGATGATGCCAGCCAGTGGCAACACAGCCTGCTAAAAAGGCCTGTAGTGCCCTTGAGGAACGTTTTCTGTCTCCTGTCAGGGTCTGGGGGAGAGAGGTCAAGTGTGTGCTCTGTGTGCGTTATACCTGCCTGGTCACCAAGCAGGACTCCTCGGGCTGGACATGGCAGGCTCTGGGCTCCGTGCACCCAGTTCGTTCTGAGCTACAGCCAACACGTGCCAAGCTCTGTTGAGAGAGGCGGGGGATCCAGCATAGAGTTATTAATCTTCCATTGGAACATACTGCTCGCTCCCTTTCTCCCCCTCTCCCCCCATGAGTTCAGCTGATGTTCCTCAGGTTGGTTGGGTGCATCACAGCCCAAATGGACAACCCGGAGGTCTCCTGGGAAGCGATTCTATCCCAGGCTTGTGTGGAAGTCCCCGGAGAAGAGTCTGTTTTCTGTCAGCCACGTGAGTGGGGCCTTGTCCCTCCGCCAACTCCTGCTGACGTCTCTGTACCATTGTAACGGATGGCCAGGTTTAGAGCTCCTCACCGATTTCTTTGCAGAGGAGAGGCCGCCTGAGAACCTTTTCTGACCCCACTGTCATGAGACAGGAGAAGGTTACTAGAGTTAGTATGGAGTTAGTGTCCCGAGGGCAGGAGACAAGGCCCTAGCTGCAGAAAGACCGGTCTCTGGCCCTGCTCAGACTCTCCCCGTGTCCTGATTCTGCAGGAATGAGCGCTTGCCCAGAAAGAAGGCTGGCCGAGGCAGGCGGTGGCTGCTCGTGCAGCGCCCACGTTTTGTAGTGTGACTGGGGCATCCAGGAACCACACAACCCGCAGAGGGGTTCTTCCAGCCCGTGCCCTGCCCGGGTGTTGGGACCTACCAGCCCACAGAAGAGAAGGCTGGGCTCCACTCCTTCCTGGCTCTTTGGGCCTCAGTCCCTCTTCCAGGGTCCTAACTGAGGACCACGTGCCCAGACGGCCATGGTGTTTGCCCCAGGGAACAGCTCTAGGGCTCCAAGCCCAGGACTTGGCCCACAGCAGGCACCTGGGAAGGGGTGGCCATTTCTGCTGTCCTCTCCCCCGTGGGGGGGAAGCAGTGCTGTTCCTTCCTGCCCTGTGGGCTTCCCCTTTGCCACCCTTGCCCAGGATCCCCACTCCTGTCCAAGTGAAAACATTTTGGAAAAGGCCATTAGGCCTCTGATTCCGGCAACAAGCTTTGGAAAGGGTAACCCCAGCAGGCCCCGGTGACTCAAGCCCTTCCTTCCTTTGCCAAGAAAAGCCTGCCTGTCTCAGAAGGACCGGTCCTGTCTAGCTCCTGGGAGACCACCGCTGAGGCCCTGGCATTTTCTGCCTGCTAGAATAATTCCGGATCCCAGGCGTCGCTGTTCCATGTGTCCAGGTAGTTCATGCTGGCAGTGTGACTTAGGGTGAGCATCTTTTTGGTGTGTCTGAGGCCCCGGGCCCCCCTGTACTAGTTTGATACCCGGAGGCTGTAGACCGACCGGGTGGCTAAAGTGCGTCCCATGGAAGCTGCGTGCCTTCGAGTCCAGTCCCCAGGGAACTCTCTGGACCCCCCCAGGCATGTGAGCTTCTCCGGCCAGCAGCACTTCCCTGGTGTTGCCCCACATCGTTTCTGGGGGACTTGGGCATCGTCTGAGTGTGCTGGGAGGGGAGAACGGGGGTCTTACGAGGATTCCCCTGCACTTCGCCCAGGTGCCTGTGCCCTCTGCTGAGTCTGCTCTCACGGTCAAAAGTCACAGCCCCGAGGGACTCGCAGGACTCTGAGAAGGCCCAACCACGGGTTTGAGTCCTGAGTCCTTCTAGGGGATCATCAAGCCTGGGGGTGATCTTGGGGGCCCTGGAGGCACCGTGGCTACAGATTCTCAGATGGCTGCCGGGTCTAGAGTCTGTTTCAGCCGTCCCAGGGGGTGGGCCTTGTGAACCCAGGGTGACTCCGTCCCCAGCAGGGCACTTTGGTGGTGGTGGCGGGGAGGTCCCAGACCTGAGGAGCAGCCCGCGGGGGGCCCTGCTGTGCTTTCCCACTCTGAGGAGCAGGGGTCCTGAGCCCTCGCTCCGGGCAGCAGCCCAGCCAGCTCGCCTTCCTGCTGTGCTGCAGGGTTCTGCTGAGGGTCCCTGCCTCTTGCTGGAAGTCTCGCCTGCAGTGACGGTGGGGACGGGTCCAACAAGCAGTGCCTGGATGACATTGTGCTCTGAAGGGCGTGAGTTCCTGTAGGAAAGGGAAGGCCAGTCGCAAGTGTTCGCCTCCCGCTCCGCTCTCTCTGCCACTGCCCCTGCCGATGGATTTCCCGCAGGCAGGAGAGAGACAGCTGGAAGAGAGTGGAGCTGGAAGAGACCATGTGGGCGTCCACGGCAGGGAACTGGTGCGTGGCTCCCCAAGAGTGGCATGAAGCCAATCCCATGGCTGGCTGGTGGCCCAGAGGTCAGAGCTTCCGTCTTGGGATGGATGACACTGGCCATTAGCCGAGAAGTCTGTTCACTCTGATAAACCCCGAAGGAGGAGGACTTTCGCTAACTGAAGCTGATGCTACCTTCAAGGTCTCTTGCTGTTCTCACAAGCTGCTGTAATGAGCCAGTGTATAATAACATGTACCGTGGACTTACACGATGCCAGTTCCTTGGCTATGTTTTTTCTATGTATTTCTAATACAAAATTATTATTAGAATCCCTCATTTTTATGCCATACCTTGTGATAAGGAGATGGAAGCATACAGATGTCAAGTGACTTAATCATAGCCTCACAACTAGAAATGAAATAAGGAGTTAGAAATAGGCAGTTTGGCTCCTGAATACATACCATTGACCTCTACGCCATTCTGTAGTTATGAGAGCAACCTTATTTAAGAAAAAGAATCAGGGGAGTTCCCACTGTGGTGCAACAGGACCAGTGGTGATGCAGGTTCAATCCCTGGCCCAGCACACTGGGTTCAGGATCTGGCATTGCCACAGCGGTGGCTTAGGTTGCAACTATGGCTCGGATCTGATCTCCGGCCCTGGAATTCCATATGCCAAGGGGTGGCCAAAAAAGAAAAAAAGGAAAAGGGTCAGGATGGTTATGTGTCTTGGTGAATTTTGTAGAGCCAGTAAGTGGTAAAACTCAAAATAGAACCTAGGTCTCCTGACTCCAAAGCCCATTCTTTTTTCAAGCTGACATTTGTCTTATCCCCAGTCCTCTGGAGCAGTACGTCTTGGACTTCAAGGCACATAGGATTTCCCTAGGGATCTTGTTAAAGTGCAGATTCTAATTCAGTGGTTTGTGGTGGGTCCTGGGATTTTGTATTTCTTTCTTTTCTTTTCTTTCTTTCCTTTGGGTCTTTTTTTTTTTTTTTGTCTTTTTAGGGCCACACCCGTGGCATATGGAGGTTTCCAATCTAGGGGTGCAATCAGAACTGTACCTGCCAGCCTACACCACAGCCACAGCAACTCGGGATCCGAGCTGCATCTGCGCCCTACACCACAGCTGACAGTAACGCCAGATCCTTAACCCATGGAGCGAAGCCAGGGATAGAACCCGTGTCCTCATGGATGCTAGTCGGGTTCGCTAACCGCTGAGCCACAATGTATGTCTAACAAGGCCCCAGGTGGTGCTAATATGCTAGTCGTTCGAACACTGAGTCAAAATAAGGCTTTAGGGCCCTTCGGATTTAGCAACTCTGACTTCTGCTTGGAACACACAGACATAGAGGGTGAGTAAGAGATGAGGAATAGGTTTGGGCTGCTCTCGGAATCTCAGTACTGAAGCCCCTCACTAATTCCCTTCTAGATTGAAGACTCCAAGGCCCATGGAGGGAAAGGATGCTTCAGGGATTTTTTTGTTGTTGTTGTCTTTTTGCCTTTTTTTTGAGCAGCCCCCGTGGCATATGGAGGTTCCCAGGCTAGGGGTCGAATCAGAGCTGTAGCCACCGCCCTACGCCAGAGCCACAGATTGCGGGATCGGAGCCGCCTCTGCAACCTACACCACAGCTCATGGCAACTCGGGATCCTTAACCCACTGAACAAGGCCAGGGATCGAACCCGAAACCTCATGGTTCCTAGTCAGATTCGTTAACCACTGAGCCACGACGGGAACTCCTTTTTTTTTTTTTTTTTTTTTTAATGAGAGTTGCAATGTTTATTTCAGGTTCTCTCTTGTTTTTTGTGGGTTTTTTTGTATTTTTTTTTCTTTTTTGCCACACAGGCAGTATGTGGGAATTCCTGGGCCAGGGATTGAACCTACGCCACACAGCAGCAACCAGAGCCACAGCGGTGAGAATGCAGGAGCCTCAACCCGCTAGGCCATCAGAGAACTCCCAACTTCAGGGATTTGTTAACAGGCTGAGACTAGGACCTGTTCCACTTGACTTCCCAGCCAATGTTCCTCCCTTTTCCTCCCCTCCCTCTGTTGTTTAGGAGCTTCTGGGCAAGGGGAACAGTAAAGGAATGGGCATTGTTCAATGATGGTTTAAGACTTTACAAGAAAGACCAGGGTGATCTCCCTTCCAGACCTCCTTGTCCTCCATGCTGTATTAAACACAGGTCTCAGATGCTCAAGAGGATCCAGCTGTACTGAGCCCAGGAGAAAGGTCAAAAGAGCTCTCATCATAGGTCTGCATGTCCAGGCAGGCATCGCCCTGGGGAGAATTGACCCATGGCAGTATCTCTGTTGCCCAGACACTATTTGCAAGCCCAGTCACCTGGCCACAAAGTGCAGGGACTACCAGTAACTAGATACATACTACAATGCTTTTTTTTTTTTTTTTTTTGGCTGCTCCCAAGGCATGCAAAAGTTCCTGGGCCAGGAATTGAACCCACGCCACAGTAGTGGCCCAAGCCACAGCAGTAACAATGCTGGATCCTTCACCTGATGAGCCACCACGGTACTCTAACAACTCTTGCAGTAGTCTGGGTAGGCCAAGCCTACTGGAATAATTAGGTCAAAAATATAGCAGCTCAGACACAATCCCTTTCTTGCTAATCTAAGAATCAACCATGGGTGGAGTTCCCGTTGTGGTGCAGTGGTTAACGAATCCGACTAGGAACCATGAGGTTGCAGGTTCGATCCCTGGCCTCGCTCAGTGGGTTAAGGATCCAGCATTGCCGTGAGCTGTGGTGTAGGTCACAGATGCGGCTCAGATCCCAAGTTGCTGTGGTTCTGGCATAGGCCAGTGGCTACAGCTCTGATTCGACCCCTAGCCTGGGAACCTCCATATGCCATGGGAGCAGCCCTAGAAAAGGCAAAAGGACAAAAAAAAAAAAAAAGAAAGAAAGAAAAAAGAAAAAAAAAGAATCAACCATGGGTATTCCATATTGACAGCTGGCGTTCCTCCATGCAGCCCCAGACTGTTGCCATCTCTGCCCTCTTCAGCATGGCTTCCAAGGCACTCTGGTTGTCATCATCGCTGAGAGTGAGAAAGAGAATGGAGGAGCGGAGTTCAGGAGCCACCATAAGCTTTCAGGATCATCATGGTACAGAAAGTCAGGAAGTTTTTTCCTCCCACCCAGAGGTCAGAAAACTACAGAAAACCGTGTTGGCAGCACAGGTGTCCCATGGTCCCAGGGTGGTTGGGTGATTAGCATAGAAAGGAGTCGAGGAGGGGTTGTGCAACTCACATCTGCTGAAAGACACTTGCCTCCTCTTCCTGCTAGAGGAAGAGTATGGTTTCTACCTCCCACTCCCTTACATATTTCATGCAGAGAGGTCACAGTGGCAAGAGGGTCTTGTCATCTCTGTGCTTCTAGCCCCTGAAATACAGGGGAGGGGCTGGGAGTGGAAATGTGGAGTGCCAACAAACAATACCTGCGCATCTTTGAAAATCCCTTTAAAGTTGAAGGATCTGGGAGTTCCTGTTGTGGCTCAGTGGTAGTGAAACTAACCAGTATCCATGAGGATGCAGGTTCAATCCCTGGCCTCACTCAGTGGGTTAAGGATTTGGTGTTGCCTTGAGCTGTGGTGTAGATCGCAGATTTGTCTTGGATCATTTGTTACTGTGGCTCCAGTGTTGCGGAAGATGGGGGCATTTGGATATGGAGCATCCTCCTGGGTACTGAGCTTGGAGATGGATTCCAGGATTTATTGTATATGGCACCTTTGAGAGTATTCCATTCAATAGAATATACTCTTTCCAGTCAAGGTCAGACAGGCTCTTAGAAATCTTTTCAACATATGTTCTAGACTATCTCTACCAAGCAGAGTTGGCAAAACCTATTTGCCATGTCTACTTTAGGTCAGCATTTCAAAGACAGTGTTCCATGAAACACTGGTTCTTTCACTTACTAACAATCATGATGTGAGCAAAGGGTTCTATGGTCACAAAAACCTGGGAAACACTGTTTTTTTTTTCTGCCTTTTTTTCTCTCTCTCTCTCTTTTTTTTTTTTTTAGGGCCACATTCGTGGCATATGGAAGTTCCCAAGCTAGGGATCCAATTGGAGCTACCGCTGGCAGCCTACACCACAGCAACTCAGAATTAGAGCCACGTCTGCACCCTATACCACAGCTCACGGCAACGCCGGATCCTCAACCCACTGAGTGAGGCCAGGGATTGAACCTGCGTCCTCATGGATGCTAGTCAGATTTGTTTCCATTGAGCCACGACGGGAACTCTGGAAACGCTGTTTAGATGGGTTTTTAAAAAATTGAATTATAGTTGATTTACATTGTTTCAGGTGTGCAGTAAAGTGATTCAGGTATATATAAAATACATACGTTCTTTTCAGAGTCTTTTCCCAGTATAAGAAGGTTATTATAAGATAATGAATACAGTTCCCCGTGCTCTATAGTAGGTCATCGTCGTTTCTTTTCTCTTTTTTTCTTTTTCTGCCACATCGCGGCAAATGGAAGTCCCCGAGCCAGGGATTGAATCCGAGCTGCCACTGGGACCTCCACCGCAGCTGCAGCAATGCCAGATCCTTAACCCACTGCCCTGGGCCAGGGATCTAACCCACACTGCTACAGAGACAAAGCCTGATCCTTAACATCCTGCACCACACTGGGAATTCTTATCTATTTTATATATAGTAGTGTGTATCTGATAATCCCCAAATCCTAATTTATCCCCCCCTCCCTTTCCCCTTTGGTAACCATAAGCTTGTTCTCTATGTCTGTGAGTCTATTTCTGTTTTGTAAAGTTCACTTGTATAATTTTTTTAGATTCCACATATAGGTGATATCATATGCTATTTGTCTCTTTCTGTTTGACTTACTTCACTTAGTGTAATAATCTCTAGGTCCATCCATGTTGCTGCAAATGACATTATTTCATTCTTTTTTATGGCTAAGTAGTTTTCCATGGTACATATGTATCACATCTTTATCCATTCATCTGCCAATAGGCAATTAGGTTTCTTTCATGTCTTGGCTTTTGTATAGTGCTGCTTTGAACATAGGGGTACATATATCTTTTTGATTTAGAGTTTTCATCTTTTATGGATATATGCCCAGGAGTGGGATTGCTGGCTTATATGGTAACTATTTTTAGGAACTTCTATACTATTTTCCGTAGAGGCTACACCAATTTACATTCCCACCAACAGTGTAGGTGGGTTCCCTTTTCTCCATAGCCCCTCTAGCATTTGATTGTTGACTTTTTGATGGTGGCCATTCTGATGCTTTGAAGTGATATCTCATTGTGGTTTTGATTTGCATTTCTCTAATAATTAGTGATGTTGAGCATCTTTGCATGTGCTTATTTGCCATCTTTATGTCTTCTTTGGAGAAATGTCTATTTAGATCTTCTGACCTTTTTTATTGGTTTGTGGTTTTTTTTTTTTTTTTTGATATTGAGTTGTATGAGCTGTTTGTATATCTTCGTTGGTGGCATCATTGCAAACATTTTTTCCTATTCCATAGGTGTCTCTTCATTTTCTTTATGGTTTCCTTTGCTGTGCAAAAGCTTTTAATTAGGTCCCTTTGTTTATTTTTGCTTTTGTTCCTGTTACTCTAGGATAGATGTGTTTTTTTAATGGAAGGACTTCTAGAACCACTAGCATACTAATTTACTGTATTGATCTCCCAAAGGGTCTGTAGAATAAAGCCTTTTCCAAATGTATTTCATAAAACTCTTTCCAAAAAAGCATATAGGGAGACAAAGAATGATTATATGTCAAAGAATAAGAGGCTTCCTCTAGGTTGCCTGTCATTGGGCTAGATGGGACAAGTGGCTTCTCCATCCTTCAAACAGAGTGAGGGGCTGCTCAAGATCTCAACTTCCCACAAGGTTGTTGGGCAGCTGTCATTTTCAGAATTCCCCTGAACAACTGGCGCCTGGGCTCAAATATTTGTCTTCTGCTTACAATGGCACTTTCCTGCTCATGCTATTAAAAGGAAGATCGTTAGGGGGTGGTCCTGGTTCATCTGGTTGTACCCAACCTAACCAAACACGTCTCTCTGTAGAACCACGAGACAATGGGTGACCTGTGCTTTTTGATGACCCAGTCTGTCTCAATGATACCTGCTGGTGATTGATTGGGCCCTTTGCTTGACGGTGGTACCCAATCCTAATATGGAATGAACATGGCAGACAAGTTGAACTGTTTCACTTGAGCAGTGGGAAGCATCCTCTCTGGGATCAAGGTCAAATCACCAGTACTACTCATGATTGAGTGGTCTCATTTTCTGTGGGCCACAAGTGCTCCTAAACTGGCAGGCCATATGAACCTATGGCCTTATGAGTGTATGGCTACAGCATCTACAGGTCCCAGAAGCACTGCTTGAATGGGCAGTTCATTTGGTTCTTGGCGGATCATCTCTGAGTAGTCAAAATGTCTGGGGACCACAGAATGCACACTATGAAAGATGGAGGCTGAGAGACAGGGCTGGCCATAGTTAGTTCTCTCAGTTAGCTTGTCTACTTTTGAGCTTTAAGGATCAAGAGAAAGGGACAAGAGAGGGGCCCCCCAAATCCATATACCATTGTGGCAGCTGATGCAGCCCAACCCCTCCAATCTTATCAGCATACAATGTACCAGATAGAGGACTTTGGGAGAAAGTCAGGTACATGTAAAAATGTGACAATTCTTGGAAATAATAAGGCTTCCCCCAAGACTCATACCAGAAAGGGCTGAAGAAATCTCAGAGAGGCTGGATAATTTGTCTAGATTAATTAACTTTTATTATTCCATTTCCCTTCTCTCACCTTGTCAGTTTTGCAGTCTTAAATTATTCTCTTAGTGGTTACCCTGGAGATTATGACATACACCCTTGATTTATTAGTCTTCTATAGATGAATACTTTTATTGGTTCCTCCACAATTCAATTAAATATTTTAGCTCAAATCACTTTTATCTTTTGTACTGTTGACCTGAATTCTAACTCTACATATATTTTAAGCCTCTCAATGCATTTCTATAATTGCTTAATACAGTCAGTGTTCATATAGACTTATCCACATTTTTAGCCTTTCCAGTATTCTTCATAACTATTTTTTATGGAAATTCTTCTTTAAAAATCAATAGGAACAAAAGTGAATCACCTGAAACTAACACAACGTCTTCATAACTTTTTGTACTGTTTATTTTTTAAGGATCATTATTTCCTAACTTTAAGAAATCTCTTTAGTATTTATTTTGGTGTAGCTCTGCTGGCAATTAACTGTATTGGCTTTTGTTTTTCTAAAATCAACTTTATTTCATCTTCATTTAAAAGGATATTTTTTCTGATAGTAGAATTCTAGGTTAGCAGTTATTTTATTTCAGCACTTTAACGATATCATTTGACGGAGTTCCCTGGTAGCCTAGTGGTTAAGGATATGGTGTTGTCACTGCTGTGGCTCAGGTCACTGCTGTAGCTTGGGTTCAATCCCTGGCCTGGGAACTTCTGTTATAAAAAATAAAAAAGGAGTTCCTGTCATGGCTCAGTGGTTAACGAACCTAACTAGCATCCATGAGGATGTAGGTTCCATCCCTGGCCTCACTCAGTGGGTTAAGGATCTGGCGTTGTCGTGAGCTGTGGTGTAGGTCACAGATGCAGCTCAGATCCTGCATTGCTGTGGCTCTGGTGCAGGCTGGTGGCTACAGCTCCGATTCGACCTCCTAGCCAGGGAACCTCCACATGCTACTGGTGCAGCCCTAAAAAACAAAAACAAAAACAGATCATTTCACTGTACTTGGTGAAAAGTCAGCTGCCGTTCTTATTGTTTCTCTTTTGAATATAATGGGACTTTTTTCCTCTGGCTGCAATTAGATTTTCCTTTTTCCCTGTTTTGTTTTTAGCAGTTTGACTATGATTCACCTAGGTATGATTGCCTTTGTATTCATTATGCTTGAGATGAGTAGAACTTTTTAATCAATGTCTTGATATTATCTGTCAATTTTAGCATCCCTTTAATCTGGTATTCCTTCCAATTAAACATATATTGGACCTTTACACCATGTTCTATGTCTCCTACACTCTCTCCATTGTTCTTCATTCTTTTTTTCCATAATACTCTAGCCTGGATAGTCTCTACTAGCTCTCTTCCAGTTCACTAAACTTCTATGATGCTATATCCAACATCTATTTAGTGCTGAATTCAAGCTCTGTTTTTTAGTTCTAGAATCTCCATTTGATTCTCTATAATAGCAAGAATGTTGTCATTTAATTTCTTGAACATAGTAATCATAGTTTTTGGTAAGTTCCTATCTGACAACTCACAGATTTGGATCACTGTTGGGTTTATTTGGGTCCATCCGTTTTTATCTTGGTTTCCTTCATCTGACTCATGGCATGCTTAGGATTTTTTCATTTAATTGAATATCAGAAATTGTATATGAAGAGTTTTTTAAAATTTCTCTGGATGATGTCTCATCCTCCAGAAAGAATTTACTTTTCTCCTGGGGGCCAGATATAGTAGCAGCAGATAACCTTGCTCTATCAAGGATTAAGCTGATTCAAAACTCTATTTCATCTTCACAGGGGCTGATCAAGGTTTGCCTCTCCTAGGACAAAGCTGTTCAGGATGTTTTATCTGAAAGCCTGGCAGACCCTGATCTCTTATTTTTGTCTCACTATCACTGTGTGACTTCTAAAAGCTCTGCTTAAATTTTTAGCTTTTCAGTTGCTGCTTTCTGCTTGACTTCATGCCATCCTATCTTAGGTAGTTTAGAAACTGAACTATGCCCACAATTTGGAGCTCAATTTTCTGTGGTTCCTTTTTTTGTTAGAACTTGACCTTCCAGTCTTGGCTGCCTTATAACAAGCAGTAAATCCAATTTTTGTGCCCTACTTCCGGAGACTTCTTAAAGCTCTGAGTCACCATTTTCTGCCCTTCACTTTGGCTCCACACAACTTAGGAACTGAGAATGCTTCAGGGGAAAAAGAAAGTACTCACCTCAGTGTGTTGCCCTTCACCTAATAATCCAAGCTCTCTAATGCTGGTTTCCTTGCTTTATCGCGGATGCCTTTAAAAATTTGTGCTCTTTTGATATTTTATCCAGTTTTCACAGTTTCTATCAGGCAAAGAATTGGTATGAGAAAAGGTAACCTGTCATATGTTGGAAGAAGTCCTTGCTATAGAATTTCTATAGATATCAGTTACCAGTTTAAGAAAGGTTCTTTCTATCCCTGGTTCGCAAAGAGGCTTTAATATGGGTGGATGTTACATTTATTAAATGCCTTTTCTGTATGAATTGAGATGTGACTTTTCTCTTTTATTCATTGATTTATAAATATTGTATTCCCTAGAATAAGCCAAGTTTAGTAATGATCTATTATCTTTTCATATATTTATGGACCTAATGTACTAATGTTTCGTTTAGAATGTCATAAAAAAGATTGAACAGAATTCGCCTTTCTTGTAATGTTCTTGTCAGCTTTTGGATCAGAGCAATGCTGATCTCATAAAACAAGATGGAAAAGGTTCCCTTTGTTCTTCTTTTTGGAAGAGTTCCTTGTTTTTGGATGAGTTTATATAATGTTGGCATTAGTTGTTCTCCAGCTCCCTGATAAAATTTGTCAAGTAAGCCATGTGAAGCTTGAGTTTTCTTTATGGAAAAGTTTTAAATTATAGATTAAATGT
This sequence comes from Phacochoerus africanus, assembly GCF_016906955.1. NCBI lineage: Eukaryota > Metazoa > Chordata > Mammalia > Artiodactyla > Suidae > Phacochoerus > Phacochoerus africanus. The sequence continues at coordinate 43,317,088 of NC_062560.1, read as the reverse complement.
TTATAAACAGACGCAGGAAAATTTAGATTCTCTACTCATGTGTCAGTTTGTTACAGTTTTTCCTTAGAATTTAGCTCATTGCATCTCAGTTTCCTGTAAAAGCTTTTCGTAATCTTTTCTAATGACTTTTTTTTCTTTTTAGGGCCATACTTGCAGCATATGGAAGTTCCCAGGCTAGGGGTCTAATCGGAGCTACAGCTGCCAACCTACACCACAGCCACAGCAACGAGGAATCTGAGCCACTTCTGCGACCTACACCACAGCTCACAGCAACACGGGATCCTTAACCCACTGAGTGAGGCCAGGGATCGAACATGCGTCTTCATGGATACTAGTTGGGTTCGTTACCACTGAGTCACGATGGAAACTCCTCCAATGACCTTTTTAGTGTCTGTGAGATATGTGATGATATTCCCTTTTGCATTCTTGGTATTAACTTATTTATGACTTAGTACCTTAATCCAATCAGGTATTGAGCTACTTTAAACCCAAGCTTCATTCCTAGGAATGATCTGTTTCAGTTCACACTTACTGCACCTAAAATCTTGGGGTGTTTATAAAGACCTCTTGGAAGTGGCATGCCCTGAGCTTTCGATGACCACAGAAGTCGCTGAAGTGTCTGAATCACAGCTCTCACTTGTAGAATGTGCAGAATGGTGATCACTTTGAGAGAGAAGGCATCCTCTGTTGGTTTCCTTCCACTTCTGGGTCTTAGCAGTACAAAGTTTTAATGCCTATGCTTCTGTGATGCCTTCAAACAGTTTTTACAAGATTTTTCTCCAGGTATTCTAGTTGTTTTCCATGGGATAGTTGGTCCAAATCAAGTAATTCAGCTTTTGCTAGAATTTTTTCTTATATGATGTTAATATTATACTTCAATTATATTGAGGAAACTAAATAAAAAGTCTTCTCCAGTGCTGGAGCTCCCACTGTGGCTCAGCAGTAATGAACTTGACTACTATCCATGAGGACATGGGTTTGATCCCTGGCCTCGCTCAGTGGGTTAAGGATCTGGCGTTGCTGTGGCTGTGGCGTAGGCTGGCGGCTATAGCTCCAATGCTACCCCTAGCCTGGGAACTTCCACATGGCGTGGGTGAAGCCCTAAAAAACAAAAAACAAAAAACAAAAAACTTATCTAGTGAACAAAGATTGCACTTTTAATAGCATATCAGATGCACATATTAATGTAAGTGCCTTGAGGTCTCCTTATTCAAATAAATCCTTTTTTTAAGTGAATCAAGCTTTGCCACACTTTGTCAAAGCTTTACCTAACAGAATTATCTAGTGGGAAGAGTGCTGGCTTTCATGCAGATACCACAAGAGGTCCTTTCAACAGTCATTCTTCACTCCTTCTAACTTTCCTTTCTTTTAACAGTTATTGAAAGTTAAAAAATTGGAGTTTTCATCATGGCGCTGCAGAAACGAATCCGACTAGGAACCATGAGGTTGCAGGTTCGATCCCTAGCCTTGCTCAGTGGGTTAAGGATCTGGCGTTGCCATAAGCTGTGGTGTAGGTCGCAGACGCGGCTCAGATTCCACGTTGCTGTGGCTGTGGTGTCGGCTGGCAGCTGTAGCTCCGATTGGACCCCTAGCCTGGGAACCTCCATATGCTGTGGGTGTGGCCGTAAAAAGCACAAATAAGTAAATTTAAAAAAAGAAAGTTAAAAAATAAAACCCCTTGATTTTCTCACTTACCTTATATCAGGAGTTGGATTTGTGAGAGTTCTGTCTAATATTGAGTAAGTGGAATTATATGGAGAAGGCATCTTTTCCCCAATTAAAAAAAGCAAAGCCTGGAAAGGGGAATTTTTTTTTTTTTTTTTACCATCAACTTCTTTATCCTTCCTTACGTTTGCCTAGAATATAGATAGTATCTGGTAGTAGGCCAGCCTCATTGTAAGAATGAGGCGTGAGAACAAACAAAGAAGTGGTTACACTGTAGCCATCTGGGTCCCTGACAGGATTATTTAGTGACTGCATAGGTCCCAGACTGGCCATCTTCAGACTCCTTATTAGATGAGCTAACTAAACATCTTATTTTCCTAGGCTATGGTGAGTCAGCTTCCTGTTATTTGCAGCTGAAAATATTTCTAACTAACAGAGATTGAGATTCAGGAGAACTTGATTCTAATTCTAATATGACCACAGTGAAATGTCTAAATAAAAATAAATTGTATTTCTGTATATCAGCAAAAAGACATTTAGAAAATGAAATTAAGAGTTCCTGTTGTGGCTCAGCGGGTTAACAACCTGATATAGTGTCCATGAGGATGCAGGTTTGATCCCTGGCCTCCCTCAGTGGGTTAAGGATTCAGTGTTGCTGTGAGCTGTGGTCTAGGTCAAAGATATGGCTCAGATCTTGTGGTGCTGTGGCCTTGGTGTAGGCTGGCAGCTATAGCTCCAATGCTGCAGGTGCAGTCCTAAAAAGAAAAAAGAAGATGACATTAAAAGAAAACAGTTTATTTTTAACCCCCATTCCCATTAAAAGGGAACCGGAGAGTTTTATAGAAATGTTTGATTCTGGGTCTGGAGCCGGAAGAATACATGATGAGCATGGGCTATCTTCTTGTGCTAGAAAGCAGGGACATACTTAAAGACTAATGTCGAAAGGACATAGGAGGCATCATGAAGGGCCTTCACTGGCCACATTGGATCATTTGAACACCGAGAAGAAAATGGCTGCGAGTTATTATAATACATTAAATAAGTAAAAACTCGTGGTTTATAGTGATGCTCTGAAAATGAACAAATAAAAAAAGATGAACGGAAAAAGGAAGAAAGCTCTCTGTGGTTGTCTTAGAATGAGTTCCGAGTTAACAGCGCTGGAAAGCTGTATACAGAAGATTTATCGGGAAGAAACATCTGTTTGAGGAAGATAAGTTTGGACGGAGGGAGAATTTACCCTCAACGCAATTGCAACTGAAGCCTCAGACAATCTTACAGGGGGCTCTGGAGCTGGGATGGCCCTTCAGAGTTGTCCCAAATTGAGGGCTGGACCTTTGTATTCCTACATCAGATTCGCATTGAATACTGCCTGCTCCCTGGGCAGGGGTGGGGAGGTGAGGGCATAACTTTGATTGAGGTCGTTCCCGGTAGCTGAGGGCAGTTCTCAATGAGCGGTATAGCTGTGAGGTCAGTAGCTGATTTTCCCAGAAGCTGAGGGATGATGTATTAGCCCGGAGAGGGAGATATGAGCAGAGCACCACAGTATTCATTACAGCAATTAGCTGTAGAGAATGTGACTTAATAAAAGTGCTGAGAATTATATAACTAGCAAATCACTATTTTTGTAAGCCTCATGTAATCCTTGATTCGGGGAAGGAGCTTCAAGAGATATTATCGGAGTTCCCGTTGTGGCGCAGTGGTTAACGCATCCGACTAGGAACCATGAGGTTGTAGGTTCGATCCCTGGCCTTGCTCAGCGGGCTTAACGATCTGGAACCTCCCCATACCATGGGAGTGGCCCTAGATAATGGCAAAAAAAAAAAAAAAAAAGAGATATTATCTTTGAGCTGTTAAGACAAAATACTGTAATCAGAGTGGCTTATCAATGACAGTACTTTGGTTTTCAGTTCTGGAGCCTGGAAGTAGGAGCTCATGGTGCCAGTATGGTTGGGTTCTTGGTGAGGACCCACTTCGGGGTTGCAACTGGCTGACTTCTTGTCTATCCTCACATGGTGAGAAAGGAGTAAGCTAGCTTTTACCTCTTCTTATAAGGGTACGAATCCCATTCATGAGGCTCTACTCTCATGACCTAATCAACTCCCAAAGGCCCCCACCTCCTAACACTACCATGTCGAGGGTTAGGATTTCAACGTATGAGTTTGAGGGAGACACATTCCGTCCACAGCAGATGTTAAAAGCACTTGATTAAAGATTGATTTTGTTTTGTTTTTGTTTTTGGCTATGCCTGTGGGTGTGGAAGCTCCTGGGCCAGGGATCGAAAACATACCACAACAAGGATCCAGCACAGACGATGCAGGATCCTTAACCTACTAGACCACCAGGAAACTCCACAGAAGGTTGTTTTTGAACAAGATACTCATGTAGAACCAAAATGTTATTCTATAAATTATTTGTGAATTGCCTCATTAATAGCGTGTTGCATGGTAGCACCTATGAAGTATTCTTGGTGATCGTTAAGTATGTGTGTTAAAAATGCTTAACCTATAACTGATCCAACTCCTAGACCTAACTTCCCAGTCTGTAGAAAATACAGGAGAAAAAGGTTGTGATGACATCATGAGGAAACAATCAGATGATACAAAATGTGGGCCTGGTTTCTTCAAAAAGTCAGTATTAGGCTCACAGGCGATGAGCCTAATAGGTGATGGTGATGGTAATTTCCCTAAATACTATCTTAAAAGTAGAACCATTATGATAAAAAAAGAGATGCATTTCACAGACTACATTTTGAACAAAAGAAGGTGACAAGCATCCCCAGGAGCTCCGTAATGCAAATGGATGACACCAAGACATTGGTAACAGCAAGATCTTTGCACAGGGTTAGCAGTGCTACAGAACAGTACTAGAGGGAATAGAGGGTCATTCTGATGGTCCCATGAGCCCAAGAGCACTGAATTCTTCAATGTTTACTCTTCAGCTCAGTTACTTACGGCCTCAGTTCCTACCACAGGGGTTACCCCTACCCCCAGTCTCCTCACCTGGCACACTGTTCATTTGGATCAAGACCCTTCAAGATTCTTCTAACTGGCTGCCTTCAGTGGCAGCTACTTGGCTCCTGGGAAAACCCCAGACACCCTCACTCTACTGAACTCTGGACATACACACTGTCTACACTGCTGCTCTTTCCTCATCTTGCCCTTTCAGGCTGCTCTTCTCTATAAGTTCATCCAGATGGAGGAGTCTTCAGTATCTTCACCTACACCCCCAAATCCTGAGAGCAAGCTTTCCCCAAAACTCTCTCAAGTTGCACCTCAGAAACAGGATTGGGCCATGGGTTTCTGCAGCTCATCATCTGGGGAAGAAACAGATGTCAGTCTCCCGACCTGGAAGACAACCTCCATTATTCTCAGTTATTTTAGATCTTCCCTCTTAACCTGAAATGGTAGCGGTGAGGTCCAAAGGAAAGTGGCAAATGGCTTTCTACTGCAAGATTTCCTTTCAAAAAATACTTAAAAAAAAAAAGAATATCTAACCTACTCTCAAAAATGTTGGAGAAAAATGATAGGCTGATAATCCAAGAACTTGTTGACTATTTCACAGTTAAATTCTTTACAATATGTCTAGACACTACATAAGAGTATGGATGTGCCAGAAATTAATGGAAACAAATATTTGTTCTCTTTCCATGTTATCCTCATACCTGCCTCAAGGTTGGGCTACCTAGTATTTTGTAAAGCCAAAATAACCTTATTTTTTAAAATAGAAAGATGTGTTTTTCTAGAAAAATAACCAAAGTCCTTCAGACTGATAGGAAATGACACTAGATGGCAACTCTAGTTCCAACTGACCTAAGGAAATAAAAAGCTCCAGAAAAAGGTAAATATATATATAAATGTAAAGTACTATATATTTTAAGATCTTTTCTTTTCTTAACAGTTTTAAAAGATATAGGATTTCAGAGTTCCTGTCATGGTGCAGTGGAAACGAATCCAACTAGGAACCATGAGGTTGTGGTTTGATCCCTGGCCTCACTCACTGGGTTAGGGATCTGGCATTGCTGTGAGCTGTGGTGTAGGTCGCAGATGTGGCTTGGATCTTGTGTTGCTGTGGCTCTGGTGCAGGCCAGCAACTACAGCTCCAATTCACCCCCTAGCCTGGGAACCTCCATATGCCTCGGGTGTGGTGGTAAAAAAAAAAAAAAAGAGAGAGAGAGAGAGAGAGAAATAAAAAAATAAATCCACCGAATTTAGTAATTAAAATTCTGCTATGAAGAAATGTTCAGGCTCAGATGGCTTCACTGATGAATTCTATGTAACATATAAAGAAGAGTTAACATTGATTCTCACAAACTCTTCCAGAAAACCGAGAAGGCAACACTTTCTAATTCATTATGAGACCAGTATTACCCTCATACCCAAACTGGACAAAGATAGCACAAGAAAAAAATAAAAAATACTGACTGATAACCTTTATGAACATAGATAAATAATCCTCAACCAAATATTGGCAAACCAAATCCAGCAATGTACAAAAAAAGACATGACAAAGTGGAATTTGTTTCAAGAATGTAAGATTGCCTTACCATATGAAAATCAATTTATATAATAAATTATATTAGTGAGTAATGTATAAAAAAAGATGATTATCTCAAGAGATACAGAAAAACATTTATCAAAATCTAACATTCATGCACAACAAAAAACAAAAACCTCTCGGCAAACTGGTAATAGATGGGAACTTCCTCACAAATGGCATCTATGAAAAACCTGCAACTAAAATCCTCTGTAATGATGAGAGATCAAATGCTTTCCCTAAATTGCGAACAAGGCAAGGATGTTGACTCTAGCCACTTTTATTCAACACTGAACTGTATATTCTAGCCAATACAACAAAGGAAAAAATTAAAGGCATCAAGATTGGAAAGAAGTAAAACCGTCTTTCTTTGCAGGTGGTATGACCCTGTATGTAGGAAAATCCATATGGGAACCCATAAAAAAATTACTAGAGCTGATAAACAAGTTGAATAAGATTGTGGGATATAAGATTGATACACAGAAATCAATTGTGATTTTTTTTTTTTGTCTGCGCCTATGGCATGTGGAAATTCCTGGGCCAGGGATCAAACCCACACCACAGCAGTGACCCAAACCACAGCAGTAACAATTCCAAATCCTTAACCTGCTGAGCCACCAGGGAACTCCTAAATTGTATTTCTATATACTAGCAATGAACCACCTGCAAATGAAATTTAAAGGAAGGAGTCCATTCAAAATAGCAATAACAACAATAAAATACTTAGAATCAATGTAGCAAAAGAAATGCAAGACTTATACACTAAATATACAAAATATTACTGAGAAATTAAAGATCTAAGCAAATGTAGAGACAGTCCATGTTCATGGATTACAAAACCAAATTCTGTTAGCTGGATCATAAATTCAACTCAATTCTTATAAAAATTTCAACTGGCTTTTTCCTCCCCCAGAAATTTACAAGTTGATCCTAAAATGGCCCAGAATAACAAAAGGATTTTTGAGAAAGAAGAACAAAGTTGAAGGACTTTTATTCTTCATTTAAAATTATTATAAAGCTATAGTAATCAAGACAATGTGATGGCATTGTCATAAGAACAGAGAATGGTACAGAATCAGGACTCTAAGAATAAACACAGTTGATTTTTTTGGTTGTTTGTGTGTGTGTGTGTGCCATACCTACCATATGGACATTCCCAGGCTAGGGGCCTAACTGGAGCTGCAGCTGCCGGCCTATTCCACAGTCACAGCAATGCCAGATCCGAGCTGCATCTGCAACCTACACTACAGCTCACTACAGCAAGGACAGATCCTCAACCCACTTAGTAGGGCCAGGGATCAAACCCACGTCTTCATGGATACTAGTTGGGTTCTTAACCCACTGAGCCACAACAGGAACTCCTAAGGTCAGTTGATTTTTGACAATCCAAATACCAAGTCCAAAAATGCCGAGTCAGAGAAGGAGATCAAGATGATGGAGTAGGAGGAAGTGGAACTCACTTCCCCTATGAACAGATCAAAAACACATCTATATGTGGAACAATTCTCACTGAAAACTAACTGCAGACTTGCAGAAAGAGCCCTGTACAACTAAAGATGTAAGAAAGATCTGCACAAAATTGGGTAGTAAGGGAAGAGAAGTGATCAGTTTGAGACCTGTTCCCCTAGGAGGGAACTCAGAAGAGGAGTGGTATTACACGGGCAGAGATCCTCCCTGGGGAGGGGTGGTTTGAGTCACAGATTGGGTGCCTCAGCCCTTGCATCTGACACTGGGAAGATGAGTCCCCTTGGCTGGCTGGAGGGCTAGTGGTACTAACAGGATGGCTGTGGGAAGCCTAGACTTGATTCATGATGAGTGAGCACACATTTACTTCTGAAACAGGGTGGAGAGGGCAGATTGAATCTGCATGGGTCTCTGGTCAGATTCCCAACACTACCCTGGTGTGCACCCCAGTCTGAGCTCAGAGTGACAGCTTCATGATGCAGCTCTACTGGGGTGAAGGCTGCTACAGTTGAGGACAAAGGTGTCCCAGGCCCAGAGCAGCATCTGAGCAGGACAAGGATAGCCATTACTACTGCTTACACAGGCAGGGCATCAAAAGTGGTTGGGTCACTGATTGTGGCTGAAATATTATAGCCTGCACCCCAACCCATACCAAGCACCCACATGAGCCCCTCTTGCCACAGAACCTCTCCCTTTTGGGGCAAGGGTGCTGATGCTGAGAGTGGGGAAACAAACTTAAAGGGAACAGGGCCAGCTGGGACCTGAGCCTCAGGGATTCTGCTCCAGCAAATTGAGATCCAGCCCCACCCCAGAAAGACCAGGAATGGCTACTGAGCAAAGGAGAAGCCTCAGCTCACATCTGGCTCAGGCCCTAGCTCCTCCATCTCCAGCTCCACCTCCTACAAAGGTGACAACTGCCTGGACACCCTGGGGAATGATGTGACTTGTGTTCATGTCAGATCCAGTTCCCCCTTCAAAGCTATTGGGCACATGCAGATGGTATAGGATCACTTTAACACAAGGACACCCCTTCAAGACCACAGTAGGTAACTGTTTCACCTAATTTCATAGGTACAGAGAAAGTTAAGTACAATGAGAAGACAGAGGAATTTGTTTCAAATGAAAGAGCTATAGAAAACCCCTGAAAAAACAACTAATGAAAGAGAAATAAACAATTTACCAGAAAAAGAATTCAAAACATTAGTAATAACGATGTTAACTGAATTAGGGAAAATAATAGATGAACACAGTGGGAATTTTAGCAAGGAAATAGAAAATACTAAAAAAAAGATCCAGTCAGAACTGAAGGGTACAATAACTAAAATGAAAAACACACTAGAAGGAATTCACAGCAGACTAGGTTATATAGAAGGATGCCTAAGTGATCTGGAAGATGGGATGATAGAAATCACTCAATCAGAACAGCAAAAAACAAAAGCAAATAAAAAATTGGAAAGGGATCTCTGGGGCAATAGTAAGCATACCAACATTTGCATTATAGATGTGCCAGGAGGAGAAGGGGGTCAAAAATGCACCTGATATAATTATGGCTGAAAACCTTCCAGATCTGAAGAAGGAAACAGATATCCATGTATAGGAAGCACAGAGGGTCCCAAGCAAGGTGAACCTAAAAGATACACACCAAGGAGTTCCTGTTGTGGTGCAGCGGAAATGAATCCTACTAGGAACCATGAGATTGTGGGTTCTATCCCTGGCCTTGCTCAGTGGGTTAAGGATCTGGTATTGCCATGAAATGTGGTATAGGTCGCAGATGTGACTCAGATCCTGCATTGCTGTGACTGTGGTGTAGGCAGGCACTGCAGCTCCAATTTGACCCCCTAGCCTGGGAATCTCCATATGTCACAGGTGCGGCTCTAAAAAGCAAAAATAAATAAATAAATAAATAAATAAATAAATAAAAGATACATACCAAAACATATCATAATTAAAGTGGCAAAAAGGAAAGATAAAGAGAGAATTTTAAAGGCAGTATGAGAAAAACAAAGTCATATACAAGGGAACCCGTATAAGGCAATTGGCTGATTTTTCTGCAGAAACCTTGTAGGCCAGAAGCAAGTGGCATAATATATTCAAAGTGCTGAAGGGAAAAACCCCCAACCTAGGATAATCTACCTAACAAGATTATCATTTAGAATTGAAGGAGAGAGAAAGAACTTCTCAGACAAGCAGAAACGAAAAGAGATCATCAATACTAACCTGCCCCTAAAAGAAATGTTAAAGGGTCTTCTCTAAGTGGAAAAGAAGAAGAATAGGGCAAGAAAAATACCACTAGTAAAGCCAAAGCTGAGGCTAAACCACTTAAATAAGCTAGTACAAATATTAAGACAAAAATTGTGAAACAACTATAATACAATAATGAGTAAAAGGATGAACATGAAGATGTAATATAGGACATCAAATGCACAAAATGTGGGAGTTCTCTGGTGGCCTAATGGTTAAGGATTTGGCATTGTCACTGCTGTGGCTTGGGTTTGATCCCTTGCCCAGGAACTTCTGCAGGCTCTGGGCGTGGCAAAAAAATGGCAACACAAAATGTGGCAGAGGGGAGTAAAAAAAATGTAGATCTTTTAGAATGTGTTGAATTTAAATGACTACCAGTTTAAAACCACTAGCTATAGTTGTGTCATCGAATATGAACCACATGGTAAGCACAATCAAAAACCTACAACAGATACATGAAACTCAAGCATATCACTAAAGGGAATCACCAAACCACAAGCAAATAAACTAAAAGATGAAGAAAATAACAGAGAATAACTACAAAAACAACCAGAAAATAAGTAACAAAATGGCAATAAGAACATACCTATCAATAATTACTTTAAATATCAATGGACCAAATGCCCCAATCAAAAGACATAGTGTGGCTGACTGGATAAAAAACAAGACTTGTCTATATTCTGAGACTTACTTCAGAGCTAAAGATACACAGAGACTGAAAGAAAGGGGATAGGAAAAGATGTTTCACACAAATGGAAATGATGGAGTTCCCATCATGGCACAGTGGTTAATGAATCTGACTAGGAACTATGAGGTCGCAGGTTCAATCCCTGGCCTTGCTCAGTGGGTTAAGGATCCAGCATTGCCAGGAGCTGTGGTGTAGGTCGCAGACGCAGCTCAGATCCCGCATTGCTGTGGCTCTGGTGTAGGCTGGTGGCTACAGCTCCGATTAGACCCCTAGCCTGGGAACCTCCATATGCTGCAGGTGCGGCCCTAGAAAAAGGCAAAAAGACAAAAGCAAACAAACAAAAAACAAATGGAAATGATGAGAAAGCAGATGTAGCAATACTCAGACAAAATGGACTTCAAAATAAAGTCTATAACAAAAGACAAAGAAGGACATTATATAAGGACATACAAGAAGAGGATATAACACTTTTTAACATATATGCACCTAATACAGGAACCTAAATACATAAAGCAAATACTAACAGACATAAATACAGTAATAGTAGGGAATTTTAACACTGACTTACATCAATGGACATATCATCCAGCTAGAAAATCAATAAATGGTACTCTTTTTTTTTTTTTTGTCTTTTTGCCTTTTCTAGGGCCACTCCTGTGGCATATGGAGGTTCCCAGGCTAGGGGTCCAATCGGAGCTGTAGCCACTGGCCTATGCCAGAGCCACAGCAACTCGGGATCCGAGCCGTGTCTGCAACCTACACCTCAGCTCACGGCAACGCCAGATCCTTAACCCACTGAGCAAGGCCAGGGATCGAACCCGCGACCTCATGGCTCCTAGTCAGATTCGTTAACCACTGTGCTACTACGGGAACTCCAATAAATGGTACTCTTATATGACACATTAGACTAGTTGGAGTTAATAGCACACAGGACAGTCCATCACAAAACAGTAGAATACACATTCTTTTCCAGTCCACATGGAATGTTCTTCAGGATAAATCACATGCTGGGGCACAAAACAAGTCTCAACAAATTTAAAAGGATAGAAATTATATCAAACATTCTTTCTGACCACAATGGTATGAAATCAGAAATCAGGTACAGGAAGAAAAGTAGGAAAAGCACAAATATGTGGAGACTAAAGAACATGCTACTAACAAAACAATGGGTCAATGAAGAAGTTAAAGAGGAAATCAGAAAATACCCCAAGACAAATGAAAATGGAAAAACAACTTTCCAAAATCTATGAGATGCAGCAAAGAACTTCTATGAGGGAAGTTTATAATGATACAGGCCTTCCTAAAGAAACAAAAATCTCAAATAGACACCTTAACCAACCATCTAAAGTAATTAGAAAAAGAAGATAAAACAAAGCCCAAAATCATCAGAAGGAAGGAATTAAAGATCAGAGAGGAAATAAATGGGAGATAAGAAAAATAATAGAAAAGATCAGTGAAACCAAGAGCTGTTTTTGTGAAAAGATAAACAAAACTCATAAACCTTTAGTCAGGTTCATCAAGAAAAGAGAGGACCCAAATAAATAAAATAAGAAATGAAAGAGGAAGAGTTCCCATTGTGGCTCAGTGAAAATGAATCTGACTAGTATTCATTAGGATTCGTGTTTGATGCCTGGTCTTGCTTGGTGGGTGAAGGATCCAGCATTGCCATGAGCTGTGGTGTAGGTCACAGACATGGCTCAGATCCTGAGTTGCTGTGGCTGTGGTGTAGGCCAGCAGCGGCAGCTCCAGTTTGACCCCCTAGCCTGGGAACTTCCATATGCCACAGGTGCAGCCCTAAAAAGAAAAAAACAAACAAATAGACAAAAAGAGATGAAAGAGGAGAATAAAAACTGATGTCATAGCTGATATCATAGGGATACAAGAAATAATAAGAGAATATATGCCTATAAATTGGACAACCTAGAAAACAAGGACAAATTTCTAGAAACATAAAATCTTCCAAGGCTGAATCAAGGAGAAACAAACAATCTGAACAGACCGATCTCTAGTAGCAAAGTTGAATTTGTAACTTCCAGCCAACAGAAGTCCAGGACTGGATGGCTTCTCAGGGGAATTCTACCAAATTTATAAAGAACGGCTGATCCCTATCTTTCTCAAACTATTCCAAAAAATTGAAGAAGATGAAATACTCCCAAATTTATTGTATGAGGCCATTATTTCTCTGATATCAAAACCAAAGACACTACAAAATAGGAAAATCACAGGCCAATACCTTTGATGAATATTACATTCAACAAAATGTAAACAAAGATCATACACCATGATCAAGTGGGACTTATTCCAGGGGTGTGTGGGTGGTTTAATATTTGCAAAGCAATCAATGTGATACATCACACTAACAAAAGGAAGGATAAAAATCACAAGATCATCTCAATAGATGCAGAAAAAGCATTTGACAAAGTTCATCATCCTTTCATGATAGAAACCCTCATCAAGTTGGTGTAGAAGGAACATATCTCAACATAATAAAGACCATTTACGACAAACCCATAGTTAACATCCTTCTCCATGATGAAAAGCTGAAAGTCTTTCCCCTAAAATCAGGAACAAGACAAGGATGCCCACTCTTGCCACTTCTATTTAACATAGTTTTGGAAGTCCTGAGCACAGCAATCAGAGAAGAAAAAGAAATAAAAAAGGCATCCAAATTGGAAAGGAAGAGGTAAAACAATCAGTATTTGCAGATGACAAGATATATACACAAAACCCTAAAGTCTCCACCAAAAAACAGTTAGAACTAATACATAAATTCAATAAAGTTCCAGGATACAATATTAATGTATAGAAATCTGTTGCTTTTCTATATACTAATAATGAACTATCAGAAAGAGAAAGCAAGAAAACAACCCAGTTTAAAATTGCACCAAAAAGAATAAAATGCCTAGGAAGAAACTTAATCAAGGAGGTAAAAGACTTAAACTCTGAAAACCATAAAATACTGATGAAGGAAATTTCAGATAATACAAAGAAATGGAATGATACCCCATGCTCTTGTATCGGAAAAATTAATGCCATCAAAACATCCATACTATCCAAAGCAATCTACAGATTTAATGCAATTCCTATCAAAATACCCACGGCATTTTTCAAAGAACTAGAACAAGTAATCCTAAAATTTATATGGAACCAAAAAAGACCCTGAATAACCAAAGCAATCTTGAGGAAAGAGAACAAAGCTGGTGGTATCACATTCCCTGACTTCAGATTATACAAAAAACAACAGTAATTGAAAGAGTATAGCACTCATGGAAAAACAGACACATAGAGCAATGGAACAGAATAGAGAACCCAGAAATAAATCCATACTCTTACGGTCAAATTAATCTACAACAAAGGTGGCAAGAATACACAATAGAGAAAAGACAGTCTCTTCAATAAGTGGTATTGGGAAAACTGGACAGCTACATGCACAAGAATGAAATTTGAATACTCTCTAACATCATATACAAAAGTAAGCTCGAATTGGATTGAAGACTTAAATATGACTGGAAACCATAAAACCCCTAGAAGAAAACACAGGCAATATACTCTTTGACATACATTATAGTAATATTTTTCTGATCTGTCTCTTAAGGCAAAAGAAATACAAGCAACCTAATTAACTTATAAGCTTTTGCACAGCAAAGGAAACCATTGACCAAACAAAAAGATAGCCTATTGAATGTGAGAATAATTTGCAAATGATATGACCTACACGGAGTTAATATCCAAAATATATAAACAGCTCATACAACTCAATATCAATAACATAGACAAACTGATTTTAAAAAATGGACAGGAGTTCCCATCGTGGCTCAGTGGTTAATGAATCCGACTAGGAACCATGAGGTCACGGGTTCCATCCCTGCCCTTGCTCAGTGGGTTAACGATCCGGCGTTGCCGTGAGCTGTGGTGTAGGTTGCAGACGTGGCTTGGATCCCGCGTTGCTGTGGCTTGGATCCTGTTGCTGTGGCTCTGGCGTGGGCCGGAGGCTACAGCTCCGATTGGACCCCTAGCCTGGGAACCTCCATATGCTGCGGGAGTGGCCCAAAGAAATAGCAAAAAAAGACAAGAAAAAAAAACGGGGGGGGGGGGGGAGTTCCCATCGTGGCTCAGTGGTTAATGAATCCGACTAAGAACCATGAGGTTGCGGGTTCCGTCCCTGGCCTTGCTCAGTGGGTTAAAGGATCCGGCGTTGCCGTGAGCTGTGGTGTAGGTTGCAGACGCGGCTCGGATCCCGCGTGGCTGTGGCTCTGGCGTAGGCCGGCGGCTACAGCTCTGATTAGACCCCTAGCCTGGGAACCTCCATATGCCGCAGGAGCAGCCCAAGAAATGGCAAAAAGACAAAAAAAAAGGGCAGAAAATCTGAAGACATTTTTGCCAAGAAGATGTACAGATGGTCAATAGACACATAAAAAGATGCTCAACATCACTGATCATTAGAGAAATGCAAATTAAAACCATGAGATATCATCTCACATCTGTCAGAATGGCTGTCATCAAAAAGTCTACGAATAACAAATGGTGGTGAGGATGAGGAGAAAAAGGAACCCTTGTGCATGGTTATGGGAATGTAAATAAATTGTTGCAGCCACTACAGAAACTGTAGAGGTTCCTCAAAGAGCTAAAAATAGAACTACCATATGATTCATCAATTCCACTGCTGGAAAAACCCCAAACACTAATTTGAAAAGGTACATGCACTCCGATGTTCATAGCAACACTATCTACAACAGCTAAGATATAGAAGCAACCTAAGTGTTTATTGACTGATGAATGGACAAAGAAGATGTGGTGTATATATATACATACACAATGGAATATTAGCCATACAAATGAATAAAATTCTGCTACTTGAATCACTGTAGATGGACCTAGAAGATATTATGTTTAATGAAGAAAGTCAGATAGAAAAATACAAATACTTTATGCTATCACTTATTTGTGGATTTAAAAAAATAAAACAAATGAGTGAATATAATAAAATAGAAACAGACTCAGATTAGAGAACAAACTAATGATTACCAATGGGGAAAAGTACAGGGGGAGGGGTAAGATAGGGATATAGGATTAAGCTATGCAAACCACTATGAATGGAATAAATAAGCAACAAGGATATATTGTATGGCACAGGGAAATAGAGCCATTATTTGTAAAAACTTTAAATGGACTATGATCTATTTAAAAAATTGAATCACTATGGAGTTCCCATCATGGCGCAGCAGAAATGAATCTGACTAGGAACCATGAGGTTGCAGGTTCGATCCCTGGCCTTGCTCAGTGGGTTAAGGATCTGGCATTGCCGTGAGCTGTGGTATAGGTTGCAGACTAGCTCGGATCCTGCGTTGCTGTGGCTGTGGTGTAGGCTGGCGGCTACAGCTCCGGTTGTACCCTTAGCCTGGGAACCTCCATATGCTGCAGGAGCAGCCCAAGAAATGGCAAAAAGACAACAACAAAAACAAACAAACAAACAAAAAAACCCACAAAAAACATGTTATAGACCTAAAAGCTAAAACTGTAAAACTTTTAAAGGAAAATGCAGGAGAAAATCTTGGTGTTGTCGGGTTAGGGAAAATACACAAAAGAACAAATTTATAAATTGGATTTCATCAAAATTATAAAACCTTTGTGCTTCAAAAGACACTATTAAGAAATTGAAAAGACAGTCTACAGACCAGAAAAAAATATTTGCAAATTATATTCCTGGCAAAAGACTGTGTCCAGAATGTACAAAGAACTTTCATAACTCAATAATAAAAAGACAAATAACTCAATTAAAAAAACGGGCCAAGGCTTTGAAGACACATTTCACCAAAGAAGATATACAAATGACCAATAAACACATGAAAAGCCGTCCTGCACTCATTAATCTTTAGGGAAATGCAAAGAAAAACCACAATGACACACCACTTCATACCCATTAGAATGTTGGTGAGGATGTGGAGAAATTGAAACCTTCAGACATTGCTGGTGAGACTATAAAATGGGAAAATGGGACAGCCACTTGGGAAAAACAGTTTGGCCATTTGTGGTTTTTTTGCTTTGTTTTTCTTTTTCTTTTTTCTTTTTTGCTTTTCAGGACCGCACCCACGGCATATGGAGGTTCCCAGGCTAGGGGTCGAATAAGAGCTACAGCTGCTGGCCTACACCACAGCCACAGAAACACAGGATCCGAGCCGCGTCTGTGACCTACACCACAGCTCACGGCAACGCCGGATCCTTAACCCACTGAGCGAGGCCAAGGATCAAACCCGAAACATCATGGTACCTAGTTGGATTCATTTCCATTGCACCACAACGGGAACTCCGAGTTTGGCTGTGTCTTAAATAAAGTTATCATAAATTCAGCAATTCTCTAGATATCTACTCTGGAGAAAAACATATAAAGATTATATGTTGACCGCCAATGTTCATAGCAACATTATTCACAACAGTCCAAAAATGGGAAAAATTTGAGTGTCCATCAACTGATAATGGATACAAAATGTGTTACATCCACTCACTGGGCTATAAAAAGGAATGGACTACAATTACATATAATAACAAGGATGGCCCCCAAAAGTATGCTAAATGGAAGAAACCAGAAGCAAAATAACATATATGATTCCATTTATATGAAATGTCCATAAGAGGCAAATCTATAAGGATAGAAAGCAGTTTAATGGTTGCCTGGGGTCACGGGTTGGGGTGGGGTTTGCAAACATGATGTGGGATCTTTGTGGGGTGCTGGAAATGTTCTTAAATTGGATTGTGTTGATGGTTTCCATTCTAAACATTCATTAAAAACCGTTGAATTGTACATTCAAATGGGTGAATTGTGTGGCATATACATTATTCATCAATAAATTTATTTTTAGAAAAGTCAAAGCAGGCATGGTTCTCTCCCACAAGATGCAAGGTGCCTGACATTTACCTGAGGAGACAGACAGATCTGCAAATGTAGTATTGTGAGCAAATTTCACTTATAGAAGTATATTCAATATGCTATAGTTTTCTTTCCCATTATGTTTCATGCTGATCTTAAAATTCAAAATTCTGGGCGTTCCCTGGTGGCCTAGCAGTTGAGGATTCGGTGTTGTCACTGCTGTGGCTTGAGTATAATCCCCGGCCTAGGAACTTCTGCGTGCCATGGGTGTGGCCAAAAAATTCAAAATTCTTGGAAAAGGTGGATTTAATAATAGTATCCTGGGGAGTTCCCATCTTAGCTCAGGGGAAACGAATCTGACTAGTATCCATAAGGATGTAGGTTCGATCCCTGGCCTCGCTCAGTGGGTTAAGGATCCAGCATTGCAGTGAGCTGTGGTGTAGGTCACAGATGTGGCTCAGATGCAGCATTGCTGTGGCTGTGGCGTAGGTCGGCAGCTACAGCTCTGACTGGACCCCTAGCCTGGGAACCTCCATATGCCACAGGTGCGGCCCTAAAAAGATTACATAAATAAATAATAGTATCCTAAACCCTCCTCTCATCATTGTCTCTCTCTTTCTCTCCATATACATACATAAATATATATATATATATACCATTGTAGTAGCATAGAAGACAAAATGGAAAGGCTAGATTCAGTCTTTACTTTTGAGTAGTTTAAGTAAAAAAATAGAGGTTTTCTTAGTCATTCTCTCTATTTCTTGCTATCTTTGCCTCTGTTTTATCCTCCAGGTGGAAGATACTGAAATTATTGGCTTGATTAAGTTTTCTCAGTGGAGTTTGGGAACATTTTGCAGAAAAGATCAGGTAAAAATTTCCTAGAGTGGAAGGAATTGGCGTGGTTAAAAAGAATAAAGTAAATGTTCCAGAAAAGGAAAATAAGGGAGAATAATTTGATTCAGTAGTTGGTGGCCTCTGTGTGGAGAAGAATACACGTATTTATTTGTTTGGCTAAACTTACTCCATGACAGATTTTTAAGGAGTGGGTGTAGGACCGAGAGGTTATTTGAAGAAGACCTGCAAGTAACCAATCCAAAATTTGCTTGAAATTCTTCATAACTCTTATCACATAGTTAAGACATTGGCTGAAGCAGCTTCCAGAAATTGCTTACCGAATTGCTGAACATGAACTGTTTCACCAGTTTGGATACTGCAGAAACTTATGGGGTTTAGAAGACCAGGACAAGGGCCTTTAATTTAAAGAGATAAACTGGAAATTTACTACTGGCATCTCTTAGGCTGTCTTGGAGAGATTTATATATTTTTTCAATTTTCATTATAGGATTTTCTTAGAGACACAGAAGAGGAGAAGCCCCTTACAGAGACTGTAGCCTTAGTCTCCAAAAGTCTTAATTTCAACATTTCTACTGATGCTGGTTATGAGAAATGTATTTTCATGTGATTGAGGAAAGCAATGGATGAGTCGTGGCCGCATGGGGGCAGCAGACACTTAGCTTTTCTAGCTTTCTCTCCAAACTGCGATAAATGGAGAGCTTGATTCTCTTTGATCTAAATGGCTTTTCCAGACCGCCCAACTAAGAGAAATGACTAGCCTTAAAATACTAATAACAGGAAAACTTCACTTGTTAATTAGAGTATTAGAGTTTGGGCAAGTGCTTGCTTTTTTTTTTTTTTTTTGGTCACACCTGCAGCATATGGAAGTTCCCCGTCCAGGGATCACCCCTGAACCATAGCGGCATAGGGAGGTTCCCAGGCTAGGGGTGCAATCAGAGCTGTAGCTGCCAGCCTACACCACAGCCACAGCAACGACGGACCCAAGCCACATCTGCGACCTCCACCACAACTCACAGCAATGCTGGATCCTTAACAGAGGGATCGAACCTGCATCCTCATGGATACTAGTCGGATTCAACCACTGAGGCATGATGAGAACTCCCAGCTTGCTTTTGTAAAATGAGTGTTTCAGAGGTCACTGAGAGCAAGTGCTCTCAGCACTTAGCAACACTTAGCAACAAACACTTAGCAACAGCTAAGTGTTTCTTAGCTGTTGGGTATCCGCAGGGTAATCACAGTGCCTAGCATCTAGTGAGAGCTCCTTAAGTGTTGGTTTTCATTAGTGTTTTTAGAAGCTAACTCACTAAAGCATAATCTCTAAGCTCTCAGACCACTGCATGCAAAGAGGATTGTATTGCATCAGCTAAGGGTGCTCACACTGTCTAGCGGAGTTTCTACGCAGTTTCTACAGTCATGAATCTACACATGGTTCTGTCCCTGGCTTCTTAGTGAACCTTAGAAAATCAGTGGTTTGGGGGCAAGGGCTACAGTTGCAGGTCTAAGGGTGGGAGCGCCAAGGTTGTGATTCTGTGTGTGCCCCTCCCTTGGCCCTGAGGTGAGGCGCTTATGCCCGCACCACCAGCTGCCCAGCTCTTTAGCTCTTTCACTGGTTCTACCCCATCTGTTTCACCGTTTGTCGAATGCCTACTCTTCCTTAGGCGCTCCTCACACATCTCATTAATGTGTTTCTGCATTGCGGGAAAGCTGATTCAGGGCTATTTTTGCAGGTGCTACTCTTTTTGCCCAGAATACCTTTTCCTTCTTCTCCATCTAATTCCCGTGTATCTTTATAGTTCACCTAAAGGCACACCCTGTTCTGGAAATGCCAGTAACAATTTTGACAGGGCCACGATGGATTTTCACGGCACCCGGTCTTAGCCTGAGCCCTGTGCCAGATCACGGGCTTGCTGGTCTTCCTCTTCTATGAGACCATGAATTCCCTGAGGCCAGAGCCCTGCCTCATTTGGCTTTGCCCTCCCAGAGCCTAGCAGAATTTCTGGCACATCGAAGCTATTGCATACATGTTTGTGGAATGAGTAAATGAATCAATCCATTTATCATTGAATGAGATCTTTCCCAGTTAAAATGTCTTGATATTAAAAAAAAAAATCCTTCTTAGGAAATTATTCTTAAAACAAGCAGCCAGCTTTTACCTCCTACACAAAGAACATCAGAAAATACCAATGAACTGTAATTTCCAAGTGTGACTTGCTGAAGGAGGAAGCTTATAGTGTGAACCCCTCAACATTGCAGGCTCTGTGCAATCCTATGGTGATATGGGCCAAGCTCCAGGCATGCAGCCCTGGAATATGCCCCATATCAGGCTTCCAGAAGCCTTTCTTTCTTTTTCTTTTTTTTTCTTTTTTTTTTTTTTTGCTTTTTAGGGCCGAGCCTGCAGCATATAGAGGTTCCCAGGCTAGGGATTGAATCAGAGCCACAGCCATAGCAACAAGCGATCCGAGCTGCGTCTGCAACCTGCATCACAGCTCATGGCAATGCTGGATCCTTAACCCACTGAGTGAGGCCAGGGATCAAACCTGCAGCCTCATGGTTACTAGTTGGATTCGTTTCCACTGAGCCACAATGGGAACTCTGTTCCAGAAGCCTCTCAGCATTCTAAGGATGCTATTTGTCGATTCTCACAGCATCTCTGAATGATAAACAGGAGAAATGGAGAATTTCTTTCCTTCTTTCTTTTCTCTCTCTCTCTCTTTATAATTGGAGAATTAGAACAGAGAGAAATATCTAAGCAAACGGCCTAGCATCTCTTAAAAGAGAACAGTCAAGCCAGGACACACTCTGGTGCTCATTCCACAAAGCTTTGCTTCCTGTAACTGAAACAGGTCTGTGTTTTAATGAATTTGTGGCATATGGGCCATAATAATCAAAGTGCCTGGCATTTCCTGGAATTTATGATCAGGTGGGGGATAGGTTGTTTTCTACTTTTGGATGAATTCTCACATGCCTAACTCTGGAGTTAAGAAACTTAACCTAAGTGCAAATAATTTCTGGAATAAGCAAGGCTTTTTTTGTTTGCTGGTTCTAGTATCTGTACCCATACCTTCTGTTTGTCACCTCAAACCTCATCCCAACCCATGAACTTGAGTCACTCTTTCTTCCCTGGCGTTTTAATAGTGAGTGGCAAGATATTGTCCTCAAAGTCTGGGTCATGGGAGAAGAAAAGAAATATCGTGTTCATTGTCTTCTCTGTAAACAGGGAAGTTCATGGTCCTTCATTAACCTACAGTTATTGGACACATGTCTGTAGACAAAGAATTCTCCTTCTGAGTCTCTTGTTTTTCTGATTTCTAAAAAGCCTTGTCAAGCCAGGTAGGAGTGAAAGTCTGTGAATTCGGAAATAGCCTGACCAGCGTGCTCTGTGTTTGGTGGTCTTCTGGAGTTTTCTTGACTGTAAGAACAGTAGCTGGATCCTGAGAATCAATTTGGTCTCACTTGCCGAGAAAGTTGCCATTGAGTACTTGCTGTGGCCATTTAATTCTCAGTAAAGGTCACACCAGTTGACGCCAGGGAGCTTAAGCAAATGCCTGTGCTACTGATAGCGATGTTTGTATTATGTTCTTGAAATGAGTTGAAGCCTAAGCCTGACCCTCTCTTCTCCAGCAAATCTCTGGTTGCAGTGACGGCAGTGATTTTTTTTTTTCCCCCTAAGAACTTCAAATTGAGTTTCTCGGGAGTGCCTTTGAAAGGAGATTTTTCCCATACTGTTTTTCTTTCTTCCTACTATCTTATGTGTGCAGTTCTCACCAGCTTATACGAACTCTTTAAAATGGAATCCTTGAATATGTCTGTGAAATGCATTCTTTTCTAAGACAGACTGTCATGGGAGCTATTTAGAGCCCACATCGTTCTGTTTCAGAGCTGAATGATGCATTTTTTTCAAGCATATTCTTAAACAACAAAAGCCTGCAAGTTTGCTGAATATTTCCAGACCCAGGCAATTTGTCAGGGAACTGTAGATCTTTAGGATCTTTTCTCACACCGGCAGCCCTCCAAAAGCACCACTGGAATTTCCAGAATGAATCTCCAGCATGTTGAAGCCACTGGCATGACCCTAGCTCCACTGGCATCCAGGAAAGTCCTTTGCTCTGTGTTAAAAGTTACCCCTGCCATACACCTTGGTTAAAATATTTGGAATTCCTAAGCTAATGTAATAATGAGGAAACTTCTAGGTTTCAAAGATCCCAGTTCAAATCCAAACATCAGGAAAACTAGGAAGCATGTCTCCTGGGTTTGGAATTCATTACAGATGTGCAAAGCTTGGGGTGTCTCGGAGCACACAAAGCCCTCCTCTTACTGGGGGAGACAAGGGCCGGGGGAGAAAAGAGAAGCACCTCCCAGGGAAACTCAATTCAGGCAGGTACACCGTATCTACATCGGATCTTGTTAGTGTTTGATGGGGCAAGAGGGTTCCCATGGCAACTCCCTGAGGTTAATCAGCTGTAACAGGGAAAAGTGATAGCCATGTGATTCATGGATGTGTATAACCAAACTCTCCCAGGCAAGGTTCACGGGGTCACAGAGAAACCAGTGTCTGAGGTCAGGTTTCAGGCTGTTGCATGTGCTGTCCCCGCAAGCAGACAGAAAGAGAAGCCATAACTGTGTTTCTTTCTTTTTTTTTTTTTGCTGTTTGGTGTTTTTTTTTTTTTTTTTTGCTTTTTAGAGCCGCTCTGGTGGCATATGGAAGTTCCCAGGCTAGGGGTCGAATCGGAGCCACAGCCGGCTGCGAATGCCACAGCAACTCGGAATCCGAGCCACGTCTGCAACCTACACCACAGCTCACGACAACGCTGGATCCTTAACCCACTGAGCGAGGCCAGGGATCAAACCCGCATCCTCATGGACACTATGTTGGGTTCGTTAACTGATGAGCCACCAATGGAACTCCCGAGAAGCCATAACTGTTGACTCGAATAATACCTCCTCCATCCGTGATTCAATACCACTTGGGAAGGAATTTGTAGGGGCATAAGATGGAAGAAGTGTTCTTTTTTTTTTTTTTCTTTTCTCTCCTGTCATATGAGAATAATCTAGGAGAAAAATAGAAAGCTCATAATTTTACTTGGATTTCATTGAGGGTAGGCTGGTACCATGTAATTGATTTGGATCTTATAGGGCTTCTCAGATTCACAACCGACTTACCTGGCTTTGTGAAGTGGTTATTTTCAAACTTGAATGATGGACGGTAACATTCCACGGTTCACTGTGGGAAGAATTTAGAAAGGAAAACAATGACCCATGGTGTAAGGCCATAGGCACGTCAAAATCAGAATCTGTACTAATTAAAATAACTTCCTCGTGAATCTCAGATTACCTTGGGAAAATGTACGATTTTCTGCACCAGCATTTCAAAACATTTAAGCTTTCGTAATGCCTGCTTGATTTAATTCCAAATGCATTACCTTCTGCAGATAGAACATGAGAGCAGGGATTGACTTCGTAAATAGTATAGATCAAACGAGGCCCAGGGACTTACCCAAGTGAATAAGTGCCGAAACCAAGACCAGAACATCAGAATACAGGGCTTAATCTTCTGAGCGAGGCTACCTTAGTTTTCACCCTCTTTGGCTGCCCAAACAATGTTAAATTTTGAGGTGATACATGTATCAAATGGATTCTACTTCCTAGTCACTCAGTTGTATATTTTACTCCTTTTTTACAAATAGTACTGCAAAGAAATGTTGACATGACATTTTCTGCTTTGTTACTTACTTGTTAACATCATATGAAGGTCATACAAAATTGAAGTCACTTTTGAGTGCCTTCGTGGTGTTAGTTTTAGAAATGTTATCTTAGTAGAATAGACGTGTTTATAAATGGTCTTGAATTTTTTGAGTAAATCTAGTGTTATTATAAGAAACTGCTATTCAAGTCGGTAGTCAAAAAAGCTGGCTTTCCTATAAGCACAGGCTTAGAATAAGCTGAAACCAGATTGAGGGAGGCTTATCAACTGAAGTTCAAGAGGCATTGCGGATCGAATTTTAACACATTTCTATTTTGACCAATAGTTAAGTTAGTGAATTCTTTACTCTAAAGTGGATTCTATTAAGAATGTTATACGGGAGTTCCCGTCATGGCATAGTGGTTAATGAATCAGACTAGGAACCATGAGGTTGCGGGTTCGATCCCTGGCCTTGCTCAGTGGGTTAAGGATCGGTCGTGGCTGTGGGCTGTGGTGTAGGTCGCAGATGAGGCTCGGATCTGGCATGGCTGTGGCTGTGGTATAGGCTGGCGGCTATAGCTCCAATTGGACCTCAAGCCTGGGAACCGCCATAAGCCACGGGTGTGGCCCTAAAAGAACAAAAAGACAAAAAAAAAATGATATATGAAGCAATGAGATTGTTTAATGCAGCATAAGTTGTGCCCTACATTTTCAACTAGTCCTACAACTGATAGGGAAAGGTCCTGGTTTATGATACGAGGCAGTCCCTTTTATTCTATTTTTGGATTTTATTCTCAAGTATACTATTTGTTTTTGCATGTATAGGAATTATGGAATACCTCTGTCCTTTCTCAGAGACTGGAACTCCTACCCATGTTCCCTAACTATATTCAAATACTAGTTCCTTTGTGAGACATTGTTGATTTCTACCCCTTCACAGATATCAGAATAAATTCCTTCCTCTTCAGTACTTTCAAGGCTGGTTCACTACACAGCTATTCTACTACTTAACTTATTAATTTATTATTTTGGCCATGCCCATGACATGCAGAATTTCCTGAGCTAGGGATCAAACCCACACCAGAGCAGCGACTCAAGCTGCTACAGTGACAATGCCAGATCCTTAATCCACTGCACCACCAGGGAACTCCTTTAGTAGTACTTAATTTAAATCTGCCTTCTGAGTTCATTTATTTATTGAGTACCTACTATGTGTGAGGTGCTGGTCTAGGCCCAGGGATAGAACAGTGAGTGAAAAAGACAAGGCAAGTCTCATGGAGATTATATTTTAGTGACTGCAGACAGACAATAAATGAATACATTGAGAGGATGATAAAGCAAGGTAAGAGTTACAGAGTGCTGGAGGAGATGGGTGACTATTTTTTTATTGGGTGGTTGAGGAATGCCTTGATGGGAAGGTGACATTTGAGCAAAAATCTTTTTTTTTTTTTGTCTTTTTGCCTTTTCTGGGGCCACACCCACAGCATATGGAGGTTCCCAGGCTAGAGGTCTAATTAGAGCTGTAGACAATGGGCTACGCCAGAGCCACAGCAACATTGGGTCCAAGCTGGTGGTCTGCGACCTACACCACAGCTCACGGCAACGCCGGATTCCTAACCCACTGAGCAAGGCCAGGGATCGAACCCGCAACCTCACGGCTACTAGTCAGATTCATTAACCACTGTGCCACGATGGGAACTCCCTGGGCAAAAATTTTAAGAAAGGGAGAGAGTGAACCATGCAGATATTTTGGGTAAGAGCATTCTGAGCAGAGGGAAGATCTAGTACAAAGGCCCTAAGGCAGGGTTGTGCTTGGCAGGTTTGAGGAAGGGCAAGGAGACAGAGATGCAGAGTGAGTGAGGGGGAAAGCGGGAGATAAAATTGGGCCATGGAGGAGTTCCCATCGTGGCGCAGTGGTTAACAAATCCAACTAGGAACCATGAGGTTGTGGGTTCGATCCCTGGCCTCGTTCAATGGGTTAAGGATCCGGCGTTGCCATGAGCTGTGGTGTGGGTTGCAGACCATGGCTTGGATCCAGTGTTGCTGTGGCTCTGGTGGAGGCCGGTGTCTACAGCTCTGATTTGACCCCTAGCCTGGGAACCTCCATATGCCGCGGGAGCGGCCCAAGAAATGGCAAAAAGACCAAAAAAAAAAAAAATTGGGCCATGGAAAGGCTTGGATTTTTACACTGGCGAGCTGTGAAGCCACTGGAAGGTGTTGAGCTGGGGAGTGATAAGCCTGCAGTGTTGAGAAGAGGCTGTTGCAGGCAGAGGGAGAAGAGGAGAGAATGGCGGCTTGCCCTGGGAAGTAGTGAGAAGTAGTCATCTTCGGGATTTCTTTTGAGTTGAGCAGAATTACAGATTTGATGGATTGGACATGGGGTATCAGAAATCAAGGATGCCCTACTAAGTACAGGAATTCTGCTCAGTATTGGGAATAAAGCCGTGAGTAAGATCGACCATGTCCCTGCCTTCATGGAGCTTATATTAAGTGGGTATATATCTATATCATAGAGCATATTTCTCTTTCTCTATGTGTGTGTGTCTCTCTTTCTCATGGTCTGTCTCTCTCTCATTATGAGATATAATACAGGCTCTGAAGGAAAAGCATAAAGAATATACACACGAGGGCGATCTGATTTAGTTAGAAAAGGCTTCTCTGAGGAAGTGGTATTTTAGTTGAAGACTGAAGGATGGAAAGGGATTATCCCAGATAAGAGTTGGGGGATGTATTAGATGGATAGGGCTGCCACAACAAAATACCATACGCTGAGTCACTTAAAACAGCAGAATTGCATCCTCTTGCAGTTCTGGAAATTAGAAGTCAGAAATCCAGGGCAGTAAGTCCAGGCTCTCTCTGAAGGCTTTAGGGAAGAATCCTTTCTTGCTCCTTCCAGCTTCTGGTAGCCCCAGGCATTCATCAGCATGTGGCAACATAACTCCAGTCTCTGCCCCTGTCTTCACAGAGCCCTCCATGCTGGTTTGCAGAGCTGGAGCTTAGCACAAAGAAATATGTGTGAGGCTCCTAAGGGGATAGGAATGACATTATTTTACAAGGTGTTACTACATATGATTATGACTTCACAACTGTCCTGTAAATTACAGTCACGTTTATGGTTTTCTGTCCCAGTCCTTCTGTGGTGTGTTGTTATGAATAACGATCATGCCACACCGTGGGCCTTGTAGGCACTGATACAAATCCTGGCTACAGAAAAGGAAGTCTCGTGAGACACTGCATCATGTTCTTTCAGAATCCAAGTCCCTCTCTTGGAAGATAATTGTTTTCTTTTTGCAACTTAGGCAGGGGCCCTGGAGGGTGAGAACTCCAGACCTTACTATATGGAAGTGGCAGCTTGGGGAGTTGCTGTTGTGGCTCAGTGTTTAATGAACCCAACTAGGACCCATGAGGACGTGGGTTCGATCCCTGGCCTTGCTCAGTGGGTTAAGGATCCCGCGTTGCCATGAGCTGTGGTATAGGTTGCAGATGCGGCTTGGATCTGGTGTTGCTGCGGCTGTGGCTGTGGTGTAGGCCGGCAGCTGTAGCTCTGATTTGACCCCTAGCCTGGGAACCTCCATATGCGTGGCAGCTTGCACAACAGAATCCTAGTGGCAGAGAGTTGCAGTGTTTCTGGCGGTTTCCAGTCTGTGCGAGGGGAATAACTTTGCCCTTGCATGAATGTATCTCAAAAGAGAATTTCCGATGCAGTGATCCATGATAGAAATTTCTTTTACTTTGTGTGTATTGTTGTAACTGGCTTTATGAAACATGCCCTCATGAACAATGCTGATGAGAGATAGACGGTTCTTGGCTGCACTTTTAGGTTTTTTTGATGATCATTTCCTTCAGATCCTCCCTAAACATGAGTTCTGACTTGAATTTCATGCTACCTAGCTTCTCTCACTGACTTAAGGTTGGGTCTCTATAGGAATAAGCAATCTTACTTGATTCTGTGTAAAATCAATGGATGTTGTGGGTATAGACATAGGGGATCTTTAAGGGAAACAGAAGCATCTGCTCCTTCTACCATGCAGATGTCTTTGAAAAATAATATAATAATGACATAATAAGACCTTTCCTTTCTATAGTACTTTTTTTTTCTTTTTATGGCCGCACCCATGGCACATGGAAGTTCCCAGGCGAAGGCATCAAATCAGAGCTGCAGCTGCCAGCCTACACCACAGACAGAGGAACACTGGATCTGAGCTGCATCTGCCACCTATGCTGCAGCTTGTGGAGATGCCGTATCCTTAACCCACTGAGTGAGGCCAGGATTTGACCCTGCAACCTCACAGAGACAACAGTGGGTCCTTAACCTGCTGAGCCACAATGGGAACTCCTCTATCGTACTTTTGACTCAAAAGCAGTTATCATCTCTATTTCACAGATACATAAACAGTGAAGATCAACACCTTCCCACCGAGAAACAATGGACCTGGAACTAGACATACGAATGAGAAGAGAATCATCCAGAGCGGAGTACTGGATGACAATGCCAATGTGAATGATGATGATAAGAAGGATGATTTTGGAAGGGTGTCGGAATGAGAGGGACCTTCCTGGATGTGTATGTAATATGGATCTTGATTTTTAAAAGTTTTTTTTTTTTTTTCATTTAAGATAACTTCGAGTAGTGGACTGAGAAGGAAGTTCCTCTCCCACTTGATAAATTCAAAGAGGCAATCTGTTTATTGGGTTTATTAATTTAACCCAAAACCTTCTTGCAGAAAATATTTCATGGTAGTGCAGGTGGTGAAACATCTTTCCCCCTCGACCCTCTCAGTTTCAATGGCTGGGACCCATGAATCAAGCTGATAAAATACCAATTAACAGGGGAAAAAAACAATTTAAATTATGTAGTATAGGTGAGAATTCACAAAGAGAAATGTGGCTCAAGGAGGCAGCCAGATAATTGAGGCTTATATACCCTACCATTTTAGGCTAAACAAAGGAAAAGGGGTTTGGGGCTTCTGGGCAGGGGAGGTAAATTATGGGAAGATGAGGGGAGGAAATGTATGGTAAATAAGGGCTGTCATGTATGCAGATAAGAGTCTTTCAGGTGCCAAATTGTCCCTGGAAAAGTAGTTCTCCTCCTGGTGGGAGCTTTACAAATGGAAATTTCCTTTATAAATGTAAATTTCCCTTACAAAAGGGGAAATTTATACTCTATTTTCAGGCAGTGAGGGGGAGAGAAAGAGCTTTCCCTGCGTCTGCAGTTTCTCCATTGACTCAAAATAATCTATATGCCAAAGAGGCATATTTTGGGGTGGCATGTTCTGATCCCTTCAGAAGGCCCACAACGACTTCTCTTTAGAAGTGGCTTTTTCAATGTGACTGTATTTTGCAAATATTTCCCCACCTATCTTTGCCTCTTTAAAGTTGCAGATAGACAGAAAGAAAAAGCTGTCCGATTGATTTACGGCAATATTCCTTTAGTCATTATTTGAGGCAAGACATACCTGGGGGAACGCTTGGGCAGAGACAGAAGAGATCCAGGTCAGTTTATTCAGAAAAAATGATTAAGCCAGCAGTACAGATAATGTCCCTCCCAACATGGAGCTTATAGTTTAGTGGTGAGGAGACAGCAATTTAAGAAGTGAGACTTAATAAGAAAATGTAAGGTGAGAAAGGGGATCGGAAGATGTCATCCCAAAATATGCCACTCTGGCGTAAGGATTATCTTGAGCTGAAGGCAATTAAGAAGCAGGCACAGCAGGATCTCCCTGCCCTTTTCCTTTGTGCCTAAAAGCAGGGCAAAACTTTCCATTAGTGAATGTTTCTCTTTCTCCAAAACCAGGAAGACGCTTACCACTGGTGATGGCACTGACTTGAGTCTGCATAACAAACCTTACTAAACAATCCTTATCTACCATTAGTTTCCCCCTTATATTTACCTTCCTATAATTTACAGTCCCCTGGAGTCCAAATCTCTTTTCCTTTGACTAGTTACCGTTTCACAGTTTATCACTCTTTTGTTAAAATGGTATCTAAGCGCCCCTCAGTCCAACCACCACTTTGGAGTTTTCACTTCTTTTCTGTATAGCCCCCCTCACACACACAAAATTAGAAATATCCAGAGTTCCGATTGTGGTGCAGCAGAAACGAATCCAACTAGGAACCATGAGGTTGCGGGTTTGATCCCTGGCCTTGCTCAGTGGGTTGAGGATCTGGCGTTGCTGTGACTCTGGTGTAGGCTGGCAGCTGCAGTTCTGATTCGACCCCTAGCCTGGGAACCTCCACATGCCACGGGTGCAGCCCTAAAAGGACAGAAGACAAAAAAAGAAAAAAAAATCCATTAAGTATGTGTGCCTTTTTCTCCTGTTATTCTGTCTTTTGTCTGTTTAATTCACAGGCCCCAGGTACTGACTCTAAGAGGGTAGAGGAAAAGTAGCCACCCTCAAGACAGAGGATTGAAGGTGGTGACTTTAGATAAAGTATTTAGGGAGGCTTTTCTGAGGAGATGACATCTTACTTGATGTCATGGTCTGTGTGTGCAGGTTGGGAAAAGAATTTTCCAGACTCATAGCAAGGTGAAGAGAAAGAAGAGCTTACTGAGATAAGAGATGCTGCTAGCACAGTGGGACAACTTCCCGATGACCAGGGAGAGCCAACCCTGAGAGCATGGTCGTGCAAGTTTTCATAGTCCAGGGAGAGAGGAGAGGTCTTGCATTACACCTGCTGACCTGCTGATTGGTTGGGGAAAGAGGGGTCTTACAATACACTTGCTGGTTGGTTGGGACATATACTAGGGGCAGGGTGAGGAGTGGGCCACATACCTTTCCTAGTAGGGGGCAGGAAGGAGTAGGCCAGGTTACTCAAGGGGAGGGCCTTGCAATGAGTCAAGTGGGACAATGATAAGGGTCTGGTAATTCTTGTCTTGGCCAGAGGCTTTGAGTTCTATCTCCTTGAAGAGGCCTTGAAGTCCTGCACTAGGGAAATGTAAGATGAAGAGGCAGCAGCCATACCAAGACCTCAGGGAATGCATTCCAGGCAGCGGGAATAACAAGTGAAAAGTTCCCGAGTTAGACATCAGCCTAGAGTATTTAACAGGCAGGAAGAAGGCC
This sequence comes from Phacochoerus africanus, assembly GCF_016906955.1. Classification (NCBI taxonomy): domain Eukaryota; kingdom Metazoa; phylum Chordata; class Mammalia; order Artiodactyla; family Suidae; genus Phacochoerus; species Phacochoerus africanus. Next base: position 43,286,036 of record NC_062560.1, on the reverse strand, counting down.
AAAGTGGTTGGAGCAGGGTAGATGAGGTGGGGATCTGAACTAGATAAGGTCAGAAATGTTGGCAAGGACCAAACTGTGTGGCATCTTGTAGGCCAATGGTTCCCACACTTGAGTGAGCCTCAAAATCACCAGGAGGGCTTGTTAAACATAGATCTTTGGGCCCCATCTCTAGAGTTTCTGATTCTGAGAATCTGGAGTGGGTCCAAGAATTTGCATCTTAGAATGACCTGAGTTCTTATCCTTCTTTGCTACTTCTTCTTGAATGAAACCATTGATGTCACGGAGCCTCAATTTCCCACTTGAGTATTAAACATCAGCAATGAAAACTTCAGGAGTTCCTGCTGTGGTGCAGCGGGTTAAGGATCCAGCTTTGTGTCTGAGGTGGTGCAGGTTCAATCTCCAGCCTGGTGCAGTGGGTTAAGGATCCAGCATTGCCACAACTATGGCATAGGTGCTTGGTTCAGTAACTTCCATATGACTTGGGTGTGGCTGAAAATGGGGGAAAAAAAGAAAGGAAAACTTCATAGGGTCTTAAATGAGTTCATATATGTGCTAAAACTGGGAAAAGTCTTATGATTGTTAACAAAGATTACATTTCTGGGTTGCAAACAAAGGAAACAAACAAACAAAAAGCAAACAAAGGAAATCACAAATGTGGTTGTGGGATGGTAAAGAAGAAGCAGGCGTCATGGAGAGTCATAGGCAGGCATGATTTTTAAAACATTACATTTAAATTCAAAACTGTGTTAAATTGAGGAGTTCCCGTCGTGGCGCAGTGGTTAACGAATCCGACTAGAAACCATGAGGTTGCGGGTTCGATCCCTGGCCTTGCTCAGTGGGTTAAGGATCTGGCATTGCCATGAGCTGTGGTGTGGGTCGCAGACGCGGCTCGGATCCTGCGTTGCTGTGGCTGTGGCATCAGCCAGTGGCTACAGCTCTGATTCGACCCCTAGCCTGGGAACCTCCATATGCTGCAGGAGCAGCCCTAGAAAAGGCAAAAGACAAAACAGAAAAAAAGTGTTAAATTGAGACCCCCAACTTGGGCTAGAGTTGAACTTGAATGCCTTCATTTTGAAAATTCACTTATTCATGGAATTTTGTGACTTGGATCTTTTTTTAAAAGAAACATTCTCTTAAAGGCTCAAAAGATTTTTGTCAGAGGAGACCAGGAAGCAACCCTTAAAACTTTTTTGAAGTGGAAATGATTCAAACTACCTAATATTTCACTCATCAGGGGAGAGGGTTTAGCGAGGTTCACCCTAGGGGCTGTCTTTGACTGTCACCTTCATGCTGATAACAGCTGGGTGTTTAAACATAATGTGCGTGAGTGTAAAGATATTTAAGCATAATGTGTGTGTATGGGAAGAGTCAATGTTGATTAATTTTATTTTTATTTATTTTTTTTGGTCTTTTTGCCTTTTCTAGGGCTGCACCCATGGCATATGGAGGTTCCCAGGCCAGGGGTCCAATCGGAGCTGTAGCCACCAGCCTACACCAGAGCCACAGCAACACTGGATCCAAGCCATGGTCTGCGACCTACACCACAGCTCACTGGCAACGCCGGATCCTTCACCCACCGAGAGAGGCCAGGGATCAAACCCACAACCTCATGGTTCCTAGTTGGATTCGTTAACCACTGAGCCACGACGGGAACTCCTTGATTAATTTTAAATAACACAATTAAGAAAGACTGGAGGGGGAAAGGGAGTGTGTATGTTTGTGTGTGTACATATTACATATGTATATTTACATGCATGTAGGATACTTCTGTTGCCAGTCTGACAGCAGTCTGAGGAAATCTACTTGATCTGTGGAGAAGCTGGAGAAGAGGGTAGTAGTTAAAGTACTTTTTTCTTTTGTCTTTTGTCTTTTTTAGGGCCGCATCCATGGCCGAACCCACGGTTCCCAGGCTAAGGATTGAATCGGAGCTGTAGCCACTGGCCTACACCACAGCCACAGCAACACCAGATCCGAGCCGAGTCTGCGACCTACACCGCAGCTCACGGCAACGCCGGATCCTTAACCCACTGAGCGAGGCCAGGGATTGAATCTGTATCCTCATGGATGCTAGTCAGATTTGTTTCCCCTGAGCCACAACGGGAACTCTGCACTCTGACACCAGTCCTCAAGGCATTTAAGAAAATAAGAGTGTCAACCAGTCCTCACGCATTTCTAGGGACAGAGAGATCAACAACCTTATAGTTTTATATTTAGGAAATTGTTATGTGTCTTAGTTTAGTAACAGCTCAGTATAACTCCAAGTGTTTTATGTTTAAACTGTTTGAAACTAGAACCTGATGGCAGAGAAACTTTCTCTGAAGGTTTCTAAGGAAAGGGTAGACGCCTACGCCATGGGAATAGTGTGTGTGTCAGGCTTTGTGGATGTGAGCCAAATCAGGGTTTGGAGATTTATCTAAAGTGGTCTGCCAAATCCTCTTCCCTTCATGTTCTCTAGAGAGAGGGACAGGGCTGGAGAAGGCTTTGCTTGGGTATCCCTTATTGGAATTCAGATATTCTGGAAACCTGTCACACTTTCAAATCTTTTTTTTTTTTTTTTTTTTTTTAGGGTTGCACCTTCGGCGTATGGAGGTTCCCAGGCTGGGGGTCCAATCAGAGCTACAGCTGCTGGCCTACACCACAGCTACAGCAAAGGGGGATCCAAGCCTCGTCTGCGACCTACAGCACAGCTCACAGCATTGAGGAATCCTTAACCCACTGAGCGAGGCCACGGATCGAACCTGCAACCTCATGGTTCCTAATCGGATTCATTTCCGTTGCACCATGACGGGAACTCCCACACGTTCGATTCTGATCAGTTAACAGAGATGAATGAGATTGACACCCAGAGTGGGTGGGCTGGGAACTCAGGAACAAAAAGAGGAGGATGTCAGAAGTGATGGGCTGGTGTTGCCAACTAAAGAATGTCACTGGCCATCTGGCCCTACAAAGATTGAGTCATTTGCTACTCAAGTTGCTGACCTTTAACATGCCCTTGGAGAGTTCAAAGTGGAGATTAGGAACGAGGCACGCTGGGCTCTGGGAACACTGGCAGAACAGGCCTTCAGAGGATTAGATATTTTCAGGAGAAATGCCTTTATGAACCCCAATTCTTGCATCTTGCCATACTTAGAAAGGCACCAAAACCATTAACTATGGTATTCGTTCCTCGTGACTGGCAGCAACCTTCTACCGAGAGGAGTGCTTGGTCTCACGGATCCCCTCCGCCAAAATCACATATATGTGAACCTCCCCCCTTACCTCATCGGGACAGTTTCTCGGAGCTCTACGAGGGGCTGGGTCCCAGGCTGTGGTCCTCAGCAAGACACTGAATACGCTGGACTCACAGCTTTTACGTTATGTTCTTCTTTTCCCGTCGACGGGGTCAAAGGGCAGACGGACCAAAGTCTGGCTTGGAGCCCTCTCCTTCCCCCCAGATGCAGCGGGCCCTCCAGGATGGTGGGGGAGGGTGCGAGGCGGACTCGGGTTATTTAGACGAGCTACTGGCTCCACTGTGGGGTCATCTTGAAGAAACTTTTTTGTTTCATATTGTATAGAATAAATACCTACCTGAAATCATGTCCTTTGGACATTTCTCTCATGGGTCCAACAGCTATGTCGTGTGTTTTTCCCTCCCGGGAGGTTGTACTGGAGGACTCATCCTATTCAAGCCTCCTCTCCTCTCTGCTCTCAAAACTCCACCGAGTCAGCCTCCATGAAGGAGGACCTTCTGGGATGGATGATTTGCGATGCAGCTGCTGCTGCTGGCAAACCAGGGAGGGAGTAGACAAGGAATCGGGTCTAGGGAGTCAAACGGTGCTGGATCCAAAGGTTAGCTCTGTGCTTTCAGGGTCTGTAACAGCAGGCACCCCTGTATCAGCCAGGATTAGGACCACGAAATAGAAATGACTCTCAGCATTTCAATCAATACGGGTGATAACACAGAGACTTAGTACTTGCATGACTGTTGCCAAGGGCAAAGTCCGGAAAAGCCACTGTTAGCTCTCAGATCCACTGCTTGCTTTCAGAGACCCAGGAAGTTGCTTCAGCTGTTCAGGAAAGGAATTGCAGGAGACGGCCACCAGTGGTCACAGCTGCCACCAGTGCCAGGGAGGGTGATTAGCAGAGAAACACCTGGAGGGCCAATGAAAAAAATTCATATCTGTTGACACATCTAGGTCTACCTGCTGGTGCCTTTTCTTCACCTTCCCCATTTTGCGCATATCCATTTCATTAGGGGAACCTGAAATGAATCCAGAATCCTGTTGGCAAGGAAATCTGGGAAATGTGGTTCCCAGATTTCTAACCCCTGAAAAAACCATGCAAGGCATAGAAGGAGGTACAAAGAGTACTGAGTGCCAACACAGTTGATGTCCAGCACAAAAGGCATCATGTCCGTGAGGCCGTGTCGTCATCAGCAGAACAGAGATCATAACATTCATGACCACAAGGTGCCTCGTTAGCACAGTAGGTAGCACGTCGGTCTCATATATTCATATCTAGAGCTATCACACACACACACACACACACACACACACACACACACACAAATGTATGCAAAGGACCTGTGATGCAAAGCTCAAAAACCATTTGTCCCTTTTCTTCCACTGGAAAAATCATCACACGATCACAGAAAACCAAAACACTTTTTGAATGAAAAATTTAAAAAGCACTTTTTTTGCAAGTTATTTTTTAAAATATAAGACTAATGAAGGCATTCAGAATATGCTACTCTGGCATAAAGGTTATTTTGAGCTGAAGGCAACTGAGAAGAAGCAGACACAAGAAAAACTCTCTGCCTTCTCCTTTACCAGGAAGAGCCGGAAGATTATTAATCTCTGGAGACAACTCCAGACTCTGATCAACCCAGAGAGATGAATCTACAATACAAACTTTACTAACTAGTCCTTATTTTCTATTAGCTTCCCCGTGTATTTGCCTTCCCACGATTTGCTGCCCCCCTAAAACTCAAAGTCCTTCTCCTTTGTCTTGTCACTTCTCTAAAATGCACTGCCCTTGGAGTTCCCTGGTGGCCTAGCAGTTAAGGATCTGGCATTGTCACTGCTGTGGCTTGGGTTACTACTGTGGTATGGGTTTGACCCCTAGCCCAGAGAACTTCTGCACGCTGTTAGGCATGGCCAAAAAAAAAAAAAAAAAAAAAAGCATCATTCTTCTGTTAGCCTAAGTCCCAACCACTTCTTCGAGTTACTCATCACCGAGTATCCCTGCGTACATGCATAATGCACATGTTAAGAAACTGTTTATTACCTCTTATTAATCCATCCTGTATCAGTCTAATCTGCAGGACCCCTACTGAAGAACCTAGGAGGGTAGAGGAAAAAAGTTCTCTCTTTCCTGTCCTACAATAATAAATGCTGATTATAAAAATTTTGAAAATACCGTCAAAGATAAAATGCACTGGACAATTAAGGAGATGATTTTATCCAAGCTACTGCAGTAGGGAAAATGTTCATTAATTAGGAACCTTTCAGAGAAGAAAGAGAATGCCCGACGTTTCATACAGGGAAGTAACAGGGGGGCCATGGGGCAGGCAGGACAGGGCGTCTTATGGGAGCCAGGAGGAGCCATGAGGAATGGAGCCATCTCTGAATACCAAGGGCAGCTTGTCCTTTGCAGTTATGCTTCCCTGGAAAGGCATGGGGAATTTCTTTTTCGTTTTTGCTTTTTAGGGCTGAACACGCGGCACGTGGAGGTTCCCAGGCTAGGGGTCGAATCAGAGCTATAGCTGCAGCCTACGCCACAGCCACAGCAACGCGGCATCCGAGCCGCATCTGCGACCTACATACACCACAGCTCTTGGCAACGCTGGATCCCCAACCCAATGAGCGAGACCAGGGATGGAGCCTGCAACCTCATGGTTATTAGTCGGATTCGTTTCGGCTGCGCCACAACGGGAACTCCGGCACGGGAAATTTCTAAACTCTCACTGCTTTCTAGGAGCACAGGGTTCAGACGAAATTCAATGTGGTCGGTCTCCACTTTTGTTCAAGACAAGTATCACGAGTCACTTCATAACTCAGAGGTGATCATAAACCTCCTGAGTGGAGGAAGCAGGGTCTGAGAAATAGTCTTTCCAGGACTCTTGTTGGCATTTTTTCCTGTAAAACCAGTGAGACCATCTGCTGAGATTTGCTGGCAAAGGTATGTTGCTTTGGGGTCCTGGAGACCAGGCATTTCAAAAGAGGGTTGCCCGACGTGAAAAAGAGAAACACTGATGTAAAAATAAAAAGTTATGTTGAAGACTCAGGAGTTGAACTCTGATTTCAAGACTGACCCCTAGATTCTAAGAAATGAGTGGGGGAAAATCCTTAGCTCAGGAGTCAGGAGAATTGCAGATACTTGACAGATTACTTTGTTGGTGTCTCAAATGTGATTATTGACTGTGAAGATGTCCGAAAAGTTTTGGGGAACAAATATATAGTAGTCGCTTCTACCTACTGCACATGCACCCTCTCTGGAAGCCAGAATTATGTGAGTACCAGTTGGCCAGGCAGCACAGCTCATTGGCTTGCTTTCTTCTTCTTCTTTTTTCTTTCTTTTTTTTTTTTTTTTTTTTTTTTTTCGTTTTTAGGACTGCACATGCAACATATGGAAGTTCCCAGGCTAGGGGCTGAAATGGAGCTACAGCTCCTGGCCTACGCCACAGCCAAAGCAACACACAGGATCCGAGCCTCGTCTATAACCTACACCACAGTTCACAGCAACACTGGATCCTTAGCCTAATGAACGAGGCCAGGGATCGAAACCACATCCTCATGGTTTCTAGTCCCACTGAACCACAACGTGAAAATCCCGACTTTTTTTTTGCTTTTTTTGGGGGGAGCCGCACCTCCCCCTGCCCCCGGCATATGGAGGTTCCCAGGCTAGGGGTGCAATCAGAGCTACTGCTGCCAGCCTAAGCCACAGCCACAGCAACGCAGGATCCGAGCCACATCTGTGACCTACACCACAGTTCAAGGCAACACCAGATCCTTAGCCCCCTGAGTGAGGCCACGGATCAAACCTGCAGCCTCATGGTTCCTAGTTGGATGTGTTTCCACTGCACCATGACGGGAGTGCCTCACTGGCTTTCCTGAAGTTCTCAAGTTAGTATGTTCATGCTCTTGGTCCTGTTGTCCAGAGTCCTGGTCACTGCTGACATAAGGGTGTGCATGAGCTGATCATTTCACTGGACTTCCTTAGTGGTATAGACAGTGGCTTGTGCTTGCTTTTTTGGGGGGAGGGGAGCATGCCTGCAGCATATGAAAGTTCCCAGGCTAGAGGTCTAATCAGAGCTACCTACAGGTGCCGGCCTATGCCATAGCCACAGCAATGCCAGATCCTAGCTGTGTCTGTGACCTACACTATAGCTCCTGGTTATTGCTGAGCCACAACAGGAACTTCTAGACAGTGGCTTGTTCATGCAGAATTCTAGCCCATGCCTGGTTTACTTTGATAGTGAGTCCTTCAAGTTTTATATGGAGTCTTTGTGATTCAGTTTGCAAGATTTTTTTCTGGTTCTAGGGGGAGAGGACAGCTAAAAGGGAGTGCAGAGCCTCAACAGGGATCTGGGTGATCAGGTTTTAGTTCTTGGTGACTTTGAGTCAGGTAGAAGGGAGAAAAACTGGATATGTTAGTTTGGAGGCTTATATTCAAATTTTGAAGAAAACGGGAAGAATTGACAATTTGTTAAGAATGGACAATTTGGGGAGTTCCTGTCATGGCTCAATGGTTAACGAATCCAACTAGGAACCATGAGGTTGCGGGTTCGACCCCTGGCCTTGCTCAGTGGGTTAAGGATCCAGCGTTGCTGTGAGCTGTGGTGTAGGTCACAGACGTGGCTCAGATCCTGCGTTGCTGTGGCTGTGGTGTAGGTCAGTGGCTACAGCTCCGATTCGACCTCTAGCCTGGGAACCTCCATATGCCGTGAGAACAGCCCAAGAAATGGCCAAAAGACAAAACAAACAAACAAACAAACAAACAAAAAAAACAAAGGACAATTTGGGCAAATTAACAGGATCCAGTCCAGTTTGGAGGTTAAGAACAAAACTGTTTTTTCCAGAGGGAGAGGAAGTCAATTAATCTCTGTGAGACAAGACAGATTTTGTATATTTATCATTTACGTGTAATTTACAAAGAAATGCAAGGTAGTTCAAAGACTATGAACAGGGCCAGAATCTGATAACCCAGAAGGGTGCACTATAAAGGAGGCAGAGTTCTCCACTGAAACAAAATTTTTCTCTGTAGGAGCCATCGTAGCTCAGCAGTGAATGAGCCCAGCTAGTATCCATGAGGACACAGGTTCAAACCCTGGCTTTGCTCAGTGGGTTAAGGATCTGGCATTGCTGTGAGCTGTGGTGTAGGCTGACGGCTACAACTCTGATTCAACCCCTAGCCTGGGAACCTCTATATGCCATGGGTGTGGCCCTAAAAAGACAAAAGAAAATATTTTTTTTCTCCCCAATACCTCGAAGTATTCACTTACCAATTCTGTGAACATTTGTTATACAGTTGAGACCATAATGAATATTCAACTCAGAATTTTGATTTATTTTTTATGTGCTTTCCCCCCCTCAATTAAAAAGGAATTCTTCAGAAGGGAAAAATGTTATATATGTCTAGAATGGCATATCACTCTGAAAAACGAATTTATTTTCAAGGCTAAAAAGTTAGCAAAGTTCAAAAATCAACGGGATATAAGTTGGGAAATAGAGGGGAAGGAAATGATATTACAAAATGCTAAATATTTATGTACTGGATGTTCACAAGTGACTTTTCACATATTTATTTTCACATCCCTCCAGCAGGAAGGAACAGAGTCATCAGCACTGAGAAGCCCTTTATTGAAGTACAGGAATGAGTGTGTTTTGATCCTAATTGGAAACAGAATTTTGTCTGCCTCAGTGAAAGGAGAAGCTGAAGAAACACAGCAGCCATTGTTCCTGCTAATTTGCTGTTATGATTCAATACAGGGGTGGAAAACTATGCCCCATGCCCCTTGAGCCAAATCCAACTTTGGGGGTGGGGGGGGGATCTTTTTATCTACCCTCTTAGGTTCAGCACTCAGAGACCTGCAAATTAAACTGACAAAAGACAGATTAAAGCAAGAAAAAAGACAGATTTTTATTCACATAGGGACTCAATAGTTCACAGAAAAATGTGACTCAAGGAGATGGTTAGAATTTGGAGGTTCTATGTGGTCTCAATAGGGGAGGGGGAGGGGCTGAGGGGCACTTCTGGGAGGACAAATGACTTCTTAGAGAGGGGCAGGGGTGGAGAAAGGGTCCTAATGGAAACAAAAAAACTTTTTGGAAAGATAAGTAGGCCCTTCGGGGAACAGCTGGGAGTTATGATAGTTTGTGACCATGGCTGTTTGAGTGTGGTGTCAACTCCTCTCCTAGAGCAGAGAAGGTTAGAGTTGCTCCTGGGGAGGGATGTGTGACAATTGAGTTCTTGTGAGAGGCTCTGCTTTTAGGCTGATAAGGAATTTCTGGAACTCAAATGCCTTCAGCTCAGAACAAAATTCTTACGCCAGGGTGACATCCTGGTGCCTTTCATGGCCCACTGTCTGCTTTTACAAATAAAGTTTTATTGGAATACGGTCATGCCCATTTGTTTATATATTGTCTATGACTACTTTTGCCATAAAAGTAACAGAGATCTCATGGTTCACAAAGCCTAACATATTTACTGGCTGGCTCTTTTCAGGAGAGGTTTTCCGATCCTTGATTTAGACATATACATGCATTTGTATATTTCACATTTTGTCCCTGAAGATAAAAAAAATCTCATATAGATAAAAACCTTGCACACGGGAATGTATTGTGCGGCCTGGCTATTGTTAATACACCTCAGTTTAATACAAAATTATTACTATTATTGGGGCTCTTACTATGTGTCAGTCCCCATGGTTGAAACAAACCCTTGATCTCTGTTCTCCAGGGGCTTTTCTAGCAGAGGAACAAGAGGTCAGATGGCCTGTTATCTGAGGCGGCCAGTGGAAGTGTTAGGGCAGAGAAGAGCCAAACAAGGGACGAGCAGACACAGTCAAGGGACAGACTCTGTGAGGATCATCAGGCAGATTGTGGAGGAGTGGGAGTTCCCATAATGACTCAGCAGTAACAAATCCCACTAGTATCCATGAAGACACGGGTTCGATCCCTGGCCTCACTCACGGGGTTAAGGATCTGGCGTTGCTATGAGCTGTGGTGTAGGCCGGCAGCTACAGCTCTGATTTGACCCCTAGCTATGATGCGGGTGTGGCCCCAAAAAGATAACACACACACACACAAAGATTGTGGAGGACAAAATGATTTAAATGATGCATGGAGGGAACGGATCTATGTGCTTTATGTTAATAGACTGATGTGCTTTAGTAGCTAAAACTCTGGCTTAATATAAGATAGAGTATGGAGAACTGGGGACAGGGAAGGAAGAAGCCACTTCAGAGGCAAGAGTTAAGAAAAATCTGAGCTAGGGTACAATAGACAGGGAGCAGGAAGAAAATGATTGCAGAGACAGAATTATAGCAATTAGCAAACTGACAGAACATAGAGCTGTGCAGACGTTTTAAGCTGGATAGAGAAGCTATTGCTATTAAGCGCGGGAGGGCTAAATTGAGATGCGCATTCTAATAGAACACTTCTCTGCTTCCCTCAGCCAAAGAACAATCTAGAACTTCACAGTTCTAAGATGTGAATTTCATCTGGATAAGTGTGCTAATCTAATTATTAAAATTATCATTCAAACTAGCTATTTCCAGCTCTGGTTTTGAGACTTCTCAGTCTAAAACAATAATTTGAGGTACTGTCATGATATCTTTTAACAATTTTGAAACCTATATTTTTTCCATTGTAAGTTAAAACAAAAATATCAGCTATACAAAATTTTTAGGAATGGGATATAGAAGCAAATAAAAATTGTAGCACTCATTTCTTAAGCCATGGCAAATTAATGTCAGATTGATTGTGAATTTTATTTTTCATACTGATATTTTGGCTTTCTCTAGACTAGAGAGCCTCTGAGATTTTTACAACGACAGTTAGTTATATGGATAACAGTTATATGAACGGATTAATCACGGCATTGTCCTTTGAATGCCTGTGAAAGAAAAGGCTGTAAAGAGTCAGTCTCAACACAGGGAGGCAGAGTTGCTTAAAAGGAAGAATCAAAAAGACATGGGCTGGAGTTCACTGGTGCCTTAGCGGTTAAGGATTTGGCATTGTCACTGCTGTGGCTTGGGTTGATCCCTGGCCTGGGAATTTCTGCACGCTGTTGGCTTGGCCAAAAAAAAAAAAAAAAAAAAAAAAAAAGAAAGAAAGACATGGGCTGACTTCTGACTCTATCACTTGCTAGTTGTGATAGCCTCTATAAACTGGGCAGGTTAGTTTCATGATGCCTTTGTCTCCTCATTTCAAGATGGACATAAAATTATCTATTTCAGATGGTTGCCATGAGAGTTAAAGGATCAAATGCAGGTATAAAATAGCTAGTGTTGGGCCTGACCTTGGTCAATGTGGTCCTTGAGCAGGGCTGCTGTTTTCACAGGCTGTCACTCTCTGTGCTTCTGGTCAGTACACCCAAAGGATTCTCATTTTTGTTTTCTGCACATCATCAACATAGTGAAGCAGAATCTTGGTGCGAAAGCAGGAAATTCCTTTTAGAGACGTTACCCTTTGTTTTCTCATTTTCTCCTGCAAGGATACTATGTCAGCTCTTCTGTCTCTTTGGGGGAAATTGTTTAGGTGTAGGGAAGAGAGATTTTTTTTTTTTTCTTGACAAGTTGGATTTTTTTCCTTCCCCATAGGGTTCTGTTCCTTCATTTCCAAGTAGATAGCTAATCACTGTTACTTAAGCTCAGGTATTCAGAAGGTGAATTTGAGGCTAGTGCCAGGATGAGCTATCTAATGGTTGATGTTTTATAAAAGTCTCTGGTGAGTTTACATGTTTTCCTTATGGATATTTTAACAGTTTGAATGGGACCATCTCTTTCCACTGTCACTTTACAGCTTGGAAGTTTGAGGTTAACCTTCTAAGAGTATTTATACCACCAGGTGATATAAAAAGCCACACTTTCTACATTCCGCAAAAACACTGGTGTATTATTTAGGATTCTCTAGAGAAACAGAACCAGTGGGATGGATGGATGGTTAGATAGAGTCAGATAAACAGATAGATAGATAGATAGATAGAGTCAGATAAATCATGATAGATAGATAGATAGATAGATAATGAGGGTATTCATTATAGAAATTGGCTCAGGCAGTAGTTGTAGAAGCTGAGCAGTTCCTTGATCTGCCATCTGTACGATGGAGAACCAGGAAACTTGCTGATATAATTCAGTCTGAGTCTGAAGGTCTGAGAACCAGGAGCACCAATGTTCAAGGGCAGAAGATGGATGTCTCAGCCCAAGCAGAGAGAGTGAACTTGCCTTTTCTTCCCCTCTTTGTTCCATTCAGGCCGTCAGTGGATTGGAGGCTGCCCACCTGCATCAGTGAGGGGAGTTTTCTTTACTCAGTCTACTGATTTAAATGCCAAACTCTTCCAGAGGCACCCTCACAGATATCCCCAGAAATAATGCTTTGCTAACTATGTGGGCATCCCTTAGTTCAGTCACGTTGACCCCTAAAACTAAGAATCACGATTGGCCATCTATCTGAAGGACTTTCCACTTTTAGTTGTTTGTTTTGTGGGGGGAAAAAATCCTCTTAAACTAAGTTGCCAATAATGAATATAGACAGTCAGGCCTTTCCTCATCCCCTTGCCACTTCCAGGAGCACAAGTGAAGTGGCAGTAAAGTGGATGAGAAAAGGTACCTGTCTTGTTAGATTGTTTTTAAATGCACTCCCTTTTAGTTTCTTGGATACTTTTGGCTTGGTTTCCATGAGACCAGGGGGTCTGTGGGGAAACATGCCAGGCCACCTGCTCTGGGCAAGTTCTTGTACTCTTGGCCTTGTGATATGAAGAGTATGGGAGGGCAGATAAGGGCTGTGGCCCTGAAATTCATGTCATTGAAAGCTGTGTAACTCTGATTCAAGCCAAAACTTAGAAGGAAAAAAGGATTTTTTTTTTTTTTTTTTGTGGCTGCGCCGGAGTCATGCAGAATTTCCCAAGCCAGGGATGGAACCCGTGCCACAGCAGCCGCTCAAGCCGCTGCATTGGCAATGCCAGATCCTTAACCCTCTGTGCCACAAGGGAAATCCAAAGGACTCTGAGTGCTAGAACTATGTCTTCAATTAAAATCAATCATCTTTCCACAGTGGGAGAAGTAGCTGACATAAACAGCCAGAGAGGTGTCAGTTGACTGTTAAAACAATATTGTTTCCTTCTCATCACCTTTTCAGAGAACTGGCAGATTCTACCATTCGGGAGAGTATTGGCCTTTGTGATAAAGAGATAAAAAGAGCTGTGTCTAGCCCAAGATCTAGACGGGTTTGCATGTCTTATGCCTACTTTGAATTCAGAGCACAATGTGTTGAAGGATGATCAACTGTGAGACGGAAGTTATAAACTTCGCTCTCTGCTCATCTTTATTTCTGTGCTATTTTAACATGCTCTTCACTAGGGGTTCTCGGTACCTTTAGGGGCAGAACGTGATTCTGCTCCTTTTCACTTGTATTCATTAAGGCGTGTTCAGCTTTTACATAGTTCGCATAACTGAGTTTTTAAGACCGACATTGGCTGATCGACGGTTGCAACGGTATGTATTAATTTTCTCTTCCAACTTAATTTCATTTGCATTTTTTTCTCTCTCATGAGTATTCTTTGAGGATAACATCTCTAAAAACTCTGGATCGTCCCAAGTACCTTTGTGTGAATTAACTAAACCTGTGTTTAACTCAACAAAACACTTCAGTTCGTTTACCTGTATGACAAGAGCTTTTCTCTTTCTTAGAGATAATTCTTTCCTCATCTCTTTCATTGAGTATCAACTTTCTTATTGATTTCTGTGATTAATGTAAGGGCCTAATTCATGACCCAAAAAAGCTATTCATGGGAGTGAAGAAACTGACCTCGTCGAGGATGCCTTTTGGGGAGGAACACGTGACATCGTCACTGTAGGCAGTCATGGTTTGGACATATTGGCTTCTGTTTCCTGAGATCTAGCTTTCTTGTTTTGTTCTTAATCTTTGTTTTTGTTATTATTATTATTTTTTTGGCCATGCCTGCAGCACGTGGAAGTTCCCGGACCAGGGATGGAACCCGCTCCATGGCATGCCCTGAGCCACAGCAGTGACAATGCCAGATCCGTAACCACTAGGCCACCAGGGAAATCCCTATTTTATTTATTTATTTATTCATTCATTCATTCATTCACTTGTTCATTTATTTATTCATTTATTTGCTTTTTGAGGGCCGCGCTTGTGGCATATGGAAGTTTCCAGGCTCAGGAGTCGAATCAGAGCTGCAGCTGCCGGCCTACACCACAGCCACAGCAATGTAGGATCCTTAACCCACTGAGCGAGGCCAGGGATCAGACCTTCATGCTCATGGAGACTAGTCGGGTTTGTAACCCACTGAGCCACAACAGGAACTCCCACTTGTTTTATTTCTAAATTTGAGTTTTTACAGTTTGTTGATAACCATGTCAGCTCATGCATACATAACACATGTGTTGTATACACACTCACACAAAACACACTAACTCATTTGGTTAATGAAATCAAGCGAATGGATGGTTAAGTTTTTCAAAGTTGAGTCAGTTGTCTGACACTTAGGAAGAAGAAAAGCTTTGATGTGAATTCGTTGCTCAAAGCCAGGCATGAGGGAGCGGGTCGCTTAAGTTCACAGCAGCTATCCTGACTCGTGCTGATACACGTCACAGATTTCAGCAGAAGAAAAGCCCTTTCCTCAAGGATGCTGTGATAATGCCCCCAAAAAGTGTGGAATGCTGGTTCTGGGAACCAGAAATAGATCTGTTCTTCTTGTAGTCATTTATTGCTCTAACAGAAACAATATATTCCATGGTTAATTGCGTACATAAGTCCTTCTTTGGAGAGACAATATGAAGCAGTCTCTCAAAAGAAGCATTTTCAAAAAGCAAAAAGGTCAACACTTGCAATAAAAGGGAACTATGCTAAAATCAACTGCACATATTTTTGTAGATATCTGACAAATATTGACATCTTGGACCACTAAATACAGAGAACATATAGAATAACATTAGCACCGTTATTGATTGAGATCATATTTATATTTTATTATTCACTGCCACTGAATTTTTAAAGGTGACTTTTCTTTAGTTTATCTTAACATTGCCTTTTGGTAAGATATGATAGCAAGGTAATATTTCATGTTTGTGGCAATTTAATGCTCTTATACTTCCTTAACATAAAGCTGTCTTCTGTTCATATATTGACTGAATGGCAAATGATTGCCTGGCAAAAATAGTACCTTCTCAGTTCATTCCATCAATCAGTGATGCTTTCTGAGCACCTGCTAGGGCGAAGCACACAGGCACGTGAGAGAATACAGTTCAGAGTCTTCCTGCTCCTGAAACATATCTTGTTCTTTTCTATCTCAACTCTTCATTTATTTCTGTCTTATCCACTTATAATGGCCTTCTCTCCATCTATCTAAATTCTCCGGCAGTTCATTCCCAGCAGTGTTTCTTCTGCCATGGTATATTTTTGTGGTGTCTCCTTTGCCTAAATAAACAGGAAAGCCCTTGGGAAGGGTGAGTATGAGTGAGGGAAAGGGACAATGTCATATCTTTGTGTCCCTCATAGTGACTTGCCCTGAGAAGTGATTTGAGAATTTGGCAAAGACAGCGATCCCAGGGGTAAGGTCAGACAAGCGTTCAAGGGGGTGAGATTTGATCTGTACTTTGAAAGGTAGGTAGGATTTAGGTAAGGAGAGATGGTGGAGATTGTATTTCAAAGGAGTCTTGAGTGAAGGGCAAGTGTGAGTGAAACTGAGGACTTAGGGTGCATCAAACAGAAATGTGTAGTCTCGGAACTGTGAAAGCCTGCCAAGGAGATAGATGGGTTATGGAGCATCCTGAAACACACAGTAGCATATTTAACCCCAGAAAGTGCTGCAGAACAAATGATGCCCCAGGTACCTATTCTTACTGGCTCTTTTCTTCTTATAAGACCGGCTCTGCTATATTTAACTTTCTTGGTATATACCTTTTTCTACCTCTTTTTTTTTTTTTTTCTCCCCCAACCCTGATTTAAAGGATTATTTACTCAGACTATTAGGCAAAGGATTCAAAGGTCTCCTATTTCATCAGAGTTCCCATCGTGGCTCAGCAGAAACAAATCCAACTAGGAACCATGAGGTTGCGGGTTCCATCCCTGGCCTGGCTCAGTGGCTTGAGGATCCAGTGTTGCCGTGAGCCGTGGTGTAGGTCACAGACGTGGCTCGGATCCGGAGCTGCTGTGGCTGTGGTGTCGGCCGGAGGCTACAGCTCCGATTCGACCCCTAGCCTGGGAACCTCCATGTGCCGCAAGTGCAGCCCTAAAAAGACAGACACGCACACACAAAAAAAGGTCACCTATGTCATCACAGGAAAAATTAGGAATAGCCCTCTCATGAAGATAAAAAGTCTTATCCTAGAAGAGATGTAAAGTCCTAACTAAGGGGTACCCAGAATATAGAAGCGATTATTGACCAGTAAATAAGCTTTCCCATCTCTTTCTACTGGGAGAATAAGGGTTTCATGATAGCAAAGGAAAGCATGAAATTTTACTTTCCTTTTTTTTGTTGTTGTTGTTGTTGTTTGTTTGTTTTTGTCTTTTTGCCCTTTCCAGGGCCACACCTGAAGCATATGGAGGTTTCCAGGCTAGGAGTCGAATCAGAGCTGTGGCTACACCACAGCAGCTTGGGATCCGAGCCACGTCTTCGACCCACACCACAGCTCACGGCACCGCCGGATCCTTAACCTACTGAGCAAGGCCAGGGATCAAACCAGCAACCTCATGGTTCCTAGTCGGATTCGTTAACCACTGCGCCACGATGGGAACTCCATCGTTTGTTTTGAGCACCATGGTGCCTATGAGCTGTTGAGCACAGTTGACAATAAGGTAATGTAGAATTAGGAGAAGCTGTTATTTGAAAATTAGGGAGTTATGAATCAATAATTTTCTACTCACTAAGTTCAGAAAATTGCTATGTAGATTTGGCAACAGGAATTGAGCTATGAATTCATTCATCCCAGAAAATAAATCTGAAAGTAAATAATTATGGGTTTCCTCCATGCAGAGTAAAATTTTGTTCAACTGGACATGGCTAATGCAAATTTTTATTATACTTGAGAGTGAGAGGTTAAATGCTCAAGGGAATAAGAAGATATCAAATATTTTCATTGCTTGTCATTAGGGACGTACAAATTACAAATACGTATTTTCTCATCTTTGAAGCAGAGTCCCTAAAGATTTTCCCTACTCAACACTTTGTTAATATAGCTGAATTACATAGAAAAAAGATACGAAGACTGCTTCTAATGATTATTTTCTTTAATCTGGTCTTATTAGTTTGTTCTAACCTTTCTTTTTCAAATATTGAAATATAAAATGAGAGGCTGGGAGTTCCCTGGTGGCCTAGCGGGTTAAGGATTCAGCATTGTCACTGCTTTGGCTTGGGTCACTGCTGTGGCACAGGTTCACTCCCTGGCCTGGGAATTTTTGTATGCCTCAGGCATAGCCAAGAAAAATATGAGAGGCTGGAATTAATTTTACCAAATTCACAATTACGATTTTTCTCTGGAGAGAAAGAAAAGGGTGAGTGGGGATGTGCATCCTACAGGTTTTGACATAATGGTTTCTTTGGTCTTTATTTACAAATATTTCATAATTTCAGTTTTTACTTCCTCTTTAAATTGAGTCATTTTTAGTAGTTTACAAAATTATTTATAGTTTCCTCGTGCATAACTCCCTTTGACTATTCTTGTGGGGTTTTTTGTTTCTTTTTTGTTTTTTGGTTTTTTGTTTTTGTTTTTGTTTTTTTTTTTTTGCTTTTTAGGGCCACAGCTGCAGCATATGGAGGTTCCCAGACTAGGGGTCGAATTGGAGCTACAGCTGCCAGCCTACATCACAGCCACAGCCACACCAGATCCGAGCTGCGTCTGCAACCTACACCACAGCTCATGGCAACACCGGATCTTTAACCCACTGAGCGAGGCCTGGGATTGAACCCACAACCTCATGGTTCCTAGTTGGACTCATTTCTGCTGCACCATGACAGGAATGTCTCCTTTTGACTATTCTTGTTAATGTCTAATGTTATTGCATGTTGTGAAAGAATGGGCCTATATGATATTGACTTTTTGGAATTTATTGAGATCTTCTCTGCGCCATAATGCATTGTCTACTTCAGTAATTGCTCTATTAGTTGGCAAGAGTAAGTAGTCTCTATTTGTTGGATTCTATAGTCTGTATCGACTTACGTTAAGCTTGTTAACTGGGTTCAGATCTTGCATGTTCGAATGTATTTGAAGTCATTCAGTTTGTCAGTATATGAACAAGTATGTAAATCATCCACTAGGATTCACTTATTAGTTCAATAAATAGTTACTGAAGACCTACCATGTGTCAGGCCTTGTTTTAAGTGTGGAGGATATAGCAGTGAATGAAACAAAGACTGTGCTCTTGTGGACCTTACTTTCTGGATGGAGGAGACAGATGATAAATAAACAAAAAACCATAATATTTCAGGTGGTAAGAAGTGGTAAGAAGAAAATAGAGCAGATAAAAGGATAGCAAATGACATGGATGTTGGAGGTAGGGGGTGGGTGCTATTTTAGATGTGGTGTAATAGCAGGCCCCTTTGATACAATGACACTGGATCATGATGGAAAAGAGGGATGGGGAACAAGTACACATAGCTGGGACTCGGGGTTCCAGAAGGGAGTCCAAGACCAATTATGTCAAATACCAATACAAACTGCATGTCAATTGTTTTTACCTCATCTGTTTGTGTAGAGCCTTGAACCTGCAATCAGGGGCCCTGCGCTTGATCGCTTGATCGGAGACTTGAATGAACTGGCAGGAGGTCCGGGTGGGGGGGCAAAGCATGGGATTATCTGGAGGAAGGATGTTCTAAGCAGAGGGAACATTCTGTGCAAAGGCTGAGATGGGAGTGTGCTTATGAAATTGCATGGTGAGCCAGAGGAAGCTGTAGGTACCATGATCAGGAAGGCCAAGGCCCTAAAGGTCAAAGTCAAGTCAGAGCTTTGGATTTGTGTTTTCCTTTTATCGGTCAGTTTTTGCTTTGTATGGTTTTGTCCTCTTAGTTGTTTTGATCTATATGAAGAGATTCAGACTGATATGGTTTCTTTGTAGACCATATTATTATCAGTGTGAAATAGATTTCTTCGTCTAATATTTTTTGATTGAAATTTAATTTTGTCTCCTATTACTATTGCTTACATTTTGATAGAGTTTTTATGGTATATCTTTGAAAATTCATTTATTTAAGATATTTTGGACATTTTGCCTCTTAAGATATCAAAAAGCCCAGTATTTCTTTTAGTTCTATTAGAGGAATTCCTTCATTTTTATTATGACTGCTAATACACTTGGACTTTTTTCAGTCATCTTATTTTGAGTTTTCTATTGTTTCTTCTTATTTTTCTTTCCCTTGCTCATCTAGGTAATATAATACCACCATAATCTGGTATCTGACTGCCTTTCTGGCCTCATCACTAGCAGCTCCTGCCTTAGCTCACTTTGCTCCAGATCTAGTCCATGTCTCAGGGCCTTAGCACTGGCTCTTGCCTCTATCTGGGATACTCTTCCTCCAAAAATCCATCTGGCTTGCTCTTTCTACTGCTTTGTGTCTTGATTCAACTATCACCTTTCACTGAAGCCTTTTTCTGACTGCTATATTTATAATTGCACTCCCAAGACTTTCTATATCATTCTTTGCTCTATTTCTCTCCATAGCACTTTTAAACCTTTAACATGTGATGAAGGCACAGATTTTTGATCTGATTTATTTGCTGCTGTATATTTAAGCCTAGCATAGTGCCTGGCATATATTTCTACACTTACTAAAAATGTGTTAAATAAATGAATGGTGATTGAATGAATGAATTTTGTTCAATAAGCATTAAAAAAAATAGCAACTAGATAACTGACTCTGCTCAGAACTAGAGGAATAGAGATTACTAACGAAAGCATGGTTTCTGCCTGAAGGACCTTTTTTTTTTTTTTTTCTTTGTCTTTTTGCCTTTTCTAGGGCCGCCACCGAGGCATATGGAGATTCCCAGGCTAGGGGTCGAATCGGAGCTGTAGCCACCGGCCTACGCCACAGCCACAGCAACGTGGGATCCGAGCCGCGTCTGCGACCTACACCACAGCTCACGGCAATGCCGGATCCTTAACCCACTGAGCAAGGCCAGGTATCGAACCTGAGTCCTCACGGATACTCATCTGATTTGTTTCTGCTGCGCCACAACGGGAAATCCTAAATGCTGTTTTTAAAAATTTGAGAGTGAAAACTTACGTTATGCAACCATCTTTCCTGGACATGAACAAGAAATCATCATATGTTATATATTCTGTAACTTATTCCTATTGAACTATGAAGTTTATGATTCTATTTCAATTAAGTAATCATTTACAAGACACATACGTGGAAAGCATTAATGTAGCAGGACTGCCCCATAGAGTTGGGCAGGTTGTACACTGCATAGCTCCAGAGGGCGCATCTACATAACTAGGATGCATAGCCTGCACAACTCTTACGTGGAAGCCAAATAAGACAAATGTGATAGGACAAAATGATGAATAAGAATCCTCAGATTTACAGAGGAAGAACAGAACAAATACCCTGAATGACTCCTCACTTTATAGGGCTTCAAAGAGTAATGAGGTCACAGTTAACTGAGGTTTCTTGGAAGAATATAAACAGGGAGTATTTTAGTGGAGATGGAGTTGGCAGGGAAAGGAACAAGGAGAGGGAGTGGGGAGAGCAGCATGAACTAAGATGGATGGGAGTAAAACCTGGACAGGCTGATTGATGAGCATGTGGTCTCCTGAGGATGGATGACAGATTAAGGAACATTCAGTAGAGAGAGAAGTTGACTGGAAAAGGTCCATACTACAGAGCGATTCAAAGTCCTGGCAGTGATGTTGGTACCAACTTGGTGAAGGGGGTCAAGCAAACACTGCAAACTGCTGATCTGCATGGTGTATCACCAGTACGATGATACACATGGTGCACGGTCCAACCCCGAGGGTACAGTTTGTATTGTGTTCTACACGAATGATGCTTATAGGGTTGTGCATTACACAGCCTACATAACCATGTGCCCATAGGCTCTATTCAGGTGCTAGAGGAGTTTAACCCCTATACCAATGGCTTCCTCATCGCCTCTACATTTTGGACAAGGGGCTGCAGAAGCCTCCAATCTGAAACCGCCGGTAAACACAGGCAGAAAAAAAAAAACCCTCCAAGACAAGCCTGTTTCCTCAGCCAAAGGAACAGGAAAAGGGTGGCCTTCCAGAAGAGAAAATCTTTCTTTTCTTAAGGGCCACACCCGCGGCACATGGAGGTTCCCAGGCTAGGGGTCGAACCGGAGCTGCAGCTTCTGGCCTACACCACAGCCACAGCAACGCCAGATCCGAGGTGCGTTAGCAACCTATGCCACAGCTCATGGCAACGCCGGATCCTTAACCCACTGAGCGAGGCCAGGGATCGAACCTGCCTCCTCATGGATACCAGTCAGGTTTGTTTCCGTTGAGCCACAACGGGAACTCCAAGGAAATCTTTTTGATAATACACTCCCTACTTCAGCCAATCACACCACATCAGACCCCTGACCACAGTTCCAGTGGATCCAAACAGGGAGCTGATTTGCCACCTATCCCCCACCCCTGGCCCTGTGGAAGCAGGCAGTGGCACCCCAAGGTCCCTACCTGGTGCGGCCAGGCAGTTTACATTAGACAGGACCTTTAAGGTGATTGTAAAGACTGGGATATTCACTCTGAGAAACCAGTTGATTTTTTTTTCTATATAATGATTTTTATTTTTTTCATTATAGCTGGTTTACAGTAATCTGTCAATTTTCTACTGCACAG
This sequence comes from Phacochoerus africanus, assembly GCF_016906955.1. Lineage (NCBI taxonomy): Eukaryota > Metazoa > Chordata > Mammalia > Artiodactyla > Suidae > Phacochoerus > Phacochoerus africanus. The sequence goes on along the minus strand of NC_062560.1, from coordinate 43,264,014 downwards.
CATGGTGACCCATGACACATACATGTATACATTCTTTTTTCTCACATTATCAAGCTATATCATAAGCGACTGGACATAGTGCCCAGGGCTACACAGCAGGATCTCATTGCTAATCCACTCCAAATGGGAAAAAAAACCTGAACAGGCATTTCTCCAAGGAAGATGTACAGATGGCCAACAAGCACATGAAAACATGCTCAACATCCCTGATTATTAGAGAAATGCAAATCAAAACTACCATGAGGCACCACCTCACACCAGTCAGAATGGCCGTGGTGAATAAGTCCACAAATAACAAATGCTGAAGGGGGTGTGGAGAAAAGGGAACCCTCCTGCACTGTTGGTGGGAAGGTAAGCTGGCACAACCACTATGGAGAACAGTATGGAAGTACCTTAGAAAACTATACATAGAACTACCATAGGACCCAACAGTCCCACGCTTGGGCATATATCTGGTTGATGGTTTTGAGCAGGGAGTAACATGAACCGACTTAGTTTTAACAGAATCTAGTTGGTGAGTTGAGGATAGACAGGGGAGGGGCAGAAACAGGCTGTATTTTCCTTGTTGAACTGCAGGACAACTCAATGAAGTTGTTTAGGGCATATTTTATCATGTCATTTTGTGGTTAAGATAACTGAGACTCAGAGAGGTAAAGTAGCATGTTCAAGGCCACACAGCTAGTATAGGATAGAGCTGTATCTAGCACCCAGATCTTCAAACTTCTATGAAAGGCGTAGCTAAATTTACAGAATGCAGTATCGCTTCAGGAAGATTTTTCAGCCCCTGCTAAGATGCTGCTAAGCACTTGTGAAAATTGTATCAGAGAGGGAGAATGGGGGAGAGCAGAGATGGAAAAAAAAAAAAAAAAAAGAAAAGAAAAGAAAAGGAGAGAGGAAAGATGCTAAATGTCAGCCTGCACTGTCTCCCTTCTACCATTAGATGGCAATTTTCTATTTGTTAGAGACGAAATGGCGCCACAGTTTGCTGGGCAGTTAATAGAAATGGAGGAATTAACGAATTGAAACTAATGAATGAATGGATCAAGGCTTTGAAAAAACCGAAACCCAATTGATCCAATACATGTATGGGGCCGTCAGAGAGTGGGATCCGGGCTTTAAGAGCAGTGGTAGAATGAACAAAAAAATTGGACAGTCACAGCTGATAGCACAAATTAGAACATTGATTTTCAAACAGCAGGTCGTAAAGAGTAGTTCCTAAAATCAATTCAGTATGGGGCAACTAGCAGTCTTTTAATTCACAAGAACAGAATAAAAGAAAAGAACAGAATAGAAAATGTCAGAATACATTGCACATAGTAAGATCAGAATTAATTGCTGAATCTTGTCTGGTTTTATAAAAATAAACATGCATGTATTGAGCCATGGTGCAAAATGTATTTACAAATTTTTATTTACTTATTTATTTTTGAGAGCCACACTCGCGGCATATGGAAGTTCCCAGGCTGGGGTCTAAACGGAGCTACGGCTGCCAGCCACAGTCACAGCAACTCAGGATCTGAGCCGCATTTTGTTATGGCAGCCCTAGCATACTAACACGGGGCTAGAGTTTGATATTCCATTTCTGGAACCTGGGACACCTGAATGTCCTGCTGTTTTCCAAATGAGAGTTCCTGGATTCAATTCAGTGCTTCACAAAGGAAAGCCCATAAGCTCTTGCGCCAAATGTACCTGCATTCTTATAGCCGCTCCATCATTTTAATAAAGGTGTGATTTTGGCTTAGTTAACCTTTCTAAGATTAAATTTCCTCATATATAAAATTGGACTAATAATACTATTCCTACAATGTTGCTATAAAGATTAAATGATACACAGTTGGCTCTCTGTACTCACAGTTTCTGCACCCGCAGATTCAACTAACCGTGCGTAAGAAATATTTGTAAAAAAAAATTCCAGAAAGTTTCAAAAAGCAAAACTTGAATTTTCTGCATGCTGGCAACTAGTTACATAGCATTTACATTGTATTATAAGTAATCAGAGATGATTCAAAGTATACAGGAAGACGTACATAGGTTAAATGCAAATATTATGCCATGACATTTTATATAAGAGACTTGAGAATCCACAGACTTTGGTATCTACAGGAGGTCTTGGAAACAATCTCCTGATGATACCAAGTGATGGCTATAATTATCTAGAATTCCTAGTAGTCAATAAATCATTACTTATTGTTCCTGCTGTTGTCACTGTAGTTATTAGTGTTATATATTCATTTTGTGGCTGTTCCAATTTCTCTCTTTCCTTCAAAGGCATATTGTCTTCTGGAACATTAACTAAAATGGTTAAGAGGTAGAAAGTGGGAATGAGAGAAGCTGGAAAGACCAAAATCATTTGATCCAATGTAAAAAGGTTTGACTAGGGCAGAGGAGTAGTGGTCACATGGTTGTCATAGCAGCATCAGTTCAAGAGACTGAGGTTAATTAGTAAATGGATTAGAGATATTTTTGTTGGTCACGGCCATGGCATGCGGGAAGTTTCTGGGCCAGGGATCAAACCTATGCCGCAGCACTGACCTAAGCCGCTACGGTGACAATGCTGGATCCTTAACCCGCTGCACTGCAAGAGAACTCCTGCATCAGATATTTTAATAATAATAATAATAAACCCCATACAAATAATAGGCAAAAACATGAATGAATTTATTTTTTGAGATAATAATACAGAGAGATCTTGCATATCCTTTACTTAGTTTCCCCTCAGGGTTAACATCTTGCAAAACGATAGTACAAGCAGGTAGATTTATAGAGACAGAAAGTAGAATAGAGGTTGCCAGGGGCTCAGAGGGCCAATGGGGGGTTATTATTTAATGGTTATAGAGTTGTTTGTTTTGTTTGCTTTTTTTTTTTGAGTGGTGGAAAAGTTCGGAAAATAGATAGCAGTGGTAGTTATATCACATTGCAAATATGCTTAATGCCACTGCATTGTACTGTTGAAAAATGGTCAAAATGGCAAACTTCATAGTATGTATATTTCATCACGATAATAAAAAAAAAAAAAAAAACGACCTTGTTACGGACTGTGTCCCTCCCAAAAATCATATGTTGAAGGCCTCACCCCTAATGTGATGGTATTTGGAGATAGGGCCTTTGTGAGTTCATTCGCTTTAGAGGAGAGTATGAGAGTGTGGTCCCCTTATAAGAAGAGGAGGTGACCCCAGAGTTTTCTGTCTTGGCCATGGAGGCTATAGCAAGAAGTTGACAATTCATAAGCAAGGAAGAGCCCTTGCAAGGAACTGAATCTGTCAGGACCTTGACTTTTGACTTCATGGCCTTCAGAACTATGAGAAATAAATGTTACTTAAGCCACCAGTCTATGGTATTTTGTTATGGAGACCTGAGCAGATTAACACCCTATAGGACAATATCACAACCAAGATATTGATTGACATTGATACAGTCAAGATACAAAACAGCTGCCTCCTCACAGGGGCCTCTCCTGTTGTCTTTTATAGTCACACTCTCCTCCCTTGTCCCTGACCTATGGCAACTATTAATCTGGTCTCCATTTCTATAATTTTGTAATTTCCAGAATGTTATATGGGTAGAGTCATGTCGTATGTGACCTTTTGGGATTGGCTTTTCTCTCTCAGCCTAATTCCCTTAAGAGCCAGCCAAGCTGTTGCTATATCAAGAGTTTGTTCCCTTTTATTGCAAAGTGGTATTCCATCGGTATGGATGTATCTCAGTTTGTTTAACTAGTCACCCATTGAAGGACATCTGGGTTATTGCCAATTTTAGGCTATTACTAATAAAACTTATATGAACATCTTGCAGAGATTTTTGTGTGAACGCAAGTGTTCATTTCTTTGAGACTTATGCCAAATAGTGCACTTGAGATTTATGCCAAAGAGCCATACAATAATAGCTGGGTTGTATGGTAAGCCATGTTTACTTTTCTGAGAAGTACTGCACTCTTTATTAGAGTAGCTGTACCATTTTTCCAGTCCCACTAGCAACATATGAGTGATCCAGTCTCTCCATATCTTTGCAAACATTAGGTGTTTGTACTATTTTTTATTATGGCTATTCTGGTATTCAAATGTTGAACCAGCTTTTGATACTAAGAATAAATCCCACTTGGTTGTAGTGTATAATTAATTTCCTATATTGCTGGATTAGTTTTGCTAATAATTTATTTAGGATTTTTTGTGTTTAACTTCATGAGAGATATTGTTCTATAGTTTTTATTTTTTTTTTGTACTGTCTTTGGTTTGGGTATCTGGGTAATATTAGCATCATACAATGAGTTGGAAAGTATTCCCATCTCTGCGATTTTCTGGAAAAGACTGTAAAATTGGTGTTCATTCTTCTTATACATTTGGTAGAATTCTCCAGTGAAACCATTCAGGAGCTTTTTAATTACAAATTCATTTTTTTCACTGCTTATAGGACTATTCGGGTTGCCCATTTTATTGAGGTTGACTGTGGTAGTTGGTGGAGTTGGAGGAACTGGTCCACTTTCAAGTTTTCAAATTTATGAGCATACAGTTCATAGTATTCCCTTATTATCCTTTCAATGGCTTCAGGATCTGAAATGATGTCCTGTGTTTTATTTCTTATATTGATGATATGTGGCTTCCCTCTTCTTTATCTTTGTCAGTCTTGCTAAAGCTTTATCAGTTTTATCGATTTCCTAAGAACTTTGTTTCATCGATTTTCTGTCTTGTGTACCTGTTTTTAATTTCATTGATTTCTGCTGGTATCTTCATTATTTCCCTTCTTCTGCTTCCTTTGGGTTTATTTTGCTCTTTCTAATTTCTCGTTTTTAACCATTCCAATGTTCTTCTCTCCTTTTTGAATTTCCAAGCCTTCTTTTCTTATCATCTTTGCTATTTAGAGAGCCTCCTTTAGCCAGCCATTCTTTAAGGGTAGGCTGGCTAGTAACAAATTTTCTTAGTTTCCTTTGACTAAGAATGCCTTTACTTCCTCTTCATTCCTGAATGATCTTTTCACTTGATATTGAATTGTGAAATTGACAGGTCTTTTCTTCCAGTACTTGAAAAATGTTGTGCTGTTTCCTGCTGGCCTCCATGCTTTCATTTGAGAAATACCCTGTGATTCAAATCAGTATTCCACTATAAGTAATACATTATTTCGCTCTGGCTGCTGTCATGATTTTTTTTTTTCCTTTTTGGTTTTCAAAATTCTTCAGAAATCTCGTGTCTTGACATTGATTTTGTTAGGTGTCTCCTGTTTGGGGTTCAGTCAGTTTCTTCAATCTTCTTGAATTTACCACATATGGGAAGTTTTCAGCCATTATTCCCTCAAAAACATTTTCAGTTCTATTTTCTCTTTCTCTTCTGCTATCCCATGATACAAATGTTAGATCTTTTTTTTTTTTTTTTTTTTTAAATCCCATCAGTCCCTGAGATGGTTAATTTTTTTCTCCTGTTGTTCAGATGGGGAGATTCCATTGATGTATACTCAAATTCCCAGAATTTTATCTTTTGTTATCTCTACTCTTTTTATTATTGTATATTTCAGTTCTATAATCTCTATTTGGTTCTCTCATATAACTTGTATTTCTTTGCTGAGATTTTCTGTATTTTTTCATTTGCTTGAAGACAACTTGTAAATTGCCTGTTGAAGCATCTTTAGGATGGGTGCCTTAAAATTCTTGTCAGACAATTCCATCATCTGATTCATCTCCATGTTAGTGTCTGTGGATTGTCTGTTCTCATTCATGTTGTGATTTTCCTGGTTCTTGGTATGATGAGTGACTTTTTGATTATATCCTGAACATTTTGGATATTATAACAGTAGATTCTGGATCCTATTAATTCCTTTTTTTTTTTTTTTTTTAAACAGGCAGTCCTCTGGTTGTTGAGTAGAAGGAGGGCTGAGTGGTGCATCTGTTCTGCTTCCCTCTGGTCCATGATGATACTACCCCAGCAAAAGTAAGCAGTGACTCCCACTGCTCTATTACGGACATGTGGTGTGGAAGTTCAGCTCCCCCCTTGGCTCCACTGACACCTTCTCAGTGAAAACAGGCCACTGACTCATGATGTCTCACTGCCTCCTAGTGTGGATGGAAGCTCAGCACCCCACTGGTCCCCACTGACATCAGCGAGGGGGAAAGCTGAGGGTTGACACACTCCTTTTTTGCTACAGGGTAGGGGCAATAACTTGGCTTTGTGTTCAGCCCCTCAGACATACAGGGAGGGGAAAGGGAAAGTGGAACGCCAAGAAACCCCACCTCTCACCACTTCCTTCTGCTTTGTTGATGCCTTGGCGGAGGGGTGGGGGTAGATGAAGCTTCATCTCTTGACTGGGCCCCACTGCTACGAGGGGAGGGAGGAAGAGAAGTTTGGATTAGCTCACCTCTTACTACCTCATTCTGCCTCATCATTAATGTTGGGTGGTGCCCGAAGCCCACTTTTCCACTGGGACCTGCTGATGGCGAGTGGGGGAGAAGAGGAGTGCCTGAATAACCAGCAGCTTATTCAGTCTGGTTGCTACTGGGTTGGTGTGGAGATTCAGCTTCCTACTGGACCATGCTGACACAAGAAGCAGGAGAAAAGTGGATAGTGTGGCATTGACTAGACCCGCACCAGCACCACCACCTTGTCCAGTGTCATTGATACCAAATGGGGGTGAACACTTAGCTCCCCACTGCTGGGCCCTGCTAACACTTGGGCTGGGGGGAGATCAGAGTACTGATTAGCCTCGTTTCTCTCTGCATCGTTTCCCCCATACCTGGTGGGGATGGAGGCTCAGGCTCACTGCTGGATCTGCTGGCACTACCCTATCACGGAATCAGAGCACTGCCTGCTTCCTTGCACAGGGATAGAAGCTCAGCTCTCTGCTCAACCCCATCAGTACCCCTGCAGGGGAACTGAAGCACCACCTGCTTCTGCCAGCGCAGCTTGGAAGATCCCACATAGGGGGAGGTGCTTTTTTGTGCTGGTTGGTTGGAGTAGGACTGGTATTGCCAAAAAATATTTTCTGCTGTTATGCCATCTTTTTCCTGGTCCTTTGACTAGGGTTATCGAGCTTTTCTAGAAGCATTTTCTTTTGTCTTTGCCTGATGGCAGGTCTCAGAGGTTTCCGCAGGGCCCTGTCTGGGACATAAGGGAGGCAATGAGGAAACCCAGGCGACTCCCTCGTGGTGTTGTGTTCGAGGTCCCTAGGAAGTCTGTTTTCTTTCTGCCTTTCAGAGTCTCCCTATATTTGTTTGTTGAATTATATCTGGGGTTTCTTAGTTGTAAGGGGAAGGCCCGAGGAAGAATGGAGCACTCCATCTTGGCCCAAACCAGAAGTTCCTTGTATTTCTTTCGTATAAGGTAGTAGAGAAAGCTTTTCAAACTATGACTCAACATTTAGAATCAGTCAATAAACGATGAATACACTTACTTACATTAAAAACACATAGTCAAAAAATAAAAATAAAAACACATAATCAAAAGTCAAAGGACAAACCTGGAGAAAATATTTGACATTATATGACAGACGAAAGGTTGTTAGTCTTCCTAATAAACAAGGAGCTCTTAACAGTGAAAAAGAAAAAGACGAATATCTTGATAGAAAAATTGACAAATGGCAGAGTTCACAGAGAAATGCAAATGGACATTTGAAAAGATGCTTACTTTCACTCACAATAACAGAAACACCAATTAAAATTACAGTGATAGCATTTTACCAAAATCACATTGGTCCAAACCCCCAAGTTTGACAAAACACACTGTGGACGGGCCTGTGAAGAAACAAATAGTCTCAGACGTTGCTAGTGGGAATGCCACACGGTACGATTCCCAAGGAGGGGAATTAGGCTTTATGTAACAAAATTACATGGATCCATTGACCTAGTAATCGCACTTCTAGGAATTTACCTGGTTGGTATGCCTCTATAATTATGACATAATAACTGTACAAGCGTATTTATTGTGGCATTATGTTTAATAATGAAGACTGGAACTCTGAAGTGTCCACCAGTGCAGAACCTACTGAATAAATGAAGATATAGCCTCATAATAAGTACTATACGGTTGTATAAAAAGAATGAAATGATGTCTCTGAACTGATGTGAAGGCTTATTTTGTTAAAAAGATATGCAGAACGTGTATATAGTGTTTTATCTTTTGAACATGAAAAGAGGGAAATGAGAATGTGTGTATATATTTGCTCTCCCCCCCCCCAATACTGGAAGAATAACCAGAAACTAATAGAAATAGTTACCTATAGAGAGCTTGGCGAGGGGTTGAGGAGGAGAGAATAGGAATTAGAGAGGGATTTTTCTGAGTATGCCTTTTTATATAGCTTGACTTTTAAAATATATAAATTAACATCCCCCCAAAAATGCAATTATATAAAAAGGAAGACAGAGCAAAGCCTAAAATTGGAGGAAAAAAACCCAACCAAATAAACCTAACTGAATATCAAAGGTAACGGAATCACACAGAGACAAGAATTATTTCAAATAACTTATGAACATACTAAGTTCATAGTACTGAATTTAAAAAGAAATGAAAAGAATCTTAAATGTTACTTTGTAGTTTTATTGTTAGTGGTAACACTGGTATTAAAATTTTGAAATGTATGTAGGTATATGTATGTATTATAGATAAAGCAAGTAATTGTTTATATTCAAAACCAAAATCTTCAGTGTAATAGAAAATAAATGCATGTATGAAATAACTTTTGAAAACAACCTTATAATGTTAAATCTGAATTGAAAATATCAATATGATCTCATGCTTAATATATGGCATATATATCAATATGATCTCATGCTTATACATATGTTTTATATATATAGCACATTATATATATGCACATATATTTTTTTAGGACAAGCAACATAATTTTTGTGGTCCACTGTAAGAAAAAAATGTGTGGCCACTTGTTCAAAAAGCAGGATAGGGAGTTCCCGTCGTGGCGCAGTGGAAATGAATCTGACTAGGAACCATGAGGTTGTGGGTTCGATCCCTGGCCTCGCTCAGTGGGTTAAGGATCCAGTGTTGCTGTGAGCTGTGGTATGAGTCGCAGACTCCACTTGGATCTGGTGTTGCTGTGGCTGTGGTGTAGGCTGGCAGCAACAGATATGATTAGACCCCTAGACCCCTATGATTAGAACCTCCATATGCCACAGGTGGGGCCCTCAAAAGACAAAAAACAAACAAACAAACAAACAAAAAAGCGGGATAGGAGTTCCCGTTGTGGCTCAGTGGAAGTGAATCTGACTAGTATCCATGAGGACGCAGGTTTGTTCCCTGGCCTCTCTCAGTGGATTAAGGATCTGGCGTTGTGGTGAGCTGTGGTGTAGGTCACAGACACAGCTTGCATCTGGCATTTCTGTGGTTGTGGTGTAGGCTGGCAGCTGCAGCTCCAATTCGATCCCGAGCCTGGGAACAAACGCTGGTGTGGCTTCCAAAAGACAGAACAAACAAACATACACACACAAAAGAAAAAGCAGGAATAAAGTGCCATTAAAAGTAAGACAGTTCCCAGCGTAACAGGGTCATGATGCTGTATAGTAGAAAATTGGCTGAACACTGTAAACCAGCTATAATGGAAAAAATAAAAATCATTTTATATATATATTAAAAAAAAGTAAGACATAAAGCCTTTTCCTTTCTTCCACAGTCTCTCACTCACTCAATTTGTCATGGTGTTTTTTATTTGTTGTTTAATATTGTTCTAAGTGGAGAAAAAAATAAAATTTTATATTGCCAACATGAATTTTAACCATTTTTTTTTCTTTTTTTCTTTTTGTCTTTTTGCCTTTTCTTGGGCCACTCCCTCGGCATATGGAGGTTCCCAGGCTAGGGGTCGAATCGGAGCTGTAGCCGCTGGCCTACATCAGAGCCACAGCCACCCGGGATCCGAGCCTCGTCTGCGACCTACACCACAGCTCCCGGCAACACCGGATCCTTTAACCCACTGAGCAAGGGCAGGGATCGAGCCCGCAACCTCATGGTTCCTAGTCGGATTCGTTAACCACTGCGCCACGACGGGAACTCCAACCTTCATCTTTATATTGTGCAATGTCAGTTTTGAAAGCAAATGTAAATGTGGACTAGCTGAAATTTCACAATTTTTTTTGGTCTTTTTGCCTTTTCTAGGGCCACATCCTGAGGCATATGGAGGTTCCCAGGCTAGGGGTCGAATCGGAGCTGTGGCCACCGGCCTACGCCAGAGCCACTGCAACGCCAGATCTGAGCTGCGCCTGCAACCTACACCACAGCTCACGGCAACGCCGGATTCTTAACCCACTGAGCAAGGCCAGGGATCGAACCCAAATCCTCATGGTTCCCAGTCGGATTCGTTAACCACTGCACCACAATGGGAACTCCATGAAATTTCACAATTTGTATTTTGTGACTTGTCCTGGAGACTGTCTTGAGCTGGTCAGAAGAGGCAAACACAAACCAGATTCAGGAAGTGGGAAGGGAAAAGAAAAGGTCTTGCGAGGCCCAGTAGACTCCCTTTGCACGGGACACTCAGGAGGCAAGGACAGATGATCCCAGGCTCTTAGGAGCCCTGCCCTGTGACAATGGGGCATGACGAACGTGATGTGATGTGCACCCAGACAGTTCCTCTTCCCATGGGCTCCAACTCAACTGCTAATGGGAGACCTCTAAGCATAGTGGGACCTTTTGGCTCAGATACACGAGGGATCTGGATGGGTGGTAGATGAGGGGCTGTCCCAAGCACCTGCTGCACTCAGTCCCTGCACCCATACCCAGGGTCCCACTGGGGACGGAGGGCAACAGTGGTTGCTGGGAAGGGCTGGCGAGGGGGAGGCTGGGCAGGGCCTGGGGCACCAGGAGGCAAGGGAGCGGGCCCTGGGAACCTGTCCTGGGGATCCAGGCCTGAACTGAGGCTCCAAGCCCCTGGTGCATACTCCATGATCACAGCAGACTCCACTGACCAAATACAAAGAAAAAGATAAAATTGCAAATAATTTCAAGACCGTGATTGCAGAGCATTAACTTTCGAGCACAGGGTTCTTCTGGGCATGAGTGCCTGTGTGACTGTCCTGGTAGCTTGCCCACAAAGCCAGCCTTTCTGCTTCATATGCTGTTCACTGCTCTGGCCTAGAAGTGATGACATCCTAGTAGCAATAAGCTTACACTGAAACCAGATCTTGGTTTCTAAATACCATTCCCTAATAAAAGGAAACAGTGCTTCCTGGAGAAACGGCTTATTTCTCGATTGGAACAGTCAATCTATAAGTCGAGGCTGAAGCTTCTTATGCTAAAGAACAAGAAAGTGCTAAATGACCAGTGGGGCTGTGTCAAAAGGACAAAGGAGCTGGCTTAAAGGGGGCTCTAACTGGCCAAATTTGGGACAACTGAGCATCAAGGAGAATAATGCCTGTCTTTGCTTATGATGACTCAAGAAAGTATCATGACCCATGAGTATCATGAGTCCATCATGACAAATGAGAGCGAAGACGCAGTGATTGGTGATGACTGTTCTACCAACGCTTTTATTCTGAAAATTGGCAACTAAAGGGAAGAGTTAAGCATCTACGCTGACTTTTAAGGAAAGACTTAAGTTTGTCACCATTTTGATTGTTTTGAGTGCGAGCTAACAACTGCAAACGAAATTTCTACAATAGCAGCATTTTGCCATTTTCCAAGAATATCATCCATTCAGGCAAGGATCATCAAGGAATGCTGAAACAACGGGGCGACAGACTGGTGGAGGCAGTATACTTATGTGGCGCCTAAGTATCACCCTTCGAGTTCCTTTTTAATTGCAAAGAGAAAAACTTAGCTTGGGTGTCGTGATTTCAAACTGGTGATCACACCGAACACCACTTACAGTGAAGTGGGCTGAGGCTTTGTGGTGCAATATGATGTGATGCAGTATGAAGGGCAGAGTGGCCCCTATATAGCATTCTTGCCAAAAGCGCTTAGCCTGAATCTGATCAGGCCTCTAGACCTAACATCTAGTTTATAGGTCTATTAGTTTGCTAGGCTGCTCTAACTGAGAATCACAAACTGAGTGGCGAAAACAACAGACATTTATCATGTCCCAGTTCTGGAGGCTGGAAGTGTGAGATTAAAAGGGTGGGCAGGGTTGGTTCCTTCTGAGCGCTCTGAGGATCTGTTCCATGCCTCTCTCCTAAGCTTCTGATGGTTTGCTGGCAATCTTTCATCGTCTTTGATGTATAGAAGCATGACCTTGATCTCTGGCTTCATGGTCACATGCATGTCTATCTCCACATCTCTCTTTTTATAAGGACACCAGTCACATCGGGTTAGGGACCCACCCTACTCCAGTGTGATCTCATCCTAACTAGTTCTGTCTGCAACCGGCTCCATTCTCAAATAAGGTCATATTCGGAAGTACAGGGGATCAGGGCTTTATAGAGGAGGAAAAATAATTTTCCCTCTACCTCTCTAGGTTCTTGGCTGAGACCTCCTTCCCTGTAATAAAACAACAGATTAACAGGACAAAAACAAACAGTTTAATAACATGGATTCTGCCTATATACATACCCGAGATACCCAGGAAAACTGAGTAATCCTCTCAATTGGCTCAAGCCACCACTTTAAATACCATCTCCAGCTAAAGATAAAAGATTAGATGACAGGATTGGGAGCCAGTTGGGGTAGGCTACCAGGAAAAGCACACGAGTCCCTGTCTTCTCCATTGATAAGAGTTTTTAGAGCTTTAGTCATCCTCTCTTTCTGGTAAAGAGAGGGAGACACCCTTACAAATGGACATCTCCCTTATAAATGTAAATGTCCCTTACAAAGAGTAACTTCTACTTAGTTTTCAGAGCTTTTCCTGTCTGCTTTTTCTTAAAAAAAAAAAAAAAATCAGCCCAAAATAGTCCTTATGCCAAAGAGGCTTTTTTTTTTTTTTTTTTTTTTTTAGGGCTGTACCTGCGGCATATGGAAGTTCCCACACTAGGGGTTGAATCAAAGTTGCAAGTGCCAACCTACACCACAGCCACAGCGATGCCAGATCCAAGCTGCACCTGCAACCTATGCCACAACATGCAGGGATTTGGGATCCTTAAGTGAGGCCAGGAATCTAACTGCATCCTCATGGATACTAGTCAGGTTCTTAACTTGCGGAGCCACAAAGGGAACTCCCCAAAGAGGCATATTTTAAGATGACAAATTCTGCTCCCCTTCAGCTTCAACTTATGATTCCAGGGCACAGACATAATTCAACTCTTAACATCAGGAAATATGGGAGATGGAAGAACAAGGTAAGTATCACCACAGGGAAATAATCAGACAAGTCCAGAATGTGAGACTTTTCTATAAAGTCTCTTCAAAAAGATAATGCCATTTAAATAAAGATGTAGGGGGACTATTCCAAAAAGACTAAAGAAACCAAATGTATGAATTGTGATTGGATCCTGGTTTAAAAAAAGAAACTGTTATAAGACATTATGATGGAAATTGGGGCTATTCGAATACTGGGACTGGGTATTCTAAACGTGAAATGATATTATGAATTACTGTTAATTTTTTAGGGGTGCTCATGTTATGATAGTTATATATGAGAATGAACGTATATTAGGATATGCTGGCTGAAGTGTTTGGGCCGAAGTGTCATGATGTCTCCAATTTTAAATAAATCAGCAAAAAAAATATATATGCAAACATACAGAAAGTAAATATGTATGTATAATGTGTATATAGATAAGGCAAATATACCAAAAGTTTAGCATTTGTTGAATTTAAATGGTGGGTATATGGGGTGTTTACGTTTCAAATAGGAGTTGAACAAACAGTTGAACAAATAGTTCAGCTTTCCTGTATGTTTGACATTTTTTCACGCTAAAACGTTGAAGGCAAATAAAGAACAAAGTTTTTTTTTTTTTTTAAAAAAGAAGATTCTGCCCACTTCTCTATTGAAAATGGAGCATAAAAAAAAAAAATTCAACAGGCTTAAGGTACAGAAGATGAAAATCCAATTAGCAAAGAAAGAGAAATTCACCATCAGGGTTGTTAAACAGTTGAGCTGCTTCCCAAGCGATTCCTTCCCTCCCAAGTCTTCACTGCTGTGAGTTGCAGGCTAGAGCACAAGGCTCTCAATCAAGAATGATTTGAGGGCCCCCCAAAGACCTGCTGACCTCTAAATATCTCCCCTGCTGGCTTCCCGTGTGGCCTGAAATCCCTGTAACCTGGGTCAGGCTTAGGACTCAAGTATTCTCTCACTATTCTGGGGCCCCCTTTTAAAATGCAAAGCTGGGAGGGTGCTGGGGCCTATTAAGCGGGAACAATTGTCTGCCGAGCCAGCACCAGCCCATAGGCCCTCAATTCTAATAGCTCCTTTCCCAACCCCTTACCACCGCTGAGAGCAGACAATATGTGCTCTAGGAAACTGAAATTGGACAATGTGTGCTCTAAGCAACTTTTTAGGTGGAGATACCATTTCAAGAAAGCTTACTTTCCGTGAATAAAATGGGGTGCATAAGGTCACTGCTGTTTTTACTTTGTCAACTGGGTGGCCTCTGAAAGCTTCTTAGAACACTTCAAAGGAAGCCCTCCTCAACCCTTCCAGCCCTCCACCCCTTCCCTTTTGTAACCGAATTCTTACTGACCCCAAAGCTTTTCACTGAATGAAGAGTTTCCAAGGGGTCTAAAAAATACCTGAGACAATTAGAGAAATGAAAACCAGGGAGTCAAGATGAATTGACCCTTGGCGGAGGATTTACATAAATAGGTCCTAACCTCTGGCTGCGAATGAAAGATAAATGCCCCATTAGGGTCAGAACCACAGTTCAAGGGCGTTCGCGGGGCCAAGCCTGGCTTCTCTGCTATGGCAGGAATTTCAGGAATGCCACTGATCATTGTGTGTTGGCAGAGCGCAGGGGGTTGCAGGCAGGCTAACAGAAACCCAGCCCTGCCCACTGGGTGAAACTGCAGCTCTCCCACGCAGCGATCTGCAAATCGAGAGCGTGGGAAACCTGCAAGCTGAGAGAATGCCTTTGAAAATGGGAAGGATGCCGTCTCCTGAAAGGGGACCAAATCCAGGTTTTGGAGGGTGGCATTAACGTGTAAGATTAGAGCAGAGAAAGGGCAAAGAGCCCATGTGCTCCCCTCACCTGCAGATCGGATGACTGGTACCAGCCTCCTGCAGCCTGAAGGCCTCCACCGCGTTGCTTTCTGCTGCTACCCCGGAAAGCAGTCTTTCAAAGGTTGTCACAAGAGCCATTTTAGAGACCAGGTAAAGTCGTGACCCTCGCACAGACATAAACGCGAACACGTGTTAAAGAGTTTATTTTACTCATAATAACTGAGGGGACCAGGCACGGGTTATAACTGATTTTAAAAAAAGCAGCAGCCCGGATTTATAGGGAGTAAAGAAGGTTGAAACGAATTACAAATGGAGGCAAGCTGTTGCTCTCTCCGCCCCTCCCCGGCGGGGGAAGGAAGTCCATTGAACCAGACAGGACAGAATTTACACGTCTATCCCTTCTTACAACTTACAGAGTTCGGAAATAACTCCCATAGGAAGTGAGGGCTATAGGCAATTAAGAGTTTTCCACTGAAGTATGAACTTTCTCTACCAGGGCAAGAAAGTCTGCCTTCTCCTTATTGCCTTAAGATAAGCATCCCCTCCACTTGCTTACCTCTCGCTCCTGCTCTGCCTCTGCCCCGTTGGGGGAGGACCCCCCGCCCCCAAAAGAACCGTATATGTACTTTTTTAACCAAAGATGAAGGTGGGTTTGAGAATCTTTGGCAATCTTGAGTCCCACCTTCCACAATTTTCTACCTTACTTTTTTTTTTTTTTTTGTCACATGCAAATGCATAGAATCCTGGTTGGGTTGTTCCTTGGCAAGAGCAGAAGGACGACAAAGCTGCTGCCTTGCCCATGACCTCTTGCCCTCTGTCACACCTCTTGCTCTAAAGAGAAAACACTAGGAGGATGGCAACTTGGGATGGAAAATCCACTTGCTCTGCAGCTGTTTTGGCCAGCAAATGCCTTAATTCTGAAACTGAGCAGGGCCCTGTGGCGCTCCTGGGCACAAAAGTCTTTGTGTTCCCCATGTCTTGTCCTTAGGAAATGGGCCTCATTCAGCCACCATGACCTTCCCTGAGTTCCCGGGGACAGGTTCAGCCAGTTGCTGATCGGGGAAGGAAGGGGATGTAAAGACAAGAGAGGAACAGTCAAGCAACGATAGTACAGCCTTGGGGCAGGATCCTGGGGCCCTCTCAAGGAGTACACATAACGATATAGGTTATTCCTTATGCTTCTTTTAGAAATGAATACTTTAAAATTGAACAGCTTGGAGTTCCCATCGTGGGGTACTGGAAACGAATCCGACTAGGAACTACGAGGTTGCAGGTTCGATCCCTGGCCTCGCTCAGGAGGTTAACGATCTGGCGCTGTCGTGAGCTGTGGTGTAGGTCGCAGATGTGGCTCGGATCTGGCGTTGCTGTGGCTGTGGCGCAGGCCGGCAGCTGTAGCTCTGATTAGACCCCTAGCCTGGGAACTTCCATATGCCGCGGGAGTGGCCCTAAATGAAATAAAATAAAATAAAATTGAACAGCTTAGAGTCCTTCCTTGTCCCTCTCCCTGGCTTAATTGCACCCTAAACACAATCACCTGTAAGCTAAAGATTAGGCACCCTGAGCATAACTGCCTGTGGGTTAAAGATTATTAGCCCATGATGTTTTTCAGGAATTGTCCTTGTTTGTTCTAATTTCTGATCAATATGCCCTTTTCGCAAGTACTGTTATTCTAGGCAATAAGAAGACCACTGTCATGAGCATACCTCGATCTCCTGACTCCAGCTTTGATGTCTAAAACCCCCCACCGAAAGAAGAATGCCTGTTTGTCCCAATCCCGATTCCTATGTGAAAACCTGTTTTTCTCTTTTTTACTATAAAACTCCTCACAATTCTTTCTAATGGGGCGGGGGGAAGAGAAGGGTCGAGGCACAGTCTTTAGGGCATTAGCCTGCTGTGACCCTCCTTTGCCAGGCAAAGCAATAAAGCTGGTTTTTTTCTCCTTTACCCAAAACTCTGTCTCTGCATTTCAATTCTGCACCAGCAGACAGAGGCTTAATTCCTGCAACAATCCTGATGGCCATTCTGGCTTTATTTTGCTGAGACTCTCCAAAGTGACCCATTGCATCATGGGAAACAAAGAATAGGGACAGCCTAGTTTTTACTGCTCAGAAAGTATGTTTTTCTTTTTTTCCTCTATTGCATCAAAGACATTAAGTTAAGCTTTCTAAAAGTACTAACTCTGACCTGCTATCTAAAGTAACAGTGGGAAAGGTAGGCTCTTTAGATGGTGCTCTTTCCCCTAAACCCGCATCTAAGTGGAGATTTCAAAACAAAACCAAGGTGGAGAATTACTCCTCATTTCTGGATTTAATGTCTTATTTTTATATTGTTGCAGAAGAAATCGACTCTAAAAAGCATCTGTTTTCAAATGCGGGAAATGTCGTTCTAGGCTTATTTCTGTAAAGACAACTGAAAACACCCAAACCCACTAGCGCTCAAGCTTTGATTGAGCACTCCTCCCCCCACTTCCCTCTGGAGCAGTGATTATGGGGCCACTGCATGAATTTCACTCTGTTATCTCATGAAGAAAGTCAAGGCTGGTGATGCTGAGAAAGCATGAGAGGAAAAAAGGATATCACATTGACAGCACACTTTTGGCGAGTTCCATCCGAAAGCAAATAGGTGACCTACTTACCGTTCTGTAAAGCACAGGGCAGATTCTCACATGGAAAAATTGCCCGCAGAAGTACGTGTGAGACCCCGGTATGTGTACAGGAATTTACGCGGGGCTCTCTTCACGGTGGCATGCAGGTATGAGAGTGTGGGTTAGCAGGCATTCCTTTCTGACTCATTACCCATTTGGCCCCTGCACGCCCCCCTCCTCAGTGCTTGAGGCACTTCCCACCCCCCCCCCACCCCCTTTCCCTGGGCTGGGACAGAGGTGGATGGTATCTTGGAGCTCTCTAAAGAGAAGCTATGTCCTTTTACACTTGGCTTTCATGGCTAGTCATTAAGACTCGCTGCTAAGCTTGGGCAGAGAAGCCTGGCACAGCTGCCTCTGAGCTGAGAGTTCTTCCTTGTCACATGCTCTGGTACAGGGAGGCTCTTCTGGCAGTCGCTTAGTCAATACGTATTTATCAACTAGACAGACAGAGAGCCAGACAACAATTTAGGGGCGAAAAACTTTTACTGCATCCTCTTCTGTTCTGTATCTGAGACCTACGAGTTAAACTGAGAAACAAGACATTCGCAGGAGCAATTGAGGTTAATATTTTTTACATTCGTGGGGGCTTCACAGAAAAGAAGTGAAATCCCAAAGAAGTTATTAGGCTTGAGTGCTTATATACCATTTTAACAAAGGGTGATAAATTGTGCAGAAGTGACTAGATAAAGGAAAGAGGTGCTGAGCTTTTAGGACGATAAACTGTGGGAAGGTGACTAGGAAGTATGTGGGGGAAACTAATGGTAGATAAAGCCTATTTAATAGGTTTGTTTATGCAGACTCATCTTGGTACCTTCTCTGTCTCAGTCATAAGTACTGTTCTCCTCTCCCCTGGGATGGCAGAGCAGGACATCTTCACAAGGGGAATTTATGCCCTACTTCTAGGCAGAGAACTCTGCTTGAGTTTGCTTTTTCACAATTGCCTTGGGTTCAAAATAATCCTTATGCCAAAGTGGTATAATCTGGGGTGTCATAGTCTAATCCCCTTCAGTGAGAAGGCATCAACATGTTTTGCGGGTCTTTAAAATGCTCATACCACTGGACCAAGGAAGTGAACTTCTATTACAGCCTAGAGAGCTAGATAGAGGCCGTGGTAGATGAGGTCAACTTCCCCCATCTAAGAAAAGGATTCAGAGGCCTGGGGAAGCCAAAAGCAGGGATGGGAGCCGAAGAGGAGGTGTTCCAGGAAGGGGTTGCGAAAGAGGGTCCTTGATCAAGAGTTGCCTGTGGGCGGGAGTTCCCATTGGGGCACAGTGGAAACGAATCCAACTAGTAACCAAGAGGTTGTGGGCTTGATCCCTGGCGTCGTTCAGCGGGTTAAGGATCCCGAGTTACTGCGGCATGGTGTAGGCCAGCAGCTGTAGCTCCAATTTGACCTCCGTATGTCTCAGGTGTGGACCCGAGAAGCAAAACAAAACAAAACAAAACAAAAAAAAAGAGTTAGCTATGGGCCACAACTGCTCTGCTGTCCCAAAGCTACATCTTAAGGTGGGGTGAAGAAAGAGTCAAAATTTAGCATCTTACATCCTGAAAAGAGACTGGGGGAGAAAAGAAGATGGACAAAGCGGTAACGTGATAGGAACCTAATCCTGTGCCTCAACTTTCTGGGAGTTTCCCATTGGTTCCTGTGTCCTGTTGCTCTCTACCTTCTGCAGAGGAAAGATGAAACTGATTGCCTTGCAGGTAAAGATATAGTCACCAATGAAGGGGATCAGAATATGCTACCCTAAAATAGGCCACTGTGACACAGATGATTTTTGAGCTGAGGGGAACTAAGAAGCAGCAGACACAGGAAGAAATGACCCTTTCTGCTTAAAAGCAGGGCATAAATTTCCCATGGTAAAAGTGACATAAACTTCCATTTATTTATAAAGGTGTCCCTTCTGCCATACCAGAAAGAGGACAAAACTCTTTATCAGAGGAGAAGAACTTGAGTCTACATAACAAATATTACTGAACAACCCTTATCCACTGTACATTTCCTAGTTTCTTTCCTACAGTTTACTGCTCCTGGGAGTCCAAACCCCTTGCCCTTTGTTAAAAGATCTAACTGCCTTTGGCTTTCACTTCTTTTCTGCAAAGTGCCTGTGCACGTAAAACTATTAACATCAATAAAGAAAGTATGCCTTTCCTCCTGTTAATCGGTCTTTTGTCAGCTTAATTCACAGGCCCCAAGAACTGAACATAAGAGGGTAGAGGAAGTTTTTCCTCAGCTATACCACTATTTGTATTGCTTTGCTTGACTTTGACTGCTCAGGAAATGAGTTATTGGATTATTTTCCCCCTGTTTCTATTAAACACATGGTTTAACATTGTGCTGCCTGAGCAGCGATTAGAGATCTCCATAGAGGCTCCTCTAATATGTTGCTTATTTTGGAAGACAACAAGGAAAACCCTTATGATCATGTGTTTAAGGTGTGCTGCCCTGAGGGCTGCTGCTTTGCTCATCTGCAGTGTTGCCTTACTGAATCCAGGCAGTCCAGGAAAATTCCCTGGATTCAGACTTTCCCATTATTCTGGAAAATTCATTTTTCCTTACTCCCACATGGGCCTGCTTAGAGGACTATAGACCACTGACTATAAAGTCATGGTCAATTAAGGAAAATGACTTCTCCATTCCATGCCTTCGGGGCTAATAACAGAGGCCCAGGGACTCCTGAGGTATCAGAGAGAGGCACTAGGCTAGTCTCCCAGTGAAATCAAGTAGAGAAAAGCAAAGACAGAAATCATGGGGCGGGGGGCAGGGGCATTGTTCAAACTGTTTGATTTTTATGTTTGCAATTTGAATCTATAAATCAAAAAAGGGAAATTCACACTGGATCTGTGCAGCACGTGATAAACCACAGCATTGCTACCCTAAACTTTTTTCTCTCTCTCTGTTTTTTTTTTTTTTTTGCCTTTTTTAGGGCTGCACTGGTGTCACATGGAGGTTCCCAGGCTAGGGGTCGAATTGGACCTACAGCTTGCCAGCCTACACCACAGCCACAGCAACACCAGAACCGAGCCGCCTCTGCCACCTACACCACAGCTCACGGCAACGCCAGATCCTCAACCCACTGAGCGAGGCCAGGGAGCGAACCCACAACCTCATGGTTCCTAGTCCGATTCATTTCCTGCGCCACAAAAGGAACTCCATTTTTTTCTCTCTTTACCATCAGTTGCCTCCTATCAAAAGTGTGTATTTTGAGTTTTGTAATACCTGACACTTTAAGTGGTAATGAAGACGAGTTTTTCACAGGCTGAAGAGATAGAAGGAAAGCAGCGAGATCTTACGCCTGGAATATTTCTGAGGGGTATTTATCAGTGTATCCGGTTATTCTGTGACTAACTTTATTTTCTACGGTTTTTCTTAGGAAAACGTTTGTGAAAATATCCAAATAGGATCACAAACTACTTCCTGTGAATTATCCGTGACGTCTATATTGATTTCCCCTGAATGTTTATACAGCCAGGATGTTTGAAAGCTTGGGCATCATCTCTGACATAAACAATTTTCTGTAAAAATGTTCACTTGCAGTACCTGATTCTCAAACCTGATATACATTTAAAGCATTCTCTTTCTTTTTCTTTTCTTTTTTTGCCTTTTTGCCTTTTCTAGGGCCGCTTCCCGCGGCATATGGAGGTTCCCAGGCTAGGGGTCTAATCGGAGCTGTAGCCGCCAGCCTACGCCAGAGCCACAGCAACACGGGATCCGAGCCACGTCTGCAACCTACACCCCAGCTCATGGCAACGCCAGATCCTTAACCCACCGAGCAAGGCCAGGGATCGAACCCACAACCTCATGGTTCCTAGTCAGATTCGTTAATCACTGCGCCATGACGGCAGCTCCACATTCTCTTTTCTTACATAACGTCTTCGATGGAAACTGTTTGGCTATTATTCTCAAGGTATACACGCTCTCTTCTCCCAGCCATGGGCCCCAAATCCCACAGTGAGGGTGACCCACAGAGTAACAGAGAGAAAAGAACATTGCTTTTCTTCCGTGAAGACTTTCCATCAAATTCCACCTCTCTGTTCTGTGGATACTATTTTGTGCTGGGGAAATAGTAGCGTTTGCAATTTGGTCTTCTGGATTTAATTTATAGCTACTTCAAGTGGTGCCTTTAAAAACAAAACAAAACAAAACAAAACAAAAAACAAACCTCAAAAGAGCAAAATGGCAAGCCCTAAATGCTGGTTTTTCTCCTCCTTTGGCCCAAGGGGTGCCTATTCATCATCACCAAAAATACTGCCTTGTATATATTTGTGAGAACCAGGGGTGAGTTTGCAATGTTTTCCAGGCTTGGTTCGGAGCGCTATGTCCTTTTCCTTTTTGGTAGTTCGCCTGTGATATCTATGATGAAAATGGTGTCACTGTGTCTGCGTCAACATGTTCAGAACCCGAAACCGACAAAAAAATAAAGGTTCCAATAACTCAAGAGAACCTACCAGAGTCTGACCATCTGACAATCTCATCTCGACACCTCCCAGTCTTCAGTGATCAGAAAAAGTGATTGAAGCCCTGAGCTCTTGATTTTATCACAAAGTCCTTTTTCTTTGTGGGTGCCTTGGATCTGGAGATAGAGAACCAGGCGATCAGATAAAGCCATGTGGAGGGCTGCAGGTTTGCTGGAATGACGTTCGGGGCACAGTTTATGCTGCTGGAGCATTTCCTGTGTGCCCTTTGAAACCTCTGAACTCAGTTCTTCAAAGTGAGAGCTACCTCATTCTGTCTTTCTGCTGAACAAATATACTGCTGCTTATCATCTTTTTTTTTTTTGCCACCCCCACCCTAATTGACTTAGCTAACATTGATTTATCAAAGCCAAAGCGTTGCCCTGACTGAGTCATAAGTTATACTTTTACCTGACATTATCTGGACCTTTGGAAATGACAGCACACAAATAATGGACGTTTTGTGCACAGGTCTACACACGCGTACATATATGTGTCTTTCTGTTTGCTTCATTCATCATGTTCTCTATATTCCCACTGTTTTTCTCCCCCCGTTCCCACCCTAGCTACTCTCACTTGAAGTAGTTTCGGAGAGAGTTATATGTTTGCTCATGAGCACAGGGTCATTTTTCAAGTTGAGTCCTATTAACCTCAGTGACAAATGCTTGTTTTTCAGGAGTTCCTCTTTGCAAAACTCTGTTTTTAGGAACGAAGATTTCTTTCTATTTAGAGAGCTGGTGTGGTAAGAGGAAACCAAAGCTGGTCTCTGGGTGTGTGTTTGTGCTAATTCGCTGTACAATCAAATTCGGATATAGGTCAATAAAAGCTGTTCTTTGATCTCTTGCTACAAAGGATGCATTGTAAATACATTACTGGATAAGAGGGTTATGGCTGCATGTAACTGCCCCCTGCAAACAGTGCCCTGTGCCACCCTTTAGCACGTGCAAGAAGTGAGACATCTGGCTTCAGCCTGCCTGGGTTGGTTTTTTTGTTTGTGTGTTTTTTTAGGTAAAAAAAACACATAACAAAGTTTACCATATTAACCATTTTTAAGAGTACAGCATGGCAGTGTTAAGCACAGCCTCCCAGGGTTTTAGTTTGTTGATTTATTTATTTTTGATGGGTAGCCACAGTCGCATTGCATTTCTGGGTAGCCCCATGAAAGGATG
Source organism: Phacochoerus africanus (assembly GCF_016906955.1). Taxonomy (NCBI): domain Eukaryota; kingdom Metazoa; phylum Chordata; class Mammalia; order Artiodactyla; family Suidae; genus Phacochoerus; species Phacochoerus africanus. The sequence continues at coordinate 43,240,740 of NC_062560.1, read as the reverse complement.
GTGTTCAGGCAGAGAAACAGCCTTAAAAGAACAAAAACATTAACAGCAACGAAAACTTAGCAACAAGAAGTGAATAAAACCAAACGAGGCCAATATTCCTACAGCTAACTCTCTTGAGTTAATACCTGTTATTATTACGTGTCTAGCACTGGCCAAGGCCTTGTAAAAGAATGCAATGAGACACGATCAATGACCTCAAGAGGTTTACCCTCTTGTTATGGAATGAAAGTATCAGAGTAAATCACATTCGCTACAATAGGAATTAAGACTTCAACCATATATATCTACCTCACTCAGTGATTGTGTATGGGGGCACTTTTCCTTTTACCATAAATGCATAGTCTTCGTAATTAAGTAGCAGAGCAGAGCACCGAGTTGAAAAGGTCATAGTTTGAAGGCACAGGACCTATCTAGGCATGACAAACAACCTATGGTGGCAGGAGATTTGGAACCAACCTCTGCCGAGTGCTGGCCTTGGGTCAGTGTGGCCCATAGGAGTCTCAATGGGAGAACAGGGAAAAGGCCTGCTTGTGAGGGTGATGCGATCTTGACCATGAATTTCTGGTTTCCACGGTCAGCATATAAGCCTTTCTGCTTTTACCTGCCTTGTGAGAGTGGAAGGCAAAGTAGAACCCAAAAGATGCAAATGCTGTCCCTCATACTGACTGATTGTTAAGACAAATAAAAGAAAAACACTCCCCTTCCGCCCTTCCTTCCTTCCTTCCTTTTTTTGGAGATGTGTTGAGATACGAGATGAGCTTTTGGGAAGATGTGGATCATGAAATCCCTAACACGAAGCTGGCGTGTATTCCATGGACAAAGACCCCCACCTTTCAGATCCCATTTAGATGACATCCCTGCATCGTTTACACTGCTTGCTGCCATTGTCAGCCTTCAACGACAGGCCATTCACTTTAGCCAAGCTGATCATTTAACACGTGATAATTCATATGAAAGCACTGATAATATCTAATGTGCTAAGCGAATATGAATGATACGGTTTCCGTTTTTATATGATGAAAATCACCCTTTCAAATGCCACTTCTCGGTTGTTTCCTGTAAAGACAGCCTCACCCACCCTGGGGTCCTAGGGGGAAAGATGGAGGAAAGGAATTGCATTTGTCTGGTTCACACCGGAAATCAAACCGGCCCCCCTCTCCCCCAGTCTGAGTCAGTGACCCTCATTTGTTTTTACTTTTTCTTGTTTGCCTTGACCTACCCTGCAATCAGCATGTACATGTGTGCAACGCCCCCACAAGCGAACGCACTCGACAGAGCACAGTGGACTATATCATTGCTATAGTGATAACCTTGAATCTGCTCTCATCTGTGCAAGAGCACACCAGTCAGAAAGTTGCATACTCTATTATTATTAACAAAATTACTTATGACTCACCTCATAAATGACCCCAACACCACCTGGGACTGTGACTCAATGTTCCCAGCGTCAGTGTGACGCTCTGGCAACAGAGTTGTTCTGTTTCCCCTTGCATTGACTCCAGTTCTGGGAGGCGTCCAGATCCTTTCAGTTCAATAATTTCTATTCCGTTTCACAGACTCTGAGCACCTACTGTGCCCAAGCACTCAGCCTATTCAGGGGACACAGACATAAAGCAGCCCTGGGTTCCACCTTCCTGATGCTCACAGTCTAGCGACAGGTTGTTTCTGTGATGTTCGCCCCAACTCCCTCTCTCCTTCCATCGGTGCCTTCTGGTCCCAGATTTCTCCCTTCTCCCTGCAATGGAGGTCCCAGCAAGGCTTGTCAGGGGCTTTTCAGCGGTGTCTGAGACTCCTATTTGCTCTCAAAGACCTCTGGATATATAGCGACCATTCCATTACAAGAGACACTGTACTACATTTTAGCCTATGTGCCAGGTGCTGTGTGCTTAGCCCTATTTCATCCTCACAACCGTGTGAAGTTGGTGCAGATGAAGAAACTAAAGATTAAAAAAGCCAAGGAGCTGGTCCAAAGTCACACAAGCAGTAGCAGAAGAGCCCTGGCCTGAACTAGGCAGTCTGGCTCCAGAATCTTTGTACTATCCTAAGAGTGAAGCGAAACTTGGCACCCGCAATCTATAACCAGCAACAAGTGTGCAGCCATTTATTTACTTATTTATTTGCTTTTATCTTTTTAGGGCCGCACCCGCAGCATATGGAGGTTCCCAGGCTAGGCGTTGAATCAGAGCTGTAGCCGCTGGCCTATACCACGGCCACAGCAGCGCAGGATCCGAGCCGCACCTTCCACCTATACCCCAGCTCATGGCAATGCCGGATCCTTAACCCACTGAGCGAGGCCAGGATGAAATCTGCATCCTCATGGATGCTAGTCAGATTTGTTTCTGCTGAGCCACGATGGGAACTCCTGTGCAACCATTCAAACAAATAGTCTGACCATGATTATTTGAAGAACCTATACTTTTTTCTTCCATTTCTCTATATCCCTGATTCGTGATATTGGCTCTTAAAGCAAGCACACGTCCCATGAAGTCCAGCCACCTGTTGATGACACAGGGCCCCATGCCAGAGCCCACACAGTGGATTCAGACTTTGGGCAGAGCCGTAGACGCTGAGTAAAAGCCTTATTGGAGAAACAGCCTTCACTGACTACATAAAGAGGCTGGGATTTGCTTTGTTTTGTTTTTGTTCTGAGAAATGGCCAGAGGGCTGCCTGATGTACCAAGTAAGGTGGATTCAATGAGAAGCACATTTCCCAAATGGAGACACCAATATTATCTGTGTGGTTAATCTGTAGTATCTACCACCATGTAAATACAAATGGATTTTTCAATCTACTTTGCATTTAAAATCGCCCAGATCTGGGAGAAATTGGTTGTTACCATGGTAGCCAGCCTACATAACAGAAAGTTTTCTAATGTATTATTTTCTTTGCATGGGCTTCAGTTAATAACTTGTAGAGAGCTTTTACAGTCCCTTAATATGCTGAGCTCCACAGTCTAGAAGCTGGGCACATATCTCCCCCAAGGATTAGAAAGGCTAAGGCCAAGGATTAGACCAGCTATGCAGGGAACCTGGAAGGTCCTTGGACCTCTACATGTTTCTGGTGTGAGTGCTGTTAGGTGGCAACCAGAACTGGTACAAAACCCCAAAGGAATACAAACCTGCTATGTATTCAAGACTACTCCTGGGAGTTCCCGTTGTGGCTCAGCAGAGACGAATCTGACAAGTATCCATGAGAACGCAGGTTCCATCCCTGGCCTCACTCAGTAGGTTAAGGATCTGGCGTTGCTGTGGCTGTGGCGTAGGCCAGCAGCCACAGCTCTGATTTGACCGCTAACCTGGAAACCTCCATATGCCGCAGGTGCGGCCCTAAAAAGACAAAAAAAAAAAAAAAAAAAAAAAAGAAACAAAAGAATACTTTTGCACACTCAAAAATATAAGCCCAGTGTTGGAGGCTGCATTGCTTGTCTTCCTGTTAAAAAGCCCATTGATGATGCCGGATGCCTTGCCTGAGGTCAGTGAAGATGACATTGTTTTATCCTACTCTGCACAGAGCAAAACAGATTAAGAAATGGGATTAGGCACTCCTCCTACACTTTCCCCCAGGATCCTCTGTTCTGATTGCCTACTGACCTGCTTCTCAAACTGGACGGCTAATTTCAAAGAGGCCAGGACTCTGCTTGTCTTGTTTACTCCACAGCAAGGACTCAATCAATATTTGCTGAAATGGTGAAATAACTAAGTAAACGAGGCTTTTAAAATGTTCACTCAACAAAAAATTGATCATAGACCATGATCTTTACGTAACCCAGTGATCTGATTAGCGCCGGAACAGAGAGAAAGGGGAGTTGTTGAAAGAACCCAAGGCTCTGGGATGAGAAAGGAGGACATCCTTTCATTTGTGACAACATGGATGGACCTTGAGTGCATTAAGCTAAGCCAGGTAAATCAGAGAAAGACAAGTACTGTATGGCATCACTTATACGTGGAATCTAAAGCGAAACCTATAAAAAACAGAGTAAAGTGGTGGTCACCAGGGCATGGGGGGCAGGGGGATAAGAGAGATGGTGTTTAAGTGTATAAACTTATAAAGAGTAGTAGATGAACCATAGAGATCTAAAGCACAGCATAATGAAAATAGATAATATTGTACTGTCATTATATGATGTGATAAATACCAATACATGGTGAAACATATTACAAAATGTGTACATATTGCAATATACTTCTTAAATTTGTATGTTGCATGTCAAGTTTATTCGATAAACAAATTGACCTATGATTCATATACCATAAAAAAAAAAAAGACTTTGAGGCTCTGGCGAGGGGGAGGCCGTTTCACGCAAAGATAGAAGAATTGGGGTGAGCACTGGGAGAGGAGCATCGTGGCTGATCAGAGGCAAATCAGGGTGGGGTTCAGCTGCCCAGAAAAGGACTAGATGCGGGTGATTATGTACTTTGGGGGAGCAGAGAAGCACAGTAGGAAGGAGGGAGGGCATACAATCTAGACTGAAATGAAATCCTAGAGAATCACGAAACAGTCTCCCTCAGGGAGCTAAGAGAGCCGACCTGCAAGTGGAGCAGGGAGAGCGAGCGAGCGAGCAAGGAAATGGGCTGGGACGAGGAGACAAGTAGGTGCCCGGAGCAGCATCCAGCTGGTTCTTGAGCAGCCAGGTGTTACTTATGCCCCAGGCAACCCTGAGATAATTTCCACAGCCGAGATTTTGCACCAAGGAGCTGACTCTTCAGTGGTGAAGGTCCCAGAGGAGCTGTCTGCACTGCAGGTGTGCAGACCCCAGGATAGGCAAACCAGGGTAATTGGGCCAAATGCAGTCCGCCACCTGTTTCTGTAAATCAAGTTTATTACTTATATTTTAAAATTTTTGGTTGGAGTATAGTTGACTTACAATGTTGCGTTTTTGGCATACAGCAAAGTGGTTCAGCTATGCATACATATACATTCTTTTTTGGATGCTTTTCCATGATGGTTTATTACTGGATATTGAATATAATTCCCTGTGCGATACAGTAGGACTGTGGTGTTTATCTATTTTCTATGTAATAGTGTGTATCCGTTGACCCCAAACCCTAATTTATCCCTTCCCCATTTTCCCTTTGGTAGCCATGAGTTTGTTTTCCATGTCTGTGAGTCTGTTTCTGTTTTGTAAATAACTTCCTTTGTATCATATTTTAGATTCCACATATAAGTGATCTTACATGACAATTATCTTTCTCGGTCTGACTTTTTTCCTTTAGTGTGATAAGCTCCTGATCCATCCATGTTGCTGAAAATGGCATTATTTCATTCTTTTTTATGGCTGAATAATATCCTATTATATATACATAATATTCCATGCCTTATCATTTATATCCATTCCTCTGTCGATGAACATTTAGGCTGCTTTCATGTCTTGGCTAATGTAAGTAGTGCGGTTAGTCTTCTCTAATTGCTAGCCAGTATCATCTCTTTTTAATCATACTCCTGGGCATAGATTTCCCCATTTTCTGCTCCAAATAAAGTCATCCCTTCTAGGCAGAGCCTCGGATCTGCCAGTTTTCAGTTTCCCCATGTCCTGTCCTCTCTCCCCACCCCAAGGAGAGTTTGAGCCATAGGGACGTCTATGAGCTACTGTCCTTTCTTTTCTTTTTTTTTTTTTTTGGACCACACTGGCAGCATATGGAAGTTCTCAGGCTAGGGATCCAATTGGAGCTGTAGCCCCTGGCCACAGCCACAGCAACATGGGATCCAAGCTGCGTCTGCGACCTACACCACAGCTCATGGCAATGCCGGATGCTTAAGCCACCGAGCGAGGCCAGGGATCGAACCCATACCCTCATGGATACTAGTTGGATTCGTTTCTGCTGCGCCACAACAGGAACTCAGTGAGCTACTGTTCTTCACGGTTTTCCCTCCCAGAGTCAACCCTCTGTGCTACGGATCCAGAGCTGGAGGGGGGATGCGGGGAGAGGAGCCACTGGCCATATGCCACTCCACCTAAAGTGGAAACTCCACACTGTGGAACCAGAGCTGCAGGAGGATGGGAGCTGCTGGTCTTCATGGGCTACTCTACCCGTCCAGAATAGATCTTCTACAATACAGAGCTGGGGGGTTAAGTGGAGGGATGGGAACAGCCCTGGCTCAAATGTCACAGGCTCCCATTGTTCTTACTGAGATTCAGTAGATTTTATAGAATGCCTGCTTCTCAATTTATTGTTGTTTTTAACCGTTTCCCCCAGTTTCATCACTGCTTTTCTCGGGAGAGGATTGCTGAGTTCCTTATATAGCCACTGTGGAAGTCCTACTTGCTATTCCGTGACATTTTGATAGCAACAGCTGAATGCTTCCTGTTCTGTAAAAGCATCAGATTCATGGAGTCTGGGGGGAAATCATCGAAGTTCATGTGAAAGCTCACAGGTTAGTTCCCTCTGGTTGTATTCCCTGGTGAGGCATACTGTTTGTACCCTTTACTGAGGTGGATGGTTATTGCTATATCCTGTGGGGCCCCTACTGATCATTTGCCCCTCAGATGTAAGAGTTTGGCAGAGTGGACAGAATTTGTGCATCTCTAGTTCAGGGAAGATTGACAACCTGATAACAAAACTGATAACAAAAGACTGTTCATACCCTTTCATGGGGCCCTGATTAGGCTCTCCTGACTTTTGCAAACACTTCTCACCAGGTTTGGTAAGCGCACACCCAGGTCATCTGTGGCCCAGTTCCCCGAGTCTTACTCTCCTTCCACTTGCCTAGATTAATTACTCCAGATACCTTTGGTCCAGCAGGCATCACACAATAGATATTGCTATTAATTGTTGATACCTCTGACTCTCTCTTGTTAGACTTGCAGCCCCTTTGAGGTAGAGACTCTCATCCAGGAGAGTACCTGATATATTATTGGAGTGGTGGCATTTATAATAGTAATCACTAAATATCATATAACAATGATCTCTAAAATGAAGTGCTAACTATAGCCCAGAAACTGTTCTAAACACTTTATATTTATTCACTCACTGAAGCCTCATAACCACCCTATGAGGGGTGTGTTGTTATCATCTCTGTTTTTCAGAGAAGAAAGCTGAGGCATAGAGCATGTGAGAAATCTTTCAAGAAACCATCTTTGCTAAGACAATAATAATTTGTATTTATTGAACTGAAGATGTTGTGTTAGTTTCTGACATACAGCAAAGTGGATCAGTTATACATATATGCCTTTTCATATTCTTTTCCATGAGAAGAATAATTTGAGAAACAGTCAACTGCAGAAAAGGCAGCCAAGCCATCACAACTCTCAAATATAACCAAGCCCAGGGATGCACAGGAGAAAATGGAGTTTGCTGATCTTGCTCTGATGTTGGGAAAACAATGATTTTGTGGTTCTAAGGCTCGGAAGCAGCACTATCTCTCATGTGTGTCGGTCTGTGGCTCAGTTACTTTGTCTAGAGGCTTCGAGGTGCTAATGGAGGTGGGGGTTTGAGGGGCTCCCCTGCTGCCTCCTCCCAGAATTGCCAGGGCCACCTCATGAGGATGCGAATGGGCTCCTGGCAAGGGGCACTTGTGCTTTCAGGCCTCAAATCTTTTGTCATTTAAACTTGCTTCTCCGTGGTGCTGTAGCAATGAATTTTTGAGACTGCAATTTTTCTTTCAGTTTTTTTTTTTTTTTTTTAAGTTAAAGCTAGAGACCTGCGACTACCCTTGGAGCCATTTCTTTTATCCTTTCTAGCTTTTTGAAAAAAAAATGAAAAATGTAAGAGGAGTGTACTTCCTCACTCAGACAGGCCTAAACTGGCGCATGGAGGGATGCAGGGTGTGTGTGGGGGCGGGTGCAGAGACTCACACCAGTGCGACTGTGGTATATCCTGAGTCGGAGCCCTCGCATTACACTGACTTTTTATAGTTTGCTTTAGACGTGACTATACATTACCTCCGCCATGGCAACCCCACAGCTTTCCCTCCGCTCAAGCAATAATGTGGCAGAGCCTGCAGGAAAGCATCGCAACAATTTCGTTGTGGCTGTGACCATTGTATTGACTAATTTCCAGGCTCAGAAGGCAAGAGGTATCAGGCCCTTCACTGTGCCTTTCTTCCTAGAGGACAGAGACTGAAATGCATGTGACAGCTCAAGGATCTTCCTAGCTGTTAGTTGCAGCTGCTCACTCCGCCCCTAGAAAGAAAGACTGTTTTATCCTTTGGGGTCAGAGTTACTTTTTTTTTTTTTGGCTTTTGTCTTTTTAGGGATGCACCTGCGGCATATGGAGGTTCCCAGGCTAGGGGTCGAATTGGTGCTGGAGCTGCCCGCCTACACCACAGCCACAGCAAGGCTGGATCCAAGCCGAGTCTGAGACCTATACCACAGCTCATGGCCACGCCGGATCCTTAACCCACTGAGTGAGGCCAGGGATTGAACCTGCATCCTCACGGATGCTAGTCAGATTCGTTTCCTCGGAGCCACCATGGGAGCTCTGAGAGTTACTTTTTGAACAGGGGCAATTAACCACTGTGGAATGGCTGAGTCAGGGAACTTCCTCTGTCTTTAAGATAAAAATGCTCTGGACTCCTGCCATTGGTGATCTGGTGTCTTCTCTTCTATCCCTAAATCTCCCAAAGCCCTCTTATTGAAATACCTGCCCTATATTCCCAACTCCCTCCTCTTAAAAGCCCTTTCCTGTATATAACTGAAGCCGGATTGTTCCATTTTATGAGGTTGAACCACATGAAATGGCTGATATTTACTCGCTTTTAACCTACAAAGCAGTTCAACCTCATCTCGAGGTTTTCTTTTGAGCAGGAGAGAGAAACATCACAGTGAATAAGAAGATAGTGCTTCTTCTTGGAGGAGAGGCTTGGGGCCCGAGGCAAGGGGTGGTCAGGGGTTCCTAGCCCTGTTCCCAGGTGTGGGCGCTGCAGCGGGTGTACCCATGCCACGACTTCAGCCTCAGCCTGAGGAGATGCTGGTTGGAGTGGGAGGACAAATGCCAAGTAAGGAACGTCGGCTTCACTGATGAGTTATGAAACCCTACAAAGTCCAAGCAGGTTGCTGTGGTTGAAAAAGGCAAACAACTGTGTCTTCACTGGAGTTAGAAAACACTGCCCATATGCATACGCAAAAGAGCACTTTCGACCTGCTGTATTCCCCTTGCTTGGGCAAATGCTGAGCTTTGATTTTTTTTTTTTTTCCCCTTTCCTCTCATGTTCTTTATGGTAGTTGCTTTCCTAGATTAGAAAGGTTTGCATGTTCTCCCATCTTTCTCTCAGGCTGAGCATGGATGTTACATCGCTTGGAATCAGAGTAATAACCAAACCAATCCAAACCAAATCGCACTGGCTCTGATAGAACATGCAGAAACTAGCTGGTTGGGGAACAGATGTAACCTTTTAATCTGGTAAGGAAGGGGTTCTATGTTGATTCGTGCCAATAAATAACTAGGAAACGAAGACTGCAATTTGAAATTGTGGACCTGTGCTTTTCTTCCTTAGTATCATAATCAAGTGTGACTCGTGATTGCAGTCTCGAGTCCTGTTGGTTGCAGCATAGGACACACAGGCTTTTATTTGGGATTTACTTACCCAGAGGCCACTGTCAGAATTCCTCGGCTTTTGTATCTTCTTCAGCAACCAACATGCAACCCTCTTCTTGTCTCCTTGTGAAATTCACCCTAAATAGCAAGAGAAACCCAAGAAGGCTTTCAGTTGTTGGGCAGTGTTCCCATCAACCACTGTGGCCCAAGATCTTTCTCCAGTGTCTCAGATTCTGGCTATTTTGTCCACAAACCACAAATCATCCAGTGCGCTACATGAGTGATCTTGATCCTGACCCTGACTCTGCTTTAGAAAACCTCGTACCCTTGAACGCAGCCCCGTCGCAGAGCTCACCTGGCAAGGGTTTACCAGACTGGGTAACCCAGCGCTCTCTACGCAGCTCCTGTAAGGATTCTTATCACCTGAGTAGGAGGAGGAGAAGGAGGAGTATTTGTTGTAGTCCAGCTAATCGTGCAGAATTAATTAACTAACTAGTTTCTTCATCTGCAAGCTGGTGTAATAACACTACCTTACAAAGATGTTGCTGTGATCATTAAGAGTAAAGAGCCTGAAATACGGGCTGACACATAACAGATGCTCAAGAAACGTTCATCATCCTCAACTTAAGAAAAAGGCAACTCACCGATTTAAAGCATTTACTTTGGAGTAACATATGCAAACTGAAATCTAGTGATTTCTACTTCACTTCACTCCGCTGATGCTTTGCTAACCGTCTTGGGACCTGAACTGATGTCAGCCCTTCTGAGGCCCAAGCTCAAGCCTCACACCTTCACCTTCCCCACGCTGGGGACATCCTGGTGACTTTTATCAGCTCTTCTGTAGACCAGCTGCTCTCAAGAGCGTGGCATGGGGACAGCAGGAGCAGCAGCATCTATGAACTTGTTAGAAATGCAAATTCTTGGGCCTCGTCCAGACCTAGGAGTCAAACACCCTGGGGTTAGAGCCCAGTGGACTTTGACAAGCTCTGCAGGTGATTCTGACACACTAAAGGCCAGAACCACTGCTGTAAAGGGTGAGCCATGGGGGAGGTAAGGGCGGGGAGGAAGGCTTGGCTTCTTTTCTCTTGGGGTCCCTTATTCTTATCTTGAGATTAAAAAAAGGGAGCAAGAAAGTCCCCTTGCTATTGCCAGTAGAAGACATCAGGAAATGCCTTTCTCATTCAGCCTCTCAGCTCTCAGGATTCTTCCCTCTTTGCCGGGAACCTCGAGTCGCAGCTCCATCGGGTCCCTCTGCCTCCTGTGTTCTGGGTACCAGCAGTCGGCCTCTGCATGTTGGGTTTTAGGTGAGAATAACTTTTCTTCTTTCATCATCTTCCTTCTCTCTTTTTCTTTTCTTTGCTTTTTAGGGCCGCCCCCTTGGCATATGGAAGTTCCCAGGCTAGGTGTCAAACTGGAGCTACAGCTGCTGGCCTACACCACGGCTCACGGCAATGCTGGATCCTTAACCCATTGAGCAAGGCCAGGGATTGAACGCATACCCTCAGGGATACTAGTTGGATTCGTTTCCGCTGTGCCACAACTGGAACTTCTCACCTCGCTTCTCTTGTTATCAGAGTCAGGCATATTTTCCCTCAAAGGCTTAACTTCCTTGCCCTGTCGATATGCCCAGCCCTGTCCTTTTCCTCATTGGTGCTTGCAGTCCTAGCCCTAGTGTAGAGCAAAATGATTTAGTCATATATATATGACACATATACACATATATGTAATATACATATATGCACACACATTCTTTTTCAGATTCTTTCCCCTTATGGTTTAGTTTATTACAAGATACTTGGTATAAGTTCCTGGGCTACACAGTAGGTCCTTGCTGGTTGCCTATTTTATATATAGCAGTGACTCTGAAGAACCGTCAAAGCCCTCCTCCTACTCCCTCCCCACCCAGGCTCCAGGAACCACTCCTTCCTACTCTCTTCAGGAGTCCCTCTGTTGCGGAGAAGATTAATTCAGCAAATAGAGGCACATCTGAAAACATTAGCATCCCCCTAGGAGGGGAATGAAAAAGGCCAGGTGTAATTTTTCCTGAGCAGAGTTTTTATTCCAATTAGGACAAAAGCATCCAACCTCCCCCCAAAACAAATATTGAACAAAAGATGAAAAAGGTTTGCCTCTTCCCATAACACACTTCTGTATCACCTCAGAAAAGTCTTCGCCACCATCTACTTTCCTGAGAATGATCCCACTCCAATATTAGCCCAGTGAATGGTGATAAGAAATTAAAATTGGATGTGTAAAACATCATATGAAATATGTATATTTTAGTGTTTATTAAAAAAAAAAACAAAACCCTTGGAGTTCCCATCATGGCTCAGTGGTTAACGAATCCAATTAGGAACCATGAGGTTGCGGGTTTGATCCCTGGCCTCGCTCAGTGGGTTAAGGATCCGGTGTTGCCGTGAGCTGTGGTGTAGGTCGCAGACGTGGCTCAGATCCTGCGTTGCTGTGGCTCTGGCGTAGGCCGGAGGCTACAGCTCCGATTGGACCCCCAGCCTGGGAACCTCCATAAGCCGCAGGTGTGGCCCTAGGAGAGACAAAAAGACAACAAACAAACAAAACCCTCTTTATTGTGGAGAATTTCAAACATAAAACCAAGTAGACAGAATAATATAATGAAAATCCCACTACCTATCACCCAGCTTTGACAACTGTCAGTTCATGGCCAATCTTGCTTCATTTGTGTTGCCATCCACTTGTCTCCTTCCCATGCTTTTTGAAGCAAATCTCAAATGTCATGTTACGTTATCCATCACATTTCAGCATGTACTTTTATTTATTTATTTATTTTGCCTTTTCTAGGGCCACTTCCCATGGCATATGGAGGTTCCCAGGCTAGGGGTCTAATCAGAGCTGTAGCCGCTGGCCTACACCAGAGCCACAGCAACGCCAGAGCCACAGCAACGCCAGATCCAAGCCGTGTCTGCGACCTACACCACAGTTCATGGCAACGCCGGATCTTTAACCCACTGAGTGAGGCCAGGGATCAAACCCGCAACCTCATGGTTCCTAGGCGGATTCGTTAAACACTGCGCCACGACGGGAACTCCTCAGCATGTACTTTTAAAAGGTAAGGACTTTAAAAAAATATAGCCACAGTACCATTGTCAGACTTTAAAAAGGTAACAAAAAATCCTTAACGTCTTCGAGTATCCATTAGATGTTCAAATTTACAACTTTCTCATAAATAGCATAGATTATTCATTTTAATCAGGATCCAAATAAGGTCCACACATTGTAATTGGTTATTTGGCTTTTAGGTCCATGTAAATCTACGAGTCTCTTCTTGCAATTGACTTGTCATTTAACATGACAAGTTCTCCTGTCTTCTGAATTTCTTATAAAATGTTAATTTGAACTAGACTTGGTCATATTCAGGTTTGACTTTTTTACAAGAATGCTTCATATGTGGTATGACATATAGCATATTTCATAAACATATATTAAAGATTAAAGGCTTATCAGCTATTTTGAATTACATGAATAACCATTTTATTTCTCTCCCAGCAGATTCTTGAGAATCCATAGTATCTCCCAGTATATCTTATTTTTTTGGCTGTACTTGTAGCATGTGCAAGCTCCCTGGGCCAGGGATCAAAACTGCACCACAGACCTAGAAATGATCACGCTAAGTGAAGTCAGTCAGAGAGTGAGACACCAACATCATATGCTATGACTTACATGTGGAATCTAAAAAAAGGACACAATGAACTTTTTTGCAGAGCAGATCCTGACTCATAGGCTTTGAAAAACTTATGGTTTCCAAAGGAGACAGGTTGGGGGGTGGGGGGATGGGCTGGGGGTTTGGGATGGAAATGCTATAAAACTGGGTTGTGACGATCATTGCACAACTAGAAATGTAATAAAATTCACTAAAAACAAAACAAAACAAAAAAATGGCACCACAGCAGTGACAACCTGCTGAGCCACATGGGAACTTCTCTGCCAGTATATTTTGTTTTTAATTGATTAATTTATTTATGTCTTTTTAGGGCCATACCCATAGCATATGGAAGTTCCCAGGCTAGGGGTCGAACTGGAGCTACAGCTGCTGGTCTGCACCACAGCCACAGCAACTCAGGATCTGAGCCCCATCTGCAACCTACACCACAGCTCACGGCAATGCCAGATCCTTGACCCACTGAGCAAGGCCAGGGATCAAACCCACATCCTCATGGATACTAGTCAGGTTCGTTTCCACTGAGCCTCAACAGGAACTCCCCCAGTATATTTTAAATCAATTTTAATTCTTCAGAATTTTTTTTTTTCTATAGAAGAATTCTGTGTCTCTGGCTGTGTAGAGTGGGAGAGCATTAAGCTCTTAACCAGACCAAAGGCCACTTTGAGTAAACAAGTAAGGCTTTTGCTCTTTGATTTTTTTCTGCAAATGTCTCTAGAAGAGTTTTCCAGAAGTAAAATCTAGCATAAGTCAAACAAAAAGTCATGTAAGTTTCGTCAGGGCTCTAATTAAAAATGTCTAAAGGTATTCCCATCAGCAATAAGATATTAATATACAACAATAATTTAAAATAAGTATCTTCTTACTGTTTTCTACAACCTCAACTTCCATATCTAAATCTGGATGACCTTTGAGAATGCCACCTACATCCGCTATTAACTAACTGTAGAAGAACGCTTCCTAAAGGCTTTATCTTCCTAAGAGTTTAACTTAAAAAATATCTGGCCCAAATTATTCTTGCAAGTGAATGTGTGTCCAAGTTGTCAAGTCACAAGGAAAGGAAATAAGATACTAATAATGTCTGATCATAAAGGGCAAACAACCTTCTGTAAAGCAGATTTAAATTTCTTTTAACTTCTAATGTGCGCTTGGAAAAAACATTTTCCCAGCTGTATTAGTTTTCTATGGCTGCTGTAACAAGTTACTATAAACTTAGTGGCTTAAAACAACAGCTTTATTATCTTATGATTCTGGAAATCAGAAATCTACTATCAGTCTCATTGGGCTAAACTCAAGGTATTTGTAGGCCTGCACTCCTTCTGGAGGCTCTAGGAGACAATCCACTTTCTTGCATTTTCCAGCTTCTAGGGATCCACCCACATTCTTTGCCTCATGGGCCATTTCGTTAAAATTCAAGCCAGCAACAGCAGGTTGAGTCCTCCATATCCATCACTCTAACCTCCTCTTCTGCCTCCCTCTTTCACTTTTAAGAACCCCTGTGATTACACTGAGCCAACCAGATAATCCAGGATAATCTCCCTATTTTAAGGTGAGCTGATTGGCAACCCTAATAGCATCTACAACCTTAAGTCCTCTTTGCCTTGCAACATAACATACTCTCAGGTTCTGGGGATTAGGTTGTGAACATCTTGGGGAGACTACTGTGCTGTCTACTGTACCAGCCAATGTTTGAGATATTTCTGGATTTAATCAAACCTAATAGCTAGGTTAAATATTTGAAGTTATTTGTTTTTTTGTGATCTCATTCCTTTGAGGAAGGCAGGATATAAATAAGTAAACAAATGCTATTTTGGTATTGAAGATAAATAATGACCCTACCCTGGTTTATATAAAATAATGAACATGGGTCTATGTCTTGCATCCTTGTTTCTGTTTATTGCCTTTTATTTTCCAAAAGAAACCTTAAAAGTAGATCTCTCTAAATTTCCAATTTAAAACATTCTTTAGCTGATGTTTTCATTATCTTTAGTTTTCAGAAATTCTATTTTAATATGTCTCGGTATGGATATGGGTATCCTATTTGGGTTTTTCTCAGCTTCTTGAATCTGTAGTTTTGTTTTTCACCAAATTTGGGAACCTTTCAGCCATTTTTTTAAATTTAATTTTTCTTTCAGCTCCACCTTCTTTTCTTCTTCTGGGACTCAGATGACATGCATCTTAGATCTTCTCATTTTCATATGCATCATAAGATGCATCTTCATATAAGATCTAAGATGCATCTTAGATCTTCTCATTTTCATGTCTGAGGCTCTGTTCTCTTTCATTTTTTCCAATCTATTTTCTCTCCGTCATTCAGACTGGGTAATTTTTTTGATCTACCTTAACTCTGATTATTTCTTCTGCCATCTCCATTTTGCTATGAAGCCCATTTGATGAGTTTTTAGTTTTGGTCAATGGATTTTTCGGTTCTGAAATTTCCATTAGTTTCTTCTTTATATTTTCTATTTCTTTGCTGAGACTATTTCTTTTTCATTTGTTTCAAGAATTTTCATAATTGCTCCTTAACCATTTTATGATAGCTGTTTTGTAGGTTTGAGTTTTCTACATATATAATCATGTCGTCTGGGAATAGAGAAAATTTTATACCTTCCTTTCTAATCTGTATAGTTTCTATTGTTTTTCCTTGCCTCATTGTACTAACTAGTGATTACAGTACACTTTCCAGTAAGAGTTAATGGAAAAGATGTCTTTACCTTATGACTTCAGGGTGTTCAATCTCTCACCATTCATTGTAATGTTAGCTATAGGTATCTTGTAGAGATCTTTTATTTGGTTAAGGATGTTCCCTTCTATTTCTGGTTTGTTGAGTGTTTTTACCATGAATGGATATTTTTTTCTTAAGGTTTTTATTTTTTCTATTATAGTTGATTTACAATTTTTTTCTTTTTTTTTTTTTGTCTTTTTTGCTATTTCTTGGGCCACTCCCTCGGCATATAGAGGTTCCCAGGCTAGGGGTCGAATCGGAGCTGTAGTCCCCAGCCTACACCAGAGCCACAGCAACGTGGGATCCGAGCCGCGTCTGCAACCTACACCACAGCTCCCGGCAACACCGGATCCTTTAACCCACTGAGCAAGGGCAGGGATCGAACCCACAACCTCATGGTTCCTAGTTGGATTCGTTAATCACTGCACCACGACAGGAACTCCTACAATTTTTTTCTTGAGAGCTTTTTCTGCATCTATTGATAAGATCATATGGGTTTTCTTAGTCTTTTCATATACTTAACATTTTAAAAAATATTGATTTTTGGATATTGAACCAGCCTTGTATTCCTGGTATGAACCCCACTTGGTCTTGATATCCTTTTAATATACATGACTGGACTCAACTTGCTAATTTTAAAGGAATTTTGCATCTATGTTTGTGAAAGATATTGGTCTATAGGGTTTGCTTTTGATTACAATAATGCTAACCTCATAAAATAGGTTGAGAAGTGTTCTCTCCTGTTTTCTTTTTTTTTTCTCTGTGAAAAAAAATTTTATTTTAATAATTTTTTTTATTTTCCCACTGTACAGCAAGGGGGTCAGGTTATCCTTACATGTATACATTACAATTACATTTTTCCCCCACCCTTTCTTCTGTTGCAACATGAGTATCTAGACAAAGTTCTCAATGTCTCCTGTTTTCTATGAGAGATTTGGTGGTACTGATATTTCCCCCCCGCCCCCCAATGTTTGGTCAAATTCACCAATGAAATATTCTGGGTTAGGAGTTTTGAGGGGGGAAAGGTTTTAAAATATCAATTCAATTTCTTCAATAAATACTGGGCTATTCAGGTTCTTTTTCTCCTTGATTGATAGTTTGGCTAAAGGTTTATCAACTTTATTGATCTTTTCAAAGATTTAGCTTTTATTGCTTTCTCTCTTTTCAATTTGTAATATTTATTACTTTCTTCCTTCTGCTTACTTTAGGTTTAATTTGCTCTTTCTTCTCTAGTTTCCCAAAGTCTAAGCTTAGGTTATTGATTTTAGATATTTCTTCTTCTTCTTTTTTTTTTATACAACATTTTCTTCCTTTCTTTTTGTCTTTTTAGGGCTGCGCCCATGGCATATGGAGGGTCCCAGGCTACGGGTCAAATCAGAGCTGTAGCCGCTGGCCTATGCCACAGACACAGCAATGCAGGATCTGAGCCACATCTTCGACTTACACCACAGCTCACGGCAACGCCAGATCCTTAACCCACTGAGCAAGGCCAGGGATTGAATTGGGTGCTAGGCAGATTCGTTTCCACTGAGCCATAACAGGAACTCCTCTAACATTTTCATTTAAAGCTATGCTATACATTTACCTCTAAGCATTGTTTTATCAGCTTCCTGCACATTTTTTTATACTTTTCAAAATTGTGGTACAATATACATAACATAAAAAGTTGCAATTTTAATGAGTTTTTAAGTGTGCAATTTAGTGGCATTAAGTACATTCATGGTATTGTGCAACCACCACCATCATTTTCGAGAACTTCTTCATCATATTCCCTCAGCCCCTGCTAACCTCTATTTTTTCTCTATAAATTTGTTTTTTCCAGGTATCCCAGATAAGTTAGATTATTAAATATTTGTCTGTGACTGACTCTTCACAGTTTTTTTTTGGCTGCACTTGGAGCATGTGGAAGTTCCCAGGCCAGGGATCAAACCCATGCTGCCATAGTAACTAGAGCCATAGCAGTGACAATACCAGATTCTTAATCTGCTCAGCCACCAGTGAACTCCTACCACAAATCTTTATACATTCTATTTTAATTTTAGTTTAAAATGTCTCAAAATTTCCCTTGAGATGATTTTTTTTTACTCCCTTGAAATGAGTAACTTAGAAGTATATGATTTAATTTATAAATATTTGGTGATTTTCTGAATATCTTTCTATTATTAATTTTCAGTTTAATTTTATTATGGTCTGAGAATGTACTTTGTGTGATTTCTATTCTTTTTATTTTGTTCAGCTTTATTGTAAGTCCCAGAATGTGGTCTATGTTGGTACATGTTCCATGTGCACTTGGAGAGAATGTGTATTCTGCTTTCATTGGATGGAGTGTTCTATAAATATCAATTTGGTCAAGCTGTTTGGTAGTGCTGTCCAGATCATCTATATCCTTACTGATTTTCTGTCTACTTTTTCTATCAATTATTGAAAAAAAACTATTGAAGTTTCCAACTATAATTGTGGATTTGTCTGTTGCTTCTTTCAGCTCTATCAGGTTTTATTTGGTTTGTTTTGTTTTGTCTTTTTGCCTTTTCTAGGGCCACTTCCTGCAGCATATGGAGGTTCCCAGGCTAGGGGTCTAATCAGAGCTGCAGCTGCCGGTCTATGCCACAGCCACAGCAACGCAGGATCCGAGCCGCGTCTGTGACCTGCACCCAAGCTCATGGCAACGCCAGATCCTTAACCCACCGAGCAAGGCCAGGGATCGAACCCACAACCTCATGGTTCCTAGTCGGATTCGTTAACCATGGAGCCATGACGGGAACTCCCAGCTCTATCAGTTTTTGACACTCTATTATTAGAATGTTTAGGAAGTCTTCCTCCTTTTTTTTTTTTTTTGGTGGGGGGGGGGCGTTGATTCTTTTTTGAATGAGGTAGACCATGACTAAACTGGAAACAAATCTTTTCTTAAACTAAACCTGGAAACACAGTGTCTTGAACTTGCAGTTGCTTGGTCATTTTGGTGAACCATTTCATTGTTTTACCAAGTCCCTCTAGTATTACAAAGAATTCAGAAACTGCCTGTCTTATGGAGTTGTCACATGCACAGCTGGCCTTCAAGGTCTTCATCATGTGGCCAAAACTAAATTTAGGATTAATAGAGGCAGTTCAGTGGTACAGATTTGCCACGCTAAGACTCTTAAATGTTTGAAGGTTCCGGCAACTGGTTTATGTCCCAGAAAGGGGATACAGACAGGGTGGCTTCCCAGGGGACAGGGACATTGGAGAGGTGACGTTTTTTCTGTGGTTGTTTTATATGTATGTAAGTATATATGTATTTATCTTCTGCTGACTAATCAGCAGCTGCAGACTACAACGCACTCACCATCTCTCCTTCAGCTTGTCACATATGCCTCTTACAAATAGGGCATAGCTATGTGGTTTGTCCTTGGCCTCAACTCTCCTGTAGTTTTGAGACCCAGAACAGGATCAAGAGTGTAAGTTACACTTCCCTCTAGCTATGTTGTTCCAACAAGAATTCACAGTGGACCTTCAGGGCAGCGTCACTGGAGTTTGGAGAAGAAAACTCTAGTCCCTTTGAAGTAAACATTCCTTCTGTTCCATGCATTAAATATGGCAGTATTAGTCAGACTATTACAAAGCTACATTCATCAAAAATAGTATGGTACTGGCACAAAAACTAAAATATAGATCAATGGAACAGGACAGAAAGCCCAGAAATAAATTAATGGTCAACTAATCTAAGACAAAGGAGGCAAGAATGGAGAAAAGACAGTATCTTCAACAAGTGGTGCTAGGAAAACTGGACAGCTATATGTAAAAGAATGAAATTATAACACTCTCTAACACCATACACAAAAAATAAAGTCAAAATGGATGAAAGACCTAAATGTAAGACCAGATACTATTTCAAAAATAGATATTCTTAGAGGAAGACATAGGCAGAACACTCTGACATAAATGCAGCAATATCTTTTTGGGTCCACCACCTAGAGTAATGAAAATAAAAACAAAAATAAACAAATGGGACTTAATTAAACTTAAAAGCTTTTGCACAGCAAAGAAAACCATTAAAAAAACCAAAAAGACAACCCGCAGAATCAGAGAAAGTATTTGCAAATGAAGTGACTGACAAGGCATTAATTTCCAAAATATACAAACAACTCATTCAGCTCAATATCAAAAAAACAAACAACCAAATCAAAAAATGGGCAGAGGATCTAAACAGACATTTCTTTAAAGAAGACATATAGATAGCCAAAAAGCACATGAAAAGATGCTCAACATCACTAATTGTTAGAGAAATACAAATCATGAGGTATTACATGATACCAGTCAGAATGCATGTCATCAAAAAGTCTAAAATCAATAAATGCCGGAGAGGATGTGAAGAAAAGGGAACCTGCCCTACACTGCTGGTGGGAATGTAAATTGGTAAAACTGCTATTGAGAACAGCATGGAGGTTCCTAAAAAAACTAAAAACAGAACTACCATACCATCCAGCAATCTCATTCCTGGGCATGTATCTGGAGAAAACCATAGTTCAAAAAGATACATGTACCCCAAAGTTCACTGCAGCACTATTCACAATACCAAGACATGGAAACAACCTAAAGTTCATTGACATTTGGATTAAGAAGATGTAGTACATATATAAAATGGAACATTACTCAGCCATAAAAAGGAATGAAATAATGTCATTTACAGCAACATGGATGGACCTAGAGATGAACATATTAAGTGAAATGAGTCAGAGAAAGATAAATATCATATGATATCACTTATGTGTGGAATCTGAAAAAATTATACAAATGAACTTGTTTGCAGAATAGAAACAGACACACAGACTTTGAAAAAAAAAACCTTATGGTTACCAAAGGGGAAAGGTAGAGGGGAGGGATAAATTAAGAGTTTGGGATGAACATCTACATACTATATATATAAAATAGATAAGTAACATGACCTACTGTATAGTACAAGGAACAGGGAACTTCTGCTCAATATTCTATATAACCTATAAGGGAAAAGAATCTGAAAAGGAACGGATATATGTATATGTATAACTTGATCAATTTGCTGTATACCTGAAACAAACACAATATTGTAAAACTATCCTCCAATGTAAAATAAAAATTAAATGAAAAAAAGAATTTCAAGAATTTTCAATGGTTATATAAATGGATATTTCATACAGAAAAAGATAAATTTCACAAAATGATTTTTTTTTGGTCTTTTTTTGTCTTTGTAGGGCCACACCAGTGGCATATGAATGTTCCCAAGCTAGGGGTCCAATCGGAGCTGTAGCTGCCAGCCTACACCACAGCCATAGCAACGTAGGATCTGAGCCGAGTCTGTGACCTACACCACAGCTAATGGCAACGTCAGATCCTTCACCCACTGAGCAAGGCCAAGGATCCAACCTGCAACCTCATGGTTCCTAGTTGAATTTGTTTCCACTGTGTCACAATGGGAACTCCAAAAAATGATTATTTTACTAAGGAAAATCTATGACTTAAAATGTCTTAGGTTTTGGGATTATAGTCTGGCTTCGTGTTTTATGAATACTGGACTTTTTTGTAATGTAGTTAAAATGCTGGTTTCACTTTTTTATACTTAAGAAAATATGGGAGTTCCCATTGTGGTGCAGCAGAAACGAATCCGACTAGGAACCATGAGGTTGCGGGTTCGGTCCCTGACCTTGCTCAATGGGTTAAGGATCTGGTATTGCTGTGAACTGTGGTGTAGGTCACAGACGCAGCTTGGATCCTGTGTTGCTGTGGCTGTGGTGTAGGCTGGCAGCTACAGCTGTGATTGGCCTGGGAGCCTCCACACACAGCGGGTGAGACCCTAAAAAGGACAAAAGACAAAAATATATATATAATATATATATATATATAAAACCATATATATGGTTATAAATTTTTTCCCACTTTCCCCATCAAGAGGTAGAGTTGATTTCCTTCCTCTTGAGTGTGGCCTAGTCTGTGACTTGCTTTGTCCAGTAGAATACAGCATGACACTGAGCAACTTAAGGCTGAGCTTTAAGATATCTGCAACTTCTGTTTTTGTATACTGGAAGGATCCCTCTTATAACTCATCTGCCACGTTATGAGAAGGCCAAGTTACACGGGGAGGCCATGTATAAGATTTTTTTTTAATTTTTTATTTATTTATTTTTTTGTCTTTTTGCTATTTCTTTGGGCCGCTCCCGCGGCATATGGAGGTTCCCAGGCTAGGGGTCTAATCGGAGCTGTAGCTGCCAGCCTACGCCAGAGCCACAGCAACGCAGGATCCGAGCCGCGTCTGCAACCTACACCACAGCTCATGGCAATGCCGGATCGCCAACCCACTGAGGAAGGGCAGGGATCGAACCCGCAATCTCATGGTTCCTAGTCGGATTCGTTAATCACTGTGCCACGACGGGAACTCCTTTTTATTTGTATTTTATTTATTTATTTTTTTGTATAAGATGTTTTAATGGACAGTCCCAGCCGAGTTTTCTCAGACTATAGCCAGCACCAACTGCCACCATGTGAGTGAGCCATTTTGGACTGTTCCGTCTAATCAAGTCCCTATCTGTCTGCAGCCCCGGGGGACATTATGTGAGTAGGCAACAAAGGATTAATTTTTCTCAAAGAAAGGTTTGATCCTTCCCAGCTTCTGAGAGGTAAGATCTCTGTCTGATAAGAGTATTTTTGTTTACCTGGGGGCCATGGGCCATAGCAGATAGTTTTTGCTCACAATGGGATTTTGGGTGGAGGCCTTGGGCCATGTGGTATCAGCTTGATCTCTGAATGGGCTGGAGACTAAGGTTAGCCATATGGGGGTCAACCATGCCTATAGGACTGAGCTCCAGTAAAATCTCTGATATCAAGGCTCATGTTAGCTTCCCTTCCCTGGTTGGCAATATTCTGTGCATGTTGCTATACGTCACTGCTGGGAGAAATAAGTTCTATCCATCCAACTCCACTGGGAGAGGACAACTGGAAGCTTGTGCCTGGTCTCTCCTGGTCCCAGCCCTATGTGCCTCCTTCCCTTTGCTGATTTTAATCTGTATCCTTTCACTGTAATAAACTGTAATTCTGAGCATAATGGCTCTTCTCAGTTCTGTGACTCCTTCTTATTGAACCTGAGGGGTGTCTTGGGGACCCCTAAATGGCAGTGGAAAAGAAGGACTGCCCAGCTGAGCCTAGCCAACCTACAGCACCATGAGCAATAGTAAATGACTGTTGTTTTCTTAAATCATTATGTTTTGGGTTGGTTTATTACGGAGCAATAATAGATAACTAAGACCTATCTTCTCTATTAGATGATCATCTTTTTGAGACCCGAGATAACTATAATTTCCATTGTGTTAGCATAGCACATTATGTGGTTCAAATATACATAAACATTTGTTAAATCATTGAATTGGCGTCGTTAGAAACATCTTTGTGGACTCAAACAGGCTGAGATAGGGGACTTGCAGTATGATTACATTATTTCCATCTGTATATAAAAGAAATCTAAAGATAATTGCAGTTTTTCAGGATTGCTGTGCTAGTAATGATTTGTTCTTTCTTCTTTCACAATAGTTGTACCATGGTCTAGGAATAATACTTGGCAGCACTACAAAAGCCAAGACTTGGAGGCAATTTACATGTCCATCAACAGATGAATGGATAAAGAAGATGGATAAAGACACACACACACACACACACACACACACACACACACACGGAATACTACTCAGCCATGAAAATGAAATAATGCCATTTACAGCAACATGAATGGACCTAGAGATTATTATACTAAGTGAGGTAAATCAGAAAGAGAAAGACATACCACATGATAGCAATTACATGTGAAATCTAAAATATGGTACAAGTGAACCTATATACAGAACAGAAACAGACTCACAGACATAGAGAACAGACTTGTGGTTGCCAAGGGGGAGAGGGCATGAGGGAGGGATGGACTGGGAGTTTGGGATTAACAGATGCAAACTGTTCTATATAGAATGGATAAACAACAAGGTCCTCCTGTATAGCACGGGAAACTATATTCAATATTCTGTCATAAACCATAAGGGAAAAGTTATGATAAAGAAGATATATATATATATATATAGGAGTTCCCATCATGGCACAGCAGAAATGAATCTGACTAGGAACCACGAGGTTGCAGGTTCGATTCCTGGCCTCACGAGTGGGTTAAGGATCTGGCATTGCCAGGAGCTGTGGTGTAGTTCGCAGATGCATCTCAGATCTTGAGTTGCTGTGGCTGTGGTGGAGGCTGGCAGCTGTAGCTCCATTTGGACCCCTAGACTGGGAACTTCCACATGCCTCACGTGTGGCCCTAAAAAGCAAAAAAAAAGAGAATACATATATATTCTGAATTGCTTTGCTGTACACCAGAAGTTAATACGACATTGTAAATCAACTATAATTCAATAAAATTTTTTTTTAAAAAAGAGTACTGCTTGGAATATAACAGTTCAATTCTCAATTCTACTTTTATGAACTTGGGCAGGACTGTTGACCTTACCAAATCTCGTTTTGAAGCAGAGATAATAATGGCAATTTTATAGGGTGGTTGTGAGTTTTCAGTGCATGCAAAAGTGCTTTGAAAAAGGTAAAGTGCTATGTAGGTATAAAGTACCATTGTGTGATGACTTTGGATTGAAGGTATTTGCTTAATTTTTATTATTTTTAGCCCTTCTGGTCCATCATTTGTTATAAATACTTTTAAGTATGACTTGCATCAATAGCATAGGGAATATGAAAATTTGTAAAACAGTAATAAACATTGAATTTTTTTTCAGAAAAAAAATGGAGAAAAATAATCAGAAAAGGTGACACTGCAGAATTCCTGCTGTGGCACAGTGGAAGTGAATCTGACTGGTATCCATGAGGATTCGGGTTCAATCCCTGGCTCTGCTCAGCGAGTTGGCAATCCACAGCGTTGCCATGAGCTACGGTGCAGGTTGCAGACGCAGCCTTTAACTAGTATTGTTGTGGCGTAGGCTGGCAGCTACAGCTCCGATTCAACCCTAAGCCTGGGAACTTGCATATGCTGCAGGTACGACCCTAAAAAGCAAAAAAAAAAAGAAAAGAAAGAAAGAAAAAAGAAAAGGTGGCATTGAAATAGGATTTCTTTTTTTCCCCAAGCATGTCACATTTCCCTACCTCACCCTTTCACCTCTCTTATTGACATGCCTTTTAATGAAGAACAATTGCAAGGTATTGATATTATTAGTTATGCCCCAACAACCTTAGTGAACTCTGGGCCCTTCTTACTGAGTTAGTTTTGATAGTGTCAGGTGGTGATGCCCCTAGTGCCTTAGAACTGGTCCACAGGCCTATGAGAGCCACTTTTTTTTTTTTTTTTTTTTGCTTTTTAAGGCCACACCTTCAGCATATGGAAGCTCCTGGGCCAGAGAATGGAATCTGAGCCGCAGCTGCTGGCCTACGCCATAGCCACAGCAACTCCAGACCCGAGCCGTGTCTTTGACCTACACCACAGCTCGTGGCAACGCCAGATCTTTAACCCACTGAGCAAGGCCAGGGATTGAACCTGCATCCTCATGGATACTAGTTGGATTCCTAACCCAATGAGCCACAGTGGGAACTCTGAGAGCCACTTTTGGTTTCACACCTGCAGCACAGAGAAGAGAATCCAAAAGGGCTGCAAAAACCTTGTTGTGAATCTTCTTAAAGATGCTGTAATTCCCCAGTATACTGCTTTGATACCATTTATAAAACACTGATTGTCCTCTGGGATCCCAAAAGGGGCTCTAGCGGCTCTTTACACTTACATGCACCTTATCAAAGGCAATAATTCCAAATATCTGCTGGTATCTAACATCGATAAAAGATCAGAGATGGAAGGAGCTTTAGAGATTGGTGCCCTGGCCCAGAAATGGGCTGTCATGACTTGAGAAGAGTCAAGAGCTAGGAGTAATGGCTTATAGGAATATGTGAGCAGGTTCTAAGAGCCAGAGCCTGAAGACAGAGTGTGAAGTTCCAGGGACGGGAGTAGGGGAGCATGGGAATGAGTCAGTCAGAGCAAGTTATTATGCTGATGAGAAATCAGAATTGAAAGATATTTTGACAGCTTGGAAAAATGAGCTGAAACAAAAAAGGGGCAATTTACAGAAGTAAATAAAAAATATTCCACATAGATTCCAAAATCAAGCATATGGGCTGTAATGCAGTCACTTGAGACCAGGCAGGTTCACCCCTAGATTCCGGCAACCTAAAGAAGAGCCGAGGCACCGTGGGTAGATCAGACATCCCTTTATTGGTTTCACAAGCAGCAGTGGTGAAAGTCCTGTCTGCCTTTTATACTAGCATACACAAAGCTGGCTATTTGCATAAGGGGTAGCTCTCATCATATTCTACTGCGCATGCACATGCATAGTCATTCTTATATAACATTTGCTTAGTCATTCCTCACTGGAACAATGTGGTGGCTAGGAGGAAATAGCCTGAGTTACTCCATTTTCCCCACATAGGCACATAAGAAAAACCAGGTTTAATGGAAATTCAATAAAACACTCAGGTTTTCAGCTGCCAAGAAGGTCAGAATGAGTCAATCGTATAACATCATTTTTTATAATATGAGTGCAGTCTTAGGATGCATGAATTTATCCCGGAACAAAGGAGGTAATGGTCCCATCCTCCTCTGAGTTATTTGTAAACAGTATTCTGTTCTCAGTGCCGTGTTTTAAATTGTGCGGATAAATGATACTGTATTTAGAGAAGGAATGTAACATGGTGAAAGGTTTAGAAGCCACTTCACCTGTGGAATGGTAAGTTCAACTGGGCTAGTGGCGAGCTAACAGAAGAGAGTAGGGGAAAAATATCAGGTGTTCTCGATAATTTGAGGGATTGTCATACGCAAGAAAAATGAGACCTATTTTTAATGGGTCTTACGGATAGAATCTTGATAACTGGATGGAAGCTATGGTGGGCAAATTAGGGCTCAGTGACCGAGAACTCTAGAGTGAAAGTGGCTCATACACGAAGAGAGATTTAGAATGAAAGGCATATACTATTCCCTGGGGAGGTGCTCAAAAAGAGGCCTCCTACCAGGAATGCTGAAAAGTGGGTTCCTACACGGAGTGGGGTGGCGGGGGTGGGGGGTGGGGGGTGGGGGCAAGGATTCAGAGCTTGGGTATGTCTAAAGGAACTGGTGGACTAGTAGTTCCTCAGATATCTACTGGTACGTGTTGATTTTGCCTGGGGGATGCGGGCCTCTGAGGAGATGTTTGCCCTTTGTGTCTACAAAGAAAGATGGGGACACAAGGAGGCATCCTGGATTAGGTTCCCCCGAGGAGTAGACTCTAAGACAAGGATTTCTGTGCAAGTAGTTTTGGGGGGAGCTAATCCTAAGAGACACTAATAAAGGAGTGGGGAAGTGAGACAGCTAAGAAGAGAGCCACTAAATGATGCCTTATCAAGCCAGGTACTGCTGTGGTTAACTGGGGCTTCCTTGTACCAGGCAACTCCAATGTCCATGTCCTGTATCAACTTCTAGAGTTGACTGAATAAACCAGTCAATTCCTCTTTTTCTCTCTGTTAATTGGGGGGAAGGGAATCCAAGAGGTATTGAAGAATGTAATACATTTTTAATTGATTGGTTTCTAAAATAATGGTGTCCTGTCTGATAGCTCTTCATGCTTGTAATGTCTAATTATTCGGGATGCGACATTTGTTAGCTGCCTTATTCCCCAGTATACTGCTTTGATACCATTTATAAAACACTGATTGTCCTCTGGGATCCCAAAAGGGGCTCTAGAGGCTCTTTACACTTACATGCACCTTATCAAAGGCAATAATTCCAAATATCTGCTTACTCCTGTCAGTCGCTGGCTGAGGACTGCGCCTGAGAAGCCTGCTGATAAGCAGGGCAGGCGGGCTACAGAAGAAGGACTCAGGCAAAGCGATGTAAGTGTTGGCCATTGGTAAGGCCTGAGCGATACGGATGGGACACAGATGGCATGTGACACAGGAGGTAAACATGGTATGCGCCCCCGCTTGTTGCCAGCAAGGAGGTCTGAGGCCCATGAGCAGAGGGGCTTCTGGCAGAAACTAAAGATTTTCTCATGGGGCTTCATGTTAATACTCAGGAAACAAAATAGTGCTTCTTAGGGGCCAGGTGACAAATGCAGCACAGAGCTGGGAGGAGGGGCGTCTCCCCCACTAAGACCTAGAATGCAGTGTGGTGCATCAGAGTAAGGACTCAAAACAAACCAGTTTTGTTCAAATACCTCATGGTGCACAGCTTTGAGATGAAGCACAAACTGCCTCCCTGGCATGAAAGATGCTGCTCTTCTGGAGAGCGCTGCAGGTGGGGGAAACGGTGATGGAAAGGGTAAACGGAGGCCTCTTTTTGGCTTCACAAGACTTGGGGACCCCAAAATCAATGCCAAGGTGGGGAACGATTTTGTGAACACATGTAAAATTTTCCCCAAGAATTCCCAGCAAAAAGTGGGGAGACTTTGGGGAGAAAGATGTCCTGATGCAGCTGAGGGGCCTGAACCAGTGGGAGTTGAGTTTCTACCATTTCTACAGAAAGAACTGTACAGCCTGTGGACATTTATGTTATACGTGACTCCCTTCCTACACCTCTTCCAAAAGAGGCTGCTGATACTTATGGACCATATATTATGGTATGGTGCATGTATTCCAAGGATCTTATTTATTCATTGTGATAAACCCAACGCATATGTGAGAAAAACGAGGTTCAGAGAAGGTAAATAGTTTGCCTTAAACATATCTGCATGTGTGGTTGTGCACATATATATAGTTTGAACCCAGAAATGGATTTCAAGTTAATAATAATCTTGAGATGCTGGAACCATAACCATTTATTGAGTTATATGAGATGCTTAAGTTATGCAAGAGATTTTTTTTTTTTTTTTAGGAACAACCCCACAAGTATTTAAAACAGGAGGATAAAGAACTGAGGAGGAAGGGAGTAAATGGCACTCTTAATCATGGAAAAAAAAAGAGAGAGAGAAATGGAAGAATGGCACACCTCTGCCTTTTCTCCTAAGATGAATGACAGGTATTTGCTTTATATTGACTTTGTTTCATACAAGTGGGTATAATCTGGGTCCATATATTGAAGGATCACTTTTCTGCCCAGGATATAGTGAATTTTTTCAAGGCTAAAAATTCCCTTTCTAAAATGGTTACCCAAACCATTCCAAAAACAGAGACCAAGTGCTCATAGCGGGGCCTCATTCTTGCACTAACAGCTCTGGCACGGTCTCTCTGATTGCTGTTATACCTATGAGAAGAGTTGACTTTATTTTGGGTGTTGAGTCCATATGTTAGTCCATGATGCCCTTGAGAAGAAGCGGGAAGGAAAAGAGAAATGGGGTTTAGAGTGTAGGAGTAAAGAAATTTATGCTCTCAAGTGTCTGGAGTGAGCAAAATCTAAGTGTGGCTAAGTAAGACATTTAAAGAAAGCATTAGGATCCTATATTCTCCTTGGTTTTGGCAAGAAAGGTGTCAAAGACGTAAAGAGGTGGCTAAATAAATACATGGAGGAAATATAAACCCAAGCCTTCTTTCATAACATTAGTGTATCCTCAAGAAATGGAAACATTTTTCTTATTACTTTGGATGATCCATAGTTAATACAATTGCAGGTAACATTTACTAAGCACTCATTCTATGTCAGGCAGTATGCTTTGTCACGTATCTCACCTAATTATCTCAAGGGCACCCCAAAGCAGGCTTCATCTTAAATGAAGAAACTGGAGCTTGGAGAGAGAATATCCACTACCCAGGCTTGCAACTTCGAAGTGGTATAGTTGGAATTTGAACTCATGG
The DNA here is from genome assembly GCF_016906955.1 of Phacochoerus africanus. NCBI lineage: Eukaryota > Metazoa > Chordata > Mammalia > Artiodactyla > Suidae > Phacochoerus > Phacochoerus africanus. The sequence continues at coordinate 43,211,062 of NC_062560.1, read as the reverse complement.
AGCCAGTCTTTAGAACCTGGTTTCCAAGATGAATATGTGATACTGCTCCCCTGTATGCTAAAATAGGAGCCTAGTCCTAAAGATTCTTTCTTGAAGTGTAGGGTTGCATATTTTTGGAGTGTTTGTTCCTGCTTAGCATTCATTACCCTGTGAATAAATTTCTGCAGTATTTATTCAATTTGTGCCTTTCTGCTGGATTAAGCTCAGTGACACTGGAGCTGTGTCTGTCTTGTCCATCTTTGCATTCCCAGCACCAGGACAGCTAGTTCCGATAGAGAGGAGGCACTGAGGAATTTTCGTTGACTGAATAAACCAGTCAATTCCTCTTTTTCTCTGTTAACTGGGGGGAAGGGAATCCAAGAGGTATTGAAGAATGTAATACATTTTTAATTGATTGGTTTCTAAAACAATGGTGTCCTGTCCTGATAGCTCTTCATGCTTGTAATGTCTAATTATTCGGGATGCGACATTTGTTAGCTGCCTTATTTTAGGCAGAATATCAACTCTTAGATGTGATATATTTTCATATTCATAGGGTTCAGAAATGTACCTATTGAAGCATTCATGGGGGTGGTACTTTAAATGCAGTTAAAAAAGGCTTGCACTCAGAGGAACTAATTTGGGCTTTTCTTTTGGCTGACAAGCTTTTCCTAGGTGTGGCTGAGACTCGAACAAATGTACCCTTCCAGTAATGTATGCATATCACGGGGTGCTGTACAAGGAGATGCCTTTATGTGCTCCTTCCCTTCCCTTGGAACCTTAGGAAGGGAGCTATGTTCAAACTTGCCATATTCTGTAGTTGCGTGACCTATAAAATGTTTTGCTGACGTGCATTCACAGTATCCAAGATGAGTTTCACAGTGCGTAATACGGCGTGTGGTACATGGTAGGCACTCGGTAAATGCGGGTTAGGTGATTAACTGAATGAATGAATGCATGAAGATAGAGTCTGAATCAACTTGGTATGATCTGAAGAGACAGAGACGCTCTGCTTCTGCCTGCAGATGACCGAAACTCTCACGTGCATCCATTTTGGGGCTAAAGCTTTGGAAGGCAGTTAGAATGCAAATATACTGAATGAGTTCCTAACCCACTATCTTGAATGAATACTCCAGATTTAGAGCTTTCCGAGCTCTAGATGAAAAGGAGGATTCAAGAAGATGGAATTTGAGAAAAGTCTATTTCAACGAGGAGTAGTGGACGTGGGGAGGTGCAGAGAAGCTATGTGCAGGATAGGAAATCAACAAGAGGCAGGATACCATAATAAGATCGCAGGTAGAGGGGATAGGGGGCTTGGGGAGGCACTCGAAGTCATATTCTGGCTTCTCAGTCATCATGTGGGTCTACTCAGATTGTCATGTGTGGCCAGCAGAGCGAGACTGCAGCCCAAAGGACAGGCTGTTATCCACGACTTTGGAGAAAGTATTTCCAAAGTGGTGAGCGTGTCATGTGCATGTCTGTGGTGCCTGTGGGACTGAACGTTTGACACCTCTGGCTCAGCCCTCCCAGAATGAGCTGAACGCTTGCTGTGTTAGCCAGCCTCTGAGCTGGACTGTGATGATCCCCACTCTGGGTATTCACAGTCTCGCGGAGACTCTTCCCACTCGGAACAGGACATTGCGAAAATGATGGTGTGTGACCTCTGAGGTTGGATCATAAAAGAGAATACAACTGAACTCTGATCTCTTGGACAGTTTACTCTGAAGGAAGTGGGCAACCATGCCTTGAAGACACATATGCAGCCTTGTGGAGATGACTGTGTAAAGAGGAACGAAGGCCTCCCACCCACAGCCAGCACCAGCTTACCAGGCATGTGAGTGAGCCCCCTTGGAAGAGGATGTTCCAGCCTGAGCTGAGCTTTGAAGACGACCGCTGTCCTGGTTGACATATTTTTTATTTTATTATTTATTTATTTATTTATTTTATTTTTTAATTTATTTTTGTCTTTTTGCCATTTCTTGGGCCGCTCCCTCGGCATATGGAGGTTCCCAGGCTAGGAGTCCAATCGGAGCTGTAGCCATCAGCCTACGCCAGAGCCACAGCAACGCGGGATCTGAGCCGCGTCTGCGACCTACACCACAGCTCATGGCAACGCTGGATCCTTAACCCACTGAGCAAGGGCAGGGACGGAACCCGCAACCTCATGGTTCCTAGTCGGATTCGTTGACCACTGCACCACGACGGGAACTCCCTGGTTGACATCTTGAGTGCAACCTTGTGAGAAACCCTGTGCTAGAACCACCCAGCCAAGCCACCTCCAGATTCTTGACCTCCAGAAACTGCAAGATAATAAATATTAATTGTTGTTTTTTGATATTTGCTTTATATTGACTAAGTCTGGAGTAATTTCTTTTTTTTTTTTAACGGCCACACCTGCAGCATATGGAAGTTCCCAGGTTAGGGGCTGAATTTGAGCTGCAGCTGCCAGCCTATGCCACAGCCATGGCAACACCAGCTCCAAGCTGCATCTAGGACCTACACTGCAGCTGGTGGCAATACCAGATCCTTAACCCACCGAGCAAGGCCAGGGACTGAACCCTTATTTTCATGAAGACCAGTTGGATTCTTAACCCACTTGAGCCACAAGGGGGAACTCCTGAAGTAATTTTTTTAATGCAGCATTAGGAAATAATACAATTTCTTTGTCTCAAAGTCTGTGATCATAATTGCTATTGTATTTGCTAGCTTGCCAGATGGGGATCAAGTTTTCTAGATCTCCTGAAAGGTGGTGACGTGTTCTTTTTTCTAGCTTCATGTAAATACATAAGAATATGGGGATGCAGAGTTGGGACTCTAGAGTCAGGCAGGCATGAATTTAAGTACTGATTTGGCCACCTGTGTGACTTTGATCAAGTTACTAAATCTAACTCAAATTTACCACAAGCATTAAAGGGAGCAAGTGCATTTCAAGTGCTTAGGATGGTGTACCACTTATAGTAAGATCTCAGTGTGATAGCTATTATGGTTAGTAACTATAAAGAGATGCTTCTAAGGGCCTTGCCCTATGGGCAACAAACACTAGTCAGTTCTCCAAAGTAGCTGAAGTATGTTTTGTACCTTAAAGTGGGTAATTTGGTTTCCGTTAGAATTATCAAATACATTTATTGAGGTATAATTTGTTTACCATAAATTCACCCATTTAAAGTATACAATTCATGCTTTTTAGTAAATTCACTGAGTTAGCATCCAGTTTTGGAATATTTTCATCAACCCTAAAAGAAATCTTCTGCCCATTTGCGTCACTTCCCATTTCCACCTTCAGTCCCAGACACCCAATAATTTATTTTCTGTATCTATAGGTTTGCCTTTTCTAGACATTTCATCTAAATAGAACCATACAATTTGTGGCCTCTTATGTCTGGCTTCTTTCTCATAGCATGTTTCTAAGGTTCTTCCGTGTCGTAGCATATATCAGTACTTCATTTCTTTTTATTGTCAAATAAAATTCCATTGTTTGGATATACTGCATTTTGTTTATCCATTCGTACACTGATGGACACTTGGGTGGCTTCAACTTTTTGGCTTTCATGGATAAGGCTCTCTGAACATTGGTGTACAATTTTTTTTGTGTGTGGGCATATGTTTTCATTTAGCTTGGGTAGATACAAAGGAGTGGAACATCTGGGTAATTCAGTAAAGGTATGTTTAACTTTTTAAGAAATTCCCAAGTGATTTTCCAAAATGGCTGCACCATTTACATTCCCCCAACAATGTATGAGAGTTATTTATCCATATCCTTGCAACATTTCTCATTGTCTGTCTTTTTGATTATAGCCATTCTAGCAGATATCAAATGGTATTTCATTGTGGTTTTAATTTGCATTTGCATTTTCCTAATGTGAGCATCTTTTCATGTGCTCATCGGTTATTTATATATTTTCTTTGGGGAAATATCTATTCAAATCATTTGTCAATTTTTAATTGTTGCTTGTCTTATTATTGTAAGAGTTCTTTGTATGTTCTATATACAGATCTTTTACTGGATATGCGATTTGCAAATATTTTCTCCCAGGCTATGGCTTGTCTTTTTATCTCCTTAATGGTTTCTTTTGAAGCACAAGTTTTAAATTTTGATGAACTCCAATTTAATAATTTTTTTCTCTTGTGGATCATGTTTTTAGGATTGTATCCAGGACATCTTTATAAAACTTAAGGGCCTAAAATTTTTTTCCTAAAGTTTTTACAGTTTTAGCTCTAGCATTTAGGTCTACAGTTCATCGTATTTATATATGTATGTATGTATGTGTGTGTTTTCAGGGCCGCTCCTGTAGCATACGGAAGTTCCCAGGCTAAGGGTTGAGCCAGAGCTGCAGCTGCCGGCCTGTGCCACAGGCACAGCAACGTGGGATCCGAGTCACATCTGCGATGTATACCACAGCTCACAGCAACATGGGATCTGAGCTGTATTTGTGATCTACACCATAGCTGATGGCAATGCCAGATCCTTAACCCACTGAGTGAGGTCAGGGATCAAACCTGCATCCTCATGGATAATAGTCAGGTTTGTTACTGCGGTGGGGACTCCTACAGTTCATTTTAAAATAATTTTTGTGTATAGTGTCAGGGTCTTAGTTCATCTTTTGGCCTGTAGATGTCAATATGTACCAGCACCATTCGTTGGAAAGCCTATCCTTTCTCAATTAATTTCTTCGGTACTTTTGTTGAAAATCAATTGATCCTAAGTATAAGAGTTTATTTCTGGACTCTCAGTTCTGTTCCATTGATCTATATGTCTATCTTTAATGCAGTACCATACTGTTTTGATTGCTGTAGCTTCATAGTAAGCTCTTAAAATTTTAACATGAAAGTCTGCCAAATTTCTTTTAAAAATTGTTTTTTAGCTATTCTGAGGCTTGTTTTTCATATACATTTTAGAATACTTTTTATCAGTCACAGGGAGAGACATACATACATTGCTGGGATTTTAATGGGGACTGCAATGAATCTACTGATGAATATTGGGAGAACTACCACTTTAACAATATGGAGTCTTCCAATTCACGAACATAGAATGTCTCTCTACTTAGATTTTCTTTAATTTTCCTCAGCAATGTTTTATAATTTACAGTGTACTTGGTCTTGAAATCCTTCTGTTAAATCTGTTCCTAAATTTGTATTCTTCTTGGTGATATTATGAATGTACTTGTTTTCTTAATGTCACTTTGGATCATTTATTCCTCAAATACATAACAATACAATTGATTTTCAAATAGTGGAACTGCATCCTGCAACCTTGCTGAACTTGTTAATCAGATAATGTTTTGGGGATTCCTTAGGATTTTTCTATTCATAGTATTAAGTCATCTGTGGAATTTTACGTCTTCCTTTCAACCTTAATGCTTTTGACTTCTTTTTCTTACGTCATTGCACTGGCCAGACCCCAAATGCAATGTTAAAGAGAAGTGGTGAGATGGACATCTTTTCTTTGTTCCCAATTTTAGGAGGAAATTATTAAGTCTTTCATCATGAACTATGATAGCTATAGAGTTTTCATAGATGCCCTTTCTCAGCTTGAGGAAGTTAACTTCTATTTTGAATTTGTTGAGAGTTTTTTTTTTTTTTTTTATCATGAATGGGTATTGGGTTTTGCAAAATACCTGTTCTATATTTGTTCAGATGATCATGTAGTATTTTCCCTTTATTCTTTTAATATTGTTTATGTTAAATGTTTTTTGGCTTTAAACCAATCTTGCACTCTTGGTATAAATCCCACTTGGTTGTGGTACACAATCCTTTTTATGTTTAACTAGATTTGGTTTCCTAATATTTTCTTGAGGATTATAGTGAGGGATGTTGGTCTTTAATTTTCTTTTCTTGTGATGTCTTTGTCTCGTTTTGGTATCATGGTAATATTGCCTCATAGGAGTTGGGAATTATTCCCTCCTCCTGTATTTTCTGTAAGTTTGTGTAGGATTGACATTATTTCATTTTTAAATGTTTGATAGAATTTGGCATTTAATCCATCTGGTCATGGGTTTTGCTTTGTAGGAAGATTTTATTTTTTAAGAAAATTTTATAATGATTTTTTTTCCATTATAGCTGATTTACAGTGTTCTGTCAATTTTTTGCTGCACAGCAAGGTGACCCAGTCACACATACATGTATACATTCTTTTTTCTCACATTCTCATGCTTGTAGGAAGATTTTAAATGACTAATTCTATTTCTTTACTTGTTATAGGTCTATTCAGATGTTCTATATTTTTGAGTCAGTTCTGCTAATTTTTGTCTCTCCGGGTATGTGTATATTTTATCTAAACTGTCTGGCTTGTCATAAAGTTGATCATGGTGTTTCCTTATAATTCTTCTATTCTCTCTAAGGTCAGTAGTAATATCCTCTCTTATTAATCCTGATTTTGGTGTTCTGTGTCTTCTCTTTTTTTCTTGGTCAGTCTGGCTAAAGGTTTCTCAGTTTCGTTATCTTTTCAGAGAATTGATTTTGGTTTAATTGATTTTTCCTTACTGATTTTCTGTTTTGTATGTCATTGATTTCCATTCTATTTTTATTTTCTTCTTTCTTCTGGCCTTGTGTTTAATTAGCTCTTCTTTTGGGTGTGGGATTCATAACATGAGTGCTTACTATATTGGTTTGAGATCTTTTTCTTTTCTAACATAACCGTTTATGCATATAATCTCCTCTCTTAGAATTGCTTTAGCTGCATGCCATACATTTTTATATGGTGTGATTTCATTTTCATGTAGTTCAAATACACTTTCCCTTGAGGTACAGTTGTCATTATATGCAGATGACATGATAACGGTATATAGAAAACCCTAAGGACTCCACATAGAAACTACTAGAAGTGATAAATAAATTCAGAAAGGTGGCAGAATACAAAATTAACATATAGAAACAGGTTGCATTTCTTTACAGAAACAATGACATATCAAAAAGGGAATGTAAAAACAAATACCTTTTGAAATTGCACCAGAAAAAAAAACTTAGGAATAAACCTGACCAAGAAGTAGAAGACATATATGCTGAGAACTAGAAAACATATATAAAGGAAACTGAAAATGATTCAAAGAAATAGAACCATACCCCATGCTCCTGGATTGGAAGATTTAATGTTGTTAAAATGGCCATACTACTTACAGCAATCTACAGATTTAATACGATCCCCATAAAATTACCTATGACATTTTTCACAGAACTAGCACAAATAATTCTAAAATTTATATGGAACCAAAGTAGTCCTGAGGAAAAAGAGCAAAGCAAGAGGCATAACGCTCCCAGACTTCAGACAATGCTACAAAGCTACAGTAATTAAAACGGTGTGGTATTGGCACAAAAACAGACATATGGATCAATGGAAGAGAATAAAGAGCCTAGAAATAAAACCACACAGCTATGATCAATTAATCTTTGACCAAGGAGGCAAGAATATACAATGGGAAAAAGATAAGTCTCTTCAATAGGTGGTGTTGGGAAAGCTGGACAACCACATGTAAATCAATGAAGTTAGAACACACCTTCACACCATATACAAAATGGCTTAAAGACTTAAACATAACACCATAAACTTCCAGAAGAGAACTTAGGCAAAATATTCTCTGACATAAATCATATATATCAATGTTTTCTTAGGTCAGTCTCCTAAGGCAATATAAATAAAAGCAAAAATGAACAAATGAGACCTACTCATAAGCTTTTGCACAGCAGAAAATACATTCTTTTTCATTTATTAAAAGAACAAAAAGACAATATACAGAATGGGAGAAAATATTTGCAAATGATGTGACAGACAAGGGCTTAATCTCCAAAATACACAAACAGCTCATGCAATTCAATAACAAAAAAACCCCCAAACAACCCGGTTGAAAAATGGGCAGAAGAACTAAATAGACATTTCTCCAAATGAGACATACAGATGGCCAACAGGCACATGAAAAAATGCTCAACATTGTAATTATTAGAGAAACGCAAATCAAAATAAGATACCACCTCACACTAGTTAGAATCATCATTAGTAAGTCTACAAATAACTATGAGATACCACCTCACACTAGTTAGAATCATCATTAGTAAGTCTACAAATAACAAATACTGGAGAGGGTGTGGAGAAAAGGGAATCTTTCTACACTGTTGGTAGGAACGTAAGTTGGTGCATCCACTATGGAAAAAAGCTTGGAGGTTCCTCAAAAAGCTAAAAATAGAGCTACTGTATGATCCAGCAATCCCACTCCTGGTTATATATGCAGACAAAACTATAATTTAAAAAGATACATGCACCCTTATGTTCATAGCAATATTATTCACAATAACCAAGACATGGAAACAACCTAAATGTCCACCAACAGATGAATGGATAAAGAAGATGTGATATACACACACACACACACACACACACACACACACACACACACACGTATATATAATGGAATACTACTCAGCCATAAAAAAGAATGAAATAATGCCATTTTCAGCAACATGGAGCTAGAGATTATCATACTAGGAGAAGTAAGTCAGAAAGATAAAGACAAATACCATATGATATCACTTATATGTGGAATATAAAAACACAGATGAACTTATCTATGAAACATAAACAGACTCACAGACATAGAGAATAGACTTGTGGTTGCCAAGGCAGAGAGGGGGTGGTGGAAGGATGGACTGGGAGTTTGGGGTTAGCTGATGCAAACAATTATGTATAGAATGGATAACAACATGATCCTACTGTATAGCACAAGGAACTATATTCAATATCCTGTGATAACTGAATCACTTTACTGTACAGCAGAAATTAACTCAACACTGTAAATCAACAAAAAATAAAATTCCAATAAAAAAGAAATTAAAAATCCAAAAGTCAAAAATACTTTCCCATGTAATTTCTTCTTTGACCCATGAGCAATTTAGAAAAGTGATATTTAAGTCCTAAATATTTGTGGATTTTTCAATTTTTTTCTGTTTTCTATTTCTAATTAAATTCCATTGTGTTTCAGAGAACATGTTTTAAATTATTTCAATCGTTTTCAATTTGTTGGTGCTAGTTTTATTGCTTAGAATATGGTTTATCCTGTAGAAAGTTCTATGTGTACTTGAAAAGAATGCATATGACATTGTTTAGTGGAGTGTTCTATAGCTGCCAGGTCAAGTTGTTTGTATGTATAAGGCACAGCAAGTCTTAAATGTCCTTGCTGATCTTTTGTCTAATTGTCCTCTCAATTTGGGGGAGTCAAATATTGAATTCTCCAAATTTCCTGTTGAACTGTGTATTTCTTCATTTTTGTATCATGTGTGTATTGGCATAATTATGGCTCCCCAAAGATGTCCAAGTTATGATTCTTAGAATCCCTCAATATGCTATGTTATATGGCAAAAGAGAATTAAGGTTGCAGATGGAATTAAGATTGCTAATCAGCTGACCTTTAATAAGATCTGAAGTAGCTCTTAGTCTAAAATGAATCATTAAAAAAAAAAAAAAAAAAAAAAAAAGGAGTTCCTGTCGTGGCGCAGTGGTTAACGAATCCGACTAGGAACCATGAGGTTGCGGGTTCAGTCCCTGCCCTTGCTCAGTGGGTTAACAATCCGGTGTTGCCGTGAGCTGTGGTGTAGGTTGCAGACACGGCTCGGATCCCGAGTTGCTGTGGCTCTGGCGTAGGCCGGTGGCTTACAGCTCCGATTCGACCCCTAGCCTGGGAACCTCCATATGCCGCAGAAGCGGCCCAAAAAAATAGCAAAAAGACAAAAAAATAAAAAAAAATAAAATGAATCATTATTCCTTTCTGCCCACAAAACCACACAACCAATACCGAATTAGAAAACTGTGTGCTGCATTCATAGAATAAAGGAACGAGATCCAGTATCCCATTCATTATGTCAAGCAGCAACACATTTCGGCTTTTCTTCAGCCTTTTGTGCGACATTGAGAAAACGACCTGAATTCACTGAGCTTCAATTTTGTATCTTTAAAATATTTTATACCTATTTTAAATACTGAGATCCTCAAAAAGATGCTAAGAAACGGAAAATAATCTAAAACTCACTTTGTGGAGTTCCCGTCGTGGCTCAGTGGTTAACGAATCCGACTGGGAACCATGAGGTTGTGGGTTTGATCCCTGGCCTTGCTCAGTGGGTTAAGGATCCAGCGTTGCTGTGAGCTGTGGTGTAGGTCGCAGACGCGGCTTGGATCCCAAGCGGCTGTGGCTGTCATGTAGGCCGGCGGCTACAGCTCTGACTGGACCCCTAGCCTGGGAACCTCCATATGCCGTGGGCACAGCCCTAAAAAAAGACCCCCCCCCCCCCCAAACAAACAAACAAAAAACTTCACTTTGTGCAGTGAGAGGAGTTTGAACACATTCCTGCCTGGGCACTGGGAGGCAGAAACTCTTTTTCTCAGAGGAAAGCTTGAGATTGCTTTATATCTCACAACAAATGACATTTGTGACCATTTCTAATTTTCCTTCACATTCTGTACCTTTAGCTCCGAGGAAGAACTGCCTCACTCAGGCATCTATAAACATTGTTTGCTGCCACAGTAAAGCACAAACTCCTCCCTGTCCCCTCTCTCTTCAGCATTTGAGTTGGAAAATTTATGATGATAACACCTCAGCTTTTTTTTCTGTGACTTTAATACTGAGCATGAGCCTCTCAGAGAATCCAACTACCATCTCCTTTTCTGATACCCCTCTGTGTGTTCTTAATTTGGATTTGCTACTGTCAGCCTACTCTCCAGAACCTTCTCCACCTCACCGCACCCCTGCTAACATACGCCCGCTGACACAATTTACACCCACATAGTGACTCCAACATAAAGTGTAGGGTGGTGAAGAAGCAGACATTTTGAGAACCAGAAATGCAGATATGAAGGCAATTTCCAGTTACATAAACTGCAGGGCCAGTGCAAAAGAAAAACGTGGGGCCCTTTGCTCAAAAAGCAGGAACAACGTGCCATTAATGGTACTAAACAGTACAAATTATTCCTTTCCTTCATGGTCTTTCCCTCAACCTGTCACGATGTTTTAAATTTGCTCTTGAACATGATTCTAAATAAAGAAAAATTAAACATTTGAATATTAGCATGAATTTTACCATTCATCTTTATATTTCCCAATACTACTTTTAAATGCAAATTTAAGAGTATTTATACCTGTATGCCGATTCACCAAAATCACACAATTAGTATTTGGTAGCTCATATGTGCAAACATATTTCATTCTTCCCAGGATCTCTGGAAGGGAATACTCCAGCTCTTTGCAATCCCCGATTAGACCATGAAGTTACACCGATGGGTTCAAAGGATGCTGAAAATTGCCTGAGGGCTTTGGCCTGGATGTCACCCAGGAGGAGGTCCTGTGACTTCCCTATACAGAGGTTGTAACTGGCAAGCCCTCCTACCTCATTTATTTTTTCTGGTGTTCTATTATATTCTAGTAACAGCTTTATTAAGATATAATTCACATACCATAAAATTTAGAGTATATAATAGTTTTCAGTATATTCACAAGGTCGTACAACCATTGCTACTAATTCCAGAATATTTGTCACCCCCCCCAAGAAACTCCATATTCATCAGCAGCAATTCCCCATTCCCTCCTCCCCCTGCCCAGGCCCTGGTAACCACTAAACTATTATCTCTCTTTATGAATCTGACTATTCTGGACATTTCATATAAATGCAGTCATATAATATGTGGCCTGTTATGTCTGGCTTCTTTAACTTAGCATAATGTTTTCAAGGGTCATTTATGTTATAGTACATTTTAGTACATTTTATGGCTGAATAATATTCCATCATACAGATACGCCACATATTGCTTATCCATTTATCATTTGGGTTGTTTCCACTTTTTTAAAAAAGAGCCCAATATTTTTTATTAATATCTGATATGCCTCTAAAGTAATTTCTGCATGTTTTAGGCTGCACACTATTTTGTCTTTTTAAAATGTCCATTTTTTGTATATTTTTAAAGTATATAATACACAGTGCAGTAAAACTGGCTTATATTTCATAAATAGATATATACTACAGATATATGCTGAATTTTTTTCCGCTATAGACATGAAGAAAAAATATTTGGAGATCACTGCTGTGAAGTAATGATTCTCAACTCTGGCTAGTATTGGAATCATCTTTCCAAAACTTTCAGAATGCTTGGGTTCCTTGTCAGACAGACAGGCACTGTTAGAATTTCCGGGAATGAAGCCCAAGGAGTCATTGTTTGAAAAGCTCCAGTTTCTGGCTTTTTTCCCCCTTTTTTTAGCCACACCTCAGCATTTGCAAGTTCCCAGTGCAGGGATTGAATCCGAGCCGCACCTGAGACCTACACCACATCTGTGGCAATGCCGGATCCTTAACCCACTGCACCAGGCCAGGATGGAACAGGCGACGCCACAGAGACAAGCCAGATCACTAACGCACTGCCCCAGAGTAGGAACTCCTCCACAGGTGATTTTTTTTTTTTTTTTTGTGGTCTTTTTAGGGCTGCACCCAGAGCATATGGAAGTTCCCAGGCCAGGGGTTAAATCGGAGCTGTTGTTGCTGCCAGCCTACTACAGCACAGCCACAGCAATGCGGGATCCGAGCCGCAACTGTGACCTACACCACAGCTCATGGCAATGCCAGATCCTTACCCCGCTGAGCGCGGCCAGGAATGAAACCTGCATCCTCATGGATACTAGTCGGGTTTGTTACTGCTGAGTCATGTCGGGAACTGCGCTCCACAAGTGATTCTGATATAGAGCTGTGACCTACCTTCTAGAGTCCGTCTCCAGCAAGGGTCCTTCTGCGCCCCCCCTCCCCCGTGTTAGTTGAGCCAATAGCATGAGTTTTATTCCGAAGCAAAGGGGAACTTCTTTATTCCACACTCCCCCCACAAGGCGAGGGTAGGGCTGCTTTATAAGGATCCCTCAGTCGGGGAGGGGGGCGGAGCTCCGTTGCTCACACTGCCCACGCTCCTCACGCTGCCCACGCTCCTCACGCTGCCCACGCCGATGACGCTGCTCAGTTCCCTGGGCAGCATCTCTGCACAGAGCTGGCTGCCGCCATTTTGAATTGCTGTGATGTGGGGGACGGTGCCTCTGCATGTGACCCTGAAGCTGCAGTGCCAGGCCCAGCCATTTGGCACTGGAAACTCCGAAGGGTGTGAGGCGTTTGCATGCGGCATCCTGCGAGCAAATGAAACTAGATGAAGCACAAAGGAAGAAATAAGGTTAGATTTTATTTTATTACCCAGATTCTATTTTTACTTCCTGGGAATTGTTAATGAGCTTTGCTGGGGGACTGGGCCATGCCTAGGGATCACAGTCTAAGGACAAGGGAAGAGCTTCTCAAAATATACTCCATTGCCAGACTACCTATAGGCTGCATACTGTTTGATCACCTCTTTATATTATAGTGATTTAAAAATATACGTATGTATATTTTTTAGGGCCGCACCCGTGGCCTATGGAGGTTGCCACGCTAGGGGTCGAATCAGAGCTGAAGCCACCGGCCTAGCCACAGACCCAGCAACACTGGATCGGAGCCATGCCTGCGACCTACACCGCAGCTCAGGGCAACACCAGATCCCTTAACCCACTGACCGAGGCCAGGGATGGAACCTGCATCCTTGTGAATGCTAGTCAGATTCGTTTCGGCTGAGCCACAACTGGGAACTCCTAAAAAAATGTTACTTTAATAGAGAGGATACAAAGATAGTCTTTCCTTTAGTATGGATGCTTAAAATATTTTATTATTGATGGTTTAACAAAGTTTGTTTTCTGCTTTTTGGTTCTTATGAAAATGCCGCCATAAACATTCATGGACAAATTTGTGTGTATACATAAGTTTTTAGTTCTCTTGGGTGTATAACTAGGAGTAGAATTACTGGGTCATATTTAATTTTGTGTGGAACTGACAAATTGTTTTCCCTGTGGCTGTACCATTTTACATTCCCATCAGTAGTGTATGAGGGTTCCAGTTTCCTCCCATTCTTGTCAGCACTTGTTATTATCTGTCTTTTTGATTATAACCATTCTGGTGAATGGGAAATGGTATCTCATTGTGGTTTTAGTTTTTATTTCTCTAATGACCAGTGATGTTGAGCATCTTTGCTTATATTTTTGACCATTTGTGTATCTTCTTTGGATAAATATTTAGTCAAACTTTTGCCCAAATTTTAATTGCATCATTTTTGTATTATAACTTCTTTTGTTAAATTTATTCCCTTTTAGTGTTTTTTGATGCTATTCTAAATAGAATTGTTCTCTTCATTTTCAGATTGTGCATTGCTAGTGTATAGAAAAATAGATGATTTTGTATATTGATCTTATACCTTGTAACCTTGCTAAACTTGTTTATTCTTACAATTCTAGTGTCTAGTCCTATAATTTTCTTTCTTTCTTTTCTTTCTTTCCTTTTCTTTCTCCCTTCCCTTCCCTCCCCTCCCCTTCCCTTCCCTTCGCCACACCTGTGGCATATGGAAGTTGCCTGGTCAGGGACTGAATCTGAGCTACATCTGCTGCCTACACCACAGCTGTGGCAATGCTGGATCCTTTAACCCAGTGTACTGTGAGATCAAACCCGCACCTTTGCAGTGACCCAAGCCACTGCAGTTGGATTCTTAAATCACTGCACCACAGTGTAAACACTTTTATTTTTCTTAAGATTTTCTCTATATTAAGACCATGTCATTTGTGAATAGAGATAGTTTTACCTCTTCCTTTATAATCTGTATTTTTTTCATATCTTCGTCTTGCCTGATTGCCTTGGCTAAAACCTCCATTACAATCCCGAATATAAGCTGTGAGGATGGACATTCTTGTCTTGTTCCTGATCTTAGGAAGAAAGCATTCAGTCTTTCACCATTAAGTATGATGTTAGCTGTGGGTTTTTGTAGATATCTTTCTTAGGTTGTATAAGATCTCCTTTATTCCTAGTTTCTTGAGTGTTTTTTTTTTAATCATAAAAGTGTGCTGATTTTGTTATCTTTTTTTTGCATTAATTGAGATGATCATGTGGGTTTTGTTCTCTGTTCCATTTATATGGTTGATTTTTGTATGTTAGACTAACCCTGCATTCCTGTGATAAATGCCACTTTTTAATATGTTGCTGGATGATCCTTTTTATATGCTGCTAGATTTAATTTGCTATTTTAGAGGATTTTTGCATTTATATTAATAGAATATATTGATCTGTAGCGTGTTTAGTTACTTTTCTGGATTCGTTCTATAAAATCTATATTATTTGTTGTGCATGGCCACTGAAGTCTGCCTAGTTAGCATAATGATCAGTTATTTACAGAGCAGGGATTTTCCTAAATGTGTGAACTAGTAAGTCTCCCAGCATTTTCTGAGGGGCTCTGTACATGTGTTGGGGCATACTTTTAATGTTCCAGTAGGCAGTTTTGTACCTCTGTGCTAGCCTTCACTTCCTGCTTGTGCAAAGCCTCAAGATAAGCCAGAGGTAAGCATTTAGGGCCCTCTGAGAGCTTTCCTGGGCACAGGAACAACCCAAAACATTCAGGTGGCTTTCTAGATAGCTGAGAAAATGTTAGAGCTTTTCAAATCACCCTATGGAAATCTCATTCCCCAGTTTTTTTCTTTTAAATTTTTTGGTCAGCCTCTTTTTGACCCCACCCTTTAATACCATCTCAGGCAGGTGTGATGTTAAACAATTGCCAATGATTTTTTTTAATGAATGCCCTGCAGGTAGGGCTTTTTGCACAGAGAAGGGTCTAAGCTCACCTACTCACAGGAGCACATCAACATCCCAAATATCTGCAGAACAACCATTGATGAAGAAAGATCGGAACCTACCAAAAAGGATCTTTTACCATTAAAGGCATATTGAAGGAACCATAATGAGATGAGTAGAAGGGATGGACTCATAATATAATCGAATTGGAGAATAATTACATTGCAGAGGTTCTCCCAAAGGAGTGAGAGGTCTGAGCCTTACCTTGGGCTCCCCAGCCTGGGGTCCTGCTCTGGAAAAATGAGAGCCCAGAACATTTGGCTTAGGAGGCCAATGGGGGTTACTTTCAGTTGTCCCAAAGGGCTGGGGGAAATAAAGACTTCACTCTTAAAGGGTGCATACAAAATCTTATGCACTGGGACTCAGGGATGCAGCAGTATATTCAAAGAAGCCTGGGTCACACCTACCTGCTGATCTTGGAGAGTGTCCCAGAGAGTCAGGAAGCAACTGCAGCTCACCTTGGGAACATAGACACTGATGGCAGCAATTCTGGGGAGTTCCTTTTATTGTGTGGACACTGCTGCTGCACGCACCATTGTGAAAATCCTCTCTCTAGCTCATTAATGCTAAAACCTGGCCCCACCTAATTGCCTTAGGTGCCAGTACTGGGATGCCTCCAGCCCAGTAACTGAGTGGCGACACAGCCCTACCCACCAGCAGACAAGCTACCTTAAGACCCCCTGATCCCACATCCACTTCTGGGGCCCTGCCCACCAGAGGGACCAGGACCCAACTCCATCCACCAGTGGGCAGGTACCCAGAATCCATGGGCCCTGGCCCTGCCCTCCAGGGAGCCTACTCTAGCCTTTGGCCAGTCTCACCCACAAGGGGGCAGATAGCAGACTCAAGAAAACCACAATCCCACAGCCCAGAGGACCAGCCTGCCTATCAGCAGACCAGATCATGCCCTGGGACCAGCTGAGTCCTGGCCCTGCCCACTACTAGGCCAACACAGGCTTCAGGACACCCCAAACCTCATACCCAGCCATGTCAGGAACTGCCTCTTCTCCCCCCAGCAATCGGACACCAGCTCTCAGACCCCTGTGTCCTACAGCCAGACTCTAGGACTTGGCTCTGCCCACCAGTAGGCCAGCACTAACCCCAGGATCTAGCTTCACCCACCACTGGGCAGAGAACAGCCCCAGAGCCTTCTGGACCCTGACTCTGGCCACCAGTGAGCCAGCACAATCCCTGGGGTTCTGCAGTCTGCTGCCTGGTAACCTGGTCCTGCTAACCAGTGGCTGGCAGCCTCCATACAAAGCAGGGCCCAGCAACCAACCAGACCTGGGGCCACCTGAGCCTACCAGACTGCCCACATCGTTAGCCCACCAAAATAGAAGCACCCATACAGCCTGCATAGGGGGAACCCCTATAGCTTGGGTGGTAAGAGGGGAGTGTGCTGCTGGGATACATAGGAGGTCTCCTAAAAAAGATCAGTTATCTAACATCAGGAAATGTAACCAACCTACCAGATACAAAAATAAAAATAGCAACTTGGGCAAAATGAAGCATCGGGGCAACATGTTCCAGACCAAGGAATAAGGTAAAGCCACAGCAGAGCTAAGTGAAGTAAAGATAGACAGTCTATCCAAGAAGCAGTTGTGATAGACTACATCAAACCAAAAAGCTTTTGCACAGAGATGGAACCTATCTGCAAAATGAAAAGGCTGCCTACTGAATGGGAGAAGATATTTGCAAATGATATTTCTGATAAGGGGTAAATAAAATATACAAAGAACTCATGCAACTCAACATCATACGGAAAAAACAACCAAATTTAAAAATGGGCAGAGTTGCTGAATAGACATTTTTTTTTTTTACAGCAAAGACATATAGATGGCCATCAGGCACATAAGATGCTCAGTATCATTAATCATCAGGGAAATGCAAATCAAAACCACAGTGAGATATCACCTCACACCTGTCAGAATAGCTGTCATCAAAAAGTCAACAAATCACAAGTGTTGGCATGAATGTGGAGAAAAGGGAACCCTTGTGCTCTGTTGGTGGGAATGTAAATTAGTTCAGCCAGTATGGAAAACAGTATGCATATTCCTCAAAAAATTAAAAATGGAACTACCATATGATCCAGCAATTTCACTCCTAGATATTTATCCAGAGAAAAGAAAAACACTAATTAGAAAAGATATATGCATCCATATTTTCGTTTCAGCATTATTTACAATAGCCAAGATATGGAAGCAACCTAAGTGCTCATCAATAGATGAATATTAAAGAGGATGTGACATATATACACATGCAATGGAATATTGCCCAGCCATAAAAAAGAATGAAATATTGCCATTTGCAACAACGTTGATGGACCTGGAGGTTATTATGCTGAGTGAAATAAGTCAGACAGAGAAAGACAAATACTGTACGATTTTGTATGTGGAATCTAAAAAAGAAAACAAGAAACGTAGCAAAACAGAAACCGAGTTATAGACACAGCGAACAAACAGGTGGTTGCCAGAGAGGAGGGGCGTGAGGGGAAGAAGGAAATAGGTGAGGGAGATCAAGAGGCATAAACTTTTAGTGCAGAATAAATGAGTCACCAGTATGAAATGTACAGCATGAGGATTATAGCAATAACGATGTGACAACTTTGTATGGTTACATTATAACTAGACTTATTGTGATCATTTTGAAATATATAGAAATGTTGAATCACTGTGTTGTGTAACAGGCACTAACATGGTGTTGTAGGTAGCAAACAAACTCATAGAAAAAGCTCTGATAGGTGGTTACCAGAGATGGGCTGTTGGGGATAGGGGAATTGGATGAAGGCAGTCAAAAGGTACTGATTCCTAGTTGTAAGATAAATAAGTACTAGGGATATAATATACAACTTGATAAATATAATTCACACTGTTCAATGATATATATAAAGTTGTTAAGAGAATAAATCCTAAGAGTTTTCATTGCAAGGGCAAATTTTTTTTCTATTTCTTTTATTTCGTATCTCCATGAGATGATGGATGTTTGCTAAACTTATTGTGATAATCATTTCATTATGTATGTAACTTAAATCATTAATTATACTGTACACCTAAAAGTTTATACAATGTTGTATATCAATTTTCTCTCTATAAAACTGGAAGAAAAAACCCTATATTTTAGTCGGCCGTTTGTTTCTATTGAAGTTGGAGATTAGCTAAATATATTTTTCTATATACTGCCCATTAATATCTTTTTTTTTTTTGCCTTTTTGCCTTTTTTTCTAGGGCAACACGGGATTGGAGCTGAGTCAGCAGCCTATACCACAGCTCACGGCAATGCCAATCCTTAACCCACTGAACAAGGCCAGGGATCGAACCCACAACCTTGTGGTTCCTAGTTGGATTCGTTAACCACTGAGCCACGACAGGAACTCCCCTGCCCGTTAATATCTTTTAACCATTTTCTTACTTAGGTTTTGGTGTTTTTCAATTTTATACATATTTACAGATGTGAATTAATGTGCATAGGGAAATTTGGAATAGAGTGTGATTAAGATGACAATTCATATTGTGGAAAATAATAGACTGTATAATGAATGGTGCCGTGAAAGATGGTTCTTTCTTTGGGAGACAAAGGAGATAGATCTTTATCTTATACTCTTCATAGAAATAATTCCCAGATGAAGAGTGAACTATAAAAACAAAACTATAAAAGAATTAGATAAGAAAATATTTTTCACATTTGAAATGGAGAAGGGTTTTTAAGACACAAAATCAATTCTCTGAATTTACCAAAGGAAAAGATCAAAACATGTATCTACATGAACGTTCAGACCTCCTTTGTAGCAAAGACATATAGGCAAGCACAAAAAACTAGTGATGGATTGAGAAGAAACATTTGCACCACTAGAAAAAGGCAAATTATTAGGATCCAGATTACAAAAAGTACCCTGCCAAATGATAAGAAAAGAGAAGCCACCCAGTAGAAATTGAAACAGTTAACACAAATAAAACGATGATCAACCACATTAACACCTCCAATTAAGAAACCATAGCTCTACTGCCTTCCTGTTGCTTGCGTGAAAAGTTCAAATTTCATGTATCTTTCCCTGATTTCACTGCTGTATTTTTCTGGCCTTATCCCGGGCCCTCTGTCCCCACCCCCAGACTTCACACTTCAGCCATGAGGACCTTCTCCGGACTCCAAGCACAAACTTGGCTATTTCTAATCTACCTGCCACGATCCTGTTTGGCATGCCACCTTGTTGGCCTGCTGAACGCTTACTCATACCTCAAGACAATTATCATCTCATCTATGAAACCTTTCCTGCCCCTCCCCTGTGCTCTTTGTGGAAGCCATCGCAACGTCTTCATCATTTTTGTACTCCTAATGTGTGTATATCTCTCCATCCTAATGCAAAAAGAATGTACAGTCAATGCTTATGAAATTGAACCTAGCAATATCCTTTCTTCTTAGAGATTACGCCAGTGAGATGGAGAAAGATTATCCTGATGGCTAGATAGAATTAAAGTTAGATTAAAATCCATTTTCTCTTGAATCCTAGACTTTTAAACTTTCTTATGAGTCTTAACTTTATTTTTAAAATTCAATTTTCAATATAAAACCTCCTCTTCATAGAAAAGCATACAAAGTAAAAATTAAAAAGCACCATTAACTGACCTCTCATCCACATATCTAGGAGAACCAGAAGAGTGCATGCCACCAAAGGTAAGAAAGTACAATTTTAGAACATGGGCAGTAGGCAGCTGTATCAGATGCCTCCAAATTCAGTACAAATGAGGACACAAATAGTATCCTCCTTTTGGCAATAAGAAGGTCCCTGGTGACTTTTCCCAGGACGGTTTCAGTGGAATGAAGGAGGAAAGTGCAGTAGGATAAAGATAATGAGGGAAGAAGAAGTGGAGACAGTGATGGGGACTATTCTTTAGGATAACATCCTCTGTTCTGTGATTCTCAAACCATTGGGACCAAAGATCAGGCCTGGCTGTTCTGGGTTTTGCAGTGCTAACCTACAGGATGTCAAGTGAAGGCAGAGACATTTTTGTCTTGGTCATGCTAAATCCACACGACCTTCTTAGCACAGTACCTGGCATATAGTATGTGCTCAGAAAGTATTGTTGAGTACTGAGCACGGTAGGCATTGAGGAAGGAGAAGAAACTGAAACTCTGGAGGTTAGTAGATCGAGGTCAATGTAATTGACATAATTTGGGGAGACTCTGGGTCATAATGATGCCCCAGCGGCCAGGTCTGGTCTCTCTCTGCCATGTTTCCTGTGTGAGACTTTGTCTCTCACCTTGACCATGGGGAGGGGAAGGAGTGAATAATCCATGGATGAGCACATGATTCAATTTTCGCACCACGACCTTCTTTCTTAATCTTGGTTAGAGAAGATTCCCCTTTCCTCTCCAGATCTGGGGCCATCACTGTTTGAGTCCAGAACTGCCAGAGGCCATGTTCCTTGGCATAGAAATAAAGTCCACTGAGAGTGTTGCTGAAACTCAGCCTCTGTCCACTAGTGCCAAGTAGAAACGTGGAGATAGAGTTTGGGGTGAAGGAGAAAAAAATAGCTTTTATTGCTTTTCCAGGCAAAGGAGGCCACAGCAGGCTAATGCCTTAAAGACCATGCCCTCTCGTGGAGAATGATTGTGGGGAGTTTTATAGTCAAAAGGAGAAAAACAGGGTTTCAGATAAGAATCAGGGTTGGGGCAAACATGCATTCTTCTTTCTTTCTGGGAATCTTAGTCATCGAAGCAGGCATCAGGAGATCTCAGCATGATCCTGGTGGTGGTCTTCTAGGTTATGGCATCTTGACTTTTCTTGTAATAACAATACTTGCAAAAAAGAGCATATTGATCAGAGATTAGAACCACCTAGGAAGGTTCCGAAAAAACCTCATGTGCTTGTAATCTTTAACCGTCAAGCAATTGTGCTCAGGGTGCCTAATCTTTAGCTTACTTACAGGTGATCGTGTTTAGGGTGCAATCAAATGAGGGAGAAGCACAAAGAAGGGCTCCAAGCTATTTCAGTTTTGAAGCATTCATTTCGAAAAGAAGCATGAGGAATATAACTTTTCTTGTAGGTGTGTAAGATGCCTACATCATTACGTGTATCCCTTGAGGGGGAATCAGGACCCTGCCCCAAGGGTGCATTATTATTTCTTGACCGTTCCAACCTTGTCTCTGCATCCTTTCCCTTCCCCAATCAGCAACTATCTGAACTTAACCCCTTGGAACTCAGGGAAGGCCATGGAGGCTGAATGAGGCCCATTTCCTAAAAACAGGAAATGGGGGCACAGAAATCCTTTTTGTGCCCAGGAGCCCCACGGGGCCTTGCTCGGCTTCAGTAGCAGGAGCGAAATGCCAAAATGTTGAATAAGCAGAGGGCAGGTCCTAAGGAGTTTGAGATCCTGGAACTGTTTGTCCCTGAAGCCAGCTCACCCATGGTTCGGTTACCTGAGTCATTAAGTACTCCCTCTCCCCTGCTCCATTTCCCTTGAGCTCATTTGAGTGGGGTTTCTGGCACCTGCTTCTGAAAAAGCTGTGGAGAGGCAAGGCTATGGTCAGAAGCCCAGTCTTATTTTTTTGTTCTTCCATCAGGTTCTTACCCAAGAGACCATATACAGGTTCCCTGTGCTTTAGAGCAGGACCCCATTGCCCATCCGTTCCAAATGTAACACTCTGCATCCACCAACCCAAACTTCCCATCAGTCCCCTGGTCTCCACCTTTCCCCCTGGGAAACACAAGACTGTCCTCCATGTCCATGATCTGTTTCTGTTTTGTAGATAGATCATTTGTGCCATATTTTAGACTCCACATATAAGTGATACCACATGGTATCTGTCTTTCTCTTTCTGACTTACTTCACTCAGTATGAGAGTCTCTAGTTCCTCCCATGTTGCTGCAAATGGCATTATTTGTCCTTTTTTAATGGCTGAGTAGTATTCCACTGCACATGTATATGACATCTTCTTAATCCATTCATCTGCCGATGGACATTTAAGTTGTTTCCATGTCTTGTCTATTGTGAATAGTGCTGCGATGAACATAGGGGTGCATGTATCTTTTTGAATGAAAGTTTTGTCCGCATATATGCCTAGGAGTGGGTAGAAGCCCAGTCTTTTCCACCAGAGTCCACATGTACTTCTCATACCTGGTACAAGTGACAGACCAAGATGATGCCTTGCCTTCAGAAGGACAGCTGCAAACCAGAGTTGCCTGTTTTTGTAAATATTTTATTAGAATACTACCTTGTCCACTCATTTACATTTTGTCAATGGCTACATTTTTTGCTAAAATGGTAGAGGGGAGTGGTTGTGACTGAGACTCTATGGCAAAAGCTTGAGCTATTTACTGTTTGGCCCTTTACAGAAAAAATTTGCTGACTCCTGATTTAGAAGATAAGGGTGGAGGGAGTGGTACTGGATGCTGCAGATGCCTCACCCCGTTTCCCGTTCCCTGCCTATATCCCAGCTGTGGTGACTGTCGGCTGATATCTTATAGGATACCTTCTTCTCCAGAGAAAATTGCCCAGTCATCTCCA
Source organism: Phacochoerus africanus (assembly GCF_016906955.1). Taxonomy (NCBI): domain Eukaryota; kingdom Metazoa; phylum Chordata; class Mammalia; order Artiodactyla; family Suidae; genus Phacochoerus; species Phacochoerus africanus. The sequence continues at coordinate 43,187,879 of NC_062560.1, read as the reverse complement.
TGCCCTTCTGCCTACTGCAGTCCTTGGCCAGTAATTGATACAGGGGTATGTTTAGTGCCCCAGAGCCTTCCCTGTGCCATCAGGCTGAAGCTATACTCCCGCTTAGATCATGTCCTGCTAGTTACATCCCCACCACCATCCACAGCCTTGAGTCCTCCCTCAATACATCACTTCAACAGGAATTTCTATGTCAGTCACTGCTTCTAGGAACCGTACCAAAGGAAGGAGGCAAAGCATCTTTTGCAGGTATGGCCTAGGCTTGGAAGCACACTTCATGGAGACTGCTTATGACCTCTCTAGTGTTCCTAGATTCGTGAGCCGGATCAGGGGCATTAACCCACGCATCTGTTCTAATGCTCTTTTTTTTTTTTTTTTCTTTTGCTCCTGTATTCCCCTGCATGTCAAAAGTCCCTTCTTGACCCAAGGTACTTCCAAATTAAATATACCAAGAAAAAAAATTGCCTTTCTGGCATTGAAACCAGAACGAATATAAAGAGAACAGGTATGGGGTTAGGGCTGCATCCGTGGGTTTTGGAAAAGGCCTGATATTTTGACCGAAGTCATTGATCAACCAGGGCATTAGACCTCTCAGGTTCTATCTTTCCTTCTTCCCTTTGACCCCTCCCATGCTTAGGCAAAACTTCAAGACTTTGAACTTCTTAATGATCAGAGATTCCGATCCTGTGAATGGTGGATTCTGCCATTTCTGGGAGAACACATTGCTGAGCAAAGAAATGTATGATTAAAGCTAAGTTTATCAGCCTTTCACTTATTCATAGCTTGGTGTTACTCACTTTTTAATTCACTGAGGCTGGCCCAAAGTAGCTGCTTAATGCTTGCTTGCCCATGAGTCAGCCTGTGCCCATTTCTGGGTAGGGAAACACAAGACTGTGTGAGCATCTCAAGTTTGTAGCCTCTGGGAAGAGGGAAGAGATCAGACCAGCTCATTTCCTCATAGACACAGGTGTTCCTCAGCTCTGAACTTGGCCGCTGGCTTGTATGTGAATTCCATGTTCAGGAGTGGCCAATGCCTCAGGGTAGGACAAAGGTGTGGCTGGGCAGAGTTCAGGAATGCATTGTTCCAGAAAATTTGTCCAAACAGTTTTTCTGCCTCCCTTTCCCTGGCTGGCTATAGTTTCAGTCATAGAAAATCTGCCCATGAGGGATTTGCTTTAGCTGCTACTGTAGTGGTCTAGGGACTCTTGCTGTATTTCAGAGAGCCAGTTGCCAAGGGTCTGTGCAAAGCACAGACTCAAATTCAAGTCTCATAAAGCGGTTAAAGGAGTAATATCCTGAGTGGGTCATGTCACTAAAAGAACCCAGGTTATTACTTCCTACTGGAAATAATTAAAACAGACCCCAGTTTTTCTTGCTTAGATTTTTGCCTCCATTTTCATCCCATTTTCTTTCTCGCTCTTTCTCCTTTTCTGTTTCCCACTCCCCTGAACCTTAACTGGCGCTAGACAGCTTACAGACCACCATCAAGGCTTGCAAAGCACCCTCAAAAGAACAATTTGTCCGTTGCCAAAATGAGATTGCACTGTTGACCTGAGAAAGAGGCATGAAAACCACCCTTATCCTAAGCTTTCCAACAGCAGATTTTGCAGCCGTTACAGATAGATAACACAGCAACCTTGGACAAGACCCAAGTCCCATACCCTTCTCTTTTCCAGTCTATAAACAACTCAAATCTGGAGCTCAGAGAGTTACCTAGTTTTGAGACTGCCTGGCACACATCAGGTCAATGAAGCCTTCAGCCTCTATTTGGGTCACTTAGCTATTTTTATCTTGACAGTTTATTGCCATGGCTTGGATAGAGTCTAGGTGAACCCTGGATCCTGCTGATGTTTCAGAGAAGGATGGAATGTGCTGAGGAACCCTTACTCTCTCCCTTCTTGGTGACAGTTGGGTTCAGAGAAGAGTCCTCCTCTAAGCTTGTGCTTCATTCAGTTTTACCCTGTTGCATGTAGGTTTCAGGATTGGATTCTTTGAAAGGGTTAACATAATTGTCTGACAAGTTGCTGCATTGCTTTTCCTTTTGACTTTGGGGATTCTCTGGGCAAGCAGAGAATTAGATGATAGTCCTAAGGCCATGCTCCCTTCTTTTATCTAGGATCTCTTTGACCGTGGGAAACATAGTCTGCCCAACCCCCATGCACCCACGCCAGGCATTTGTTCTGCCCTTATGATCCTAATTGTTAAATTTCTAAGTGGTAGGACTTTAGGAAGAACTATTGAACTCCAGTGGCCCCTTGGAGGCTCTTGGGACAAATCAAAACATGTGTATTTGCATGGTATTTAGACCAAATGAAAACAAGTCATTTAAAATGGATGTTTTTCTTCAACGTAAGAGGAAAGCCTCTGGAAAAAGGAACAAGTCAAGCCGACTCCAATCTAGGGAAGTTGGCTCTTGAACATCCTTGGCCTTCTCCCTCCAGAAAGACTGCCTGCGTTCTGTCTAGCTGTTTCTGCCTCCTGTAACCTCACTCCTCTCTGGCCTCCCTCCTTTCCTGATCCTTCTGCCTCCCTCTTCCTCCTGCCCTTCCTCAGCTCTCTCACCTTTAGACCCAGACCTTCACCTGCTCCCCCTCAAGAAGGTCCTGACCCAAATCCAATACCTCAATTACACTTTACCTTCAAACCCTGGTCCTGGGCTGACTGTCAAAGATTTCCCAAATCCTCAAAAGGATAGAGAGAAATGTACTGTAATTTGGGAAAACTGGAAGGGCTTATGCTCCTAAGTTTCCCCATCTATATTAGTTAACACACATTTAAGTAGGAACAAGGGGTGACAGAACCTGGTTTGACAAGGGCGAGTGATCACCATAAATGAGGATTTAGCTAATCCTCCTAGAAATAACACCTCCTCCAGATAGACCAAAACCCTAGATATTGGAGAAAGTCTTTAAAAAGTAATTCCTAAAGTTTTTACCGCCTCTCAGTGATTGGGGTGGGATGGGTCGTCAAGGGTGGGGTGGGTTTGTCTCCAACTGTAGGAACTGACTGATACCACCCTTTCACCCATGATCACCATCTTTTTTTTAAATTATTATGAATGGCCTTATGCCTAAAATATTAGATGTGGTTCAGAAGCCTAAAATAGGCTGGCAGATCATATCTATCCATGAATTACAGCACTTAGCATTTTGTGGATAATGTGAAAAAAAAAAAAAAGGAAACCTTATACTGCAATTTATGGCATTACAGCTTCAACAGCTTGAGGGAAACAAAGGGCCTTCCACAAACATAACACAGTTTCCTGTCTGTCTCCTTGGATCCTTAACTTCTCGCCATGTTTTTCTCCTCAGTCCTTCCACCTTCCTCCCCTGTTTCCCAGCCTCTCATGAAAGGAACTTTTGGCTCAATGAGAAATCACTATTAAGGGCTCACCTGAAAGACTTTTTCTTGATCTCCCAAACTGGGATGACTCCGAACATCATCTTAGGGTGGCTTCCCTTAACTACCCCGCACTCTCGGCTCCCCAGCTTGCTTTCTCCTTAGAATCACCTCAGTTTTCTGATTTACCTTCCTAAGTGTCTCATGTCCTCTGGGCTTCGTCACCTACAAATGGGAGGAGAAAGAAGATGACAGAAGCCTTGTGAGATCCCACAATGCTTCTTCCTAAGTTGTCCCAGTATCTCCTAAAACCCAAAGCACCAGAGGGACTACAACACCCTGTGGGAGACTTGCTCATTCCTCACGTCGGTCCCTGTGGCGCTCCTGTCCTCCTCTTTACACATGGCTGAAGGGCTATAAGCCATATAGTGTGATCATGTTCTCCTGGCTTTATACCTCCATTTTCAGCATCATAGTAATAGATCTGTTCAACCTTCTTCCTTAACCAGAGACTTAAAATTGAGAGTTTCTTGAAACTCTTCTGAAGCAGATGATGACACAAAGGAGAAAATCTTTCCCAAGAAACTTAGTACAAACAGATGACCTTGGACAGTGGACAGCTTCTGCCCAAGACGACTTCTGTACCAATTTTATCAGCTCCCTTTTCATCCTAGGCTTGTTTCTCATTCTTCTAATTTCTGAATATATTGCCTCTGTGGAATAATCTCCAGGTGTTATCCTCATTCTGTTATTTCTCCTTCTTCTCCCTATTTTTCCTTTTCCTTCCTCCCTTTTCCCCTTTTCCTAATACCCCCAATTTTTGAACAGTTTTCTGGCTCAGCCTTATACTTATGAAGCTAATGTCACCTATGATTGTTGATTCTGCTCATCTTTCCCCATAAGTTCCATTGCCTTTTTAGAAGTACTTGTTTCCTACCCTGAGGGAAATCTGCCATCACTGTAGCCATTTGGGAGAAATTTGCACCCAAACTGGGTCGCCAGTAAATCTCCAAGATTAGCACACCCTACCTAGTGTACTCCTTGAAGAGGGGGAGCCTGTTTTCTTGAAATAGCTGTTTTTAATCCTCAGTTCATGATCCTGAGCTTTTGTAATGAAACCTGGCAGGCTGATTTTAAATGGGTAAATATCATTGGGCCAGATTTAGCCAAGAAATTTACAATGATAAAAGAGGGCACTGCAACCAAGGGCCACCTACCACCGTCACTCCTCTGGGAACACACACACCCAGCTGTTGCCGCTGCTAAAGGCTCTGGCCACCATCTACACCTCCCTGAGGGTCACTGCCAGTGTCCAGGGCCTTGCAACCAGGAGCAGCTTGTGCCACCTCCCTGTGGGTCCTTGCCACTGTGAAGAGCCTAGCAACCATGCACTGGGTACTGGTCCTGCCCATTGCCTCCATCTTCCTGGAAGCAAGTGCAGGCCTTACCTTGGCACACCTCCTATCAAGGGGATAACAGCCTGTACACACTGAGGAAAGAGAGTGAAAGCATCCAAACCAAAAGCAGGTCTCATGCCAAAAAAAAAAAAAGTAAGTCCAGGGGCACTTTTGCATATAAATAGCCCTCTAAGACTACAGAAGTTGTTTCCCCTAAACTCACAGAATAACGAAAATATAAGCAAAATGAAGAAGCTCAGGAACCATTCCCAGCTAAAAGCACAGGAAAATTCTCCTCAAGGAGCAAACAATGAAACAGACCTCTGCAGTCTAACACTGAGTTCAAATAGGAGATAGTGAAATACTGAAGGAATTAAGAGCAGATATGAACAGTAATGCAGATTATTTTAGAAAGAAACTAGAAAATATAAGAAGGAGCCAAGAAAAATTACAAAATTCATTTGCAGAGTTGCAAGCTGAGTTAAAGGCATTGAAGAGCAGAATGAATAATTCAGAGGAATGAATAAGTGACTTGGAAGATAGAACAATGGAAATCACCCAATCAGAACAGAAAGTCAAATGGAAAAATATGAAAGCAATGTAAGAGATCTATGAAATAATATAAAGTGGGCCAATCTATGCATAATAGGGATTCCAGAGGATGAAGAAAAAGAGAAAATATATTTGAAGAAATTATGGCTGAAAACCTTCCAAATCTAAAGGAAAGAGATATCAAGATACAAGAAGCACAGAGGGCATCCAACAAGTTGAACCCAAACAGACCCATACCAATACATATTATAATAAAAATGGCAAAAGTTAAAGATAAGGGGAGGATTCTAAAGGCAGCAAGAAAAAAAACAAAAAGATTATTATAATTATAATTATGAGGGAATTCCTATAAGGCTATCAGCTGATTTATCTACAAAAATACTACAGGCCAGAACAGAGTGGCAAAATATATTCAAAGTGCTAAAGGGGAAAATTTTGCAGCCTAGAATACTCTATCCAGCAAGATTATCATTTAGAAAAATCTTAAGTCAACAACTTAACCTACCACCTAAAAGAATTAGAACAAGAACAGAGACAAGCTATATACAGAAGAAGGATAAGAATTAACCAAGCAATGAGATCCTGCTGTATAACACAGGGAAACTATATCTAATCACTTGTGACAGAACATGATGGAGGATAATGTGAGAAAAAGAATGTGTATATATATATATATGTATACATATATATAGACATATATATATGACTGTCACTTTGCTGTACAGCAGAAATTGAAAGAACATTTTAAATCAACTAAATTAATAAGTAAATGAATAAATGTTTGCTCAAAAAAAATGAAAAAAATTACCATAGACTTCTTATCAGAAACCACACAAGCCAGAACACAATAAGTGACAACTTTAAAGTGCTGTAAGAAAAGCAAATCTTTCAACCCAGAATTTCTAAAGCCCACACAAATACCTTTCAAAAATGAAGGGGAAATAAACACTTCCTCTGACAAGCAAAAAATCAGAACTACTTTACCAGAAAAGTTAAAAGAAGTTCTTCAGGCAGAAGGAATGTAATACCAGGTAAAAACTTAGACACAAAGAAATGACAAGCACTCGAAATGAAATGAATTAAGGTAAAATAAAATTGTTTTTTTCTTACCTTAAATTGCTCTGCAATAAAACTAACTAAAGCAAAATTTTATTTATGACATACTGTGTAAAAGTTGAATGTATGATAATATGGAACAAAAACTGGGAGAGGGGAATTGGAAGCACATTATTTAAGGTCTGTGCACTATACATGTAGTGATACTGTGTTATTTGAAGGTAGATTCTGTTTAACTGGTGATATACATTGTAAGCCCTAGAGTAACACAACATTTTTTTATGAAGTATAAATCATAAGTTTACAAACCGTAGTGGAGATAAAATGGTATAACAAAAATCTCAACAAAAATATGCAATGAATACAAGAGAAGGCAGAAAAATAACTATATGGTGCTACACTAAATCTACTTAAAATGAAAGATAAAAGGATAGAAAACTATATATAAAACAACACTATAATAAAGAAGTTGGGTAGCTATAGTATTATCAGACAAAGTAAAATCCAGAACAAGGAATATTATCAGAGATAAAGAATTACATCCAATAATAATACTAATAATAAAGGAATAAATTCTTTAAGAAGACATAGCAATTTTATATGTATATGCACCTAACAATAGAGTTTCAAAATACATAGAACACAAACTGATAGAACCAGAAGGAGAAACAGACAAACTACAATTATGGTTGGAGACCTCAATACTAGTCTGTTATTTATTTATTTATTTTTTGGTCTTTTTGCCTTTCTAGGGATGCACCCACGGCATATGGAGGTTCCCAGGCTAGGGGTCTAATCAGAGCTGTAGCTGCCAGCCTACACCACAGCCACAGCAACGTGGGATCCGAGCTGCATCTGCGACCTACACCACAGCTCACGGCACCACTGGATCCTTAACCCACTGAGCGAGGCCAGGGATCAAACCCGCAACCTCATGGTTCCTAGTTGGATTTGTTAACCACTGAGCTACAACGGGAACTCCCTAGTCTGTTATTAATTGGTAAAACAAGTACATAGAAAGTAAGAGCACAGAGGAACTGAACAACCCCATCAAACAGTTTGACCTATATGCCCATATATAGAGAAGGCAAACCAATAGGAGCAGAATCCACATTCTTTTGAAGTACACATAAAACATTCCCCCATGTAGAACATATTCTGTATCAAAAATCAAGGAGCATATTTAATATTAAAGAAATCTTACAAAATATGTTCCCTGATGATAATGGAATTAAACTGGAATCAATCATATAAAAACGTCTTTAAAATCCTTTAAGGTATCAAAATTAAGCAATATTGTTGCTATTACCATTCAAGTTCAAGTTTTTATAAATACATAAGTTTTCACATCTCTTGGGTATTATAACCAGGAATGGAATTGCTGGATCAAATGGTAACTCTGTGTTTACTTTTGAGGAACTCTAAGACTGTTTTCCAAAGACTATTTTTTCCTCATTGTCTTGTCTTGGCACCCTTGTTGAAAATCAATTTGACTATAAATGTGAGGATTTATTTCCATACTTTCACCTGTACCATTTTATGTTCCTGTCAGCAGTGTATGAGAATTTCAATTTCTCCACATTCTTAAAAACAGTTGTTATTATCTGTCTTTTTGATTATGGCCATTCCAGTGGGAGTGAAGTGGTATCCGACTGTGGTTTTGATTTGCATTCCCTGATAGCTAATGATGTTGAACTTCTTTTCATGTGGTTATTGGCCATTTACATATCTTTTTTTGAGAAATATCTAGTTGTCTGTATCCTTTGCCCATTTTAAAATTGAGGTATCTTTTTATTATCAAGTTGTAAGAGTTCTTTATATATTCTAGATACAAATCTCTTAATAGATGTATAATTTGAAAATATTTTCTCCAATTTGTCAGTTGTATATATATATATGTATATATGTACATATATGTTTGTATATAGTTTTTGGCTACACCCATGGCATGCAGAAGGTACTGGGCCAGGAATCAAACCCCCACCACTGCAGTGACCCAAGCCACAGCAGTGACAACACCTGATCTTTAACTACTAGACCATCAGGAAACTCCTTTGTGTGTGTATATGTGTGTATTTTCACTTTTTTTTTGTCTTTTTGTCTTTATAGGGCTGTACCCGCGGCATATGGAGGTTCCCAGGCTAGGGGTTTAATCAGAGCTACAGCTGCTGGCCTACACCACAGCCACAGCAACACCAGATCCAAGCCACGTCTGTGACCTACACCACAGCTCACAGCAACTCTGGATCCTTAACCCACTGAGCAAGGCCAGGGATCGAACCCGCAACCTCATGGTTCCTCATCAGATTCGTTTCCGCTGCGCCACAACGGGAACTCCTATTTTCACTTTCTTGTTGATATCTTTTGTAACAAAGTTTTTACTTTGATGAAATCCAGTTTATCTATTTTCCTTTGGTTGCTTTTGCATTTAGTGTCGTATCTGAGAATCCTTTGTCTACTCTATGTTAATGATGATTATACCTATGCTTTCTTCTAAAGGTTTCATGATTTTAGCTCTCATATTCAGGTCTTTGATCTATTTTGAGTGAATTCTGTAAATGGTATGAGGTAGGGGTCCAACTTCCTTTTTTTGCATGGAGATAGACAGTTGTCCCAGCACCATTGATTTGTCTTGGCACACTTGTTGAAAATCAATTGACCATAAACACAAGGATTTATTTCCAAACTCTCAATTCTATTTTATTGATCTATGTTTATCGGTATGCCAATATGACACTTAATTACTATAGTCTTTAGAGTTTTGAAATCAGGGAAATTTTGTTGGGATGAAACTGTTCTGTAGCATGAATATGGTGTCAGATGGCTCTATGCACTTTTAAAATCCCATAGAACAGAGCAATAGAAAGAGTGAAATTTATTATATGTAAATAAAAAAAATCAACTAGGATGTGGGGGAACCCAAATGGAATACAAATAGAAACAAATGAACCTACTATATGGCAAATGAATAATGCAACCAGAGTGAAGCAAAGAATGACTTTGGGAAACAGTGTTTTGACTGGACATTGTAAACCCAGGGATAAAAAGAACCATACATAAATGCCGCACTCTGGTTAGTATATGTGACTCTTACAGGAAATGGATAAGTAATTTTCAAATTATTTTATGTGAATTTTTGAGTTAAATAAATAAATATTTTATAGATAATGAGAGTCAGGTTTCCCTGTTAAGAAATACACTTATATAAATAAAGAGGGAAGGCTATAATGAATCCTTCCATGCTGGATTGAGGTCATAGTTATCAATGTGAACTCACAGGTTTTAAATATATCTATTTCTGTATGTAGATAGATATAGATAGAGAAATTAACATATGCATGGTCGATATGCATAGATATATTTCTTAGTTCTGTCCACCGAGAGGGCCTAGAAGCAGTCAAACTCATTAGTGCCTGTATCTTGGTTTCTAAAACATCATTCTCCAATAAAAAGACTTCTTGAAGAAGCGGCCGGTTCCAGGGAAAGGAGGACACAGGATGAACTTGAAGCATCTTAAATGCTAGAAAATAAGGAAGTTCTTGAAAAAATATAGGACTTGTCAAAAGAGCATAGGGACCAATGTGAAAAAGCTCCCAATGGCCAAAGATGGAGCAATATGAGCAACAAAATGAACAACAGTAGTACTGAATCATCAACCACAGGATAAAATAAATACTCATGAGTCCAGACTGATATAAATAAATGATTGAATAAATAAATGAAGAAGGGAGAAGAATAGCTCTTCTTTGGAGAAGAATTACAATATATGTAGAAGACACGAAGGAAATACAAAATCACCATTAGAAGACAGCAGTAATAATTGTTTCAGGCAAGATAACCACTAATGAATGCCAAAATTAGTCAACAACATTTTGAGGATAAGCAGGATATTTCTGTATCCTAAAAGTATCTTTCCCAAGATATGTATTAGCTACAAAGAGAAAATCGTAATTTTGCAGTAGAGAAAAGTCAACAGATAATACCTCCATCGGGTGATTATGGTTAAGATCACCAGTCATAAGACATATTGCTCTCATGTATTCTCTGATACGATGTACTGAGAAAGACGTAGCATCACTTCTGTGATGTTCTTGACAATAAATGCATATCCTTAGTATAATCATGAGAAAACATCCCACTAATCCAAATTGGGGGACATTATACAAAATAACTGACCAGTACTTTTCAAAAATGGCAAGGTTATGAAAGACAGGAAAGGAGAAATGTCACAGTCTGGAGGAGACTAAGGTGATATGATGACTAAATGCAATTTGGGACACTCATTTGTATCCTGAATGGAACATGTTCATTCGCGGAAAAACTGGTGAAATAAAAATAAAGTGTATAATTCAATTAATATTACTGTGCCAATGTCAGTATCTCAGTCTTGTAGTTTTACTATCATTATGTAAGACGTTAGCATTTGTGGAAGCTGGGCGAAGAACATATGGGGCTTCTTTTTCCTATTTTTGCAACATTTTTCTATATCTAAAATTATTTCTCTATATCTAAACTTAAAATACAAAGTTAAAAAATGTATCTCTCAAAGAGTCCGGATGCAGCAGAGATTCAAGCAAGAAAAAAATTAAGCACAAAATATTTTGTCTTGGGGGTTGAGGCACAAAGTATGCTAAAGCGAACAGCTCTTGGAATTTCTGAACGGCTGCCGTCCACACCTGAGGTTACTCTAGGTCAAGGGATTTGGCTACTGGAACAGCAAAGATCAATCAACGTTGCACCACATGAATGCCCTTGAACAGGCAAGTGCAGTTTGGAGCAGGCACAGTTTATCCTGCCCCTGGCCAGAGCTGATCAGCAAAATTATCAATGGAATATATTTTAATAAGCTATACTAGAAGGATAAACGTAGAAGTTCTTTGTGTTCGTTGAGTAAAGCTGGATTAATGCTCCTTCCAGGGAATCAGGGAGTCTATGGAAAACTAGTGTCAAAGCCCAGCAACAAACATCCCTGTGTAGTTCAGCCAAATAGGTGAGAGTTCAGTGAGCTCCAAACGGAGTGTGTGATGATAGAAGGGAAACACAAAGAAAAGGGAAATCAGTCATTTGTTTCATGATTAAAATCAATACTTATGAGAAAAGTAAATATAAAGTGTCTCCTGTGTGCATGGCAGCAAATAGTTGTTTAATTTCTGTGCCACTTTCCCATCCACCAACTTCTGACATCAGTCATCTCATCTGATCCTAACAAAAAGCAAGGGAAGTGCACAAGGTATTATAAAGTTTACACAAGTGTGAAGCAGTCTCACAAAGGTCCGTGGCTTTGCCAAGGTTACACATTAAATGGTCAGGCCAGGACTTGAATGCTGGCTTTCCAATTCCTAGCTTTTTTGAGAATTCCATTTTGAAAATAAAAAAAGCCCAAAACAAACCAACTTTCCATCTACATCTCTCGATAATGCCTGAGTGAGCATCATAGAGATCTGGAGTCATCTGAAATCTGAAAATTTGTTTGAAATGTGCTACATTGGACATAATCCAGAATATGTTTCAAAAGACACGTTTTCCCTTTAAATGTTTAAATGCATGGCCTTAAGGATAAATTAAATCCACATGTGCGTAATCAATTTGCATTTACTGTAATTCATTAAAATGCTGCTTTGGAAGTTATCGAGTGTTTGAGCACATTTTGAGTCTTTCTCCAAGTATCTGCAAAAGTTCCATGGATGGTCTTAGAATTAATGTAAAGTTTTTGGCATAAGTACACACTTGGCCCATTCATTTTCAGGAAGGTGATCCTTGGGCCAGTGAAGCCGATTCGAACTTTATGCCATGTCCCAGCCTTCTCAGTCTTAAAGTGGAAGGAGAAGAGCCCCACATAGGAGTGGGAAAGATGTTTGCCCTTTGAATGCTCAAAGTCCAATGGAAGAGGAAGTTAATACATACCTTACACATCTCTAGCATGTCTGTTTTTTTTTGTTTTGTTTTGTTTTGCTTTTTAGGGCTGCACCCACAGCATATGGAGATTCCCAGGCTAGGGGTCCACTCAGAGCTGCAGCTGCTGGCCACAGCCACAGCCACGTCAGATCCGTGCCACGACTGCGACCTACACCACAGCTCACGGCAATGCCAGATCCTTAACCCACTGAGCGAGCCCAGGGATCGAACCCGCAGTCTCATGGTTCCTAGTCAGATTCGTTTCCACTGCGCCATGATGGGAACTCCTCTAGCATGTCTAAATACAAAACCCAACCATGTTCCATCCATCCCTCCAGGTACCCTATCATTCAGATAACATTTACTGGAGTCCTATGAGCCAGGCATTGTACAAGATTCTGGGAGAAAAATGAGTAGCATCCTTTTTTTCTGTCATGTTTTATAAAGAATATTGTTTTATCCTGATAACAACTGTATAAGTTAGGTAGATAGTTCTATTCATACTTCACAGAAATGGATAAAGTGGGCTTAGAAAGGTTCGGCAACTTCGTCTATGATTCCAGGTGATTCCTAATACACAGTAGATGCTCTGTTAATTGAAATGAATGAGCAAGAGGTGTGGTGTTTTCTTTGAATCTGCTCCGGTTAGGATGTCAAAGCGTAAGACTGGGGTAATAGTAGAAACGTGGGTTTTGGAGCCAGACAAGATCTGGGTTCCAATCCCACCTCGATGACTCAATAACCATGTGCATCAGTCAGGATGATTTCAGGAAAGCTTAAAAAGGCAACAATTTACGAAGGTGTGGGAAGGGTATATGGGAGCCACATGGGGTAGCGTACCTAAATGATGTGGCTGTTACTACTCCTGGGCCTGAAAGAATAAGAGGAGAGAGTGGTTGCAATAACCCAGAGAGGGGCCTCTGACAGGAGCTGTGACCTTCAAGAATGGAGGGCTGCTAACAGCCTAAAATGACCCTGCAGGGAGGAAGCCAGGGAATAACTCCACTGACCTCCTTCTCCTCCTGCCCTCCCATATCCTGCCAGGGTACCCGTTGGCTGAACCCAGTCGGGCAAAGGGACCATGATCTGGTCACACAGGTGCAACGCTGGGATGGACAGCAAGTGGGGGAGTGGATCTGGAGAGGTGTATGGAAGGTTTCAGACACTGCATGTGATCCTGGGACATTATTTCACCTCTTTTATTTCAAGACTCTCCTCTTTTAAATGGACAAAATGAAACCTACTTTTTGGGGTGGCTGGAGGGGATCATATGGAATCATGTGTATGAAGCCTTGAGCACAGTGCCTGGTACCAAATGTCATTTGTGATTCTTCTTCCTGGGGCTCTGGTGCCCAAACATGATGGTTCCAGCAGCTCCAGACAATTCAACACAGTTAATCTTTTTTTTTTTTTCTTTTTGGGTGCCCCTTGACATAAGGAGTTCCTGGGCCAGGGCTCAGATCTAAGCCACAGTTGCGACTTAAGCCGCAGCTGTGGCAACGCAGAATCCTTAACCCACTGTGTTGAAACTTGCATCCCAGTGCTCCAGTGAGTGCCCATCCCGTTGTGCCACAGTGGGAACTCCCCCCTGGTCAGTCTTACTCTCTGAGATATGTAGTCCTTAGTTTCACAGGATAGTGCTTGTCATGTCTTGGGGACATGGAACTGACAGTAAGGGGCTGGGTGACAGCTGGGGAACTCATATAAGATGGGAAGGGTGACAGGGTGTGTGTCCAGCGCCGACAGCAGCAGAGAGTGACCAGCAGGTGTTCCTGTGAGGAGCAGTGGGGGAGGAGAGGCAGGAGGCTTCTGGGATGTTTGTGTCAGGACCGCCAGTCTTCACACTTTCAAATGCAGTTACTTCAATCTTTTGCTATAGGTTTGAGTGGGGCCCAAGAATCTGTGTGATTACACACTCCCTTTGACAGATGGCCCCGCTGTGTAATTCCTAAAACAACCAGGCTTTCAGCAACACTGACATGATGTCTCGGAGTAGATTTTGAAGTCAGACTGACCTAGTTTGGATCCTGGTTTTCTAATTTCTAGCTATGTAACCCTAGGCAAATCACTCAACCTCTCTCTGCCCTGTTGCTCACCTGAAACACTGCCCATCTCATCAAATTACATGAGGGCTGAAGTGAAATAATCCATAGAAATAATTTAATAAATATTGACGCTACGCCGGGGAACATTGACAGACCCCCAGGCACGACACCAGGGTTGTGGGAGGGAACTCTGACACTGTTATAGGTGGATCAGTCCAGAATATATCTTCGTAAAATGACACGAACCAATTCCAGTGCCCCCAGTATCTACCATTAGGCCTAATTTCCCCCCAGTATCTACCATTAGACCTAATTTGGAGACAAGGAAAGATGGAGGCCCAAAGCCAAGGGGTTTCTCCTAGAGCCATGCTGCTAATTTAGCTTTGAGGCAGTATTTGCGAATCTTTTCTAATCAGAGAATTTGGTCACTTTATAGCCTCGGAAACACGTCTAATCAGGAAAGTAGAAACGGAGTAGAAGTGGCTCTTTCCCGCAGCACCAGAGTGGTGGTGTATGGGGAGTGCAGCCAAACAAAGCTGGGTTTGAATCCTCATTCTGATGTATCTATTAGTTGTATGAACCTGAAAATGTCCTATGACCTTCTGAACCTCCCTCCTGTCCTTCTCTGCAAATGAAGATACTGACACATACTTTACCCAATTATTGTGAGGATTAGTCAGGAGCATGTATACAACTTCTGGCGTTTAGCGACATTAAAAAAATTACTATTATTGTTGTTTTTAGCTCTATAAGGTTGGTCTGTTATCATTTGGGTTTCTACAATGTATGTGTGCACTTAAAAAAATGATCATCCAAACTGAACCCAAAGAACTTTAGTTTTTGTTTCTGATCCATTTCAAGTGAAGGACACTCTATAAAGGCAATGCCCTTTAATATACTGTCAATTCTCATTTCTTACCACAGACTTTATCATTGTGAGCTTCCAAAGTAAGAAGTGCTGAGGTAAGATTTTCTCAGGACATTCTTTCCAAAAATTTTGCATCTTTTC
Organism: Phacochoerus africanus; assembly: GCF_016906955.1. Classification (NCBI taxonomy): domain Eukaryota; kingdom Metazoa; phylum Chordata; class Mammalia; order Artiodactyla; family Suidae; genus Phacochoerus; species Phacochoerus africanus. The sequence goes on along the minus strand of NC_062560.1, from coordinate 43,172,589 downwards.
TTGTCTTTGAACAAAAAATTAAATAAAGCCAAGATGCTGGGCTTCCCGCCTACAAATAATTTGCCATGGCATAACATGGATAAAGTAAATGCTAAACAGAGGTATCTCTGTTCTGGGGTTTAGGATGGTTTTGTAGTGTAGGACTCAGAGAAGGATGTAAAGGCTGGACCAGACCCAGTCACAGATTCATCTCCGTGCATCTGTTAGGACATTGTTAGAAATCACCACTCTTCCCTTAAGAAATAGAGTAGGATGTTCTTGAGGGTCTTAAATGGAAAGAAAAGGAAGCCACAGCCAAAGCATCTTTTCTGGCACATTGTCTCCGGATTCTAGAATATAGCCTTTGCATTTCTGCCATCTCCCTGGTCCCCATCTCTTCAGCTTCTGAAACCCATCTATCTGAGCTTGTTTATGGTGCTGTCAGCTTCGTAATCCACCCACAACTCTTCAGCGACTTACCAGCACTGACCTGTTTCTGGCTTGGTTTCCTCATCTGTGAGTTAGAAATGGTCAATTCACTCTCAGAGTTTTTACCATCATTAAATAGATAACATGAGTGGAGAGCTCTTTGTGTGACTATCCTAGACTTTATTACAAGCTAGCCTATCTAGAGCTCGATGATGCTCTCTGGTGCAATTGAGTGAGCCAGATAAAATGACTATTCTTAAGCCTCAGTTTTCTCATCCGCAAAATGGAGACAATGATGATTATTTTAAAGGGATATTAAAAGGAAACAAGTTAGCACCAGTGGGACACAGGGCCCCTAAGTATTTGAGCTGTCCCAATTTTAAAGATTTGGCTGGTCCTTGAGGAAGGTACCTTCAAATCTTCCCTTCCTAATGAATTATGCCTCTAAGACAAAGCTCCAGATGGTTTAGGAGCAAAATTTGATGCATCTGTAAATCGGGATTGTGTGACAGGAGGGCAGGGTATGCTTTTCTGTGTAGGATTCATCATAGTAGATTTATAGAGTGTCACCTTCAGAGGATTATTTTTTTAATAAGGAGAATATGATATTTGACCTAAATTACAATGGTAAAAATCAATGTTATACATAGAATTTATACTTTGCTCTTCTGACAGCTGTAAATGTTTCAAAACATCAAAAGATGTGTTTATTCCAAGGCTAATCATCCACCACTACTGAGGCAAAACCCCTCTCTATTCTTAAGCCAATGCACTATGGATTTTGAGGCTTTTCAGTGTGAATGGTGGGAATAGGCACTAGTACCAGGCCTCTGCGAGGGTTTGGCACTGTTGTCTCTAATCCTTTTAGGTGGTTCCTTCCCCGGCTTCAGGTAATTTCCTCACACATATGCACTGATGATTACTAAGTTGAATACCTCGGGGGGACCATCTGCGTATCTCCAGCATTTTTTTGGTGTACACTCATCTCCTCTTCAGTACTCTTTTATGAGAATTCTAGTTGCCTTGATGTCCCCAGACTCTTAGATTTGTCTCTTTGAGTCAGGAACTCTTTGAACTCTGCTTGCACTTCCCTTTCCTGAAGCACAGCCTGCAAAAATCTCTCAGGGCAGTAAGCTGGGAAAATTGTAGAGCTGACTTCCTTTGCTTGCCATCTCTCACGGATCACTGTCCTTTGTCTTATGATATATAGTGTCTCACAAACTGCTAATTCATATGGCAAGTCTGTTTTTTAGTTGTTTCGGTGTACAGGTTCAATCCTGGCCCTCTTACACCCTCTTGGCCTGAAACTGAAGTCCTCGGAGGGTTCCTTTTGTGATCTATAAAGAAGTTTGCCATTCCTCTTCTCTTTCCCTCCTCCCCTCCCTCTCTTTTTCTTTCTTTCTTTCTCTCTCTCTCTCTTTCCTTCCTTCCTTTCTTTCTTCCTTCCTTTCTTTCTTTCTTTCTTTCTTTCTTTCTTTCTTTCTTTCTTTCTTTCTTTCTTTCTGACTGTACATTTCCATTCTCTTACTGAGATTCTAGCAGTTCTGTTAATAGCTATTATTAGCCTTGAAATTAATTTATCACTTTGGGTACTGTTTTCTCTTCTTGCTATTAAATCTTAACAATGAAGTTGACAGATGGGCTGTCCTGCGGCAAAGGTTATTTGCCTAAAGGAAAATGCAAAAAGAATAAGCTACCCCTTTGGATTAATTATCTACTGCTACATAACAATCTACCACAAACTTAGTACTTTATAAAAAAATACACATTTATTGTCTCTCAGGTTCAGTGGGTCAGGTATCTGGGCGTGGCTCAGCAAGGTTCTCTGCTTCTGACTCTCTCCTAAGGCTGCCATCAGTGGTGTCAGTCAGGGCTGAGGTCTTATCCGGAGGCTTGACTGGAGAAGAATCTGCTTCCAAGCTCGTGTTGTTCTTGGCAGGATTTCTTTCCTCAAGGAATGATGTACCGAGGGCCTCGATGCTTTGCCTGCTATTTGTCAGAGGCTGAATTCAGTTCTTTACCACCTGGTCTCCAGTGGGTAACTCAAAGTATGGCAGTTTGTTTCACTAAAGCAGGCAAGTCAAAGTCTCAATGAGCAAGACAGAAGTTATAGTCTCAGGTAACGTAATCACAGGAGCTCTATTCCATCCCTTTTGCTGTGTTCTGTTTCTCAGACCCAGGTCCCAACCATCCTCAAGGGCAGGGGATGATACAAGGGTGTAAATATCAGGAGGCTGGGGCCATTGAGAGTCAACTTAGAGTCTGCCCACCAAACTCTCCTTTCCTGGAGGTGGGCAAAGTGCAGGCTTCTTTACAATATATATGAATAATTAGTTCTTAAGCCTAGAAGTCCCTGTCAGTAGAAAACAGCTGACTGAATAAACACTAAGGAGCTAGAGATACAGCATTAAGAAACATGGCTGGGAATGAAGGCTTACGGTCTAATTGCCTTAAGAGGGAAACAGTTCTGCTTTAACCCCTACTTCTCATCATGTTCCCTTCTCACCAGAAGGGTGGTTCTTTACCCTCAGAAAATAATCTTGCCATCTGAAAATATTTAAACTGCTCTAGTAAGTATTTTATTCAATAAGCATTTATTAGGTATCACCCCGTAGCAGTCTTTACACCAGATGTAAGAGATAAAGTAGTGAATAAGAGAGTATGGGTCTCCCAGCGTAACGGGAAATTAGCCATTAAGCCAACGTGGCCAGTGCTACCAAAGGAGATCCTAAGGTGCCTTGGTGGTGGATAAACAGGACAACCTATCACTTAGGTGTTGAGGAGCCCCAGTAAGCACCTAGAATACCATAGCAGATGAATGCTGCTTCATTAGCCCTTCCCCTGCAGTCAATAGGTATTAGTCACAGATGCTAGGACCATTTTTGGCACCGAGTACCCCTTAATAAAAAGCTTTCTGCATTGAAGTATAGAAATCAGATGTTTGGGGATTCAATATGATATATTCAGCAATGCCTGTAAAAGTGTTGAAAATTAACTGAGGGTCAGAAGGTATGCTGGCTGCCTCTGCCAGCCTTCCCTGAGACCTCTGAGTACATGGAACCTGACATACTTGCGTTTGGCTTTCTCCAAGTCTTTGCCTGTAGAAGCTGTTTATGAGTCAGTGTAAATCCATTGTTTACATGGAAGCAAGATGAACGTGCAGAGATGTGGAAAACATGAAGATGTTCTAGTATGGCTAAAGGTGTGTTGTTTATATCTACAAAAGTCTATTTTGTGGCAGCCCACAAGTATGTTATTCACTAGCTTCACTAGTTTCATTCTTTAGTTTCTTCAGAGAGGGACTAGGTAACTGAGGTCCTGCCGGACTCAGGTCTTGGTGAAAGTTTTTCTGCAACTCCCCAATTCCGCATTGTGACCCTCCTACCCCACCTCAAAGGAACTGACAAGGGACTTAACTTCTACTCTAAATTTGAGACTCACTGTTGCCTTTCTCAGGTCATTTGCATTTTAAGTCATATCTTATTTTGGAATAAAGTATTTTAGTAATCATTTCTTCATGAATCAGACGTGATTGTGTACCAGGTATTGTGCTGGAAACTGGGGACACAAAACAAAGGAAGTATGGACACCTTCATTAGGAAGTCCATGGTCTTTTTCAGGACCACCGTGTACAGCTGTGCCGCTTCTTTATTGTACAAGGGCATTTGATTACGGTGGCTGCCTTCTTCTAATACTTTACAAACATGTTGTATGGGCAAGTAGTTGCTCTAGGCTTCATCCCCATTATTAAAGTAAGAGTTTTCAAACTGGAGTTTATAACTTTTGAGGACTTTGGGGACCCATGTACTCCTAGAAGCGTTATTCACAATTGGGTATACGTTTTTCCATCTTTCTGGGAGAGACTTTATCTGATCTTCATTGTTGTATGAACCCCCAAATGTTTAAAATCTTTGCGTCTACAGACTGTTTTAAGTCACATCAAGTCTTCTGAGGTAGGGAGTGCATAAATCATTCATACACAAACTAATAAATAAATAGAATAAATTGCAGACAGTAGAAGTTATTTTAGTTTACGTGGCATTTATTTTATCCTCTAATGTCCGACCAAGTAGATAAATGCCAGTTCTATTAATTATCGAAATCTATTTCTTGTCCGAGACTTATCTAGTAATCTGCAATTATGTCGTGGGGAGAAATCTATCTAGTAGTGCTTAGTTCTATAGCATAGTGTATAAAAGGAATGTTGGAAGTCAGATATTTCTGGGTTCAAATCTCAGATCCAGGACCTATTAATTGTGAGCTCTTAGGCAAAGACCTTAGCATCTCAGTTTCCCCATCTATAAAATGAAATAATGATACATTACAGGAAGGTTTTTTTGTTTTGTTTTACTACTGAATGTGATGTTATGCCAAGTACCCGGGCATAATGATGGTTATAATTACTACTGCCTAAATGAATTCTAGAAAGAATTCTCTGGCCAATTTATCCACTCTAAAAAATGTCCTAAAGAAATTAGTAAAATTTAAATGCTAATTGCACCGAAATAACTGATATGTCCCAAAGCCTTCTGGTGTTTAGACTATCTTACTGATTTAAAAAGTGGAAATTCTGGGAGTTCCTGTTGTGGCTCAGTGGAAAGGAATCCGAAGGGTGTCCATGAGGATGTGGGTTTGATCCATGGTCTCACTCAGTGGGTTAAGGATCCGGCATTGCTGTGGCTGTGGTGTAGACCAGCAGCTGTAGCCCTGTTCAACCCCCTAGCCTGGGAATTTCCTTATGCTGTACCTGTGGGCCTAAAGGGCCAAAAAAAAAAAAAAAAACACCTGAAATTCTGCAGGACTTCCAGAAGGGCTGAGTAAGCTTCTCTGTAAAAGGCAATGCTAAAACTGGGCAAAGTTGTAAAAAAGGAACTTTTAAAGACTCTGAAAATTGACTAAAGACATAGAACAAATAGAAAGGTGTTTATTTATGAAAATTTAGTGAAAATCTCTAAAAACAGTAAGAATCTCTGGTGTTTTAGCCTGGTACATCCCCAATTCCTTCACCTTCGCTCCGTAATCCTGCCCAGGTGGGCGCATTGTAAGGAATGACAGCTCTGCAGCCATGCAAGAAAGATGGCTTGTTTGGAGCACTCTATGCCTGAGGGACTGTCAAAAACTATATCAATTTTGGTGGCAAACAATCAGGGAAGAACAGCAATCACAGTTAGACTGAGGTTGCATTACTGGTTAGGACAAGCAACAGAATGCCATCCAGACATAAATCTCTGTGTGCTTTACGACAAAAATGGAATCAAAGTGTAAATAAATGACAGGAGGAAATTTTAGAAATTCATAAATATTCAAAAATTAAACAATACACATCTATATAACCCATAGGTCAAAGAAGAAATCATATGATAAATCTGAAAATACTTTGAGCACAATGAAAATAAAAATGCACCATATTAAAATGTATGGGATGACACCAAAGCAGTGATTAGAGGGAAATTTATAGTTATAAACACCTATTTTAGAATAGAAGAAAAATCCCAAATAACCCAAACTTCCACCTTGAGAAATAAGAGCAAATTAAACAAAAACCAGGCAGAAGTAAGGAAATAATAAAGTTACAGCAGGAATCAATGAAACAGAAAACAGGAAAGAAGTGGAGAAAGTCAGTGAAACCAGAAGTTGGTTTTTTGAAAAGATCCACAAAATTGACCAACCTTTGCTAGACTGACCAATAAGAAAGAGAAGACACAAATTATAAAAATTGGGGATGAAAGAGGAGATGCCACTACTAAATTACAAAAATTAAAATAATTACATAGCAAAACTATGGACAACTTTACTCAATAAACAAGAGAGTTTAGATGAAATGAACACATTCCTAGAAAGACACAAATGACTCAAATTAACCGAAGAACAAGTAAAAAATACTTATAAACCCAGACCTAGTAAATAAAAATCTTCCCACAAAGTAAAGTCCAGACACAGATGAATTTACTAGTAAATTCTACCAAACTCTTAAACAAGAAATAGGGATAATCCTTCACAACTTTTCCATAAAACATAGGAGGAAATACCTGCCAGCTCATTCTGTAGGGCCAGTATTACCCTAATAGCAAAGCCAGGCAATACATCACATAAAAAGAAAATTAGACCAATATCCCTCATGAATATAAACACAAATATCTCCAAGAATATATTAGCAAACCAAACCCAGCAACATATTAAAAAGGGTTATATGCCATGACATGTGGACTTGATCCCAGGAATACAAAGTTAATTTTTTATCTAGAAATTAAGTAATTAATAATACACTGTATTAACAGAATAAAGGACAAAAATCATATAATCATCTCAAAAGACACAAAATCACCTGACAAAATTCAACATTCCTGATAAAAGCTCTCAACAAAGTTGATAAAAGGAATTTATGAAAACCTAGAAGTAACATAATTAATGGTGAAAGGCTGAATGCTGCAAAGTTAGAAACAAGAACAAGGATAAGAATTGATCAAGAGAACATAATTGGGAATCCAGGAACAAACCTTAAGATTTATGGTCACTTGATTTTTGAAAAGACACCAATATATTCCAGTAGGGTAAGGATAGTCTTTACAACTAATGGTGCCAGGATGATTGTATATCCAGATGAAAAAAAGATAGACTCTTATCTCACACCATAACCAAAAATTAACTCAAAATATATTATAGGCTTAAATGTAAGAGCTAAAACTAGAAAGAAAAAAAAAAAAACAACAAACAAACCTCTTAGAGAAAAATATAGAGAAATCTTTGTGACCTTGTGTTATGACAAGATTTCTTAGCCATGACCCCCAAAGGAAAATGATATAGTGGACTTTATCAGAATTAAAATCTTTTGGACTTCAAAGACACAATTAAGTAAATGAAATGGCAAGCCACAGACTGGGAGAAAATATTAATAAATCCAATATATGGTAAAGAACTTGTTTTTAGAATACATGAAATATCTTTTCAACTCAATACACATGAACCAACTGAAAAATAAGTAAAAGGTTTGAAAATAGACATTGCACCAAAAAGATATACTAAAGTCCCATAAACACATAAACAGGATGCTCAACCTCATTAATCATGAGTTCACACCCTCTAGAACGGCTATACTCAAAAAGACAATAAGCGTTAGTGAGAATGTGGAGAATCTGGAACCCTCATATGTTTCTGACAGGAATATAAAATGGTAGAGCCAGTTTGGAAAGCAATTTGGCAGTTTCCAAAAAGTTAAAGAAAATCTATCATAGGACCCCGCAGTTTCACTCTAGATATCTACCCAAGAGAGAAAAAAACATAATGCCCACAAAAGACTTGTGCACAAATGTTCATAACCTGCATTGTTTATAATAGCAACTCCAAATGTCCATCAACTTTTGAATGGTTAAACAAAATGTGATATATCCATACAGTGGAATGTTTAGCCATTAAAAGGAACAAAGTACTAATACACGGATGGAACTCAAGAAAACTATGCTAAGTGAAAGAAGGCAGTCATAAAAGACCACCTATTGTATGATTCCATTTGTATGAAATGTCCAGAAAAGATAAATCTTTAGAGACTAAAAGTAGGTTATTGTGTTCCTTGGGGTTGGGAATAAGAATGGGGAATGACTGCACATGAGTGTGAGGGATCTTTTTGGGGTGATGGAAATATTCTAAAGTTGGATTGTAGTGATAGTTGTATGACCCTTGAATGATACTAAATATCATTAACTCGTATACTGAAAACTGGTGCATTTTATGGTATGTAAATTATACTTTTAAAAAAAGGTTTTTATTTTAAAAAATTAGAAAAAAGCCATTTTTTTTTTTTTAATTCTCCACTTAAAAGGGAGAACTTTCTTGAGGGGGAGAACTTCATAGATTCTGTTCAAATATCAGCGCTGTTCCTGGGAAGATAAAATTGGAGATGAAGCTTCAAGAATACATGAGGGGAAATATTTTCCAATAATGTAGGCTGAAATTCACATGTTCAGTCATTCACTCATCACTTTAGCATAGAGTTCCTGCGCTATAGTTAATTTTATAACTCTGTCAGAGATTTTAAAATAGCACACACAGTTTGGTATACAGTATCAGGTGTAATGATAAACCTGGCTAAGTTTTGTTTTACAAGCCCACAAGCAAATTTCAGCTGTTATTAAAAAAAAAATCTTTATTGCCAAAGATACATAATGATACATATGGACCCATTTTTAGCTGTACTTCTAGTGAGCTCTCACAGAGCAGTGATGTTGCTAAGAGGCATATGCTTCTGGCTTGCTAGGGGAAAAAAAAGAGAAAATATATTTTGAATAAAGATGAACTCTGTGAGATTTATTTCCCTCCTATCAGTTTATTGAAGAATAATACATCTTCTGATTCATATTCATTTGTATTAGTATTTTCCCCAAGAGCATATTTATGTATTTTTCCTCCGAACACTTTGTATTAACCTTTGATTCTCTCCTCCACAAGGTCTCCAATTGAATAGGTTTATTTTGGATACAAAATAGACTTCCTCCTGAATGGGAGTGGGTGGTTCCATGATCTGTGTAAAACTTATACCTCCTGAGGTTATCTAAAAAGTTAGATAAACTTTTATAGTTCCCTTTGAAATGTATGTATTCTCTTTCTCCCCTCCCTTTGCCCTGAGCACTAAGGGAAGGAATGGGGAAAATCAGGTTCCGAAAATGCTTTTTACCCCTTTCATTATTGACTTTTACGTGATTTCCTTCCACCCTCAGGTGGAGGAATGCAGGCAGCTCTGCAAGGGTGTGGTGGGAGGGTAAACTCGGAACATTGTTGAATTAAGCAATTCTAGGAGGGCTTGTGAACAATGGAGTTTGTTGAATTACAGTTTACTACATTTGAACTACTATTCATTTGTTGGTAGATTATTTGACTAATTTTTTTTTTTAAAGAATGCCATTTTTAAGCATTCCCCAAAATCAGTTTCTGAAAGAGACCTGTACTTTTAGAAGTTATCTAAAAAACAAGAACTCTAAATAATTATGGCACCCAATGAAAATTGGAGTTAGTTATTGTTTATACATTCTTGAATAGTCTTATGACATGTAACCATAAGTAGGTTTACTAGAATCTGAACTCTTTGGAGTGATTTCATGGGCCAATTCTAAGTGTCAGTAAAAAGTGCCTTCTTTTTTAAAAAAAATTTTAGTGATTTTTATTTTTTCCATTATGGTTGGTTTACAGTGTTGTGTCAATTTCTACTGTACAGCCAAGTGACCCAGTCACGCTATATATATGTGTGTGTGTGTGTGTATATATATATATATATTCTTTTTCTCACATTATCCTCCACCATGTTCCATCATAAGTGACTAGATATAGTTCCCTGTGAAAAGTGCCTTCTTATTTGATTTCTGCTTCATGCTTTATAATCACCTGACCAGTGCTTTATGCTGAATTCTACCCTATTTACATACATGCTTAATGCTCCATGAGATGAAATGTGCTTCACATGCACAGTGAATTTTATAAGACACACATTTTGAAAAACTTTCTTATACCTGTAAATCAATAATTACTGGAGGTAGTCAGAGCTTTCAAATAGCTGCCTCACCTAATACTATTGTTGAGCATTCAGGATTAATTCATTCAGCCTAATGTAATAATTAATGTGGATAAGTATGGTGTCCATACTTGTTAACATGGAGTGGGGGTTCATCCTTTGATCCATTGTCATTTGAAACTCTAGTCAGACATTTGGGAGTTTGAAAGGATCCCTGAAGGCTTTTGTCTTAGACATCTTTTCTCTTAAAAAAAAAAAAAAAGAGTAGATTTTATTTGTAATCAAGAGAATACTAATCAGTTTACACCATTGTTTAAAATATTTTATATTAGTTGATGCCTGGAATCATTTTTAAAACTTCCATTACTATGTCAGTTTATCCAGAAGAAATTATAGTAAATCCTGATGTGTCTGAGGTTTCTTCATACTTACCAGTGATGATTTGAGCAGGCTTTTAACCTGGTACAATCATTACTGGCTTTGACACAACTATACCACTAGGTAACAAGTCTTGTTGCTGCAAATGTCTTTGTTCTAAAGAATTGTAAAATGAGAATATGATCTAATAAGATAGTTATTCATTTACCACTTCCTGCTTATCATCTCCAGCATGGTGCCCAAGGCCTGCATGGTTCCAGTTTTGATTACAAAAGAATTTAGAGTTAGCCAGCACTGTGCTGATGCTACAGACACATTCTCATAATGCCACAAAAAATTTAGCAAGAAAGCAGTGCCTGTAATATGCTCCTCTGTTTTAGTAGGTTGGATGGAAGTGAAAATCTGAGGGAGGAGAAGGTTAAGGAATAACTAAGCTTGCAGAACACCACCTTCTTTTTTTGTTTTTATTTATTTATTTATTTATTTATTTATTTATTTATTTATTTATTTATTTGTCTTTTTGCCTTTTCTAGGGCTGCTCCCGCGGCATATATGGAGGTTCCCAGGCTGGGGGTCTAATCGGAGCTGTAGCCACCGGCCTACACCAGAGCCACAGCAACACGGGATCTGAGCCACATCTGCGACCTACACCACAGCTCATGGCAACGCCAGATCCTTAACCCACTGAGCGAGGCCAGGGATCGAACCCGCAACCTCATGGTTCCTAGTCGGATTCATTAACCACTGCGCCACAACGGGAACTCCTGTTTTTATTTATTTTTTTAGTTTTTTGGCTACACCTGTGGCATATGAAAGCTCCTGGATCAGGGATTGAGTCTGACCACAGCTGCAGCCTATGCCACAGCTGCGGTAGTGCTGGATCCTTTAACCCACTCTGTTGGGCCAGGGAGCAAACCTATACCTCCATGGTGACCTGAGCTGCTGCAGTAAGATTCTTAACCTACTGCATCAGAGCAGGTACTCCAGAACACCACCTTCTTTAGTAGAAGACTGGCTTGATTTTATTCAGCCTTGAACTCCCTTTCATGGACCTTCCTATTTATCTCCCATTTATGTCCTTAATTTTTTTGCTCTTTCCTCCTCCCATCTCCATACCTTGATTTGGCCATTTCAATTCTAGGGCTCTAAAGCACTACCCTGGGGGACTGCATGAGTTGGCCCATCATTCTCTCTAGACATACATTGATTCACAAACATTTACCAAGTACCTCTTCTGTTTTTGGCTGTGTAGGTCACTAGGGATGCACCTTGAATAGGACAGTTCCTGTCTTATAGAGAGACTGGCAGTAGGGCCCTACAATTCTGATGAGTCAAGTGGCTTAGAACGTACAAAGACTGCTGCTGTAGTGTGCATAATGGGTTTGGCTTGATTGTTGAAGGTGTACAGATATTTCTATTATTCCTCCTTAAATGTCTATCCTCAAAGGAGAGTGGCAGCTTTAAGAGCCAAGGCCTTGCGCCTCTCCATCTGGGCATTCATGGAAAGTAGAATTTGTGAGCCAAGAATAGATCTGAGCCTTTTACTCAGGAGTTGAGACCAGAATGGATCAAATGTTAGACTAAAGCTGACTGTCACAGTTTGGGGTCACCAGGAATCAGACTCCAAGATGGAGATCAGCATACATGGTATTTATTAGAAAGTGCTCTTGGGACCTATAGAAAGGAGGGGAAGGAGACATGACTAGGTCGAGGGGGACGTTTAGCTGCCAGTCTCAGTGAAGCTTTCAGCTGATGTCCTGGGGAGCTCTGGAATTGGGATAGCTCTTCAGAGCTGTCTCTTCTCACTGCAAGGGGGCCAGGCTTTTATAACCCCTGCACTGTTCAGGCATTGGATGCGGGTTTTCCAACTGGACCTTGAGCAAAGGAATTTATTTTCAGCCAAGGCAATCCTTGAAGGGGGCTAAGAACTGAGAGCTGCCAGTGGGCAGCACTCCCAGTAGCTGTGGAACAAATTCTTCGTTTCTAAAGGAGGATTTGGGCAGCACATCACAGTGTGCCCTGCAACTTCATGCAGTCAGTGCTGGAAGACACGAAGACAGTTTGCCTAGATCCAGTAAGACCAGGGAATTCAGGCTACCTGGGGAAGAAATATTACCCCCACTAGGCACTTGGAATAATCGAGTCAAAACATCTAGTAATTAAATTCTACTCAATTGACTAATTTTTTTCTTTTCATACATTTGTTCTGGCTTTTTTGTTGTCGTTGTTGTTGTTCGCAACACAGCCGGTGTAGGGGAGGAAAAAACTTTTTGCCTCAACTCTTCTAGGTTCGATGTCTGGGGGCCCACAAATCAAAGTGATAAAAGACGGATTCACAAGAGAAGAAACAGTTTTAATGATGTACAAGGGAGTTACAAAGAAAAATGTGGCTCAAGGTGGCAGCCAGATGACTGAGGCTTATATACCATTTTAGGCTAAACAAAGGAAAAGGGGTTTGGGGTTTCTGGGCAGAGGAGGTAAATTATGGGAAGATGAGGGGAGGAAATGTCCGGTAAAAATGGGTTATCTTGTATGCAGATAAGTCTCTCATGTAGGTGATAAGGGTTGGCTCTGGGAGTAGCTTTCTGCCCGGTACAGATATTTTTACAAAAAATTAAGGTAATTTCCTGTATAAGTATAAATTCCTTTATGAAAGGGGAAATTTATACTTTATTTTTAGGCAATTAGGGGGAGGTAAAAAGCTTTTTCTGGGTCTGCTGGTTCTCAATTGCCTTTAGCTCAAAATAATTCTTATGCCAAAGTGGCATATTTTGGGATAGCATATTCTGGTTCCCTTTACTGATATAAAAGGAATAAAATTCTTCCTCACTATCAAAATATGATATCATGGAGTTCCTGTCGTGGTGCAGTGGTTAACGAATCCGACTAGGAACCATAAGGTTGCGGGTTCGGTCCCTGCCCTTGCTCAGTGGGTTAACGATCCGGCGTTGCCGTGAGCTGTGGTGTAGGTTGCAGATGCGGCTCGGATCCTGTGTTGCTGTGGCTCTGGTGTAGGCCAGTGGCTAAAGCTCCGATTTGACCCCTAGCCTGGGAATCTCCATATGCCGCAGGAGCGGCCCAAGAAATAGTAAAAAGACAAAAAAAAAATGATATCATCTCAATAAGAGATTTCAATACGTGTTTCTCCTTTCATAGGGCCTCACAGTGGAAATCCTTGAAAAAGAGACATCTGATGGTATTTAAAAGGGTGACTATAAGGAAAGATGGATGGTGTGTTTTACATATATTTAGGGTGCCGTATGTCCCCATTTGCTTAGTACTGGGCTGACTTATGCTTTTGTTCCAGCATAATTATTATTATCATTATTTTGTCTTTTTAGGGCCACACCCACAGTGTATGCAGGTTCCCAGGCTAGGGGACCAATCAGAGCTGTAGCTGCCGGCCTACACCCCAGTCATAGGGGATCCAAGCTGTGTCTGTGACCTACACCACAGCTCCCGGCAACGCTGGATCCTTAACCCACTGAGCGAGGCCAGGGATCAAACCCGCATCCTTATGGATGCTAGTCAGGTTTGTTAAATGCTGAGCTACGCTGGGAACTCCCCAGTGTGATTATTAATAGCACCCTCTTCACTCTCAAAAGTGCCCCTTTGGGGTGCAATACATTATATGACAACCTTACAAATACCAGATAGAATTTGATATTCAAATGACTGTGTTTCAAAATAATCATCTTGAAAGACCAAATAAATAGTTATTTCGAAGAGGCTTTCATTGACTCAGACATTTTCAGGATTATGCTGTTGGAATCACCAGCAAGACTAGCATGTGAAATATTTACAAGAGCAGTCCAATTCCCTTTAACCCCATCTCATTCTTTCATCCTCTCATACTATTTTTCACTATCCTAAGAAGAAGCAGTTCTGTTGCTCACACCAAAGTCATTCACTGTGTCCACTGGGCTTGGCTGTGATGAACTGTTTCCTAAATCAGAGCTTTCTTCTGAAGATGAGAATGTGAGAATTTTCTACCACTGATTATGTCCAAGATTGCGAACCACAGGCGCATTCTCCCTCCCTCCCTTCTCCCTGCCCCTCACTCCTATGTGTAACATCAATAACACAACATAAAGTAATCATAGCTGTTGTAGCTCGAAGGGACCAATACACAACACCCTTCTTTCCCATGCCTGAGCTCTGTACCAATCGTCATAGACAGGAGAGTGGCCGATGGAGATGAAAACAGTCGTCTTGATGTTGGAGAACATGGTATCGATGAGCAACAGCAGTGGGTTGGCCAATAATGATAGATTTCCCACGTTTTCTCCTCTCACGCCCCTAGATGAACTAGCAAGCCTATGATCAACCAGTGGTATGTCTGGTCCTCTGCTGGGAGAGGTCAGTTGTTCTAGTCCTGTGTTTGCCAAACTGCTTTCATGGTAACAACTTTTGCTTTTGTGGAGCTATTCCTTAACCACGGGTAGGCAAGGCAGATTTTGGCAGAGGCAGGTCCTGAAATGGGTTAGAAATACATATTAATTAGGTTTACTGTAAGGTCAAATCATGGCTGAAAATCCACTCCTTGTTCTACTTCTCATCCCAAATTAGGTCTAGCGAAATCGTCCTATTCAGTCTATTAGAGCATCTGCAATACGGTTAAGTGACATTATGAAGATATCGAGAACAAAATGCAAAAGAAAATATGGCTATCCCATATTTGAATATAAATTCCTTCCTACTATGAATTACTCAGGGAGAAATTCATGTCTTCTAGGTGTCCACTTTTAAAGAGTCCAAAAATGAAAACTTCAAGATAAAATCTGGAAATTAAGGGCACTGTCAATTTCTTATTCTGCCCATTGTCTGCCAGAATGGTTCTCAGCATCTGGGTTGTTATCAATGCCTTCAGCACCATGGCCTGGGATTCTTTGGGGACCTAGAAGTTAAATCAGCCTCTAGTACATTAGATCTAAATCGTCAACAGGAAACACTAGATTATCACAACAAAACTCACATCAATAGCATTTAGTAAGTTTTAGCACTAGAGCAGTCTTCCCAAACAAAATGAAATCCCAGAATCTAATGCTGGTGCCATCAGGTTCCTGGGTTACCATTGCTAAAGACGTAATAGAGGCTCGGTGGCATCTTGAAGGAAAAAAGGGGCAAAGACATTCTTCTGGGTTCCGGCTTCTCTAAAACACCAGGCCATCTATACCAGTTGTCCAGTGCCTGCAACTTGTCAACCTAAACTCCCCCAAGGAAATCCTCCACCTGGAGGTGGATGTGGACACTAGGTCTGTATGGTAACTGTAGTGGAATAGCCCTAGGTCATACTCTGAGATGGCCATTCCAGACATTGATGCTTTCTTGCCAAGTGCGGGAGTTTGAAATGATGCCAGTCACAGGCTCCATATCTTATTTGAATTGCTTTCTCTCCCCCCCCCCCAAACAATCTATTTGGGACCTCTTTTTTTTCTATTGCTTAGTGAATTTATTACATTTATGGTTGTACAAATGGAACCTCTTCATTTCCATTTTCTCCGAGTCCTGTATGTCTAGCATCCTGTGCTATATATTCAGATAGTATCTCTCTGGTGACAAGGCTCCTCCTTTCTCTTAAGTGGGCATTCTCGTCATGTGTCACAATGGCTGTGGCCACTACCTCTTGCCGTGGGACTGCTGAGGCCGAAGAAGCATGCCTCCTGAGGAAGGTGTCTCCTTCATCCCCATATTTGTTTTATCTGGAGTGTTGCCCTCAGCAGAGTCTGAGCCATAACTGTGGTTGAGATTCCTGGCACCTTTACCCCCATGAACCTCATGAAGACCATGCCCTCCTCAAGAGCCAGGGCATGCGGAGGTTGGAAGCCCAGCCCCGTGCGCTGAACCCTGTCATGATGTAATCCAGAACCCAGTGGAGGCCGTGGGGTTGGAATGACGCCCGAGCTCCTGGCCTGTCCACAGTTCCGCCTTGGCCCCGTATCTGGAGAATGGATGTGGGGCGGCTGATCTGGCACCGCTTACCTCAGGCTAACCTCAACTCTTTAAAGCCCAAACTGCACGTCTTTACGTCCTGCCCGCAGCACAGCTGCTTTGAAATTTTAAAGCAGCAACTCTGTTTCTGTCTCATCCCAGAGTGATGACGCTGTGAGGCACTGCCCAGAGCCGTCTTTGGAAACAGAGGGCTTCTTCCCCTTGATCCTCAGAGTGATGGCAGTAGACAGCCCTCAGCCGTTTGCCGCTTTGGAATTGCCTCAGCTGCAGAGAGCCGCTGTGCCTGAGGTCACACCCCTTCCCAGGGTGTCCCACACCCGCTGACAGATTGCGGCCTTTGGGCCCAGCCCTCCATCCCCCACTTCAGGACAGCTGAAGGAGCATCCTATCTGCAGAGCGTCCCACAGGATGGGCCGAGGTTCGGGGCAGAATCACGGCTTGACTTCTCTCTCTTCTCAGTTCTTTATCTTTCCCTTCCTTGCCTTCCCACGTGTGTGGATCCCACGAGTGCTCCCTCATAAAACTCCCACATGCTGATCTGCAGCTCAGAGTCTGCTTCCCAGGGAACAAACGCACAGAACCTTTCAAACGCCTTGGCTGCGTGCCTGGCTTCTGGGCTAGAGCAGCCTGGTGCTGCTCACATCATCGCTTCGGCTGTCTGAAAGCCCCACCAACACCTTCGTCTCCTCTCCTGATAGCACACAGTGTCCCGACCTTCCCTGGGGTCAAAGGCCTGGCTGTCCCCACAGCTTCAGCCATGCTTGTCCGAGCTGGATCTACAGCAGCCCCAGGGCCCAGCTGTGACCCGGCTGGACCAGCAGAGACCCTGGCTTTCCCAGCAACTGCCCTGAGTATGGGAGAAAATCAAGCTCTGTGGGATGGGCTTTGATGAATGAGAGAGGACAGAGAGGAGCTGCTCCTTGAGGCCTCTCTGCGAACTTCCCACGTGACTGAGAGCTGGTTGGATTTTCTGGAGATGCTGTGGCCGACTCATCCCAGGCCACCCATGTACGCCCTCCCACCTGCCTCATCCCACTTCCCTTTCTCCTTCCTTCTTGCTTCCCTGAGATTGTATCCTCCTGAATAAAACATTGGTGTATACAGTTTCCTCAGATTCCAGGGCACCCGGGCTGAAACAGGATGTGACTTAGCAAACATGATATGAATTGATTTTAATAAAAGCATTTCATGAGCCTTCTATGTTAGAACGGTTCAACCACAAAAGAAACCCTGTGCACCCCCCCCGCCCATTTTTACAGTCACCACTCACAGAGTCACTGCTCTTTAATCCAAAAGGTTGTACCTACGATTCACTACCATTATGATTCTTTTTCTTGTTCTACCTGAAAGGAAAAGAATTGTCTTTACTAGTCTTAATTATTGTCTGTCTTGTCATTTTGCCTAATTTAAAGCTCTTAACACTCATCTATCTCACATGGAGGCAATTAATCAGCAAAAGTGATTATACCAAGCTCCAGCATGAAAATGGCTGCTCTTGGCCAAAAAAAAAGGTTCAGACACTAAAAATTTTGTAGGGTATTGCATTAGGCATATATTTTCCATCTGGATTCAAGGTACAAGCCTGTGTAGTAATAAGACAATAATAGAAAAATTCTTCAGACTGAAAAAATGAAGGGCACAACAGTGATACTTAAATGATCCTTCTTTTGAAGGAGCTGTTAAGCATGAAGGCCTTAGTCCAAGATCAACAAAAGAAAGTTGGTATGATTGTAACCATCACAGTGAACAGAGAGTAGTACAAGAACTCAGCTATTAGACCCTTTGTTGCTGCCCCTTACCCGTGTCTCCATGGGTGGGTAATCTCACACATCAGAGACAAAGGAGATTCTGAAATTCTGGGCACTTTCAACTCTGGGAGAACGGTCATTTCTTTCTCAGTAAAGGTGCGTTTTCACCTGTCTTTTTGAGTTCGTTCTGGTCTTGAGGTAATTCCTGCCCCTGTCTGCTTTCACCAAACCTGTGCAGGCTTGTCATGTTTGACTAGACTAATCTCCTTTAGGTTTATCTTTCAGTGGATCAGATATCAGAAGTGCAATGGTATTTCTGTGACTTAAGAAGGCTTGATGCCCCTTCCTTTGCCTTTCTCATGTCTCCAGTAGGTAGGCATTCACCTTTATGCTATTTAGCATATTGGGTTTTAGTAAGGTTTATGTTATATTTGATGACTGCCATACATCTCTGGTGACTCTTGTGACATCTCTCTCTCTCTCTCTCTCTCCCTCATCCTCTCTCTCTCTCTCTCTCCCTTATCCTCTCTCTCTCTCTGTCTTTCTCTCTACTGCCTACAGACATACACAGGTTATTTTTAACATTTCCTTTTGAAATAATTTTAGATTTGCAGGATAGTTGCAAAAATAGTACAAAAAGTTCAGGTATATGTTTCACCTAACTTCTTCTGATGTTAATATCTTATATAAGCACAGTACAGTTATCCAGACAAGGGAATTAACATTGATATAATATGATTACCTAAGCTACAGAGCTCATTTGAATTTTACCAGTTTTAATTTTTCCCCAAGTGAAACTTTTCTGTTCTAGGATCCCAGCTTTCCTATCACTGTGTCTCCTTTGTCTCCTCATATCTGTGACATCCCTCAGTCTTTTGTGATTGTGAAACTTTTGAAGAGTACTGGTCGGTTATTTTGTAGAACAGTTCATTTCAGCTTTTCTGGTGTTTTTTCATGTTGAGCTTTAGATTATGCATTTTTGATGGGAATAGTATAGTAGTTGTGTCCTCCTCAGGGCCATGATGCCAATGTGTTTTATTCCTGTGAACCTTGATTACTTAGTTAGGGTGGTGTCTTCCAGATTTCTCTACGGGAGATTACTATTTTTTCCTTTGGAATTGATAAATACCTTGAGAGGGCTGTTTTTAGGGTATGCTAATATCCTGTTTCTCCTCTGCTGATTTTAGCATCCATCAGAGGTTCTTGCCCACAGCAGTGATCACGTGTTTGCCTCATGGTGATTGCACATTTCTCTTATTTCTACGTTTTAGAATTGGGATTCTTCAGTCAGGGACAGCAGTCTCTTCTTACTCATTGATATATTTAATTATTTATTTTTATCAACATGGACTCATGAATATTTATTTTATTTTGTGGGTTATAATCTAATACTATCATTATTCATTTCATTTCTCAAATCGTTCCATCTTTGGCCATTGGGACCTTCTTCAAATTGTGTCCTTTTGACATATCCACATCCTTTTCTAAGTACTTCCTTATTTTCTGACACCACAAAATATTTCAGGCTCATCCTGCAGTTTTCTTGTCCCTGTCCTGGAATCAACCATTTCTCCAAGGGGTCCCAGGTCCTTTTTTTTGAGAATTGTGTTTTAGAAACCAAGATCTGGATGCTGGGGGTGCTTAATGCTACTGTGGTATCACTGCTTCTAGGTTCTCTCAGTAGATAGAAGTAAGAAATATATCTGTGTATACTTACCCATAAATACACACATGTCTGTATTTATTGCTGTAGCTATCTGTTTGTGTATATGTGTGTGTGTGTGTGTGTGTGTATAGGTGTGTATATGTACATAATCACGAGTTCCTTCTGAAACTTCCAATTCTACTACACCACCACAAGGTTCACCCTAGCACTTTCCTTATTTGGAACTCTGAGAGTGAGAAGCTTGGCTTATCTGTTCAATTATAGATTTCATGTAAAATAATTTCTATATTGCTAGCCCATAGGCCTGTGAGAACCAGACTTACTAATTAAGTACGGTGTTTGTGTCCAGTTCTTTTGCTCTTTAGCCTTATAGTATCCAGTCAAAATATTCTTCTCTAAGGGTATGTAGATTAGGACTTTTCTCCCTGATTTCCTTCAGTGTGGTTATGCTCTTCATTTGTAATACAATTAGGTTCATTTATTATTGTTTCTATTCTGTTTGGATTGCCCTCACATCTTGGTTTATTTCAGCTATTTATTGTGGGATACATGTGAAGCATTATTATGTTTCTAAGAGTCAAAACTACACAAAAAAAGGATAATCAGAGAAACATAGCTCCTTCCTCACCCTTACTAACCCATTCCCATTTCACCTTTCTTTCCCCTCTTTTGCTGACCATACCTTATAGGAGAGAAACATCTTTAGTTTATGGTTTATCCTTATATTTCTTTTTCACAGAGGAGCAGATATGTGTGTATTTTTTCATAAGAACTGTAGATACTCTTTTGCACTTTGATATTTTCACTCTAAACTGGTTCATAGAGATCTTAGTCATTCTTTTCTTTTTCAAACAGCTTCCTAATACTCCATTGTGTGGCGGTACCATAGTTTATTCAACCATTGTATGTATGGGCATTTAGAGTGTTTCCGGTATTTTGCAATTACAAACAATCCTGCACTTAATACCCTTGTGCATATGTATTTTTGTATTGTTAGAGGTATATTTTCAGGTAGATTTTTAGTATTGGAATTACTGAATCAAAAGTTACGTGCATAAGTAGTTTTGTCAGATGTTGTCAAATTTCTTTCCAGAAGGAATATTCTAATTTGCATTCCCACCAGCAATATATGAGAGTGCCTACTTTCCCACAGCCTCACAAACAAAATGTATTGGCATACTTTTGAAATCTTATCTGTCCAATCGGTGAGAAATAGTACTCAGGGATGTTTTAATTTGCATTTCTCTAATTATGAGTGAGTTTGAATATGTTTAATGTTTGCTTATATATGTGTATATATATTATATATATATATAGAAAGAGAGTATTCATTTTTTGTTTTTTTTACATTTCTGTTGGTTGTTTTGTTTTTTTGTCCTTCAATTTAAAAAAAATGTTATATTAAGGACATCGAACGCATTATGCTAAGGGAAATAAGTCAGACAGAGAAAGACTATATGATATCACTTATATGTGAAATCTAATGAAGCTGAATTTGTAGAAACAGTATTAAGGAATTCATTAATTTCTCTCAGCAATGTTTCATTGCTTACAGTGTCCAGTTATTATAATAAATTTAAGTTCCAATTGTTCTATACCTGAACATAGAATTACAATTAAATTTTGAATATTGATCTTTTGCCATACAACCTTGCTAATCTCACTTACAAATTTTCACCATGTTTTTGCTGATTCCGTTTGGTTGATCATATTTGATCATATTGCCCACAAATAGTTTCTAATCCAGACAGCTTTTATTTCTTATTCTTGCTTTGTTGCACTGATAGAGTCTCTAGTACAATATTGAATAGAAGGGCAAATATGTTGAATAGATTTTTGAATATAGAGCAGACATCATTACGTTGTTTCTGAATAGCAGGGGAAAAGAAGGGGAAATTTTAGTCTTTCACCATCATATATTATTATCTGTAGGTGTTTCATAGAAATTTTTTTTCAAGTTGAGGATGTTCCCTCTTATTCCTAGTTTGCTGGGAGTTTTATCCAGGATGGACGTTGGATTTGTCAAATGCGTTTTGTGTCTATTATAATGATCATATTTTTTCCTCTAATCTGTTGATTTGGCAAATTACATGGATTGATTTTTGAATATTAAACTAACTGTGGATTCCTGGCATAAGCATTAATGTGCTATCCTTTTATATATTATTGAATTTAGTTGGCTAAAGTTTCGTTCAGAATTTATTTATCAATTTTGTTCATGAAAGATATTGGTGTGTAGCTTTCCTTCCTTGTAATATCTTTATCTCATTTGCTGGCTTCAGAGAGTGATCCTCTCCTCTCTAGTTTTCTATAAGCTTCCTTATAATTGATATTATGTCTTTTATTTGCATTTTTTCTGACTTGAAATCTGCTGTCATCCTTGTCTTTTCGATTATTACATAGTGTGTATTTTTCTTTGACTGCTTTTAAGATGTCTTTATTGGAGTTCCCGTCGTGGCGCAGTGGTTAACGAATCCGACTGGGAACCATGAGGTTGCGGGTTTGGTCCCTGGCCTTGCTCAGTGGGTTGACGATCCGGCGTTGCCGTGAGCTGTGGTGTAGGTCGCAGACGCGGCTCGGATCCTGCGTTGCTGTGGCTCTGGTGTAGGCCAGGGGCTACAGCTCCAATTCGACCCCTAGCCTGGGAACCTCCATATGCCGCGGGAGCGGCCCAAGAAAGAGAAAAAGACAAAAAAAAAAAAAAGATGTCTTTATCACTGGTTGAAAGTAATTTGGTGTATATACATGTATATATGTAGATATATTATAGTACATATATGATATTTCTTTCTGTGATTTTCTTCATGTTTCTTGTGTTTGGGGGTCTGTTGAACTTATTTGATCTGTGACTTTTATTCAATTTGGAAAAATTTTGTATATTCAAACATTTTTTCTTCTGCTCCTCTTTTCAGGGTTTCTAATTACACCTATATATTAGGTTGTTTGAAGTTATCACATGGCTCAGTGATACTCTTTGAGTTTCTTGGTCTTCTTTTTCTCTCTCCATTTCATTTTGACTAGTTTCTACTGCTCTGGCTACAGGTTAAATAATCTCCTTTTTTGCCATGTATAATCTGACCTTAATCCCATCCAGTGTATTTTTCATCTCAAATGTAGTTTTCATCTCTAGAATTACTATTTCAGTCTTTTTAAAATGTCTTCTATGTTTCTACTTAACATGTTCAATCTTTCTTCTAGGTTTCTGAAATATGAAGTGCAGTTACAATCATTGTTTTATGCCCTTGTCTATGAACTTCATCATGTTTTTTTGTTTTTTCTCGGTCGGTTTCAGTTAATTGATTTTATCATCATCATGAGTCATGTTTTCTTGTTTCATTGCTTACCTGGTAATTTTGATTGGATGACAAACATTGTGAATTTTACTTTATTGGGGGCTGGGTCTTTTTGTTTTCCTATAAGTATTCTTGATGTTTGTTCTGAATGTGTTTAAATTACCCCCAAATAGTTTAATCCGTTTGCTTTTAAGCTTTGTTGGGCAGGACTAGAGTACTAGTTAGTCTAAAAGTAATTTTGCTGTACTACTGAGGCAAGACTTTACTGAGTACTCTATTCAATACCCATGTGTATATTTTTCTGTTGCTGCTATAACAAATTTCCTCAAACTTAGTGGCCTCAAACAACACAAATTTATTATTTAAAGGTTCTGGAGGCCAGAAGTTCAAAGTAAGCCTAATTGGGCTAAAGTCAAATATCAGCATAGATGGTTCCTTCTGGAGGCCCTAAGGGGAAAATCTGTTTCCTTGCCTTTTCCAATTTCTGCAGGCAGCCTGATTCCTTGGATTGAGGCCCCTTTCTCCATCTTCAATTTAGGAGCATGACATTTTCTAACCTCTCTCTCTCTCTTGTTCTCTCTCTCTCTCCTCCTCCCTCTCTTACCTTTGCTTCCATTGTCACCTCTTCTCTGCCTCTGACCTTCCTGCCTCCCTCTTTATAAGGACTCTTGTGATTACACTGGACCCATGTAGATAATCCAGGATAATCTCCACATCTCATGCCCCTTAATGCAGTCACATCTGCAAAGTCCCTTTAGTCATGTAACACAACATATTTGCACGTTCTGGGGATTAGGGCTTGGGCATCTCTGGAAGGCCATTTTTAGCCTACCATATCATATATGAGGGTTTCTACCTTGTCTGGTGGTAATAAGAACTATTTTTTTAAATCCCATGTGAGTTTTGAGGATTGTTTCTTCCAATCCTTTAAGGGGTTCTCTCTCCGAACATGGGTAGTTTCTTCATAGGCATGTGCTGATCAGTACTCACCTACATACTTGAGGGAATCCCTCTGCACATCTCTGGCATTCTTTCTATCCAATTCTCTCCTGTCTGTTACTCTGCCCTATGAAATCTAGCCATCTTGGGCCTCCCTGGGCCCCTCGTTCTTTCTTTCCAACTCAGGGTGACTGCCTTGCAGCCTGGAGTCTCTCTCCAAGCAGTAAGTTGTGGTAATCACAGGTTCCCAGGTCTTAGCAATCACTCTTCTCCACCATCTCATGTTCAATATCTTGAAACATATTATTTCCCGTAGTTTTCAGTTTTTTAGTTGTTTCAGGAGAATGAGCAAATCTGGTCTGACTTGACCAGAAGTGAAAGCAGAGGTATTATTTTTCAAACACTCTTACTATTGTACCTGCTATGGTCACCGTTTATAAAATAGGGGCCTATATAAGAGGAGTAACATTTCATAATTCAGCATTTACTGAGCAGCTGTTATGGACAAGAGTAAGGAGCTAAACACTGCAGAGAATACAAATAAGCTCCCTGGTCATGAGGGACAGGCACATGGGAGGCAATATGGGACTCTTTGGAACCATCAGAATGGAGAGGAGGGAAGTTCCCATCATGGCTCAGTGGTTAATGAACCCGACTAGCGACTGTGAGGACACAGGTTTGATCCCTGGGCTTGCTCAGTGGGTTAAGAATCCAGCATTGCTGTGAGCTGTGGTGTGTAGGTCGCAGACGTGGCTCGGATCTGGCATTGCTGTGGCTGTGGTGTAGGCCGGCGGCTACAGTTCTAATTTGACCCCTAGCCTTGGAACCTCCATATGCCATGGATGTGGCCCTAAAAAGACAAAAGACCAAAAAAAAGAGAGAGAGAGAGAGAGTTATTATATATCATAGTATGTTAGAGAGTTATGTTTCTTTCAGAACTGCTCTTAAAATGGGGCCTACCCTGGAACCACTCTGGTTTGGCAGGTTTGATGTCAGATTCCCTCAGCCAGGAAAGTCCCTTAGGGGGTAGCTTCCCCCTTGGAACGAGCTGCCATCACCCTGCCTTGACAAACCCCAGCACCACTAACTTTATCTCACCAGTTCCCTAAGATGCTGGTTTTTGTCCATTCTGCAGATGACTTCCAACAAACAGCTCTGAACCTTGCAGGAAACACATAAAGGAAGGCAAACTGCATTTCATAAACACTCTGCTGTCACCGGGATAGCCATTTTTGTATGCATATTATCTACGAGGAAACTGAGACTTCTTTTACCTAGGTCTCCCAACTAGTAAATGGCAGAATTGGTGTAGGGATCAAAGTCTGACTCCAGGGCCCCATGGTCTTTTATTTTCTGGCTCTAGCAGGACTGCCTCAGTTTCAAGAGTACAAAATTAGCCATTCCTGCTCAAATCCTCTGTTAGCTGACTGTGTTCCTGACACCCAGTCTCTTGACCTCTTGGTTTTTAATGAACTTCCTTACATTTGAAAATACAATTCTCTTGTTCGCTGCTTGGGTGTGACTCCTGATGCCTGGCTCTCTGGTATCTGTATATTTCCATACCCTTATGTCTTCCTCACACCTGGTTCTTAGTCATTGCTTTGATCTGACTCTTTTTCTGTTTGTTGCTTGCCTTGTATGGGGTCTTATTTCCAGATTCCTGTGCTCATTCCCTGGCATGGCTACTGGAGGATCGACAGCTTTTTCTCCTAAGCTTCTAAACTTGCTGTGTTTCTTCCAGGTCTGATTTCAGCCCAGTTCAACACAACATCCCTTTGGCTGACTTTCAGACATAACTGGATGTCCATAAGCATGTGACTATTGAATATTCATATATTAATTTATTTGTTCATAAACAATTTCATTGAATACCCATTGCATGTCAGACTCTAGCGATACAGGAGTGCACTAACACAAATAGGTGGAATATCTAAGTCAGGGAGCATAGAGTTCTAGTATCAGGTGACTGACAAACATTTAGGCAACATCAGTCCTGCTATACAACTTCATCAAAAAGAGACCACTAGTAGGACCAAAGAGAGATGAAAGAGAAGAGAGGTGGTTAAAGAAAAAACACCAATATACTGCCTCCACGCAGTATATGGGGTTGTGTATGATGTGGTATTCATTGTAACTTGCTGCCCAAAGCTCCTTCGATTAGTTTGCTCAGGCTGCGGTAACAAAGTACCACAAACTGGGTTAACTTCATAAAATAGAAATGGCACAGTTCCGGAGGCTAGAATTCCAAGAGCAAGGTGTCAGCAGGGCTGGTTCCTCCGAAGGGCTATAAGAGAGAATCTGTTGCATGCCTCTTACTTAGCTTCTGGTAGTTTTCTAGTGGAAATTTGGAGTTCCTTGGCTTGTAGCTGCTTCACTCCAATCCTCCACCTTTGCATGGTGTTTTTCCCCTGTCTCTTTACACAGTCTTCCCTCTGTGTATGTCTCTCTAACCAAATTTCCCCTTTTTAATAAAGACTCCAGTCACACTGGATTAAGGCCTGCCCTGATGGCCTCCCTTTAACTTGATTATCTTTATAAAGACCCTATTTCCAAATCAGGTCACATTCTGAGGCACTGGGAGCTAGGACTCCCACATATCTTTTTTGGTGGATTCAATTCAACCCATAACACCTCTTTAAGGAAGATCTTATTGCCTCAGCTGCTGGGAATGCTGCCTGCAAACAGCCTCCAGCTATCAGCCCCTGCAGGGCCGGCCTCAGCTGCAGAGAATCACTTCAGCCAAGGTTATGCCCCTGACCCGGGTGGCCATACCTGATGACTGACAGAGGCAGGGGTTTAAAGCTCTGGCTATCTTGTCTCTACTTGGCACAACTCTGAGGCCCATTCTAACTTCAGAGTGCTGCTTAGGGTCATCTAAGGCCTTTGTTGGGCTGGTGATGGTACAGAAAGCCTGGATTTCTCTTTTTGCCCATGCCTGCTTGAGCCCCTACCTTTTACTGGTATTGCTCCCTTCATCAACACCCTGTATGCTAAACACTGTCACACAGTTTATTTCCAGGAGAACCCAATCTGCAACAGGTGGAAAGAGGAAACAAATGTCCTTAGGGTGGAAATGTTCTGATAGGCAAGAGGGAGAATGGATGGAGATTACACCAAGAGGTAAGCAGGGGCCAGGCCAGTCATGCATGATTTTGTAAGCTATGGAAATGTTTGGGATTTATCCTAGATGCAGCAGATGGGAAGCCATAGGGAAAAAAAGGTGTTTTTTTTTTTTTTTTGTCTTTTTAGGGCCGCACCCATGGCATATAGAGGTTTCCCAGGCTAGGAGTCGAATCAGAGCTGTAGCGGCCAGCCCACGCCACAGCAACGCCAGATCCTTAACCCACTGAGTGAGGCCAGGGATCGAACCTGCATCCTCACGGATACTGGTCAGATTCACTTCCGCTGAGCCACTATAGGAACTCCCAGAGGTTTTTTTTTTTTTCCTAATACATGGGAAAATTTTTTTTATTGTGGTAAGAACTGATAGAATGAGGTCTACCCTCTTAACAAATTTTAAGTGTAGGGTACAACATTGTTAACTATAATCATGATATTGTATAGCAAATCTTTAGAATGTACATGGAGTCATTTTTTAAAATTTTATTTTTATTAGAGTACAGTTGGTTTACAAAATTGTACCAATTTCTGTTGTACAGCAAAGTGACCCAGTCATACATATATACACATTCTTTTTCTTATGTTATCTTCCATCATATACACATTCTTTTTCTTATGTTATCTTCCATTATTGTACTTGTGGGGGTTCTTTTTTTTTTTATATTGGATATAGTTCCCTGTGCTGTACAGTAGGAGCTCATTGCTTATCCATTCTAAAGGTAATAGTTTGCATCTACTAACCCCAAACTCCCAGTCCGTCCCTCTCCCTATCCCCCCTTCCTTGGCAACCACAAGTCTGTTCTCTATGTCTGTGAGTCTGTTTCTGTTCTATAGATAGGTTCATTTGCACCATATTTTAGATTCCACATATGTGATACCCTACGGTATTTGTCTTTCTCTTTCTGACTTACTTCACTTAGTGTGAGAATCTCTAGTTGCATCCATGTAGCTGCAAATGGCATTTCATTCTTTTTTGTGGCTGAGTAATATTCCATTGTATATATGTACCACATCTTCTTAATCCATTCATCTAGTGATGGATATTTAGGTTGTTTCTGTGTCTTGGCTATTGTGAATAATGCTTCAGTGAACATAGGGGTGCATGTGTCTTTTTGAATTAGAGCTTTGTTTGGATAAGAAGAATTTTGAACAGAAAGTGAGAGGATCAGTTTGCATTTTGACAAGATAACCCTGGCTGCTGTTTGTGCCACCTGGCCTCTGAGCCTGCTAACTGTCCTGTGAAATGTAATACTTTCCTTAAGAGAAGGCAATTGCTTGACTTAGAAGGGCCTTTGCTAAGACCACAAAGAGAGGCTTCCAACTTGGCCTGGACTTAAGCCTAGAGATGCCTCACCCCTGCTGGCCTCTCTTCTTCATCCTCTCACGCTGCCTTGGGCTGAACAGAACTACACATTCAACCACCTTTATAATAAAGAGTTTTATTGGCTGAGAAGTTTAATTGGAATGAATTCCTGACTTGCCTTTTCCTCTTAGAGTAAGTAGACTTCCACTCAGTTATTTTAAAACCAACTTCATTTTTTTTTCATTGTAAAAAAATCACATACTCTTTGTAGAAAATTTGAGAAATAAACCTTTCAAGGAGAAATTAAAAATTAGCTGATAACAGCTACTATTTCGGCATATGCATATCACATAGCATGAGTTACAAACCTGAATGCTGGTTTTGGGGCCAGGTGGATAACATAAACAAAGATACCAATTAGGTGAATATTATACTGCTCTGGGGTGCTCATTCTTCAGCTAAAGGCTCAGCTACTTTCAACTCTAGCTTGCTGGGTTTGGCATAAACTGGTTCTAGTTTATGGTCACTCTGTCTAAAGAATCTTCACTAGAGTATCTTGCCTACATTTTTTTCACTTCTTCTCCTTGTTTACTCTAGCTATATGAGCCTTCTGACTGTTCTTCTAGCATGCCAAATAGTCTCGTTCTTTGGGCCTTGCTGTTCCCTCTGCCTGGAAATATTCATCCTGCTTACCTCTCCAGATTCATTCTGATCTTTGCTTAAAATTTACCCCCACAAAGAGATTTTTCTTTACCAGGCACATAAAATGACACTGCTATTATTCTCCTTCTGACCTTGATTTTTTTTCCTTCACATCAGTATCGATCACATTATCTGTTTATTTTCCTTTGGTAGGACATCCTAACGTTTTTCCCTTACGGCACACTGAGAAAATGATACTATTTGAACAGCATGCTGGGAAAGATGGAGGAAGCCAATTGTAATTGGTGTCAGTAAAGCTGGAGTTGGGGAGAGACTCCAGCCCTCATGGAAACCTCGATGGATAAGCACATCTGCCATGAACCTGGCACCTGTTAACATCTGTCCCTTCACCAAAATGTGACCCCCCATAATAGCCCTTAAAGCAGAGCTTGGCACATATTATGTGCTAAATAAGTAAGTTATATCAGGAATGTTTCTCAATGTCATTAAAAACTTATAAATATTTTAAAGACTCTTTGATTTTTCGTCATATTGGGGTATATTTTCTTTAACTGATTCTCAATTATTGTACTTGTGGGGGTTCTTTTTTTTTTGGTATTTGATTTAAAATCTGCCTTCTGGCCCCCTTGGTAGTGAATTGCTGAAGGCTTGGAAGGAATCATGTGCATGTCCCCTTGCATAGCATCTGAGGAGTACCATCTTCCTGGGGAAGACATCAGACTTGAGAAGGCACACACCATTCTAACTTGGGTGCACAGATACACATCATGCCCTAACGAATCCTGGTATGTATGCTCCTGGAGCAATCTGAAACATCTCTGGGCATGTTTAGTGTATAATTCAAGAGGAATGAGACTTGGTGCATGTCAGATTCTCTGTGAGTCTCACGTCCAACATGAACCACATAAGAATTCCACCCGTGAGTTTTTTTCCTTGTTAATCACTTCTAAAACAGAAACTTGGAATAGAATCAGGAAGGGATGTGGAAGAGGGCGAATGTATGAGAAGCAAGCAGCAGATACTGCTAGTGAAACTGGACGCCCCTCCCTCCCGATGATGGGGGAAACCATGCAGGCCAGTGTACTTAGTGGATGCCACAGGCATTTTTCCCATTCCTGATGGGCAGGGTGGAAGGTTAGGCTCTTCTAAATTGTACCTGCGTGCTAGGACAATTAATCAAATGTATGTACAGGACAAACAGCCCAACATATTTTATAAAATTCAGTCCAGTCCTGGCTGCCCAAATGTCCCATCCATCAGAATGTCAGTGATCTGTGTGGATTTATGTGTTTATGTGCATTTTCTTAAAAGAATTGTTCTCACTTGAAAATTTGTGAAAACATCAGGAAGACTTATTTTTCCTGAATGAAAGAAGAGATACTGTCAAGGGTATGAGTGAAGAATTTCTGGACTCAAGTCCTAGTTCTGCCACTTTCAAATGTATGAACTTGGACAAGTTACTTAACCTCTTAGTACCCCAGTTTTCTAAGAATAAGACGTATCTCACACAATATTATGAAATGAGGGAAAGAATCTTAAGGGCTTTACTAGTAATGCAACTTTCAACATGATGAAGAAACAGATTTTTCTCTGTCTCCCTCTTTTTTAAAGTTCTCACTCTCTATTTAAAGACACATTTCTCAAAATGTGTTCCACAGGACAAATATCCCAAGACATGCCCAATAAAAGGGGGACTACTACATCCTGACTTCCCTTTTAGAGATTCGTTATGCCTATTGGCGGCCTGAAGGCTCAGGAATTATATAGGAGAGAAACCTGATTGATTTCATTTAATTTGATATTTCCCAGTCTTATTTGATTAGAGAGTTGTTTGTTCATTTCTGATGATACCTCTTACCGGCTTTCTAAATGACTCTGTGAAAATGGGTCCTCTAAGGCACCATCAGAATAAAGGACCACTGAATTTAGGGGACATCAAGAGTGTCCACAATGAGGATAACTGGAGGTCCTAGGTTATTTATAAGACATACACATCTTGTGATGAACTGATAGCATGATCTTTAAGTCTGTAATAACCTCAAATCATTGTTAATTTTTATGTATCTAATTCTTTTCTACTTGTTATCTTTTATTTTCATTAGCCTCTGTTATTTTATTGGCTTCTTACTTATCTTTTATGTTTTTAAGCATCAACTCTTGGTTTACTCAGTGTGGGTGTGTAAGGGTGGAGTCTCCCTTCTTCGCAAAACCCCTAGGTAGGTACAGCTTCCAATGGTGGTGACTCATGAATGACTCGGAACACTTTAAGCATTGATTATAATGAGAGAGCAGCAAGTTATTGCTTGATGAAGTTGGGTTTATTAATAGATGAGATAATCCAGTTGTTACAGAAAGTCTGACTTGTAGTTTCTTCGAAACTTCTTATAATCCTCTCTTATTATTTAGGAAAACTTTCTGAATCCAATCCCATCACCATAAAACCTAGAGAAATTTCTTTATCAGCACTTCATAGGTTGCCAAGAAAAATAAAGTGGATTAAAACAAATTTTAAAAAGGAAAATAGGATAACAAGAGTTCAAGTAAGACAAAAAAATTAGTTTCCCCTCACCTACTCACCCCTACCAAAAAACAAAACAAAACAGTAGAAATACCCAGGAAATGAAACTTACAAATCCTGACCCTCGTTCTCATACAAATAAGAGAAAGGCAGGAAAAAAATAACAAAGACTTTTGAGCAAAAAATAAGAAAGGCCAATTTGAGAAGTGCTAACAAATATTCTGTAAATAAAGGTAATTGTGCAATTATATAAGTATGTCTGAAAAGAGAAAATTATAGAGAAAAAGAAAATGCTTTTGACCCTCCCTCTGCTAACAGATGGGGAAGATAGTCTGTTCGTTGCTGACACCAAAAGACAAAGACTCCTACTGAATACTTCATTTTTTACCCCTAAAAGAAAATAGCTGTGTGCAGAAACTGGAATGGGCAACCTCTTCCCACAAAAGTGAAGTGAAAATAAATAAAAATATTACAGCCATGTCACATCTGGACCCATACGATTCTAATCTGGAATGAGACTTTTGTAAACATTATTAATTCATTTCTGTTTCTAGTAAAGCAAGCTATGTTACTTGGACCAATTTTTTTTTTCAGAAAAACAACTAAAAATTATGAAGTGCAAAAAAAATGAAAAAAAATTTAAAAGAAAGAAACATCGAAGAACTGACAAGATCATGAGGAATTTCAGGGTGGGGGGACAAAAAAAAAAAAGGGAATCCGGAGAGGTAAAGTGAGAGCTCAGAGGCCACTGAAGGTCCTTATCAACCTGGAAAAATTAGAACTCTAGTTTTAACAGCCAGGCTGATATATGGTCTGCCCAAGGTGGGAAATTAAGAGGAGATGCTCCCCATTATAAGTGGAAATCCTAAAGGGCTTAAACTCTTAGGGTCAATATAAAGCAGAAGTAAAAGAAATAAATTGGCCTTTGAATGAATTTTTAGCTGATGTGGACATCTTATGGACTACCTAAAAAATCCAAACAAACAAAAAAACATGAAAACTACTGTCTAGCTTAGTGTAGTGTCCCTAGACCTTTGGTTTAACCGAACATGTGTTTTCTTTTGTATATTTTTGTACTTTTCATAGCAGAGATCACATTATTCCTGTAAATAATTTTCAAATATTTAGCTAACAGTGCCAATGACCACAAGAAAAAAGGCACTGTGCATGAGAAAAAGCGGAAAGAACAGACAACAGAAAGTGATCCACAAAGACTCTGGATATGGAGTTATTAGTTAAGGCTTATAAAACCACTATGTTGGAGTTCCCGTCATGGTGCAGCCGAAACAAATCTGACTAGGAACCATGAGGTTGCGGGTTTGATCCTTAGCCTCACTCAGTGGGTAAAGGATCCATCGTTGCTGTGAGCTGTGGTGTAGGTCGCAGACGTGGCTTGGATCTGGCGTTGCTGTGGCTGTGGTGTAGGCCGGCAGCTGTAGGTCCGATTCGACCCCTAGCCTGGGAACCTCCATATGCCGTGGGTATGGCCCTAAAAAGACAAAAGACAAACAAACAAACCCAAAACATTATGCTTTCAATGTTTTAATACAAGGTAAACTGAAAATATCTTTGCAAACAGGAAACCTTATAAAGTGAAATCAGATCTAGAAAAGGACCAGTTAGAACTTCTAGAAATGAATGTATGTATATAGACAAATAGGTCAATATAAATATATTCATAGATGGATATATATCTCTATATATGGATATATATATGTACATACACTCATATGGCTATGTTGGGGATCAATGCATAGAAGTAAAAAATCTATTCATGAGTAAAAAGATAATTGGTGAATTTGAAGATAAGTCAGAAAAAAATGATCCAGAATGCACTACAGAGAGAATAAAGGATGGAAACTACAAAAGAGACATTAAGAGACATGAGGGATAGAGGGAAGGGGTCTAACAATATTTTAGTTAGAATCTCAAAAGGACAGTAGAGAGAGAATAAAGCTATAATGGCCATTAACTTCTAGAGCTGATGAAATATGTAAACCTACCATTTTAGAAGTCCTGCCATTTCAAGTAAGAAAAGCAAAAGAATTCCTACCTACATCCATTAGAGTGAAAATGAAGAAGAGCAAAAACGAAAGGAAAACGGAAAATAGGCCAAGGCAAAAAGACAGATGGCATTCAAAGGAGTAACATTTAGGCTTAATAGTTGATCCCTCCACAGCAGCAATGGAAGGAAGAAGGAAGTGAATGATATCGTCAATGAATTGAAAGACAGTAACTACTGATCGGAATTGTATACAAGGAGAAAACATCTTTGGAGAATGAGGACAAAATACATTCTTTTGCAAAATAAGACTTTATTTAAAGCAATGTAAGGTTCACTGAAGAATTGAGGGGAAGGTACAGAGATTTCCCATATGCCTCTTGTACCTACCACATGCGTAGTCTCTCAGATTATTAATACTCCAACCAAATCAGAACATTTATAACAATTGATGAACCTACAGAAATACACCATCATCCTCCAGATTCCATAATTTACATTAGGGTTCATTCTTCGTGTTGTATACTCTATGGGTTTGGACAAATGTATAATGACATGTGTACATCATTATATCATACCGAGTGTTTTTATTGCCCCCAAAACTATCTGTGCTCTGCCTATTCATCCCTCCCCCCTCCCATAATCCCTGGCAACCTGATCTTTTTTTTTTTTTTACTGTCTATAGTTTTGCCTTTTCCAGAATGTCATGTAGTTGAAATCATGTAGTATGCAACCTTTTGAAATTGACTTCTTTCACTTAGTAACGTGCAGTTACGTTTCTTCCATGTTTGTTCATGGCTTGATAGTCCATCTCCTTTTAGCCCTAAATAACATTCCCTTGTCTGGAAATACCGTGGTTTATTCAACCATTCACCCACTGAAGGACATATTTGCTTCCGAGTTTTGGCGATTATAAATGAAGTTGCTATAAATGTGTGTGCAGGCTTTTGTGTGGACATAAGTTTTCAACTCCTTTGGGTAAATATCAGGGAACACGATTGCTGGATTATATGGCAGGAGTAGGTTTAGTTTTGTAAGAAGCTACCAAACTGACTTCCAAAGTGGTTGTACCATTTTGCCTTCCCACCAGCAATGAATGTAAGTTCTTATTTCTCCAAATCTTCATCAGCATTTGATGTTGTCGGTGTTGTGGACATGAGTCATTCTTATAGGTGTGTAGTGGTATCTCACTGTTGTTTTAATTTGCATTCCCTTGATACCTTGATGTACAGCATCTTTTCATATGCTATTTGGCATCTGGTATATTCTTTGGTGAGGTGTCTCTTGAGATCTTTGACCCAATTTGAATTGGTTGGTTGTTTTCTTCTTGTTGAGTTTTCAGAGTTATCTGTATATTTTGGATGTGTCCTTTACCAGAAATGTCTTTTTCAAATATTTTCTCTCAGTCTGTGGCTTGTCTTTTCATTCACTTGAGAGTGTCTTTTACAAAGCAGAAATTTTTTATTTTAATGAGGTCTAGCTTATCAATTCTTTTCTTCATGGATTATGCCTTTGGTGTCATATTTAGAAAGTCATTGCCAAGAGTTCCTGTTGTGGCTCAGTAGGTTAAGAACTTGACTAGTATCCATGAGTGGGTTCGATCCCTGGCCTTGCTCAGAGGGTTAAAGAATCTGGCATTGCTGCAAGCTGTGGTGTAGGTCACAGACGTGATTTGGATCCAGTATTGCTGCGGCTGTGGCATGGGCCAGCAGCTTCAGCTCTGATTTGACCCCTAGCCTGGGAACTTCCATATGCCATAGGTGTGGCCTTAAAATAAATAAAATAAAATAAAATAAGTCATTGCCAAACTAAAGGTCACATAGATGTGTCCTGTGTTATCATCAAGGAGTCTTACGGTTTAAAAAATTTTTTTTAACTGAAGTGTAGTTGATTTACAATCGTATGTTGATTTCAGATATACAGCATAGTGATTCAGTTTTTCACAGATTATATTCCATTATAAGTTATTATGAGATAATAGGTATAATTCCCTGTGCTATACAACATATCCTTGTTGCTTATCTATTAACGGTTTTGCATTTAGGCCTATGGTCCTTTTTATTTAATGATTTTTATTTTTTTCCATTATAGCTAGTTTAAAGTGTTCTGTCAATTTTCTACTGTAGAGCAAGGTGACCCAGTCACACATACATATATACATTATTTTTTCTCACATTATCATGCTCCATCATAAGTGACTAGATATAGGTCCCAGTGCTATACAGCAGGATCTCATTGCTCATCCATTCCAAAGGCAATAGTCTGCATCTGTTAACCCCAAACTCCAGTCCACCCCACTCCCTCCCACTTGGCAACCACAAGTCTCTTCTCCATGTCCATGATTTTCTTTTTTGTGGAAAGGTTCCTTTGTGCCATATATTAGATTCCAGACATAAGTGATATCATATGGTATTTGTCTTTTTCTTTCCTTTTTTTTTTTTTTTTTTTTTTTTTTGTCTTTTGAGGGCCGCACCTGCAGCATATGGAAATTCCCAGGCTAGGGGTCTAATCAGAGCTGTTGCCGCTGGCCTACGCCACAGCCACAGCAACGCAGGATTCGAGCCATGTCTGTGATCTACACCACAGCTCATGGCAACGCCAGATCCTTAACCCACTGAGAGATGCCAGGGATCAAACCCACAACCTCATGGTTCCTAGTCAGATTGGTTTCTGCTGCACCACGACAGGAACTCCGTCTTTTTCTTTCTGACTTACTTCACTCAGTATGAGAGTCTCTAGTTCCATCCATGTCGCTGCAAATGGCATTATGGCTGAGTAGTATTCCATTGTGTATATAGACCCCATCTTCCTAATCCAATCATCTGTCGATGGACATTTAGGTTGTTTCCATGTCTTGGCTATTGTGAATAGTGCTGCAATGAACATGCGGGTGCATGTGTGTTTTTTAGGGAAAGTTTTGTCCAGATATATGCCCAAGAGTGGGATTGCTGGGTCCTATGGTAGTTCTATGTATAGATTTCTACGGTACCTCCATACTGTTCTCCATAGTGGTTGTACCAGCTTACATTCCCACCAACAGTGCAGGAGGGTTCCCTTTTCTCCACACCCTCTCCTGCATTTGTTATTTGTGGACTTATTCTTGATGGCCATTCTGACTGGTGTGAGGTGGTATCTTGTGGTAGTTTTGATGTGCATTTCTCTAATAATCAGGGATGTTGAGCATTTTTTCATGTGCCTGTTGGCCATGTGTATATCTTCTTTGGAGAAATGTCTATTCAGGTCTTTTGCCCATTTTTCAATTGGGTTGTTGGCTTTTTTGCTGTTGAGTTGTATAAGTAGTTTGCATATTTTAGAGATTAAGCTCTTGTCAGTTGCATCATTTGAAACTATTTTCTCCCATTCCATAAGTTGTCTTTTTGTTTTCTTCTTGGTTTCCTTTGGTGTGCAAAAGCTGCATGTGTCTGTTTCAAGAAAAGTTTTGTCTGGGTATATGTCCAGGAGTAGGATTGCTGGGTCATATGGTAGTTCTATGTATAGTTTTCTAAGGTACCTCCATACTGTTTTCCATAATGGTTGTAATAATTTACATTCCCACCAACAGTGCCGGAGCGTTCCCTTTTCTCCACACCATCTCCAGCATTTGCTATTTGTGGACTTATTTATGATGGCCATTCTGACTTGTGTGATGTGGTACCTCATTGTAGTCTTGGTTTGCATTTCTCTAATAATCGGGGATGTTGAGCGTTTTTTCATGTGCTTGTTGGCCATCTGTATATCTTCCTTGGAGAAATGTCTATTCAGGTCCATTTTTCAATTGTGTTGTTGGATCTTTTGCTGTTGAGTTGTATAAGTTGTTGGTATATTTTAAAGATTAAGACCTTGTCAGTTGCATCAGTTGAACTATTTTCTCCCATTCTGTAAGTTGTCTTTTTGTTTTTCTTTTATGGTTTCCTGTGCTGTGCAAAAGCTTGTCAGTTTGAATAGGACCCATTGGTTTATTTTTGCTTTTATTTCTGTTGCCTTGGGAGACTGACCTGAGAAAACATTTGTAAGGTTGATGGCAAAGAATGTTTTGCCTATTTCTCTTCTAGGAGCTTTATGGTGTCTTGTCTCACATTTAAGTCTTTAAGCCATTTTGAGGTTATTTTCGTGCATGGTGTGAGGGTGTGTTCCAGTTTCATAGATTTACATGCAACTGTCCAGTTGTCCCAGCACCACTTGCTGAAAAGACTGTCTTTTCCCCATTTTATATTCTTGCCTCCTTTGTCAAAGATTAATTGGCCATAGGTGTCTGGGTTTATTTCTGGGTTCTCTATCCGGTTCCATTGGTCTGTACGTCTGTTTTGGTACTGGTACCACACTGTCTTGATGACTGCAGCTTTGTAATATTGCCTGAAGGCTGGGAGAATCATGCCTCCTGCTTGGTTTTTGTTCCTCAGGATTGCTTTGGCAATTCTGGGTCTTTTGTGGTTCCATATAAATCTTTGGATTGTTTGTTCTAGTTCTGTGAAAAATGTCATGGGTACTTTGATAGGGATTGCATTGAATCTGTAGATTGCTTTGGGTAGTATGGCCATTTTTACAATATTAATTTTTCCAACCCAGGAGAATGAAATATCTTTCCATTTCTTTGAATCCTCTTTAATTCCCTTGATTAATGTTTTATAGTTCTCAGTATATACGTCTTTCACTTCATTGGTCAGGTGTATTCCCAGGTATTTGATATTTGGGGGTGGAATTTTAAAAAGTATTGTGTTTTTGTATTCTTTTTCTAATATTTCATTGTTAGTATACAGAAATGCGACTGATTTCTGAATGTTAATCTTATATCCTGCTATTTTGCTAAATTTGTTGATCAGTTCGAGTAGTTTTTGGGTTGAGTGCTTAGGGTTTTTTATATATAGTATCATGTCATCTGCATACAGTGACAGTTTTACCTCTTCTCTTCCAGTTTGGAAATGTTTTATTGCTTTCATTTGTTTGGTTGCTGTGGCTAGGATTTCCAATACTATGTTGAATGAAAGTGGCGAGAATTAGCATCCTTGTCTTGTTCCAGATTTTAGTGGGAAGGCTTTCTGCTTTTCTCCACTGAGTATTATGTTTGCTGTGGGTTTGAGTAAGTGCCTTTCATTATGTTAAGGTATGTTCCCTCTATACCCACTTTGGTAAGAGTTTTTATTATGAAAGAATGTTGGACTTTGTCAAATGCTTTTTCTGCATCTTTTGAGATGATCATATGGTTTTTGACTTTTCTTTTGTTAATGTGGTGTATGACATTGATTGATTTGTGTATGTTAAACCATCCTTGTGAACCTGGGATGAATCCTACTTGGTTGTGGTGTATGATCTTTTTTATAATTCATTGGATTTGGTTGGCTAAAATTTTGTTGAGAATTTTTGCATCTATATTCATCAAAGATATTGGCCTATAGTTTTCTTTTTTGGTGGTATCTTTGTCTGGTTTTGGTATTAGGGTGATAGTGGCTTCATAGAATGTCTTTGGGATTTTTTTTTTCCTTTTTCAACCTTTTGGAAAAGTTTAAGAAAGATGGATTTAAGTTTTTCTTTGTATGTTTTATAGAATTCACCTATGAAGGCATCTGGTCCTAGACGTTTGTTTGTAAGAAATGTTTTTATTACATAGTCAATTTCATTTCTAGTGATCGGTCTGTTCAATTGATCTATTTCTTCTTGATTCAGTTATGGCAGGCTATATGTCTCTAGAAAATTGTCCATTTCTTCTAGGTTGTCAAATTTGTTGGCATATAAATTGTTTGTAGTATTCTCTTAAGTTTTTTTTTGTATTTCTGCAGAAAAGATTTCTCATTTTTCATTTCTTCTTTTATTTGAGTTCTTTCTTGCCTCTTCTTGGTCAGTCTGAGCAGAGGTTTATCAATTTTGTTTACTGTTTCAAAGAACCAGCTCTTGGTTTTATTGATTGTTTTCTATTTTTTTTTTTTGGTATCTCTCTTTTATCACTTTCTTTTCTGATTTTTATGATTTCCTTCCTTCCACTGACTAGGTTTGTTTGTTCTTCTTTTTCTAATTCTTTTAGGTGGTAGGTTAAGTTGTTGATTTGCGATTTTGCTTCTTTTATGAGGAACACCTGTATTGCTGTGGACTTCCTTCCCTCTAAGAACTGCTTTTGTGGCATCCCATAGATTTCAATTGGTTGTGTTTTCATTATCATTTGTCTTGAGGTATTTTTTAATTTCCGTTTTGATTTCCTCATTGATCCATTTTTTTTAGTAGCATGTTGTTTAATTTCCATGTCATCAGTTTTTTTCTCAT
This sequence comes from Phacochoerus africanus, assembly GCF_016906955.1. Lineage (NCBI taxonomy): Eukaryota > Metazoa > Chordata > Mammalia > Artiodactyla > Suidae > Phacochoerus > Phacochoerus africanus. The sequence continues at coordinate 43,132,848 of NC_062560.1, read as the reverse complement.
TTCTTTTCCTGTGATTGATTTCTAGTTTCATGCCATTGTGGTCAGAGATGCTTGAAATAATTTCTGTACTTTTAAATTTGTCAAGGATTAGTTTTCTGCCCCATTATGTGTCCATCCTTGAGAATGTTCCATGTGCACTTGAAAAAAAACGTATATTCTGGGTTTATTTTTTTTTGATGTAATATCCTGAAAATGTCAATTAAGTCTAACTTTTCTATTGTGTCATTTAGGATATCTGTTGCCTTATTGACTTTTCTGTCTAGAGGATCTGTTCATTGATGTGAATGGGGTGTTAAAGTCTCTTACTATTATTGTGTTCCTATCAATTTCTCTTTTTATGTCTGTTAGTATTTGTTGTATGTATTTGAGTGCTCCTATATTAGTGGCATATATATTAACCCTTTTCTTGAATTTATCCTTTTGTCATTAAATAGTATCCTTCTTTATCTTTCTTTATGGCCTTTGTTTTAAGATCCATTTTGTCCAATAGGAGTATTGCAACTCCTGCTTTCCTGTCACTTCCATTTGCATGAAACATCTTTTTCCATCATGTCACTTTCAATTTATGTGTGTCCTTTGCCCTAAGGGGAGTTTCTTGTAGGAGGTGTATTGTAGGCCCTTTTTTTTTTTTTAATCCAGTCTGCCACTCTGTCTTTTGATTGGAGCATTCAGTCCGTTGACATTTAAGATAATTATTCATAAATATGTACTTATTGTCATTTTAAACTTTGTTTTCTTGTTGAGTCTACGTTTTCTCTTTGTTCCTTTCTTTTTTACTTGGATGATTTCCTTTTATTTTATGCTTGTGTCCTCTTTTTAGTTTTTGTGAATGTATTTTTTGGTTTTGATTTGTGGTTGCCCCGTTTTTCAGGTATGTTAACCCCTTCCTATTACTGTTGCTTTAGCCTGGTAGTCATATAGGCTCAAACACATCCTAGAAAAAAAGAGTCTAGATTTTCTTACTTTCCTTCCCCACATTTTATGATTTTAATGTCCTTTTTTTTTTTTAACATTTTCATGTTTATCCTTTTGCTGTTCCATGTGTTTATTGTTTCTTTTACAGTAGGTTTTTTTTTCCCTTTTAAATCTGTATACTGTTTTTTTTAAGTGATTACTTTCCAATTGTGATTTCTTCCATCCTATTTGTTCTTACTTCTTTTTTATTTAGAGGAGCCCTTTCACTGTTTCTTTTAGAATGGATTTAGTAGTGCTGTACTTTTAGTTTTTGTTTGTTGGAGAAATTCTTTATTTCTCCTTCTGCTTTAAATGATATTCTTTATGGGTAGAGTATTCTAAGCTGCAAATTTTTCCCTTTTAGAACTTTGACTGTATCTTACCATTCTCTTCTGGCCTATAATGTTTCTGTAAATAAATCAGCTGACAGCCTTATGGGGATTCCCTTATAATTAAGTCTTTATTTTTCTCTTGCTGCCTTTCGAATCCTCTCCTTATCTTTAACATTTGCTGTTTTTATTATAATATGTCTTGGTGTGGGCCAGTTTGGGTTTAACTTGTTTGGGCCCTCTGTGCTTCCTGTATCTTGATATATGTTTCCTTTTGGTTTTGAAAGTTTTCATCCATAATTTCTTCAAATGTATTTTCAATCCTCTTTTCTTTTTCTTCATCTTCTGGAATCCCTATTATGTGTTGGTTGGTCTGCTCCATATTATCCCATAGATCTTTTATATTGCTTTCATATTTCTTCATTTGGTTTTCTGTCTGCTGTCCTGATTGAGTGATTTCCATTATTCTATTTTTCAAGTCACTAATTCATTCCTCTGCATTACTTATTCTGCTCTTCAGTGCCTTTATCTCAGCTTATGTCTCTGCAAATGAATGTTCTAATTTTTCTTGGCTCCTCCTTATATTTCTAGTTCCTTTCTAAAGTAATCTACATTACTGTTCATATCTGCTCTTAATTCCTTCATATTTACTCTTAATTCCTTCCATATTTTTATTGTCTCCTTTTTGAATTTGTTGTCTGTTAGACTGCAGAGGTCTGTTTTATTGTTTGCTCCTTCAGGTGAATTCTTCTGTTGTTTTAATTGGGAATGGTTCCTGAGCTTCTTCATTTTGCTTATACTTTTCTTATTTTGTGAGTTTAGGGAAAAGAACTACTGTAGATTTGGAGGGCTATTTATATGTGAGAGCGCCCCTGGGTATTTTGTGAAGGCTTACTATTTATTTTTGGCATGAGAGCTGCTTTTTGTTTGGATGCTTGCTCTCTTTCCTCAGTATGTGCAGGCTGTTTGAGAGCTTATGAATGATTTAATTTATTTATGTATATATAACTTTCCAAGGATAGTTAAAGTGGGAGAATAGGAAATATTTCTATTCAAAGGTTTTTATAGACCACATGATTCTCAGTCGTGAGTTTCCATTTGGCTGCTAGGATGTGGGCAAAATGGAGGAAGTAAATGTTGCAACTTCCATTTTCAAAGGACTCACACCTATCTGGTGAAACAAAGGTAATCCACATAAAACAGAATCCTTCCATCAGACACACCACACAACTATTAAATCCTAGATTATGTTGAACTGACCTTAAGTGCTAAAGAAACTCAGGGAAGCTATGATGAACCTAGTGTCATCAAAAGAGGCTATAACGAGGAGGTAGGTTTGGAAAAGGGTGGTGTTGTTGTTTTTCAGTTTGGGGCAATGCTGAAAGAAGCATTCCAAGTGAGGAGAGGAACAAGAGTCAAGACTCAGAGGTGGAATGAAAGTGCTGAATAGAAGTAGATAGGTTCCCATTGCATTTATGAGGTATTATTTTACCATTGGCTGTGGGTGACATCAAATGCTTTAATAGCAGTGTTTTTAATGAGTATAACCAAAATGGGGAGGATAGGGAGGGTATAGGGATTATGTGGGAGGTGCAGCTATTTGACAGATTATTTTAGAATGCATAAACATTTAAATATGACCACATGTCCAAAGCACATTTCTTCCCTGTTTATTCTACAATTAGGTTGGACAGTATGAAATTACAGGTATTCAATCATTTTGACCTACAGAAATGTCAAGGTCATATTCTTCAACTTAACAGATCAGTAAATAACATTTGCACTTGTTTACCACATCTATCTCTAGGCAGTTCTACACTCTTTGGAAGTTGGAAATCCAGAAATTATCAAAGATATTTTGCTGTCATAGTTGATAAAGGCTGTGATGTGCTACCTAGATCCTCCTGCAGGGGAAAAAAAATCCTCCCCACCCACTCTGGCTAACCTCTGGGAATATTGCTGACAGATAGCCCTCAGCTCTCGATCTTCTTGAGAGATTGCCTCAGCTGCAGGAGTTGTCTTACCCAAGGTCACGTTCCCTTCCCAGGGTAGCCCACGCCTAATGACTAATTCAAAAAGGGGTATAAAGGTCTAATCATCTCACTTCAAATCATAATAAATCCAAAGAAGTAGCCAAGCTTTAAAATTCCTTGTAGGGTCACCTGAGACCTCCACTGACTCTAAAGCACAGCTTAACCTCTCTGTCCTCCCAATTTTTTTTCTCAACACTTTCATAAGTGTTGGTCCCAATGCACTCCCTAATAATCCTATTGCACTGTAAGCTCTGTTTCAGAGTCTGTTTCCCAGGTACCTGACCTACAACACTTAGTGCCAGATCTAACAAAGCAAATGCTGAGAACTGAGTTAGGGACTGTATCACCTGCTACCCAACTGGCAATGAGAATCCCATCACTGGTGATAGGTGGAACAGAAGGAGCTTTTGGCACAAGCCACCAGTGCCATTGTTAAAACTTTCACTGCTAGTGAAATGGAATGGTGTACTGGTGGAAAGGAATACTCTAGCTGATGCTATGATTCTGGCATTTAAGAAACATGAAGGAAAGGGTAACCATAAGGACAGTGAATTAAGTAGAAACTAAAGACTAGGACTGGGACTTAATTTTATGAGTAAAAGCTCCAAAGAAGATAAAATTTCAAAAAAAAAATTTTCTCAAGAAAAAAAAACCCCAAAAACCCAAAAAACAGCAAAAACAGAGTTCCCATCATGGCACAGCAGAAATGAATCCAACTAGGAATTATGAGGTTGCGGGTTCGATCCCTGACCTCATTGCTGTGAGCTATGGTGTAGGTCACAGACATGGCTTGGATCTGCTGTTGCTGTGGCTGTGGTATAGGCTGGCAGCTACAGCTCCGATTGGACCTCTAGCCTGGGAACCTCCATATGCCGTGGGTGTGACCCTGATAAGACAAAGGAAAAAAAAAAAAGACAAAAAAATTTCTATTATGCCGAGTTCACAAACTGTCCTGGGAAAGAATAGGATGCTGACACAAAGGATGGAGACAGCTGGGTTGATAGTCTCAGCATCTTAAATATGCAGGTTCTTCTGAACCCTCTGGACCTTCTTCTGTGCAAAAATATAGCTCTCCCCACTTGTTTGAATATGATGCAGAGATTTCTACCACCTAAGACAATCTGTGTTCCCTACCCAACCCCCTACTCTAAGATATGACCCATCACCATTTCTGGTCACTAGGCTAATAACCAGGGTTAAGACATATCATGGCTTTGCCAGGGAAATGATGGCCTGATAAGGTAGGAAAGGGACTCTACCTCAAAAGTTCTGCAATTCCCAGCTAATATGTACTGGCATGAGTCGGGGGAATATGTGTGAGACTGGATTCTGAGGCACTTAACCTAGCAGGGAAGAGAGACAGAATATAAAGTCGGAAAAGGAGATTTTATTGATTTGGGAGCACACTTCCAGGAAACAGGATTGACTCCTTGGAAAGGATTCCAAGGGTGGTTCCTCTTCCAAACATAGGCAAAGCAATGGTTTGCCCTAAATTAGGTGGAAACATGAGACTTGCCATGGTAGGTAGTGGAAGACTATGTGGTAGAAGTGGGGATGCTAAAGTGGACATACTACCTAAGTCCAGAAAACCCACTGGAAGGCTGTATTTATTGGGAAGAGTAAGAGGATAAACCATTTACAATCACATTTTCCAGAAAGGTAATGGTAAGAGAGGACTCATACCAGAAAAACATTTTATAATGGTAGTCCTCTACCAGTGATCCTCTAATGGTTGGCCTTGGTGATGTTAAGGTATGCTGCTATAAATGGCCTCATTGACAGAAATGGGGGTAATAGAAACCAAGTTCGAGGGCTATAACCACTAGAAGCCAGGTCAATATAGTTATAGTGATGAGCAATAAGTTTAGAGCAAGAGTCAGGGGTCCCTGACCTTCAAAGAGTAATGGAGATGTATAACTGAACATGGTATCACTAGAAGAAAAATAGAAGGCAGCTACTCAATCCATATATTCAAATGAAATAAAGAATTCATCAGGTAGCTAAGCACAATTACTCCAATAAATGTTCCTATTCCTTGCCCAGTTCTGGACGTGAGTCAGTTTTTGGAACCAGAACCTATTAACTGAAAAAGTAAGTCACTAGGAGAAAGACCCCTGCAACACTATGGTAAGTATACTAGTAATGATTACCTCAGTCCGTCCTGAGAAGGACCTATAGCTATTTACCTAGGTAACTGTACCCTTAAGAAGAGGTAGTAGCCAAACATTTTGAGAAGCGTTGGGCACTGGACCCAACTTGACATTGATATCTGAATACCCAAAGTATCATTATGGACCCTCTATTAGAGTGAGGGGAAGGGAGGGCCAAATAATCAAGGGAGTCACAGTTCAGATCTGGATCACAGTGATTCCAATGGATCTACAGATCTACCCAGTGATCATTTCTTTGGTCCTAAATGTATAATTGAAATGGACATCCTTAGTGGTTGGCAGGATGAGAGCTATGATAATAGGGAAAGCCAAGTGGCAGTCTCTAAAATTGTACCCCCCCCCAAACCTACAAAGATAGTAAATAAAAAAAATAATATCTAATCTTAAGGGGAATGGCAGAAATTAATGCCACCCTCAAGGACGCATTGGTGGTAGTCATCATCATATCTCCATTTGAGTAATCAGTCTGGTCCTTGTGAAACCTGGACATATCTTGGAAGATTAAAGTGGACTACTGCATGTACACCTGAAACTAACACAGCTTGGTTAAGTCAACTATGCCCTAATAAAATCTATTGAAAAAGTCGGACTACTGCAAACCAAGTAATAGCTCCAATTTCAGCTGCTTGCACCAGGTGTCATATCTTTGCTAGATGAAACTAACATGATCTCAGGCACACGGTATGTACGTGGTATGTGGCTGTTGATCTGAAGAATGCATCCAATTCCATTCTTATCAGAAATTTTGTTCATTGAGAACATACCATGGAATAGATTTACAGTCTTGCCCCAGGACTTAAACTGTCCTCTGTCTTAATTAAAAGAGTCCAAAGAAACATAGATCTTACATCCCAGAGAACATCATAACGATCCACTCTCTTGGTCACACCGTGTCAAAAAATAAATACATGAATGAATAAATGTCTGGAACTTTTCCAATGTCAAGACTCACGTACTCTAGAAAGTAGGCGATAAAGCCTATGGAAATATAAGGGACTACCACAAAATTAACAACAATTTTAGGGCATCCCCTCAACAATAAAGGAAATATTTTTGCATCTTGCCCCTCTCACCACAAGCACATCACTTCACAGGTCTCATTGGGCTCTAAGGGTATCTGGAAAAGTGCTTGCATCTTCAAATAGTACTATGACCCATACACTGAGTGACACGAAAGTCTTTCAGCTTTAAGTAAGGCTCAGAGCTGGAAAACGTTCTGCAGCAGGTCTAGGCTGTGATGTAAACAGCTCTGTTGTTTGAACCATATGACCCAGCAGACTCTATGTTATTAGAGCTATCAGCAGTGGGAAAATTTGTTCAGAGTTTGTAGTAATACCCAATCAGAGAATCACAACATAGACTTCTGATCTTCTGGAGGAAAGATGTGTTATATACACTTTTCAAAAATAATTCTTGACATGCCCTGCTGGAAATGGAGTGCCTGATCATTGGGATGCCAAGTAATCATGAGGCCTGACTCATCCGGAGCTCTATCTTGCCCAATTTTCTTGTGCAAAGCACTTTTAGAGACATCCTACTCACCTGCTTGATGAGATATTTTGTATCTAATTTTCAAGTCTTCTTCAGACCTAGAATTCCAGCCTAATGTGCTGTTTGAGCAATAGTGTGCTGATAGATGCTTAGCAACTGGCTCTCTCAAACAAAAAGCAGTAATTTATAGCATTTGCCAATACTCGCATCAAGCTGATTTCAACCATCATGACAAGATTGAATGCCGAGTTGGGAAGAGATATATGGTAGCGACCATCGCATGTTGGTTCCACCACACAGATATGATAGATGTTACCAACATCAAGAAAATAGATAATCTATCATAGAAAAATTTAGTGAAATAATTAGCAAGTGATGAGTTTCAAGTATTTGTTACCTTTGTTTTTGGTATAATTTGTTTAGCTGTATGTAAATTTGTATAATTTAAGTTTTAATAATGTGTCTTTCCATCTGTCTCAAAAAAGTCCTGAAAATTTAAACACTGGCTCTTGTGGCCAATATGAGCTAGCTCCAGTGCGCAAGTGAAAGCTCCTCACCCTGTGAGATTTTCACTTGATGTTGAAGGTCCATGAGTAAATGTAATTTTTAGTCATTTTGGCCTAAGATTTTTGATACTTCAGTGATGATGGTAGCTGACTCTCAATTTTTCTTAATTACTATTTCAATAAATTGATTCTTTTTCCCTTGGGACTGTTCCAAATTAAATTACAATTCTTTTCAGGAAAGTAAGCAGTTTTTTTTTTTTTTTGCATATTGTGGGATCACAATACAAACAGGTATTGTTTTGCATATTGTGGGATCACAATAAATATTCATTAATTTGAACTCATATTTTATATGCTAAACATTAAAATCATTATCTCTAGATTCCAAATGAATCTAATAAGCTGCTCAGATGTACCATGTTCTCATCTTTAATAGCATTAGAGTTACTTTATAAGCATGATAGGGAATGGGTATCATGAATGGACCTAATATCATTTAAAAAGTTTATTATTTTCATTTCTGACGTTTCTCCAGTCTGCTACCTAATATGTTGCAAGTTTCAAAAAATGGTTACAAGTTAAAATGTAAACTACCCTTAGCCACCATTGAATCATTTTAAGTGAATTCCTAACAAGGCATGATCAGCTCTTTCATCTTCTGTCTAATTGCGTTGATAATTCTCAACTGACTTTGATCCCTGAAAACACAGTATATCACCGAAATGATAAATAAGTAACTTTCATAAAGATCTTAACTGTACCCTCCCCTCAAAGTATTAATTATTAGAGAAAAAAACATAAATGTACTGATAGTACATTCAAGAAACGATTCAGCTGAATTTAACAGTTCTAGATTAATTATAGTACAATTTGAGTACCCAGAGTCTAGTCTGTCCTTTAGAGTAAATATTACCTGTAATGTCAATGTAGTATATTACTCCCATCTAAACTGTTAACTGATTATTTTCAGGGAATATAAACATTAAGGCTGTTGAAAGTACATGGCCATTACTAGCTTTACTTTGTGTGTGTGTGTGTATGTGTGCATGTGTGTGTGAGATAGGGAGAGAGAGAGATGCACACATACATATGTATCTTGATCATGGAGTAACTGTACTGAGATTTTTTCCTCTTTTTGCAGTTTCCATCTTCTGATAGGCTTTAAATATTGACAAGTTTTCCCAATAATTAGTGACTACACAGAGATACTAACATTAACTAATGATAAAAGAGGCCCAGGTCCTCTGTGCTTTAAAGGATAGTCTGAGATTATTACATTTATTTCAGTTGAAGTTTCTTCCGATTACCTCATTTCTTCTTAGTTGGTATCTTATAAAAATAAATTAAACATAATAATTAGCAGTGTTCATTTTTGACCTCTCTAGAATCTGCTCATCTCATCCATTTTCCCTCATAAACACCACTCTTTAGCAGAGTATAGATTAAATTAGTTATCTCTTTACATTCATTGTTACCAGCAATGATACAGTCCTTCATCTGCATTGATGATGCTATTGATGGGCCATCAGCTGCATAGAGTTGGCAAATAATCTGAACTCTCTTGCCCATTTTCCCCGTCTCCAGTGACTTCGGCTCATAAAATACTGCCGAAATGGAGTTTTGTCAAGGATTCAGTCCCTGTATAAGCACTTTAGTGCCAAGTTCTTCATGGAAATCTGGCATATGGTCAGACTACTAATAAAAAAATTATCATAAGAGAAATAGAAATTAAAACTAAATCTAGGTACCATTTTCAACCCATTAGTTTGTCAAGGTTCAACAACACTGCTGAAGATGAGAGCAGGGAAACTCCTACTCTCTCTTAGACATTACTAATGGGAAGATAACTAGCAAAACCTCTCTGGTGGAAATTTGAGAGTATCTAGTAAAATCACCTAACACAAAATCAGCAGTTACCCTCTAAGAATTTATGTGACGTGCATACCGTCAGGCAAAATGATATATATTTAAAGATATTCATCATAGCTTTACCCGTATTAACAAAAGTTTGGAAACAATTAAAATATCCATTGGTAGGGATTTCATTTAAAAAAAAAGTATGATACATCTGTGTGGCAAAAAGCTATGCCACCATTTAAAAATGAGGAGGACTCATATACAAATGGATATGAAAAAATTTCTAAGATATACTCCTCCTTAGCTTTACTGAGATATAATTGGCATTGTGTATATTTAAGGTGTGAAATGTATTGACTTGATACTTTTATATATTGCAAAATGATTACCACTGTGGCATTAGCCTACTACCTCTGTCCTACCACATTTCTTTTTTGTGGTCAGAACATTTCAGATTTACTCTCTCAGCAACTTTCAAGTATATGATACGGTATTATTAACTATAGTCACCATGCGGCACATTAGACCCCCCAGAACTTGTTCATCTTATGACTGGAAGTTTCCTTTGACCAATATCTCCTCACTTCCCCCACCCCTATTCCCTGCTACCCACCATGCTACCCTCTATTTCCCTGAGTTCAGCGTTTGGTTTTTTTTTTGGCTGCACCCATGGCATATGGAAGTTCCTGGGCCAGGGATCGAACCTATGCCACAGTTGCAAACTGCCCCACCACTGTGGCAACACTAGATCCTTAACCCAGTGCACCACACGGGAACTTCCGAGTTCAGCTTTTTAAGATTTAACATATGAGTGGAATCATATATTATCTCTCTCTCTCTGCCTGCCTTACTGAACTTAGTACAGTGCTGTCATGGATCACCCAAGTTGTTGCAAATTGCAGAATTTCCTTCGTTTTCATGGCTGAATGATATTACATTGTGTGTGTGTGTGTATAATATATGATATTCCTATATATTCTATATATATATAAAATATATATATAGAATATATATATATATTCTATATATATATAAAATATATAGACACACTCCACATCTTCTTTAGCCACTCATTTGTTGATGGACACTTAGGTTGGTTTATATATTTCGGCTATTGTGAATAACGCTTCAATAAACATGGGAGTGCAGATAGCTCTTTGAGATCTGGTTTTCACTTCCTATGAAATATATACCCAGAAGTAGAATTGATAGATCATATGGTAGTTTTATTTTTGATTTTTTGAACAACCTCCATACTGTTTTCCATAGTAACTGTACCAATTTACATTTCCATCAACAATGCGCAAGGGTTCCCTTTTCTCCACACCTTCAGCAACATTCGTTCTCTCTTATCTTTTCAATGACAGCAATTTTAACAAGTGATACTGTGATTTTTGATTTGCATTTCCCTGATGGTTAGTGATGTCAAGCACCTTTTCAAAGACATACTTTTAAGTGAAAAGGAAAGGAATATAGTGAATAATTTATGGGGCCATTTCTGTAAAAATATGCACACATATTTATATGCCTGTGTATGCATAGGATAGCACTAGAAAGGTACGCAAGAAATTCTGGATTGTGTGTCTGGAGGAAGATATTGAGAGGGAGGCTTGATTTTCACTCTAAACCTTTTTGAAGTTTGCCTTATTTGCTTGTATTGCCTGTATAAGACAAAATAATGAAAACAAAACAAAACTGGCAATGCTTGGTGAGTCGTAGTTCATCCTTCCTGGAAAGAACAGGGTCTGCGTCCATATTCTGTGTCCACCAATTGATTGGACAGGTATCTCATTTAATGTGGTATTTTCCAGATCCACATTATTTTTGCCTTTCCAGATGGTGGAGAAGAGTGAGAAAGAAACATTTCCAAAACCATGGCTTGCTTCATAAGTGGTTTCTGGCAATTCCAATGAATGTGTCAGACCTAGGCCTATATTTTCTCCAGACCTTATCCCACCCCCTCGAGATTGCACTTACAGGTAAAGAAATGAGTGCACTGCTAAACAGTTACTTGCCCAAAGTGACCCTGCCTCAGTTGGCTGAGCCACAATTCAAACCCAGGCCTTGACTGCTCCTCAGTTGCTCTGTAAAATTTTCTGGTGAGTCTGTAAACTGTCAGTTTTAAATGCCATCTAATTAAAGTTTCACAGATTTAATTTAAAGGCTCCAAGATGAGTGGTCCTCAGATTTTAGCATGCCTCAGGATCACCTGGATGGCTTAAAATACAAATTCCTGAGACAACATCCAAGGACGGATCCAAGAATTCGTGTTTCTAACTAGTTCCCAGATGCTGCTGCTGCTGGTGGTGGTCCAAGGGCTACACTTAGAGAACTGCTGGACTGGATGATGGGGAGAGACAGCCTTACTCTGGAGGGGCTGTCCTCTGGCCCCTCACCTGATGGTGGAGCAGGACCTAGGAAAGCTAGTTCATAAACATACCACTGGAGGCGTTCCCGTCATGGCGCAGTGGCTGACGAATCCGACTAGGAACCATGAGGTTATGGGTTTGATCCCTGGCCCTGCTCAGTGGGTTAAGGATCCGGCGTTGCTGTGAGCTGTGGTGGAGGTTGCAGACGCGGCTCGGATCCCGCGTGGCTATGGCTGTGGTGTAGGCCGGTGGCTTCAGGTCCGATTCGACCCCTAGCCTGGGAACCTCCATATGCCATGGGAGCGGCCCAAGAAATGGCAAAAAGACAAAAAAAAAAACTGGATTTTTTTTTTTAATTCAGAAATGTTAACTGCAGCATTCTCCTCCTAATTCTTCCTGAGGTGAATGGCATACATTTTCCTCTCTCATATTCTCTTTCATCTTGTGTAGGCATTCTTCTTTATAAGTGATCATCTATTACTATAGCCTGTACTGCATATAATCCTACAGATGATAAGCATGTCTACACGCTTGTGAGAAATGTAGGATAAATAATTCTCTTCCCCTTTTATTCTGCCATGGATGGTAAAAGAAACTTCAATTTTATTACAGACTTAAAAATTCACTGATTTGGTTCTTTCTGACATGTAGATAAAATTGTTTAAAAGTCCATCTTACTAATTGTGTGTGTGTGTGTGTATGTGTGTGTGTGTGTGTAAGTAACATCAAACAAACTGTACTGCCATTTTGCTGATAACAAACTTTGGGAGCAAGGGTGTTCAGTTCAGTTTTAAAACTTAAGCCCAAATGAATGAGCTTAATTTATTTAATCTAGAAAGTGATTATTTAGAGATTTAAGCAATTTGGCAGCTGGGTGTGCAGAAGGGGATGTGGGTGGGACTAATGTGTTTTTGCCAAGACTGAGTTTTTGCCTAGTGCTTTTGGAATTTCAAGAATCTAATTAAGATTTTTGGTAAATTCGCTTTAAATCACCATAGACTTAATAAACTAGAGACGTTGCAATGTCTGTCAGGCTCTGATTTCGTTTTGATGCTCAGTCCCTTCAAACTAGATCGAGACTACAGAGAAGTGCCAAATAGTGATATTTTCCAAATAGCCCATAGGTATGTGCTGCTGTCCATGTTCCCACCACAGCTGTCTGTGCCAAGCAATGATGGCTGGTTTACTGCAGCCCTTACTCATGTTTCTGAGGGACCATGGCATCGCTGCCCACTACTTATAGCAGATCTGGGGACATCTCAGGCCCAAGTCGCCTCTCTTCCCATTTCCCAGCTACAGAAGCCTTTAGCCCCTTCCTGCCATGAAGCTACATTTCCCACATCCTCCTCTTTCATAGGCCGTTACTGTCTGGGTTCAGGTCTCTCTGAACCTCAAGCTCTGAGGCTGAGCTTAGATGAGTTCAGGCTCAAGGATTGGGATGTAGATACCTTGGGGTAACTTGGCATGAAGGGCAAGACCTGGGATGACTCCTGGTACATTGTGGGTTAAGCAAACTTTCGTAAGTTACCCTAGACACTGCACTACTTTATCTAACTTTTTACGTCCAGAGATTATGCATTACTTTCCAATTGTTTTTCTTTTTTTTGGCCATGGCATGCATCAGCTTGATGTGGGATGTGTTCCCAGATCAGGGATTAAACCTGCACTGCAGCAGTGAAAGTGCTGAGTCCTAACCACTAGGCCACCAGGGAACTCCCCAATTTCCACATATTTTTAAATGATCTTTCGGAAGACAACTTCATTTTGATAGTATTCCTCTAAGCCCATTTTGATAGTATTCCTCTAAGCCCTCCCTTCCTCTTCTCTCTTTCCCTTTTGTGTGAATTTGTTCCTTCATTCCCACCTTATTCCGAACATTTAGCTCTTTGCCAAGGATCACTGGCAAGTTGAGAACTTCTAATATTTAATCATAATTACTGAAATATTGTCATCATAATGCTTTCTCATCTTACTTCCTAATTAAACTGACACATCAGTTGGCATTTCTAGAACTGCCACATCCAAAATGTTAGCTTGAGTCCTGCTTATGCTCTTATTTAAACAATACAGAGATATTTTAAAAATGAAAAACAGCGTGCTATTCTTTAAACAATAAAAAGATAATTTTTTAATTTGAAAAACAGCATGATATAGATATGTGTACGAGGGTATCTTGGTTGGCCTGGAGCTGGCACTTAAATATGGTAGCTTGTGAGATTAGGCCACATACCCCAAGTCCTCAATAACCTAGATTGGATAAAGTTTTTCCTCACTTCAAGGCCATGCTCAAGAACATTTAGACACATACACCATTTCAAGATTGTCCTGCATCTCAGGAGTTCAATGGCAAAGAGCTCTGGTTTAGACACGTACAGACATATATGATGAAATGAGGATGGACGAGATGAATAGAATTCATGAGGAATAGCAGCACTGCCATTAGAAAGAGGAATCACTGCAGATAGGGGCAAAGTTAAGGAAGGTAGCCTTGCATTAGCACAAAGTTCTGCCTGCTAGAGGTGGTTGTGGCTTCAGGAATAAAGCAAGGATGAACATGAACACCACCCGACCCAGCCTCCCACTCGTTCAGCCACCTCCTTTTTTTTCTTAAAAAAATTTTTTTTTATTAGTGTATAGTCGATTTATAGTGTTGTGCCAATTTCTGTGGTACGGCATAGTGACCCAGTCATATATATATATATATATATATCCACACACACACATACACACTTTCTTTTTCTCACACTACCTTCCATCATGTTCTACCCCAAGAGATTGGATATAGTTCCCTGTGAGAAGAAACCTCATTCCCTCTTGAGCAACCATTGTTCTGGGAAAAGGAAGGAAATGTTAAAAGAAGAGCCCCCACACTTCTTAAGCAGGACACAAAAAGAACTAACCATAGAGGGAAAAAAAACGATCAATTGAACTGTATAAAAATTAAGTACCTCTGGAGTTCCCGTCATGGCTCAGTGGTTAGCGAATCTGCCTAGGAACCATGAGGTTGCAGGTTTGATCCCTGGCCTTGCTCAGTGGGCTAAGGATCCGGCGTTGCCATGAGCTGTGGTGTAGGTCGCAGATGCGGCTTGGATCCTGCGTTGCTGTGGCTGTGGTACAGGCCAGTGGCTACAGCTCCAACTTGACCCCTAGCCTGGGAACCTCCATATGCTGTGGGAGCAGCCCAAGAAATGGCAAAAAGACAAAAAAAAAAAAAAAAAGTACCTCTGTACATCAGATGCCGTCATTAAGAAAGTAAAAGGCAAGTCACAGCCTGGGAGTTGATATTTAAAATACATATATCCAACAAAAGACTCATATTTAGATTGTATAAAGAATTCTTAAACATTTCGAAGAAAGAGACAACACAATAGAAAAGTAGGCAAAAGACTTGAACAGACATTTTACAAAAGAGGAAAATGAAGGGGCCAAAAGGCAGCAAAAGGAGTTCCATCTCCTTATCAGGGAAATGCAAATTGATGCTACCATACAAAGTTTATACTCACTCATCAGAACGGATAAGATGAAAAGTACAATAATGTCAAGTGTCATGGCATTGCAAGGATGTGGAACAACCAGAACTCCTGCACACTGCTGATTGGGGGTGTAAACTTACACAGCCACCTTGGAAAACTGTTTGGCTGTATCCACTAAAGCTGCATATGCTTATGCTGTGAGACAGTCATTTTACTCCTAGATACATATTCAACAAAAATGCACACATATAGTCACCCAAAGATATAGTCAAGATTGGTCATAGTAGCATACTCATAATAGCCCAAACTAGAAAACACCTGCAATGGTTAATTTTATGTGTCAACTTGACTGAGCCACAGGATACCCAGATATTTGGTCAAACATTATTCTGGGTGTTTCCATAGGGGTATTTTTGGATAAGATCAACATTTATTTATTTGTCTTTTTGTCTTTTTCCAGGGCTGCACCCACGGCATATGGAGATTCCCAGGCTAGGGGTCGAAGCAGAGCTGTAGCCACCGGCCTACGCCACAGCCACAGCCACGTGGGATCCAAGCCATGTCTGTGACCTACACCACAGCTCATGGCAATGCCAGATCCTTAACCCACTGAGCAAGGCCAGGGATCGAACCCTCAACCTCATGGTTCCTAGTCAGATTTGTTAACCACTGAGCCACAGTGGGAACTCCAAGATTGACATTTAAATCAGTAGACTGAATAGAGCAGATTACCCCTCCAAATGTGAGCGGACCTCATCCAATCAGTTGAAGGCTTGAATAGAATAAAAGCCTGGCCCTCCTCCAAGTAAGAGAGAATTCTTCCAGTCTGAAAGCCTTGCCCTAGGACATTGATTTTTTCCCCCTGCCTTTTAGATTCAAACAGAAACATTGGCTCTTCCTGGAACTTCTTGATGTTGCCAGACTAAGAACTAGAAGAACTCCACTATTGGCTCTCCTGGGTCTCCAGCTTATTGAGCTAACTGCACATCTTGAAATTTGCCAATCTCCATAATTATGTGAGCCAATTCCTTATACTCTCTCTCTCAATGTATATATATATATATATATACACACACACATACTGTTGGGTCTGTTTCTCTGGAAAACCCTAATATAGCACCCAAATGCCCATCAAGAATAGAATGGGAGTTCCCGTCGTGGCGCAGTGGTTAATGAATCCGACTAGGAACCATGAGGTGGTGGGTTCAATCCCTGGCCTCGCTCAGTGGGTTAAGGATCCGGCGTTGCCATGAGCTGGGATGTAGGTTGCAGACGTGGCTCAGATCCCGTGTTGCTGTGGCTCTGGCATAGGCTGGCGGCTGCAGCTCCTATTCGACCCCTAGCCTGGGAACCTCCATATGCCGTGGGAGCAGCCCGAGAAACGGCAAAAAGACCAAAAAAAAAAAAAAGTAGAATGGATTACTTAATTAAGGTATAGTTACAATGTAAATTGCTGTATAGCAATGAGAATGAACAAATTACAAGGACCTGCAATAAAACAGTTGGATCTCCTAACATAGTTTGAACAAAAATACCAAATTCCAGATGCAAAAGAGAGGAAGCAAAACTTGTTTATGCTTTTGGAAGACAGATTAATGGTCACCCTAGGGAAGGTAATAATTGAAAGCAGGTAGGATGCATTGAAGATGCTGGTCATAGTCTATTTCTTGATCTAGGTGCTAATTATCTCAGTGTGTTCACTTTGTGAAAATTCATTGATGGTTTGTGTACTTTTGTGCATTCATATTGCACTTTGAAAAAAATATTTAAAGCTCTTTGCTGGATAACACCCTCTAAAATTTCTTAATAAGGAAAGGAGCCTGAGCAACAAGCTATTAGCGTGTCCTTTCCAGGCGATGTAAATTGGTAGAGACCAAGAAACATTTGAGATTCAGTTTCAATATATTGACAACTAAAAATCCCTGGACATAACACAACAAGCAAGCAGAGGCAGACTCTGAAAGGTAGAACAAAGCTGGCACGCTTCTTAGAGACCTCAGAATTTGAGAAACAACTCACTGAGGTGAGTTCCCTGGGTTTTCTTGTTGCCTTCCATATATCCTGGATAGGGCATTGCAGAAGCCTCCAACCCAGGACTGCCATAGGCTCAGACAAATAAAAGCCAAGAAAAGCCTGTTTTTTTCTAGCCAAAGTACATGTAAAAGAGTGATATAACAACAAAAAATCTTTTAGGAAATACCCATCCTACTCAGGAAGACGACATTCCACCCAACCCCACTTCCGAACCTGGCAGAAGCAGAAAGCACACTCTGATCGCCATGCTGGTATTGATTAGCCAAGCAAAGTTGATTTTCCCCCATGCTTTACCCAGCAGAAGCAGGTAGCAGTGATCCAAGTTCCCTGTTGAGAGAGTGTCGGCAGGACTAAGCAGGCAGCTGATACTCTATCCCAGTTTGGTGAAACCAGGGAGTTTATTGATTTTCCAGCTGGGGTAGGATCAGTAGAGCCCAGTGGTGAGCGCCCCCCTCCCTCCCCGGTCAACAAGGCCAAACAAGGTTGTAGGAGATCTTAGTTGGTACTGCATTTCCCACCATCCTGGTAAATGGGGCCCAGCAAGGAACTGAGCTTATACCCGCACTTGGAGACAGTGTGAGTTAGTGTTCTGCTTTCACTGGGAAGATGTCCGCAGGGCTAAGAGACGAACTGAACTTCCGCTTCATCCATCTTCAATAAGCCACTATGAGTCAGCACTTCATATTTGCTGGGGTGCTGTAAGTGGGGCCCAGTGGAAATCTGTGGCAGGCAGAACACACACACCCACTTGGTTTTCCTGCTACATGTCAACAGGGGAACTGCTTGTTAAAAAGAAGCAAACAAAACAATGATTAAATAGGATCCAGAGTCTTATAACATCCTAAATATAAAGGATATTTTGTATAACAAAATATCATTCGTCATAGAAAGAATCAGGAAAATCACAAAATGAGTGAAAACACACAATTAACAGGCTCTAATACAAAGATAAATCAGATGTTGGAATGATCTGACAAAGATTTTAAAACAGCCATCCTAGAAATGTGTGAACAATCAATTATGAATTCTCTTGAAACAAATGAAAAAATAGAAAATCTCAATAAAGAAATAGATGTTATAAAAAAGAGCCAAATGGAGTTTATGGAACTGAAAAATACAATAAGCAAATAAAAACTTGCTGGGTGGGATCAATAGTAGAGTGGAGATAACAAAGGATAGAATCATTGAATTTAAGGGCAAATCAATAACATTTACCCATTCTGAACAACAGAGAGGAAATAGACTGAAACAAAATGAACAGAATCTCAGGGAGAATGACCATAAAGCTAACATTTGTATTATTAGAATCCTAGGTGGGGAGGAGAAACAGAGTAAGATTAAAAGAGAATTTGAGGAGTTCCCGTCGTGGCGCAGTGGTTAACGAATCCGACTAGGAACCATGAGGTTGCGGGTTCGGTCCCTGCCCTTGCTCAGTGGGTTAACGATCCGGCGTTGCCGTGAGCTGTGGTGTAGGTTGCAGACGCTGCTCGGATCCTGCGTTGCTGTGGCTCTGGCATAGGCCGGTGGCTGCAGCTCCGATTCGACCCCTAGCCTGGGAACCTCCATATGCTGTGGGAGCGGCCCAAGAAATAGCTAAAAAAAAAAAAAAAAAAGAGAGAGAGAGAGAGAGAGAGAGAATTTGAGGAGTTTCCATTGTGGTTCAGCAGGTGAAGAACCTGATTGGTATCCATAAAGATGTGGGTTCAATCCCTGGCCTCGCTTGGATCTAGCATTGCCGCAACCTGCAGCATAGGTCACAGATGCGACTTGGATCTGGCATTGCTGTGTCTGCGCTGTAGGCCTACAGCTGCAGCTCCAATTTGACTCCTAGCCTGTGAACTTCCATATGCCACAGTGGCCCTAAAAAGAAAAAGGAAAATGCAACAACAACAGGATTTGAGAAAATAATGGCTGAAAACTCTCCATATTTGGTGAAAGATATAAACTCACAGATTCAAGAAGCTGAGTCAATCCCATATAGGATAAACTCCCCCAAACCCATGCCAAAACATGTCATAATTAAGCTTCTAAAATTAGGCAAAGAGAAAATCTTGAAAGCAACCAGAGGGAAACAGTGCATTACTCATTGGCAAACACCAATTAGAATAGCAGTGGATCTGTCATCTGAAACCATGGAGTACAAAATGATGTGGAACAACATTTTTCAAATGCCGAAAGAAAAGAACTCTCACCTATGAATTTCATATCTCTAAAAAACATCCTTCAGGAATGAAGGAGAAATGCATTCTCAGGGAAATCAAAACTAAGAAAATTTGACACTAGCAAATATACCCTTGATGAATGACTAAAAAATATTCTTCTAAACAGAAAGAAAAAATGACAACAGAAGGATCAGAATGTCAGTAAGAAAAGAAATAGCATTGGCATGGGTAAAAAAAAAAGAAGAAGGAAATATAATGGACCATTTTCATGAGATTCTTAAATCACATTTGGTGGTTGAAGCAAAAATTATAACATTATTTCATATAGTATTCAATGTATGTACAGGAAATGCTTAAGACAAATCATATTTAAAAGGTGGGGAGAGTAGAGGAACTAAGTTTTCTGTGTGTAACTCAGAGTGGTAAAAGGCAGATGCCAGTAGACTGTGATAAATTACATGTGTATTTTGTAATCCTTAGCAGAACCACTAAGAAAATTATACAAGTAATATACTCAAAAATAATATAAATAAATCAAGATGGAATACTGAAAAAATGTTCAAGTAACCTGAAGAAGGCAAAAAACAAAAAAACAAAAAACGACAAACCAGAAACAGAAAGTAAATAATAAAATGGAGACTTGAGCCCTAGGATATCAATAAATATCTTAGATGTAACTGATCTAAATACAATTAAAAGAGATCGGTAGAGGAGATTTAAAAAAAAAATGATCAAGCTCTACGCTCTCTCTAAAAAATTTACTTCAAAGGCAGTGACAGAGGTAGGTGTTGTGGTGAAGTGTATCTCTTCAAAAAAGTTAGGTTGAAGCCATGACCCCCAGTACCTCAGAATGTGACCTTATTTGGAAATAGGGTAATTGCAGAAGTAAGTTCAGATGATGTCACTCTGGAATAGGATGGGCCTCTAATCCAATAGATTGGTGCTCTGATAAGAATATGGTCATGTGAAGACAAAGACACAGGGAGAACAGGATGTAAAGACAAGGCAGGGATTAGTTACCACAGCCAAGGCAAGCCTGGAGCTACCAGAAGCTGGAAGAGACAAAGAGGATACTCCCCTTAAGGATTTAGAGAGCGCGTGGCCTAGTCAACACCTTAATTTTGTACTTCTGATCTCTGGAACTTTGACAGATTAGATTTCTGTTAAGTCACTTAACTTATGGCACTTTGTTACAGCAGCCCTAGAAAATTAATAACAAATTGCAAACAAAATAACGATAAAAGATATACTATGTGCCTTAGTCATCTTGGGCTGCTATAACAAATCCCATAGACCGTGTGGATTGAATGACAGACATTTATTTCTCATTGTTATGGATGCTGAGAAGTCTAAGACTAAAGTACTGACAAATTTGGTTCTTAGTGGGGGTTCTTCCTAGATGGCTACTTTCTCTCTATATCCCCCACCTAGTGGAGAGAGAATGAGGTTTGATATCTTCTTACAAGGTCATTAATTCCATCATGAGGGCCCCACTCTTATGATCTCACCTAAGCCCAACTACCTCTCAAAGGCCCACCTCCAAATGCCATCATGTTGGTAGATAGGGCTTCAGCATATGATAAATTTGGGAGGGAGCACAAACATTCAGTCCATAACACCATGCAAACATTAATTTTAAAAAAGCGTAGGTGGGGAAGTGACATTAGCAAGATGTTAGACTAGGAGTTTCCAGTGCTCATTACATCAATTTGAACAACTCTCCATGCACAAAAATACCTTCTCAAGAGCTGAGGATTTCAGGTGGGAGATTATAGAACCTAGGTGGAGCACAGAAATAAGATGCATTGAAGAGAGTAATAAGGATAGTTCCACATCACTCATGTCATCCTTCCCTCAAGTCCTGACAGCACACAGCAGAGGGAGGTAAACTTCACATTGAAGAAGGTGAGTAGCATGGGCACCTGACTTTACCATGGACCCCAAGCTCCAGGTTGGCCTCCGTGGACCCAGACTCCAGGGTAGCACTCACTGACCCAAGCCTCTAAGTCTGTCCCAATGCCAGGCTGGTACCTGAAGCTCCAGGCTCTAGGCTGGACCCTGGAGACTAAGGTTCCAGGCCCACACCTATGAGCCCAGTCTCTAGGCCAGTCCCCATGGACGTGACTCAAACACAGCCTCCATGGATGTGACTGCAGCAGACTCAGGGTCCAGGTCAGCTCCAGTGGACCCAGAATTCAGGCTTGCCCCAGTAGGACCTGGTACCAGGCCAGCCATCATGACCTAGGCTCTAGGTCTGCCCTTGAAGACCTAGAACACAGACTCGTCACCATGGATCCAGGCTTCAGTCCAACCCTGCAGTCCTAGGAGACAGTAACACCCCTGTGAACCCAGGTGCTAGACCTGTCCCATTAGACCCATGTGCCAGGTCCACTCTATGGACCCTAGTGCCAGGACAGTCCCCATGGACTCAGGACCAGAGCCATCTACCTGGACTCAGGCACCAGGCCTGCCCCAGGGCCAGGTCAGCCCCCATAGACACAGGCTTCAGGACGGGCCCTGTGGACACAGGCCCTATGCTTGCTACGCTGAACTCAGACTCCAGGCCCACCTATAGAGATCCAGGCACCAGGCCAATCTGTCTGGAGACTACAGCCGCAAGCCTGCCCACAGACCCTTGCCAGATGACCCACCTAGAATCTCTTGACAGGCTGACCAGTAAGGGGCTTTCTTAGCCAAAGTCATTCCATAAGGAAAGGAAGAGGTGCTTACTTCTTCAAATGTGCAGACCCCAGCACAACACTACAAGGATCAAGGGATTCATCTCCAAAATATACAAACATCTCAAGGAGCTTTCTATCAAAAGCCAAAAAATCTCAATAAAAAAATGGGCAGATCTAAATAGACATTTTCCCAGAGAAGACAGAGAGATGGCCAAAAATAAATAAATAAATAAGCACATGGAAAGATATTCAACATCACCTGTTAGTACAAAAATGCCAGTCAAAACCGCAGTGAAGTATCACCTCACATTAGAATGGCCATCATCAAAAAGTCTGCAGACAATAAATGCTGGAGAGGGTGTGGAGCAAAGGGAACCTGCCCACACAAAACAAATGGGTATCTCCCTACACAAAACTGCCTGACAAATAATTTTTAAAATGTGTCTTAAAGAAGCTCAGTGAGCTAAAAGAGAACACAGTCATACAGCCAAATGAAGTGAATAAACTAAGACATGAACAAAAGGAGAAGTTCAACAAGGAGATAGAAACCATGAAGAGAAAGCAAACACAATTCTGAAGCTGAAGAACACGATGACTGAACAGAAGAATTCAATAGAGAGCTTCAACAGCAGACCTGACTAAGCATTTCCTCTAAGATCAGTAACAAGACAAGGACGCGCACTTTCACCACATCTGTTCAACATAGCACTGGAAGTCCTAGCCAGAGCAACTCAGCAAGAAAAAAAATTGAGGCATCCAAATTGTCTGTTTGCAGATAACATAGTCTTCTATAGAGAAAACCCTAAAGACTACCAAAAAATAAAGCTGTTAGAACTAATAAATGAATTCAGTAAAGTTGCAGGATTTGTGCCAACGTACAAAAATTAGTTTGAATTTCTGTATACTAACAAAAAACTATCTGAAAAAGAAATCTAGAAATCAATCCAATTTATGAAAATATCTTTTAAACTGCTTAGGAATAAACTTATCCAAGGAGCTGAAAGATCTGTACACTGAAATCTATAAAACACTGATGAAAGAAATGGAAGAAAACACAAATAAATGGAGAGATATCTCATATTCATGGTCTGGAAAATTAATATTGTTTAAATGTCCGTGATACTCAAGGAGATCTACAAATTCAATGCAACCCCCATCAAAATTCCAATGACATTTTTCACAGAAATAGGAAAAAAATTCTAAAATTCATATGGAATTGCAAAAGACCCTGAATAGCCAAAGCAATATTGAGCAAAAAGAACAAAGCTGGAAGCATCACACTACCTCATTTCAAAGTATGTTTTTTATATCATTACAAATCTATAGTAACCAAAACAGCATGATACTGACATAACAGCAGAAATATAGACCAATGAAACAGAATAGAGAGCCCAGTAATAAATTCAGATGTTTATGTTTGATTGCTATTTGACAGAGGCGCCAAGACCACCTAATGGGAAAAGGACAGTCTCTTCCATAAATGGTGCTGGGATAACTGAATATCCACATGCAGAAAAATGAAATTGGACCCTTATTTCACACCATATACAGAAGTCATCTCCAAAGGAATTAACATAAGACCTATAACTACAAAAACTAGAAGAAAACAGTATGGAAGTTCCTCAAAAAATTAACAATAGAACCACCGTATTATCCAGCAATCCCACTTCTGGGTATGAATCCAAAGGAGATCAGATCAGCATTTTGAAGCAATATCTGCACTCCTGTATTCACTGCAGAATTATTCATAATGGTCAAGATATGGAATCAATTTATGTGTCCATCGGTGGATAAATGAATAAAAAGATATAGTCTATATACACAATGGCATATTATTCAGGCTCAAAAAATAAATTCTGTCATTTTGAGGCAACTTAGATGAGACTGGAGGGCATTATGCTAAGTGAAATAAGACAGGCACAGAAAGAAAAATATTGCATGGTATCACTTATATGTGAAATCTAAAAGGGTTAAACTCACAGAAGCAGAGAGTAGAATGGCGGGTGCCAGGGACTGGGGAGAGGGATAAATGCAGAGACGTTAGCCAAAGAGTACAGAGTCTCAGTTATACAGGATGAACAAGTTCTGGAGATCTAACATACAGCATAATGACTATAGTTAATAATACTGTGTTATTATACCTGAAATGTGCTAAGAGAATAGATCTTAAATGTTCCTGCCTACACACCACACAGAAAGACAACTACGTGAGGTGGTGGACATATGGATATGTTAGTTACCTTGATTTTGGTAATTATTTCACAATGTAGATGTATACAAAACGTCAGGTCGTACACCATAAATGTATATAATTTTTGTCAATTATCCCTCAACGAAGCTGGAAAAATCACCAATTAAAAATAATAAAATAAAAAGTTTAAATGGGAAAAAGCCTGAGTAGCTATATTTAGAAATATCTGATATAGTGATTTCAGGGCAAAGAAAATCATGACCACCAAGAGTTACATTATATAATGATAGAAGAATCCATCCACAAGAAAGATGTAATGATCCTAAATGTGTATGCACCAAACAACTGAGCTGCACTACATGTGAAGCAAAACTGATAGAGCTAAAAGGACGAACAAATCCACAATTATCCTGGAGGACTTCAGTAACTCCCTCTCAGCAACTGATAGAATTACTAGACATCAAATCAGCAAGGATGCAGGAGAACTGAGCACTATCACCAACCAACAGAATATAATTGACATATATAGAACTCTCCAACAAAAACAGCAGAATATACATTTTTCCCCCTAGTGTCTATGGAACTATCACCAAGATAGTTCATATGCTGAGCCTTAAAAGAAGTCTCAACAAGTTTAAAAGACTTGTAACCATGCAAAGCATGTGCTCTGACTATAATGAAGTCAAACTAGAAATAAATAACAGAAAAATATCCAAACACTTAGAAATTAACAGCACAAGCCTCAATATTCCTTTGACCAACGAACTAGGCTCAAAGGAAATTTTAAAAAATACATAGGGAGTTCCCGTCGTGGCTCAGTGGTTAACGAATCCAACTAGGAACCATGAGGTTGCGGGTTCAATCCCTGGCCTTGCTCAGTGGGTTAAGGATTCGACGTTGCCATGAGCTGTGGTGTAGGTTGCAGATGTGGCTGGGATCCCGCATGGCTGTGGCTGTGGTGTAGGCTGGCGGCTACGGCTCTGATTCGACCCCTAGCCTGGGAACCTCCTTATGCCGCGGGAAGCGGCCCTCGAAAAGGCAAAATGACAAAATTAATAAATAAATACAAAATACATAGAACTAAATGAAAATAAAAACACAGCATATAAAAAAAATTGAGATATAGGTAAAGCAGAGAAGAAAATTTATAGCACTAAATACATTGTAAAAGAAGAAAGTTCTTTTTTTTTGTCTTTTGTCCTTTTAGGGTTGCTCCCACGGCATATGGAGGTTCCCAGGGTAGCGTCTAATCGGAGCTACAGCTGCAGCTGCCGGCCTACGCCACAGCCACAGCAACATCAGATCCTAGCCGTGTCTGGCAAGGCCGGATCCTTGCCATGAGCGAGGCCAGGATCGAACCCCACAACCTCATGGTTCCTAGTCGGATTCGTTTCCTCTGCACCACGATGGGAAGTCCAAGAAGAAAGTTTGTAAATCAATAATCTAAATTTTACCTCAAAAAAACTAGGAAAAGAAACGTAAAATAAACCCAAAGCAGGCATAAAGAAGGAAATAACAAAGGTAAGAGGATAAATTAATGAAACGAAAACAACAAAATATTAAATATAACAAAAATTGTCTTTCAGAAAAAGATCAGTAAGGTTGATAAACCTCTAGAAAATTAAAAGACACAAATCACCAATGTGTTTTCATTAAAACAGATCCTGTAGTCATTAAAAGGAAAATAAGGGAATACTACAACTAACTTTACATTCGTAAGTTTGACAACTTAGAAGAAATGGGCCAATTTCTTAAAGACAGCAAACTATCAAAACTCAAGAAAGAGTCAATACACAATATGAATAGTCCTACAAACATTAAATTGAATTTGTAATTAAAAAGCTAACAAAGAGGATATCTTTAGGCCCAGATGATTTTATTGGAGATGCTAACCAACATTTAAAAATGAATTAACACCCGTTTACACAAACTCTTCCAGAAAGTCAGAGTAGAGACCACTTCTCAACTCATTTTATGAGACTGGTATTACTTATACTAAATTTGGAAAAAGATGATAGGAAAAAAAAGAAAACTACACATCAATATCTCTCCTAAAGTTAAAGGCAAAAATCTTCAACAAAAATACTAGCAAATTGAATCCATTAGTATATAAAAAGAATTACACACCATCACCAATTAGGATTTATTGTTATTATACAATTTTTTTCAGCCTTCCAAGATCCGTCAATATAGTCCAGCACATTGATAAGGTAAACAAGAAAAACCATATGTGCATATCGATTGATGCCAAAAAAACTCTTTGACAAAACCCAACATTCATTCATGATTAAGAACCTTCAGCCAACCAGGAATAGAGGGAAATTTCTTCACCTTGATAATGAACATCTACAAAAAACTTAGAGCCAACATACGTAATGGTGAAGTGTTGAATGCTTTCCTTGTAAGATTGGGAACAAGGAGATAAATGTCCACTCTTACTACTCTTATTCAACATAGCAGTGGAAGTTTTAAACACTCTAATACAACAAGGAAAAGAACTTGAAGAGACAGCAATTGAATAGGAAGGAAAAAACTGTCCTGTTTTGCCAATTACATGATCATCTATATAGAAAGTCCCGAGGACTCTACAAAAAACTAAAATAAGTGAGTTTAGCAAGGTCAAGGATGCAAGATGAAAGCACAGAAATCAGTCTCATGTTTATATGTAAACAATGAACATGTAGAAACCAAAAATAAAACACAATACCATTTATAACTCTTGTAAATACAATGAAATACTTTGGTAAAAACTTGAGAAAAATTTACAGTATTTCTATTGTGAAAATTACAAAATGCTGATGAGAGAAATCAGAGAAGAAATAAAGAAATGGAGAGATTCATTGTGTTCCTGGGTTGGAAAGACAAACCATAGTAAAGATGCCAATTCTCCCTAAATTGGTCTGTAGGTTAATGGACTTTTAGCAAAGTTTTTGTAGACATACACCAGATTATTCAAAAATTTAAATGGAACACATAAGCCCTAGTACACTTACAGGGAGAAAATTAATCCCAACCTAAGTTTCATGCTGTCTAGAATTTATAAAAAATTTTTAGAACTTAATTGTAACAAAAAGAAACAACCCAATTAGAAGATGAGCAAGATGTGAATAGCATTTTGATGGCAAAGATACACAGATTGTAATAAGCACGTGAAAAGATGTTCAGCATCTTTATTCGTTAGAGAAATGTAAATTAAAACACGGGATACCACTATGAACTTATCATAATGGTTAACATAAAAAATTATGGGAGTTGCCACCGGGGCGCAGTGGGTTAATGATCTGGCTTGTCTCTGTGGTGCTGCCGGTTCAATCCCTGTGAGGATCTGGCATCGCCGCAGCTGTGGCGTGGGTCGAAGATGCAGCTCGGATCCCATTCCCTTGCTCTGAAACGTCCATATGCTCCTGCGGGTGTGGCTGAAAAAGGAAAAAAAAATAAATGTGAAAACACCAAATGCTGGCAAGGAGGTGGAGAAAGTGGATCACTCATGCTTTGCTGGTGGGAATGAAAAATGGTACAGCCATTCTGGAAAAAGAGTTTGTCAGTTTATTAAATTCTGAATCACTATATTGTACGCCTGTAACTTACATAAATACTGTACAGCAACTCTACTTCAATTTTTAAACATTTAAAAGCCCATTATTTTGTATCATCTGAATGTTGTTAATATATCCTATATATAATTTGTATGTAAAACTTATTACTTGGTGAATACACAGCCCATCGTTTCCTCTAGATCAGAAGTTCACAAAGAGTGC
The DNA here is from genome assembly GCF_016906955.1 of Phacochoerus africanus. Taxonomy (NCBI): domain Eukaryota; kingdom Metazoa; phylum Chordata; class Mammalia; order Artiodactyla; family Suidae; genus Phacochoerus; species Phacochoerus africanus. The sequence continues at coordinate 43,104,839 of NC_062560.1, read as the reverse complement.
TTAAAGAGACCTTTGTAGAGGGTTTACAAGATGGATTTTATTTGCAAATTAATACAAAGACATTATTCCAAATATATACAAATGTGTGATGATACTAGTTGATACTAAAATTACGAATGTTGCCTTTTTCACCGTGTTGTGAGAATGGTGCAGACGTCGTAGTAAACCGTGAGGGCCTTAGCATGAATCAAGGCAGTGGTGCCAGTTACACTAAAAGAGCTCATCCTTTTCTTCTTTATTACCACAGCCTCACAGTAGAAAACAAAGCAACTCAAGAAGAAACACAAGCAAACAAAAACAAAAAGCAAATTTTAAGAATGTCCTTGGGGCGTTCCCTTTGCGGCACAGCAGAAACAAATCTGACTAGTGTCCATGAGGATGCGGGTTCGATCCCTGGCCTCGCTCGCTCAGTGGGTTAAGGATCCCGCGTTGCCGTGAGCTGTGGTGTAGGTCTCAGAAGCGGCTCGGATCCGGCATTGCTGTGGCTGTGGTGTAGGCCTGTAGTCGCAGCTCTGATTCAACCCCTAGCCTGGGAACTTCTATATGCCGTGGGTGTGGCCCTAAAAAGACAAGAAATAAAAATAAAAAAGAATGTCCTTGGTTCCCACTGTATAGCACAGGGAACTATATCCAATTTCTTGTGATAGAACATGATGGAAGATAATATGAGAAAAATTATGTATATGTATATGTATGACTGGTCACTTTGCTGTACAGCAGAAATTGATGCAACATTGTAAATCAACTATACTTCAATAAAACATTTTTAAGAAAAAATGTTCTTGATGCTAAGGTAAACGTTATTAATTTTATTCAATCTCAACGTTCAAATAGAATAATACTCTGTGTGATGAAATGGAAAGCATGAATAAAGCAGTTCCAGTGCACAGAGAAGCACAATCATTTTCTCTCAGAAAAGCACTTGTGCAACTGAGTTGTGAGCTGAACTCTTTTTTTCTTCAAACATTATTTTCTTTTTCTTGAAAGAACGGCTGACAGTCAAGCTATGGCTATTCAGATTTGGGTATTTGGCAAACGTTTTCTTCAAAATGAACAAAAGGAGCCTGTCACTTTGAAGGAAACCATTGATGGTATTTGTTGCCAATGATAAGATTTGAGCTTTGACTGAAAATCAGAAATTGGGAAAACTTCTCTCTGCTACTGTGAGCCTGACAGCTTCTCTAAACGTAAAGCATTTCTAATGAGATCAGTGGTGATATTAACAGATGTGATTTTTCTGGTTGCATAATTAAATGTGTCACTAACTCACTGAACTAGTATTTTCCAAATGACCAATGCGTGATGCTACAAAGTCACGCAGGGGTAAAAGATCCATTCAAGGACAGAGGGATGGGTCGCAATGTAACAACAGCATATGAAAAGTTCATTAATATACTTTCAGCTTCTGCAGAGCAACTAACCTTTAAGAAAGAGCCACTCGTCAAATTTCGTTGTAGTATTAGAAAAGAATATCCACAACTGTCAGAAAAAGCTCTTAAAAGATTCCATTTTCCAGTGACATATCCGTGTGGGGCCAGATTTTCTTCATATACTTCAGTGAAGACATCTTAACAGCTAGAATGCAGAAGCAGCTCTGAGAACCCAGCTGTCTTCTATTAAACCAGACATTAAAGAGATGTGCCAACATGTGAAATAATTCTACTCTTCTCATGAAATTTGTTTTGGAAAATGTTATTAACACGTGAGTCATGGATTTATTATCTTAAAAAGCTAATAAACATATATTTCTCAAAGTTTTCATTTTAATTTCTCATACAGTAAATATTGATAGATACAATCCACGTAAACAAAGGTACTTTGGAGCCCTCAATACTTTTTTAAAAGTGTCACGCCGTTCTGAGACCATCAAGCTTGCGAAATGCCTCAAGCCAGCCTAACAAAGAGCTCTGCACCTGGATCCATTGGTAGTGTCTCTTTATGGAGGTACTGTTACTTTATTGAGCTCATTTAAGGCCTTAGACCATCAAACTTAGCATTCTTTCTCCTTTCTTTCCTTTTGGAGCATAGTCTTAGGAAACACGCTGTGCTCGCTGTGAGGCTACAACGAGGACTTCTTCTATTCTATTTCCCAATGTCCTCTTTCAACGGCCTATGGGACAAATGTCTCTCGTGTATTAGTACCAGAAAAAGCTATATTTCTAAGCAACTGACTTGTTAAAATCTTGTGAACACGTGTGGAGATCTTGCTTGTCGTGTTTTCCCCTTTTTCATCTGCCTGCTGAGAAACTCAGAGCTGAGCATGCAGGCTATTTCGAAACTTCCGGGGCTTTATGGCCTTCACACGTCATCTGACTTCAGAATCATCCAATCTTCCTTCCTCTGTCTTCCCTCATCTTTTTTTTTTGGCTCATCTGTTTGTGTTTGCCAAGTTGAGAGTATGACTTCTGCAACCCCATTTAGGCGCATTTGGAAAAGACAGTAAGGAAAGGGAGAGAGAGAGAAGAGAATAAAATAAAAGAGAAATAAGAGAGAGGTGAAATCTGCAGTGTAACCTGTAAATGAACATGTGGACGCGTCTCTGTTTATCTAAACTGCCTGGAGAATCAAGCCGCTTTTAAATCCCCCAGGTGCAAACCAGGCGCATTAGGCCCAGAAATCAGAAAGAACCATGGCAACAGGTTGGTTGGTTGGTTGGTTTCCTGGGGAGGAGAGAGAAATGGTCTTTCTTATGCATCCTGACAGAAAGCCAGTTCTTTCTCTCCTTAATTAATCATTTTCCTAAGAGCAGATTATAAGCTTTTTTTCTGTTGTGCTGAGGATGAGAATGATGAAGAAAGCAGGCAGGGAAAATCGGTGAACCGAGAGGCCCAGTGGCTGGGGAATTACCCCTTTGGAATCTGTGTGTGTCTCTTCTGGGTCAGGGACAAAGCCTAGAAGGCAGGTACAAAATACGACCAATATCCCAATTATTAGGAAGAGCCCTGGCCTGTTGGACAGAAACCCCGGGTTCTAGTCCTAATTCTTTCACTAATAAACTGTGTGACTTTAGGATCTTGAGCCTCCATTTTTTAATCTATGAAATGGAGATCATATAATGCCTACCATCGTTAAAGGCTGAGGATAAAGGGAAACCATACATACGAATTGGAACCAGCCGATGATATTTAAATTATAGTTCTGTGCCTGAGGATGACTCTGAGGAGCACAAATCCAATACGCACTGTGTCACTGTTGTGGCCTTTTAGACCTTTTAATTCACTGGACTAGTTCAACTGGAAAATATGATTAGACTCCAGAGACTACAAGAGCTAAAATATACATCAGTCTAGTTAATAAAGACGTGTCTAACAGAGCCTTGTGTTTGTGCAGTGTGTTTCAGGGACTAAGCCCCCAGTGCAACATCTGCTAGTGCTCACACCCTTATCTAGGGCCAACGCTAGATCCCAACCCCTATTGCCTAATGGATAGCACTCAAGCAATTCACTCCTCTCTCCTACATGATTTTCTAAAAATCTCTGGTGCATCACTCTTGTCAGCATATTACCATGCTATGACATCCATTAACCAGATTTGTGATTAACTACCCACACCCTGCCCCAACCTGTTCTTTCTGTAGCCTCCTACATCTCATAAATTGCAACTCCAATCCTCCGGCTGCTCAAAATATCAGAGTCCTCTTTAACTCGTTTTTCTCACACATTCAGTCAGCAAATCCTGGTGGCCCTATCTTCAGACTAAATGCAAAATCTGCTCTCTGCCTCCCCAGTCCATGCAGTAATCATTGGATGCTGGCTTCCATGTTTGTTCCCCACTGAGTCCAGCTTGCCTGAGGAAGACTTCTCTGCCATGAATCAAGTTATATCTGTTCCTTGCTCTTTTCCACCCATGACTTCCATTCATTTAAAATAAAAGCCAAGTCCATGGTTTTCAAGGCCCTACATCACCTGGTCTCCTTAGTACCTCTTCTACTTTATTTCCCACCAGATGTTCTCTCACTTAATGTCCTTCTTCCACACTGGCTCCTTGCTGTTTCTTGAACATGCCGAACATGGTCCTGTCTGCAGCCTTCATGTTTGATGTGCTCTTTGTTTTTTTTTTTGTTTGTTTGTTTTTGTCTTTTCTAGGGCTGCATCCGCAGTATATGGAGGTTCCCAGGCCAGGGGTCGAATCGGAGCTGAAGCCGCTGGCCTACACCACAGCCACAGCAACGTGGGGTCCGAGCCGTGTCTGCGACCTACACCACAGCTCACAGCAACGCCGGATCCTGAACCCACTGAGCAAGGCCAGGGACTGAACCCTCAACCTCATGGTTCCTAGTCGGATTCGTTAACCACTGCGCCACGACGGGAACTCCTGGCTTTACTCTTTCGAGATGTGCACTTAACACAGCCCCATTCCAAGGTGCTGGGAAAAGCCCTAACAATGTGTTCACATAGTCATCTAGTCTTGTAGGAGTTGCAAAAATCAGATATTTTAACTGAGAACAGTTAAAATTACTGACTCTTTCCACTCCAACCATCCTTTTATTGTACTTTTCCTTGACATGAGTGATACCGGAGTGTCATGGGTAATTTTGAGATCTAGCTAAAGGGAAGTTAAGTTGAGAATACATCTAGTTTGGGTTACATTTACAGTTTCTTTCATATACAGTAAGTTATTGGCAGCCATAAGAATTGCTTCTAGAAATACATCCACTGCTCACTATGCTGACTCACAAGAGAGCTTGACATGTACATGCAGGGCCAGAGTTCATATCAGAATATGAACCTATTGGAGTTCTCTTGTGGCACAAACTCAATCCCTGGCCTGGGAAGTTCCACAAACTGCATGTACAGCCAAAGGAAAAAAAAAAAGAGAGAAAGAATATGAACCTATCTATGGTGCTCGCCTCATGAAATGGTGCCCAGATTCACTGTTAGAAGCTAGTCTGCGAGAAATTCTTTGTTTTCTCTCTTTCTCCCACGTTTGACCCATCAGCAATTCATGTTGGCTTTACCTTCAAAATAGATCCAGAATGATCACTGATAACTTACTCTACCCTCTGTTCCAAGTCTTAATAACCTCTTGCCTGGATTGTGGCAGCAGCTTCCTAAGTGGTCTCTCTGTGTCTACACTGCACCTCTATAGTTACCAGAAGGACTTAATGAAAAATATAAGCCAAATATATCATTTTTAAAATTTTGCTGTTGTTTTGGCTGCGCCTATGGCATGTGGAAGTTCCCAGGACAGGGATGGCCCTGAGCCACAGCAGTGACCCAAGCTGCTGCAGTGACAATTCTGGATTCCCATTCTCCTGCACCACAAAAGAACTCCAGGAATGTCAATGTCACTCTGAAATTTATATCCCCATCTCTCCATAGTTTCCAGTCTTTCTCAGAATAAAACCAGAGGTTTTTACAATGGCTTAAAAGACTCTGCACGATACTTTTTACCCTTGTGAGAAAAAGATTTATATATATATATATATATATATATATATATATATACACATATATACATATGTATTTTTTTTCATGCATATATATAAATTTATACACACACACACACATACATATACATATTTTTTTTTCCTCAAAAAGGTAGGGAATAGAAAGTCTGGGTCTAAATTCCTAGAAGTCAAAACAAAGAGGACAACTGGGGAAAGTACATGCTTATTCTCACCAGGAAAAAAGTGTTAATGTCAACTGGAAGAATCCAAGTTTTTACTAACTCCTGATTTTTTTTTGGCTGACCTTTCAGCAGAGGATGAATAGCTGACAGTTTAAGTTGTAGTCTTTAATGAATGACAAAAATCATGGTATTCTCCTGTTTGAGTATAGATTTGTAAGCTCTGGGATAGGACAGAGGTTTGATGTTTTATCCTGAATATTAATCACTGGGAGGCCAGCTCCTCCTCCACATGAGAGTGGGATAACTATGGGAAATCCCAGAATTTTCATCCAAAACAATGTCTTATTTAAAATAAAGGGGCAAGGAGTTCCCGTTGTGGCTCAGTGGTTAACGAATCCGACTAGGAACCATGAGGTTTCGGGTTCGATCCCTGGCCTTGCTCAGTGGGTTAACAATCCAGTGTTGTCGTGAGCTGTGGTGTGGGTCGCAGACACGGCTCGGACCCCACGTTGCTGTGGCTGTGGTGTAGGCCAGCGGCTACAGCTCCGATTCGACCCCTAGCCTGGGAACCTCCATATGCCGCGGGAGCAGCCCTAGAAAAGGCAAAAAGCCAAAAAAAAAAAAAAAAACCAAAAAAACACAAAAAAATAAAACAAAAGATGGGCAGGAGTGACATCAGCAACATGGCAGAATAGAACTTTTCTACCATCATCTACTGGAGCAGGGAAGATATTACTTCCCTGGCATTTCTGGCCTGCCATACATGAGTAGGCAGAGGGAGCAGCCTTTCACAATTCTGGCAAAAAAAAAAAAAAAATCCTTGGACACAGTGATGAAAATGCCAATTGTTTAAGTCAACCAAAAGACACTGAACTAAGATCTGAGGGATCTGAATCGTCAACTAATAGGGTTGGATGAACATGAAGACAGAGTCATTAGGGGTTAGTATCATAGTAAGGATGACTAAGTAGGCATAAATACTTTGATGTTTATAGAGTTACTCCCATAAGCTCTGCAGATAGTTTTGAATCAATGCATTATTTGAAGGATATTTCATCTCAATTAAAGAAAACTTACAATCTACACCAAAGGTCCACAAACCTTTTCTGTAAAGGACAAGGGAGTAAGTAGCTTAGGCTTTATGGGCCATGCAATCTCTGTCACAACTATTCGGCTCTGCCTTTGTAGCATGAAGGCAGCCATAGACAATAGTAAATGAATAGGTGTGCCTGCATACTAATAACACTTTATTTATGGACACTGAAATTTGAATTTCATATAATTTCCGTGTGTCACTAAATATTCTTTTTCTTCGGATTTTTTTCAACTATCTAAAAATATCTTTAGGAGTTCCCATCATGGTGCAGCCGAATCAAATCCAACTAGGAGCCATGAGGTTGCAGGTTCAATCCCTGGCCTTGCTCAGTGGGCTAAGGATCTGGCATTGCCATGAGCTGGGGTGTAGGTCACAGACATGGCTTGGATCTGGCATTGCTGTGGCTCTGGCGTAGGCCAGCAGCTACAGCTCTGATTAGACCTCTAGCATAGGAACCTCCATATGCCGCAAGTGTGGCCCTAAACAGCAAACAACAACAACAAAATATCTTTACCTTGCAGGCCATACAGAAACAGGTAGTGGGCTGGATTTGGCTTGTGGACTATAGTTTGCCGAACTCTGACTCCATGATCTTACCTGGTTTAAAAACTAGTGATCTCGTGGGGTTTCTTTTTTTTTTTTTTTTTTTTATCATTGTGTGTATGTCACTTAAGGGATTTTCTTAGAATAGTTTGAAATATGACACAGGGCACTAAATACATAGCTGATAATGTCAAGAACTCTTAACCAGAGCTGAAATCCCAATACTCTCCTTTTTCACTCTATATCTACATAGGAGAAATATTTTTTAATCTATATGTATTTTATATTAAATATTGAAAAAGTTTGGTTGTTTCTAGCTGTGGCATATGGATTAATTTCTAAGAATATGAACTACTGAAGTGAATGTGCAGTTTTAAAACCAAATGTCAGACAAGGCTCAGCAGGTTAAGAACTTGACATAGTGTACATGAAGTTGCAGGTTCTATCCCTGGCCTTACTCAGTGTGTTAAGGATCTGGCATTGCTGCAAGCTGTGGTGTAGGCTGCAGATGCAGCTCAGATCTAGTGTTGGTGTGACTGTGGCATAGGCCAGTGGCTGCAGCTCCAATTTGACCCCTGGTCCGGGAACTTCCATATGCTTCAGGTGCGGCCATAAAAAGAAAAAAGAATGTCAGACAAGTTAACTACCTATGAGTTGTGTAGAGTTATATCACCAATATACTTTATTTTATTCTTTCAATGAAGAGTATTGATTGTGAGAAATATCTGTTCAATTATAATAGTTACTCATATGTGTTAACCATTCGTGGTTGAAAACTTCTGCCAAGAGAACTGCAGTCAGCAGTCCCCAGTGGGATTGTCTCTGAAAAACCCACATAACCTCCAGGAGGGAAAAAGCTAGCAATTGCATATATGCCACATCTAGAGGGACTAAAATCAGAGGACCAAAAACTTAAGACAGTGCTGTTTCCCTCAATTCTTCTTGTCCCCAGGAACTAGACAATTAATGAATAGGAAGAGATGAGTGAGGAAGCTAGAAGCAGCTAATCATCTTCCTTCCTACACCAGGGGCATCCAAGTGGGCATTAAATGAAGTGATTTATAATAGTAGACTGATTGGATGTTTTGAAGTATCAAAATGAATGTATTCTTGTGGCAGGAAGACTTTTTATTGTATAATACTAATTAGAAAGGTTATAATGCTAATTAGAAAAGTTATTCATTCAAGGGTAAGAAAATATTATTGAACGAACAAATTTAAAAAAGATACGTGAAATAAATTAGGTTGTTTTGTTTGCATCCTCTTTTTTGTTTGTCTGTCTCTCAGGGTAAAGCCAAAATTCTGAACAACAACCAGATTGGGATGGTGTTTATAGGGGAGAAAAAAGTTTTCCTTGACCCTCTTAGGGTCCCTGGCTGGGTCTGAAAATTAAAGTGACAAAGACAGGAGAAAAGCATACACATGTATTTAATACAAGTTTTGTATGACAGAGGAAACTTCATAAAGAAAATCTGAAGAAACAATTAAACTGGAGTATTTTAATGCTAGGATTAATGAAAAGTAGACAGTTATGGAAAAATGATAGGTCAAGGCATATGAGGTGAATATAGTAAACTGGGCCAAATTTAGGACTGTTTGTTAGGAGTCTCTTAGCTCCCTTTGTCTTCAGAGATAAGGATACTCCTTTCCTCTTGATAAATAGAGAGCACTTCTTACATAAGGGTTTTATGACCTGCCTCAAGGGGGACGTTCAGAGTAACCTTTCTGTTTCTGCCATTTTCTCAAACTCCTTTAACTTAAAACATTCAGGAGTTCCCATCATGGCTCAGTGGTTAACGAATCCGACTAGGAACCGTGAGGTTGCAGGTTCGATCCCTGGCCTTGCTCAGTGGGTTAAGGATCCGGCGTTGCCGTGAGCTGTGGTGTAGGTCGCAGATGCAGCTTGGATCCCGAGTTGCTGTGGCTGTGGCGTAGTCTGGCGGGTACAGCTCCGATTCGACCCCTAGCCTGGGAGCCTCCATATGCCATGGGTATGGCCCTAGAAAAGGCAAAAAAAAAAGACAAAAAATAAAATAAAATTACCATGAGATATCACCTCACACCAGTCAGAATGGCCATCATTAATAAATCCACAAATAACAAGTGCTGGAGGGGCTGTGGAGAAAAGGGAACCCTCCTGCACTGTTGGTGGGAATGTAAACTGGTACAGCCACTATGGAGAACAGTTTGGAGATACCTTAGAAATCTATACATAGAACTTCCATATGACCCCACAATCCCACTCTTGGGCATCTATCCGGACAAAACTCTACTTAAAAGAGACACGTGCACCCTCATGTTCATTGCAGCACTATTCACAATAGCCAAGACATGGAAACAACCCAAATGTCCATCGACAGAGGATTGGATTCGGAAGATGTGGTATATATACACAATGGAATACTACTCAGCCATAAAAAAGAACGACATAATGCCATTTGCAGCAACATGGATGGAACGAGAGAATCTCATCCTGAGTGAAATGAGTCAGAAAGACAAAGACAAATACCATATGATATCACTTATAACTGGAATCTAATATCCAGCACAAATGAACATCTCCTTAGAAAAGAAAATCATGGACTTGGAGAAGAGACTTGTGGCTGCCTGATGGGAGGGGGAGGGAGTGGGAGGGATCGGGAGCTTGGGCTCATCAGACACAACTTAGAATAGATTTACAAGGAGATCCCGCTGAATAGCATTGAGAACTTTGTCTAGATACTCATGTTGCAACAGAAGAAAGGGTGGGGGAAAAATGTAATTGTAATGTATATATGTAAGGATAACCTGACCCCCTTGCTGTACAGTGGGAAAATAAAAAAAAAAAAAAAAAAAAAAAGAAAATAAATATTCAGTCTGCAAAGGTGTCACGTTTGGGGAGTAATGTGTCCTAGATCCTATCATATTCAATGAACAGTGTCTAGATTCTAGACTGGAACAGAATAAAAGTGATGAAAAACTTTAGACTTTATTAGCAAACTATAGTTAGAAATGTATAAGCAATGAATTAAGTCGAATGTGTTACTGGGGAGCAAATCTATTAATCTCCTACCGTGGTTGTTCAAAACCATTCTAATTTTCCTCTTCTGTCCTAACTAGATGATATGTGTAGAAGATCCAGTGATTTTTCTCTGACATCAGGTAAGTCACATTTTCAGACATTAAAAAGTCAGTATAAATCAAAACTTCACACTCTAAAGAAAGTATTTTTCTATGTCCATGGCTCAGGCCTACTGCAGGCTCAGAAGTATGCAATGGAGAAGGGGTGATGCTATGCCTCTTTTCCCTCCTTATTCTTCATCCTTTCCTATTCACTAGCTACTGCTTTTGGTTTCTCTAGGAATTATGTGGGACATTAAATATTGTAGTCATGAATACTGTTCATCAGATGTTTTCAGTTTTTTGCCCTTTCAGGTACATGGTAAAATTGTATTTCCCTGGCCCCATAACAATAGGTGTGGCCATGCAATTGGTCTTGACATATGAGCAGAAGGGATGTGTGTTATTCTGGGTGGAAGCTTTAAGAATCAATATACAAGTTATCATATTCCCTTCTCTGTGCTGTGGTTGTCATGGAAGCAGGTGAGACATTGAGATAAAATTTCAATGAGGTCAACCCATGCTGAACATGTAGTGTGATGTGAGCAAAAAAAAAAAATATTCTTGAAAGGCTCTGATTTGGGGATTATTCATCATTACAGAATTGCACAGCCTATCCTGACACATTATACCAATACACATTAAAATGACCAAAGATAGAATAATTATGAACTTGTAGCCACCTGATAACATATCCTTAAGATACATAAAATTTAAAATATCAGGAGTATAAAAAGAAATTAAGTCTACAACCACAGGGAAGGAATTTAATATACCTCTATGAGACAAGGAGAAAAAATGTTAGACTTTTTAAAACTTTAAACAGAAAAATTAATAACATATCTAATGGGTATATAGAATAGATAGAAAATGTACATTTTTTCAAGCTCACATGAAACATCTATAAAGAATTACCTTATACTAGGTTGTAAAGCAGTATCAGATATTTCAAAGAACCAATATGATATAGACAATGTTGGTTTACCATAATGAAACTTAGGTTAGAAATTAACAATAAAAAACAGTGCATGAAAACAGACACACACACAAACAGCATATACATTTAAATGACTTATGAATCATTTTGAGAAGTATGTAATATTTAGAAATAAATAATACTGAAAATAGTGCCCATGAAAATCATGAGCTATAATTAAAGCAGTTAATGTTAATATTTGGTAAAGCTAGATCATAATATATGGGGTTTATTGTATTAACTTCTATTCATATTTTATATTTAGAACAATTAATCATAACAAATAATTTTTAAGTGAACCTGGTTACTTTTAGTGGACCTAGTAATTGTGAAGATTTTTGTGTAACTAAAATAAATGATTTAACAGTTTATAAATATGGAAGCTAACTCCTGTCAAAGATCATCAAATGAACAAATGCTTTGATTCTTCCTAATGATTAGTTTATTCAACTCTCATGTTGTGGTCCATTGATACGTCAAGGAATGGTAATATAAGTGTGTTACAATGTATCTTTTTATTTGCTTAGCAAACATCACTTAATGTGCCATGGCCTTCTAAATAGATCACTAGTAATAAGTAGGGCCTTAATTTAGAAAGAAAAGAGTCAATAGAATTATTGAATACATCTCTCACCAAATAGCCAGCCACAATGTGGTCCTGGCTCCATAGGGAAAAAAGGGTCTGGCTCTGTAGGAAAAAAAGCATCCAGTCTTTGTTTCCATTTTCTGTATTTTAAAGTAATACAGAAATGATTTCATTTCTTCATGAGGTAAATGTAGGTCCTTAATTTGATTTTCGTGGTCTGTGCCCATTTTGATGTGGTAAAAAGTACTAGATGGGGCTGCCTAAATTTGATTTACCTGGGCTGAGTCTACCCATTACACTGCCCAAACCTGTTAACTTGGATCTGGTATTGCTGTGGCTGTGGTGTAGGCTGGCAGCTATAGCTCTGATTCGACCCCTAGCCTGGGAAATTCCATTTGCCGCATGTACAGCCCTAAAAAGCAGAAACAAAAAAACAGAACAACAACAAAACAAGACCCAGAGGAGTTCCTCTTGTGGCTCAGTGGGTTAGAAACTCAACGTGTATCCATAAGGATGTGGTTTTATTGGCTTGCTCAGTGGGTTAAGGATCCAGCATTGCCTCAAGCTGCAGCTCAGATCCACCACTGCTGTGGCTATGGTGTAGGCCAGCAACTGCAACTCTGATTTGATTCCTAGCCCAGGAACTTCCATAATCCACAGGTATGGCCCTAAAAAAAAAAAAAAAAAAAAAAAAAAAGACCCAGAAATGAAGAACTCAATAACTGAAAGAAAAAACACACTAGAACCAATGAATAGCAGACTAAGTGATATAGAAGAATGAATGCACTGTGATCTGGAAGATAGGATAATGGAAATCACCCAGTCAGAACAGCAAAAAGAAAAGCAAATTTAAAAAATGAACAGTTTATGATATCTGTGGTATAACATTAAACATACCAAAAAACTCATCATAGAAATCCCAGAAGAAAGGAGAATGAAGGGAATTGAAAATGTATTGAAGAAATTATCAATGAAAACTTCCCAAACTTAGTTCCCACTGTGGCACAGCAGGATCAGCAGCACTGTGGGAGTGCCAGGATTCAGGTTCAATCCCTGGCCCAGAACAGTGGGTTAAAGATTCAGTGTTGCCACAGCTGTGGCTTAGGTCGCACCTATGGCTCAGATCTGATCCCTGGCCTGGGAACTATATATCCTGTGGGGCGGCCAAAAAAAAAGAAAAAAAAAGAAACTTCACAAACTTTAAGAAGGAAACAGATATCCAGGTACAGGAAGCACAGAGGGCCCCAAACAAGATAAAACTCAAACAGAACCACACCAAGACACATCAAAATTAAAATGCCAAAGTTAAAGAAAAAGAATTCTAAAGGTACCAAGAGAAAAACAAAGAGTCATATATGAGGGAATCTATGTAAGGCTTTCAGCTGATTTCTCTGCAAAAACTTTGCAGAAGAGAGTGGCATGATATATTCAAAGTCCTGAAAGAGAATAACCTGCAACTTATGATACTTTACCCAACAAGATGATCATTTAGTATGGAAGGAGAAACTAAGAATTTCATAGACAAGCAAAAATGAAAAGAGTTCATCAGTACAAAACATACCCTAAAAGAAACGTTAAAGGGTCTTTTCCAAGTGGAAAAGGAAGAAGCATGTATAGGAAAGGGAAAACCCCATACTAAAGGTAAGTATACAGCAATGACAGAGGATCAACCACTTAAATAAGCTAGTGTGAAGATTAAAAGACAAAAAATTGTAAAAGCAATTATATAACTGCAATAAACAGTTAAAGGATAGATAATGAAGATGTAAAATGTGACATCTAAAACAAAATGTGGGGGAGGGAGTCAAAAATGTAGATCTTTTAGAATGAATTTCAACTTAAATGAATATCAATTTAAAATAAGTAGATAGAGTTATAGGTCAACATATATGAACCCCATGGTAATCACAAATCAAAAACCTGCAATAGATACACAAAAACTAAAAAGAAAGGAGCACAAGCATATTGCTAAAGAAAATCATCAAATCACAAGGGAAGAAACAAAGAGAAGTGCAGAGAAGGACTACAAAGCAGAGAAGGACTACAAAAACAGCTGGAAAACAAGTAATAAAATGGCAACAAATACATACCTAGCAATGAATTGAATGCTCCAATCAAAAGGCATATGGTGACGGATACAAAACCAAGATTCTTCTGTATGCTGCCTACAAAAGAGTCACTTCAGAACTAAAGACACAAACAGACTGAAAGTGAGGGGATGGAAAAAGATATTTCATGCAAATAGAAATGACAAGAAAGCAGGAATCGCAATACTCATATCAGACGAGAACAAAGGCTATAAAAAGAGACAAAGAAGGACATTATATAACTACAAAGATATCAATATAAGAACAGGATGTTACATTTGTTAACATATATGCGCCCAATACAGAAGCACAAAAATATATAAAGCAAATATTAGCAGACATAAATGGAGAAATTGACAATGATACATTAATAAAAGGAGAATGTAACACTCCACAGACATCAAAGTACAGATCGCACAGACGGAAAATCAAAAAGGCAACAATGGTCTTAAATGACACAATAGAAAAGTTGTACCAAATAGATAAATCTACAGAACATTTCTTCCACAAACAGCAGAACACATATTCATTGCAAGTGCACATGGAACTTTCACCAGAATAGATGGCATACTAAACTAAAACATTTCTCAACAAACTTAAGAGGATAGAAATTACATCAAGCATTTTTTCTCACCACAATGATGTGAAACTAGAAATTAATTACAGAAAGAAAATAAGCAAAAGTACAAATGTGGAAAATAAACAACATGCTACTAAAAAGTACTAAAAAACCAATGAATCAAGGAAGAAATCAAAAAGGAAATCAGAAAATACCTTGAGATGAATGATAATGGAAACACAACTTTCCAAAATCTATGGGATGCAGCAAAAGCAGTTCCAAGAGGCAAGTTTATAGTGATACAGGCTTTCCTCAAGAAGCAAGAAAAATCTCAAATATACAAACAAATGTGTCACTTGTATTAATTAGAAAAAGAAGAAACAAGAAAACCTAATGTCAGCAGAAGAAAGGAAATTAAAAAATCAGAGAGAAAATAAATAAAAGAGAGATCAAAAACACAATAGAAAAGATCAATGAAACCAAGAGCTTGTTTTTTGAAAAGATAAGCAAAATTAATAAACCTTTAGCTAGGCACACCAAATGGAAAAGAGAGAGGACCCAGATAAGCAAGCAAACAAATGAAAGAGGAGAAATACTAGCCAATACCAAAGAGATACAAAAATCATAAGAGAATACTATGATCAGTTTTTCGTTTGTTTGTTTGTCTTTTTAGGGCCACACCCCCGGCATATGGTGGTTCCTGGCTAGAGGTCAAATTGGAGCTGTAGCCACTGGCCTATGCCACAGACACAGCAACAGCAGATCCAAGCCATGTCTTCAACCTTAACCACAGCTCAGGATCCTTAACCCACCGAGTGAGGCCAGTGATTGACCCTGCATCCTTACCAGTACTAGTCAGGTTCATTAACCACTGAGCCACGACATGAACTCCTACAAGCAGTTTTAAGTCAAGAAATTGTACAACCTAGAAGAAATGGGTAAATATCTAGAAACATACAACCTGCCAAGACTGAATCAAGAAAAAAAGACAATCTGAACAGATCAATCACTAGTAGTGACATTAAATATGTAATAATAATAATGAATTCCTAGCAAACAAAAGTCCTAGAGCAGATGGCTTCAGAGGGGAATTCTACCAAACACAAAGAAAAACTAATGCCTATCCTTCTCAAAATCTTCCGAAAAATTGAAGATGAGGGAACACTCTGAAATTCATTCTATGAGGTCACCATTACCCTGGTATCAAAACCAGACAAAGACATTGCAGAAAAGGAAAATTACGCACTAACGTCTTTAATGAAAACAGATGTAAAAATTCTCAACAAAATATTACTGAATCCAACAACATATGAAGAGGATCATACACCATGATCAAGATGGATTTATCCCAGGAATGCAAAGATTGGTTAATATTCACAAATCACTGTGGTGGCAGAATGAGAAGACAAGACACAGACTGGTAGAATATTATTGCAGAGAATAAATATGATGAAGAATTCTTATCCAAAGTATACAAAGAACTCTGAAAACTCCACCATTAGAAAACAAACAACCTATCAGGGCAAAAGATACCTTACCAAAGAAGATATGCATTTGACAACCGAGCCGTATGAAAAGATGCTCAACATCATATGTCATTCGAGAATTGTAGATTCAAATAACAAGGAGCTACCACTACATACCTATTAGAATGTCCAAGAGCAGAACACTGACAACACCAAACACTGGTGAGGATGTGGAGCAACAGGAATTCTCATTCATTGCCGATGGGAATGCGAAATAGTACAGCCACTTCGGAAGACAGTTTGGCAGTTTTTATCAACTAAAAACTCTCTTACATACAATCCCATTAGTACACTCCTTGGTATTTATCGAAATGAGTTGAAAACTTACATCGACACAAAAATCTGCACACACACGTGTATAGCAACTTTATTCCCAATCTCCAAACTTGGAAGCAACCAAGATGTCCTTCAATAGGTGACTATATGAACAAACTGTGGTACCTTGGTATAATGGAATATTTTGGGACAATAAAAAGAAATGAGCTCTGAAGACACTTAAGATATAGAGGAGCTTAAATGCATATCGTTATGTGAAGGAAGCCAATCCGAAAAGGCTATATACTGGATGATTCCAACTATATGATATTCCAGAAAAGGCCGAACTATGGAGACGATAGGACTTGAGGGTAGAAGGAGAGATGATTAGACAGAGTGCCTATGATTTGTAGGGTGTGAAAATACTCTGTATGATAGTGCTGTGGTGAATACATTTCATTATACATTTGTTCAAACCCATAGAATATAAATCAAAGGTGAACCCCAATATAAACTATGGGCTTTGGGAAATTACAGTGTGTCAAGGTAGGTTCATGAATTATAACAAATGTATCACTTTTGAGATGTGGATAGTGGGGGATGCTGTGTGTACTGGGGGGCAGGTAGGGGGTGCTTGAGAACCTTTTGTGCTTCTACTCAGCTTTTCTGTAAACCTAAGACTGTCCTAAAAATGTTTATTTTTTAAAGTTGCTCAATCAAAAAAAAAAAAAACCGTCAATATTATCCACTATATTAACATACTAAGGATGGAAAAAATCACATAATGTTTTCAGTTGATGCAGAAAAATATTTGACAAATTAAAATCACAATAATGTACAATTACATGCCTACTAGAATGATTGAAGTAAAAAATACTCTTAATATCAAATGCTGTCGAGGATGGGGACCAACTGGATCTTTTGTACGCTGCTGGTGGGAATGTAAAATGGTACAGACATTCTGACAATTTCTTATAAAACCAAACATATATTTGCCATACAACTCTGCAATTGCACTCTTGGTCATTTATCACAGAAAAAGGAAAACATATGCTCATGCAAAATCTTGTACATGAATAGCAGGTTTATTTACATCAGACCCAAACTGGAAACAACCCAGACGTCCTTCCAAGGGGTTCGTGGTTAAACCATACGGTAGTACATCCATACAGTGGAATAGTACTCATTTGTAGAAAGGTGTAAACTATCGATATGTGCAAAAAAAAAAAAAAAAAAAAAGAATGAATCTCTGGGGAACGATGCTGTGTGAAAGAAGCCAGACACAAAGGCTACATATTGTATAATTCCATTTATACGTCATTCCGAAACAGGGAAAACTACAGGGATGAAGAACACATCCGTGGTTGCCAGGAGCTGGAGGTGGGAGGGAGAGGTGGTTTGACTAGATAGGAATTACAGGAGGGGGTTGTCAAACTGTCACATTTTCTTCCTCATTAAATTCCTCCTCAGCCATCACCTCCTCCTTCACCCTTTGTATATCTTCCTTAAAGAAAAGCTTTTTATCCAGCCATCTCTAGACCTCCCCCCTTGGCTTGGGTTAGAAAAAGTATCCGTTCTTCTCCAAGTTTGTCTCTGGTTTGTGGCAGGTAGCAGCAGTATGCCATGAGTGTGAGATGGAAGGGGGGGGGTCACCATTTGTTTTCATTCTATGTTGTATGGAAAATCACTTTTCAGGTCTACATTTGCCTGTCCATTACGTTTGTGTCAGTCTTAACTCTTGATTTGGAGTCTAGCCTATTTTCTTCATTCGTTTAGATATCGTTTTTACTGTTGTATGACCAGGATCTTCTCCGGAACACAAGACAAGGGGTGAATCTCACCATGCAAACCTATTTCTTTCCCGATCCCCCTCCAAATAGCTTAATTTTCATTCTGAGGAAACTAGGTAAAGTGACAAGTGTAGTGTTTAGTGTTCAAGTGTGATGTAAATTTGTAGTAATCACTGCTTCAAAGACTGGACGCCAAGGAATAATATTTCAGTGGTGCAATAGTCTTTTTGACGGGTAGTCTGTTGATGCCAGATGACAATGTATCTTTCTCAGATAAAAAGCACTCATTTCTGCTCCTAATAATTTCAAAAGGAATAGGTCCATACAGATATGGGAGTTTAACTAAATAAATTATTTAAAATATTTATTCCATTTTAAATGTATGACCAGGAGTTCGCTGGTGGTGTATCAGGTTAAGGATCTGGCATTGTCACTCCTGTGGCTCTGGTTACAGCAGTGGCACAGGTTTGATCCCTGGCCCAGGAACTTCTGAATGCTGCAGGCACAGTCGAAAAGAAAAATAAATAAATATATGACTATTTAGAAAATTCTAAAATATTTGCTTCACTGTCTTAAAATTCTTTTTTTTTTTTTTTTTGCCATTTCTTGGGCCGCTTCTGTGGCATATGGAGGTTCCCAGGCTAGGGGTCTAATCGGAGCTGTAGCTGCCAGCCTACTCCAGAGCCACAGCAACGCAGGATCCGAGCCGAGTCTGCAATCTACACCACAGCTCACGGCAACGCCGGATTGTTAACCCACTGAGCAAGGGCAGGGATCAAACCCTCAACCTCATGGTTCCTAGTCGAATTCGTTCAACACTGCGCCACGACGGGAACTCCTCTGTCTTAAAATTCTGAATTGTGTTCTTCAACTGTTTACTTTCAATACAATTTTTATCACTTAACCAATCACAATGAATAGTCTAATATAAACCCACCATATTTTGTTATATTTGTTATATTTTCATTTTCATTTTGAATTTAACAGAGTATAAAAGAGAAGCCAAGTGTAACCTTTTCTGAACATTTATAGCATGTCGTGTACCATGGAGAAGATCACAGGTACAGGAGTTCCTGTCGTGGCTCAGTAGTTAACGAATCCGACTAGGAACCATGAGGTCATGGGTTCGATCCCTGGCCTTGCTCATTGGGTAAAGGATCCGGCCTTGCTGTGAGCTGTGGTGTAGGTTGCAGACGCGGCTCTGATACTGCATTGCTGTGGCTGTGGTGCAGGCCGGTAGCTGCAGCTCTGATTAGATCCCTAGCCTGGGAACCTCCATATGCCATGGGTGCGGCCCCAGAAAAGACAAAAAAAAAAAAAAAAAAGATCACAGGTACAGCAGTAGCTAATTCAAGGGCCTTTCCTTGAGAGGACAAGACTAGCAAATGGGTGCATGTTTAGCTTTTTTTCCTGGATGGAAAACACACATTTCTCCATTCACTCCCAAGCTTGGCTCCCAGACCTGTTTGTCTCCTTCCTCCTCCTTCACCTCTTCCAGTCAAAGTCTTATCAGTTGTATTCAGGAGAAGGAGAACTTAGTCCTAACCAATATCCAGCTTGAGGTAGTAAAAATGTATCTAAGCAGAGACATCACACGATTAAAAAAAAAAAATAGAGTGGCTATTCAAAGAAGGTGATTAAAACATCACCAAATTCCAGTCAATCCATACGTCTCTCATTTGGTGAATGCACAGAGAATTTTTGATCATGTTCTAAGGTATCCCTAAAATGAAGATCAAGAAGACAAAAAGGATACCCTAAGAATAGTCTGAAGCAGTAATCGGCATATTATGGAGACTGTACACCGTCTGTCCGAGGTAGTTATCTTCCAGGGTGAAGATACTTTAAAATGGTCATATGTAGTGTCCATATAGAGTCAGAAATGCCTTCATCATTAAGGGGAATCAGTATGGGGAGCAAACCCAATATCATGTGGGAATTTGACTCTCAAATCTTGCCAGAAAACCTGCAGGTTTTGACCATTGCAGAGACAGCTTCATGTCTTAGGGAAGAGGAGAAGTCCATATATGAATTCACACATCGTATATGAAAGAAAATGCAGAGTCACTGACAAAGGCGCAAGAGAAGGCTTCTAGGACACCTTCATTTTCATACAGAAATAAAAGGAGATTCTTACAGCACTAAAGGAGTGTTCATCTTTTCCACTGGGCCTAAGGCAAAGGAAATATTTTCTCAGATGTGAGGGGAAAAGGAATCTGGAAACGCCATTCTTTTTTCTTTTTCCCATTATCTCTGATGCTAAAAGTCCACAAGCTTTGAAAGTGGCAAGAGAGCCTCAAGTTCCGTATAATTAAATCATTAAATGTCCCTGGCATCTGTGATCGCATGGTAACTGCTAGAAAGTCGATGGCATCCCAAACCTTTTTATAGATTATTTTTCTCATTATTTTCAGCTCGAACACTACAAATATCACAAAAACCTGCAATTACAGTAGTGCCATAAAAATATAAAGTTGACAAAGTCTTCTGTTAGAACAGATGGGCCTCTAGAGTTCCAACCAATGCAGATTAAAAGCTATTATAAAGTATAAAATCAGGCCATTGTGCATTTTAGTCATACTTTTAACAAAAAGCTCTGCTTTGTGCGGTCACGCTGATCTGTAGGGCCTGCAGCTTTGAAGTGCATGGAAATTAAACTTCAGCTTGTTGATGTTTGGGTAGTTATGTGGTTTTGTACAGAAATTAAGAAATGTGTATAATGGTCAGAGAGAGGCTATCTCTTCATTGGTTTCCAGGGTATCATAGCAGATAGTTATTTTGTTTTGGCAGCTCTAAATCTGCATCCCCTTTTCAAGTTTGGGAAATCACCACATTATGAGTTTTGGTGGAAGACAGAGCTATCTCTCCTCATAGGAGCTGAAAGTGTCAGGTACTTTTTGGGTTCCCTTAGAGCGTTGATTCAGGCATGTGACCTGGGTTCAGACAACCATATGCAGCCACAGTGAATGTTCAGTCTAGGGTAAATGATGACAAGAACCAGAATCAGGAGTCCTCAGTGACTCCTTGCTTTGACAATCCTCTCTGATCCAAATACCTAGCAATAATTCCTAAGATATAAAAAGTAGAGATACAAAAGATGTAGTTGAGATCAAATACAAGCAACATGTATCCATGAACAAGAAATGGGCTGAGACTATGCGCTTACTGAATTCTGGGCCCAAGAATAGATGTAGCTCTTGCATGGCCAAGGAGACTGGAGTGATTCAGATAAGTCAGGGAAACAGGGGCAGGTTGACAGTGTGAAGCCAGAGGCCAGGATGTGGATGCCAACTCACCCCCTTGAAGGAGCCTGAAGAAATTACCTCAAATGTTGCCTGAAGTTAGTTACAATAAATCTGCCGGCCCAGGAAGGCAAAAGGTCAGACACACATCCTTGGAACCTGGGGTTGAACCAAGCCCCTTGCTTGGCCAGAGCTGTCAGTTTCCCCGAGACCGTTGTGAGACAGGAGCCCCCAGATGTCACTGTTAGACCTAGTATTGGACTGGGAGCCCAGAAGGCCAAGAAGAAGCAACTACAGAGCTGCCAAAATAAAGAGAAGAATGCAGAGGCGAATAAGAGAAAGGGAAAACAAATGAGGTTACAAATCAAAAGTCCAAAATGCAAGAAGTAATCTAAGGCTATGAAAGATAATCAACAAAAGTAAGCAGTTGAAACAGAAACTTACTACTCAAGAAATTATTTTTGAATAATAATAATCTGACAAAGATTTGATAAGACAAGTGTTGAAACTAGTCAAAACGTAAATGAAAGCATAACTTTGACTAGATGGATTAAGAAACAAAAATACATAGCTATTTGAAAAGAAACCCATTAGAATCTTAGAGAGTAGACCTCAAATCAGAAAATTTTAAATAGAATAATCTAAAGACTAGATCAAAAAAGCAAATTAGTGAATTATGAAATAATCCTGAAGATAAGAAAAAGATACAAAGGATAGATGAGATGCTGCCACATTTTTAAAGTAGGATTTTCAGAGGAAAATAGAATGGCACGCTGCAATAATATGAAGACATAATTATTGAGAGTTTTTTAACTAAGAAAAACTTGAATGTGGAGAATAAAAAACATTCAGCATCTAATATAATCAATTTAAACAAAGACACCTTCTGGACATTTCATAATAAAGATGAAGAATTTCAAAGATGATAAGATCACAGTAAAAGTTACAAAAGACAGATTATCTGCATATTGATAATAATTCTGTTGAAAGAAGACATCTCACCAGTTGCACTTAATGACAAAGGAGTAACATCCTCAGAGGGGGAAAAATAACTCTCAGATTATAATTTTTATCAGTTAAACTTATAATTGAAACTTAGGGGGTAGGGTAAGGAAATTTAAGGTATAAAAATACTGAGAGCCTTCATATATATAAACAAACACCAGTTAGAAGATCTCACGGGGGATAAGAACTTTGCAATGCTAAAAAATAACGTACTAGAATATAAACCTAATAAGAAATATTTAAACTATATATAAGCAAAATTTACAACACCAAAAATAAACTTGGAATCAATGTAAATACACAGCATATTCTTTTTATTTTTATTTTTTGTTGCATTGAAAGAATCAACATGAAAGGGTATCAGGTCTCCTTAAATTTATTAGTAAATGGCTTAGAAACAACAGGCATTTATTTCTCAGAGTTCTGGAGGCTGAGAAGTCCACGATAAAGTCATCCGCAGGTTCAGTGTCTGGAGAGGGCCTGTTTCCTAGATGGACGTCTTCTCACTGTGTTTCCACATGGGTGGAACAAGCTAAGGATCTCTCTGAGCTCTTTTTTTTTATATATATAAAGGCACTGATCCCATTCATGAAGGCTCTATGCTCATAACCATATTCATATTGGGGGGTAGGATTTCAGCATATGAAATTAAGGCTAACAGACATTCAGTCCATTGTAACAACCAACAAGGAAAATAAATACCAACAGTTGTTTTACTGAGGCTTGACAGCTTGATCATAAAGTTTACTTAGGCTCACAAATAAGTAAGAATAGCCAGGAAAACCTGGAAAAGAAAAATAATAGTGAACAGTCTAGCACGACCAGACATTAAAGCTTATTTGATACCTTTTAAAATAAAAGCGTTTTCTATTGGTACATGAATAGACAGGTACATCAATGGAAAGAATTAGAAAATCTAGAAAACACCCCACTGCATATGAAATTTAGGTTTACAACAGAAGTGCTGTCTCAAGCCATTGGGGAAGAGCGGAACTTTTATTTCCTTGGTGTGGGCTACCTAGATAGCATCACCGACAATGTTAGAATGGGATCCGCTCCTCATACCATACATTAGGTCTAAATGGATCAGAGAGTTGAATACAGAAAATAAGCATCTAAATACTAGAGGAAAACAAGGGTGACTTCCTCTATAACCCGAGAGTGGGAAAACTTTAAACTATGTTTTATTTTGTTTTTTATTTTTATCTTGTTAGGGCCACACTCATGGCATATGGAAGTTCCCAGGCTAGGAGTTGAATCCGAGCTGCAGCTGCCAGCCTACACCACAGCCACAGCAACGCCAGATCCAAGACACATCTGCAACCTACACCACAGCTCACTGCGATGCTGGATCCTTAACCCACTGAGCAGGGCCAGGGAACAAACCTGCATCCTTATGTTTACTAGTCAGATTCGTTTCTGCAGAGCCACAATGGGAACTCCTAAAACTATGTTTTTAAAATCCAGAAGTAGGAGTTCCCATCTTGGCTCAGTGGAATCCGGCTAGCATCCATGAGGACACAGGTTTGATCCCTGGCCTCGCTCAGTGGGTTAAGGATCCAGCATTGCCGTGAGCTGTGGTGTAGTTCGCAGATGCGGCTTAGACCTGGCGTTGGGCTGTGGCTGTGGCATAAACCGGCAGCTATAGCTCCGATTGGACCCCTAGCCTGGGAATCTCCATATGCTGTGGGTGCGGCCCTAAAAAGACAAAAATAAAAAATAAAAAAATCCAGAAGTAGTAAGGGAAAAAACTGATATATCGGATTACGTTGAACAAGAACCCACCATGAGTAAAGTAAAAAAAAAAAAAGGAGTGAAAACTAGAAAAAGATAAAGGAATACTAAAAGTAGAGAAGAAAAAGACCATATGTCCCAGAGAAAACTGAAATAGACACATGTACAATTCACAGAAGAAAAAGAAAGTAAAGGGACCTTAACACAAGATGGTTAACCCAATATGTAAGAAATACAGACAGTGCAGAAAGACCATTTCACACTTACCAGCTTGGCTGAGGCCATGAGGCAACATAGCTGGTGGTAGTAGAAAATGAAATATCCCTACAGAGGGAAATTTGCCCCTCTCCTGTAAAATTTCACATGCAAGTACCCTGTGACCCAGATATCTCACTTCTACGTATCCATTTCAAAGATACCTTGTCCAAAAATACCCTAAAAGGTGTATGTACAAGACTGTCCACTGAAATATTATTTATAGTGATTGGAAAAGCAGGAACTGGTCCAAATGTCTGTTTAAGAGGAAACTGGTTAAATAAACGTGGCATTAAAAAGTAAAGGGCTATGCAGGTGCGAAAAGGAACAAGGAATATCCCTATGGAGTAATCTTAGGGTATGCAGTTTAGAGAAGAAAAGCAAGAAGTAGCAACAGTGCAGATGCTGGTTTTTATTTAGGAAATATTAATTATAAATATGTGCATAATTATGGGCACATGTGCACTTGCAGTGATACATTTTAACATTTAAAAATGGTTCTTTACAGGGAAAGTAAGGTCAGAGATTGAAATAAAAGCTAAGTTTCATTGAATATACCCAGTTTTGTATATTTGACTTTGAAATTATGTCAAAATTTTACACATTAACAAAGCAAAAGTAGATTTTGAAAAAGCAATTCCTAAAACTGAAATCTAGATGGTAAATGAATGTTTATGTGTATACGGTTGGTGGCATCCCCACACAGAGAGGCATTAAACTAATTGACTTTAGAACATGGAAATTTGACCATATGTCCTTAGTGAGGTCAAAAAACAAAACAAAGCAAAACACAGTGATGACCCACATCCTGGAAAATAAAATCTAAAACTAGTCAGTAATTATACGGTTGATAGTAGTGTTGATATCCTTACTCCAAGACTATTGCATGTTTATTGTCAGATAAGGCAATGAGAACTTGGTTCCCATCATGAGGATTTGGGGCATGGGAGAAGGGAAATACAGGTGCAGGTTCAGTGAGGGTAGGTAAAACCCAAAACCTGGATTTTGAATCGAAAGCATCGTTATGAACTCAATATATTCTTTCTTTTCTTGAGTTCTGGATTCGTGCGGGAGTGGTGGGAGGACGTGAGAGGGAGGGCTTTAGCTGTTTCTTGAGGGCGTTGGCTTCTGCGTTATTTCTTTCTTCTTATTTTCTTTTTTTTCTTTCTTTCTGTTCTTCTTTCTTCTTTCTCTTTCTTCTCGCTTCTTTCACTTTCTCCCTTTCTCTTTCTTTCTTTCTCTCTTCTCTTCTCTTCTCTTCTCTTTTCAGGGCTGCACCTGCAGCATAGGGAAGTCGCAGGCTAGGGGTGGAATCAGAGCTGCAGTTGCCAGCCTAGGCCACAGCTCATGGCAACGCCAGATCCTTAACCCACTGAATGAAGCCAGGCATCGAACCCACATCTTCATGGATACTAGTCAGATTCTTAACCTGCTGAATCACAATGGGAATTCCTTGATGTATTTTTTTTAAAAAAAAGAAATATATCTTAGCTTTGTCGATTAAAAAGTCCTGGAGACAAAAATCGAAAAACCAGAAGTAAAAAGAACCGCCCCCCCCCCTCCCCCCGCGAACCAAGATTGTGGTCTCTAATTTTCCACTAAAAGGAATGGAGCTCCTGGGCAAGAAAACTGAGATAAGCCTGAACACCATGTGATATCACAAAGCAAGAAGTTGGCAGGGAATATTAGGCTAGTGTTTTTAGGACCCAGAAACAAATGTGAATAGGCTCCCATTGATCAAAGATGGGCCTGTCCAAACATCATAAAATTAAAATTCATGCATTTTAATTCATGCATTTATAAGGGTATTTTAAAATGTTTTTTATTCATTCTCAGATGATATTAGAGAATTAATTACTATGTTGAATTGACAAATAAAGGGGGTAAATTATATTAATTATGTCTTTCTTAGATGCACTCTATCCCAAGGTAAACAAATAGTTGAAAAGTACAAGTTTCTATCTATAAAAGTGTTCCAACTAATAAATGAAGAAGGAATAACAAAAATAAAACATCACCATTTTTGTAACCCTTATTTAATTAATGAACATAGGTATTGATTACCAGTGGTTGTTAATGGCATAAAAAGAGAGACAGCCAGACATTATGTGGCTTCCTAATGGAAGTATGCTGCACCACACATGATACATGAATAAATTGAATTAACTGTTATTTTTAAATAATGACACATACTTTTGTATTTAAAATGTATATAAAATTAAAGCTTGGGAGTTCTCTGGTGGCTCAGCAGGTTAAGGATCTGGCATTGTCACTGCTGTGGCTCAAGTTTTATCCCTGGCCTGAGAACTTCCACTTGCTGAGGGTATGGCCAAAAAGAATTAAAGCCTAAACAAAATCAAGATCAGGGAAATGTGTTCTTTTGGGAATAAAAGTAGACTAAGGACCTTGTCATGGTTAGGGTAAGGATACAGATGTTGAATAACTTTGATCTTTGTTAGAAAGCTTAAGAAAGAATATGTATTTTAAAATTTGGAGGTAACAATAAAGAAATAAAAAAATGTAATATATGATCTCCAAATCAGCAAATGAAAAAATTTTATATATTGAACAGAAGGCATGGAAAAAAAAAGGAACAAAGAAAAAATGTCTAATAGAAAGTACAAAATAAGTCCAAATACATTAGTAATCAAATGAAACAGACTACACTCTTACTTAAAAAGCAGAATATTAAAAACTTCACCTATATAAGAATACATTACAAAACTCCTCACAGAAATGTTGAAAATAAAGGAATGGAAAAATATATATCATGCAAGTACTAATCTTAAGAGATGCTAAACTATATTAAACCAAATTAAAATGTGAAGCAACAAGCACTAGTTGGAATAAAGATAGATAATTTGTAATAATATAATTCAAATTCTACCAGAAAGATATAATAGTTCCCATGTGTGTGCAACTGACAGTGTTGCCTGAAGACATTTATAACAAAAATCCATAATCACAGTGGGAGATTTGAGAACATCTCTATCATAAGCTTATAATGCTAACAGACCAAAAAGTGTTAAGAATATAAAAAGTTTGAATAACCAATATAAAAATACATTATTTCAGAATATAATGGAATGTTTGCAAAAATTAGTCACATACTTTAGAAAGTCTAAAAAGTATAAAAGATCTGTTGTCATACCGACCATATTCTTCTCTGGTCACAATAAATTGAATTAGAAATCAAGTACCAAAAAATGGTTAAAAACAACATTTGCAAACTTAAAAATGCTCTCAGGAGTTCCCGTCGTGGCTCAGTGGTTAACGAATCCGACTAGGAGCCATGAGGTTGCGAGTTCGATCCCTGGCCTTGCTCAGTGGGTTAAAGGATCCGGCGTTGCCATGAGCTGTGGAGTAGGTCGCAGATGCGGCTCAGATCCCACGTGGCTGTGGCTCTGGTGTAGGCCGGCGGCTACAGTTCCGATTAGACCCCTAATCTGGGAACCTCCATATGCCACGGGTGCAGCCCTAGAAAAGGCAAAAAGACAAAAATACATAAATAAATAAATAAATAAATAAAAATGCTCTCAGAACTAACTCCTGATAAACACATGATAACCACAGTGGAAATCACAGAACAAAAATTTAGAACTGAATGACAACGAAAGTACTCCATTTCAAAATTTGTAATATGTAGCTAAAACAGCGTTTAGAAGGAAATTTATAGTTTAAAATGTATTTATTTAAAAGTTAAAAGATTAAAAATAAAGAAGTTAATTTAAAATAAAAGTTAATTGGAGTTCCTTTTGGGGCACAGTGGTTAATGAATCTGATTAGGAACCATGAGGTTGCAGGTTCAAACCCTGGCCTTGCTCAGTGGGTTAAGGATCTGGTGTCACTGTGAACTGTGGTGTAGGTCCCAGACGCAGCTCGGATCTAGTGTTGCTGTGGCTGTGGTGTAGGCCAGCAGCTGTAGCTCCGATTAGAACCCTAGCCTGGGAACCTCCATATGCCGTGGGTGTGGCCCTAAAAAGACAGAAGACCAAAAAAAATTATCAGACTATGATGTTCAGAAAAATCCCCCATAAAATGGTGAAAAGACAAATTTAAGAAAATGAGAGATAAAAAGATTAGAGAATTACATACAAAGAGGCAAAAGAACTGAGAAAATAAAGAAGTTACCAATGAAATGAATAAAGAATATTTCCCATAACTGAACGACCCAAGTTTCGCAATTAAATGGATCAAATCCAGCATGTCTCCATACAATTTCACAACACTGAAGACCCTACAGCTTCCAGAGAGGAGAAAAGGAAACAGTTTAACAAGAATGTGAACAAATTAGAACAGTGCTGATCTTCTTCTCAAGAAGCTCAAAAAACCAGTGGAGCAACATCATCCTGAGAAAATAATTCTAATTTAAGATTTAACAAGCAGAATGGGTAAGCACCGAGGTCCTACTGTACAGCACAGGGAACTATGTCCAATCTCTTGGGCTAGAACATGATGGAAGATGGTATGAGAAAAAGAATATGTATATATATGTATGTATGTATGTATGTATGTATGTATGTATGTATGACTGGGTCACTATGCCGTACCACAGAAATTGATACAGTACTAAATCAACTATACTCTAATAAAATTTAAAAAGTATGAGGGTAGAATAAAGACTTTTTTTTCCCCAAAAGTGTAGTTTCTCAAACATTTTAAGGGAGTAAACCAAGAAAGAGGAAGACTTGGGGTTCAGGCAATGAGGATTGACACAAGGAAGAGGGAAGGAAATCTCCAATCTGACTGTTGGAGTGAAATCTCCAAAGGACAACTGCAGAGCAGGGAGAGAACAACCAGTAGTTTCCAGAGGAGGCTTCTTCAGGGAAATTAAATTGATAGATTCTAATATATATTAATATATTATGAAGCTATTTACACAGTAGATCAGATTTGAGAGCAAGACACATGGCCAACAAAACAATATAAAAAGATATTAACGCCAGGAAAACAAAAAATTATTCAAGAAATAAGATTCCAAGACAAATAGCATTTATATAGTCTAATAACAGTTTATGATCATGTTTAAATGATTATGACTTGACCAAAATAACCATATAACTGCCCTGGAAGGATAGGACACATGGAGCATGGAAGAGTATTATGGGGGTAGAATAATGGTGAAAAATAACTAAACCCAGATATCAATCTGTATTGGGAAATTAATGGAAAGTGTTTAAAACTTCACAAGCAAGAAATAGCAATATAAACACGTGTCTTATCTGTCCTCTCTCTCTCTCTCTCTTTTTTTTTTTTGCCCATGCCTGCAGCATGTGGAAGTTCCCAGGCCAGGGATGGAACCCACACTATAGCAGCAACCTTAGTCACAGCAGTGACAATGCCAGATCCTTAACCTGCTGTGCCACAAGAGAACTCCCTAAGCACATTTGTTTGTTTGTTTAACCCACTAAACCACAACAGGAACTCTAGCATGTTTTTAACACACATCAATCATAAGAATAGCTAAAAATGGAGTTCCCGTGGTGGCTCAGTGGTTAACGAATCTGACTAGGAACCATGAGGTTGTGAGTTTGATCCCTGGCCTCACTCAGTGGGTTAAGGATCCAGCGTTGCCGTCAGCTGTGGTGTAGGTCGCAGATGCGGCTCGGATCTGGAGTTGCTGTGGCTGTTGTGAAGGCCGGCAGCTACAGCTCCAGTTGGACCCCTAGCCTGGGGACCTCCATATGCTGCGGGAGTGGCCCTAGAAAAGGCAAAAAGACAAAAAAAAAAAAAAGAATAGCTAAAAAGATTGAAAATTGTTGCTTCTAGAGAGCAGAAATAGGAGAGACATGACAAAAGATGTGCTATTTGTTATGAAACAATGTATGTTTTCCAAATATATACATACATAGCTTTTATGAAAATAAATACTAGAGTAAAAAATAAAAGGACGAACACTATAAAATAAGTCGGAATAAAGGGGATAAGAGCAGTAAAAATGAAGAGGAAAACAATTCAATAGAATCAACAAAAGTAAAAAGTTAAAACAACTGTAAATTAGACCTATCTCTGGTAACACTGAAAAAAGGGAAAGGCATGAATAACTAATATTAGAAACAAAAAGTATGACATAACAGTATTTTCTAGCATTAAATATAAGAAAATATATAGAAATATATTTGGAAACATGAAATAAATAGTTTCTTAAAATTATAAATTATAAAAATTCAAAAAGGAGATGATATAAATTAACCAATAAAATTTTTAAAAATTAAACAAGAAATTGAATGTCTCATTCAAAATTCGTCATGCCTAGTTGATTTTATAGGCAAGTTTTATCAACTCTCAAGGAGCATATTCTCTGTATTTTATAAACTGTCCCACAGATTATCAGAAAGAAAGCTATTGGACTCATTTTAGGAGGCTAATAAAAGCCCGATACTAAAATTGGATAGGGATGGTGCAAAAAATTAAACTAATAGACCATTCTCATTTATCAACATAGATATTAAAGTTCTAAAAACCTGTTAACTAAGTTATTAACTTAGTGACCATGCATATTAAAAAACATATTATACCAAAGTATTCGTTTTCTATTGCTATGTAACAAATAATCAGAAAACTTATTGGTTTGAAACACCACCCATTTATTATCACACAGTTTCTGTAGGTCAGAAGTTCAGACATAGCTTAAATGAATCATTGGCTTAGGGGCTCCCAAGGGTACAATCAAGCTGTCAGCCTGGTCTGGGGTATCATTTGAGTCTTGGGGACTTCTTCCAAGCTCACATGATTATTGGCAGAATTCATTTCCTTGCAGCTGTGGAACTTAGGATGGCTTGTTTCTTCAAGGCCACCTGGAGAATCTCTCTAACTACTTAAGACCCTCTTTTAAAGGAATAGTCTCATTAGGTCAGGTCCATTCAGGATAATCTCTTTTGATTAACTTAAAGTCGACGGACAAGGGACTTTAATTGCACCTGAAAATTTACCTCACTTTGCTATGTTCTGTTGGTTAGAGGCAGGTTTCAGGTTCCACACACACCTCGGGGGAGGGATTACACAAAGACAGGGTAGGAGTCACAGAGGACATCTTAGAATTCTGCCTACCATAGTCAAATAGAGTTTATCCCAGGAAGGCAAAGACAATTTAACAGGAAAAAGATCTGTCAACATCATCAATATTCCATATTAACAGATCCAGAAAGAATATATGATTATATAGAGAGAGATTGAAAACGCATTCAATAAACTTCAACCCCTATTCAGGAAAAAAAAAAATCCTTCAGGGAATTCAGAAAAAAAAAGTTAACTTCTCTAACTTAATAAAAGCATCTACCAAAGTTTATGGAAAATGTTTCTGGCCCAGCATGTAAGAAGGTTGAAAGTCACCACCCCATCCTAATAACAACATATAGAAAGCTGAACAAACTAAGACATCAACAACTCTCTTTAGATTCTGCCCCCCAATTAGAGAGACAAACGAGCAAATAGGGAGACTCCTAACCCATGAGCAGAAATTTCTGAGAGATCCATGCTGGGCTAGGTGAACCTGAAATGTAATTGACATGTTGCTGGAGGCACGGAGGCATTTAAAACTCCAGATACCCAGTTATCAGAAGAGTACCATGCTTTTGTGAGTTTTACCTCCTAAAGCTCTACCAGTGAATATTGGAGAAAAATCCCCTCCTGCTTCCAGGTGTTTGGAAAACATTTTCAAATACTCAAGACCATTCTGTTCTTCTTAAAAAAAAGGGTCTGCCTTAGGAGAAAGGATTTAACCAGAGATTAATCTGCTAGAGTTTTATCAGAACCAAACGGACCTGGGGAAAAAGGAAGAATACTCAACTCCAGCCCACTCTAGCCAACCTGTCTCCCCACGGTGGGGGACAAAGAAGGACGTATGAAGTTCACAGCCCAGGGGCATAGGCTCGAAAAAAGACTGAGACCTACTCATAGGACTACATGCAATATGCTTCCTCTCTGCTCACATCTCATATACATTCCTGCAGGCCTATTTACACTAATTCCTTTTACCCAGCACATCATGTTTAACTATCAAGAAGAAATCACAAGATGTGCTAAAAGGCAAACCCCACAATTTGAAGGGACAGAGCAAGCATTAGAAACAAACTTCGATATGGCAAGGATGTTGTAATTATCAGACCAGTAATTTAAAGCCATTATGTTTAATATGCTAAGGGTTCTAATGGATGAAATAGATAGCGTTCAGTAACAGATGGGCAATGTAAGCAGAGAGGTAGACCTTCAAAGAATAGACCAAAGAAAATGCTAGAGATGAAAATAACTAAGAAAAATGAAGACTGGCTTTGACGGGCTTATTAGTAGACTGGCTATGGCTAAGCAAATGAGCTCTATCTTTGAGGATATCGCAAAAGAAAACCGCTAAACTTCCAAAACTGAAAACCAAAGAAAAAAAGATGGAAAAACTGGAAAGACGGAAAAACTGGAATAGAATACCAAGGATTATGGGACAACCAAAAAAGGTGTAACATGTGTAATGGGAATGCCAGAAGAGGAAGAGAGAAAGGAATGGAAGAAACATTTGAAAGAACAATGATGAAGAGGTTCCCCAAATTAATGTTAGATTAAAAAAAAAAAAAGATCCAGGAAGGTCAGAGAACATTGAGCAAGATAAATGAAAAAGAAATCTAGACATAACATTTTGAAACTACAGAAAATCAAAGATAAAGAAAATTCTAAAAGAAGCCAGAGGCGGGAGAGAAAACCACCTTACCTAAGAGAGGAAGAAAAAAACTTTGGAAGCCATGCAAACAAGAAGAAAGTAGAATAACATATTTAGTGTTGAGAGAAAAATACCCACGAACCTAGAATTCTCTCCCCTATAAAATTACCATCCAAAAATGAAAGAGAAATAAACACTTTCCCAGGCAAACAAAACTGAGGAAATTTGTTGCCAGTAGACCTGCCCTGCAAGAAATGCTAAATGTTCGTTAGAGAGAAGCAAAATGATATATATC
Organism: Phacochoerus africanus; assembly: GCF_016906955.1. Classification (NCBI taxonomy): domain Eukaryota; kingdom Metazoa; phylum Chordata; class Mammalia; order Artiodactyla; family Suidae; genus Phacochoerus; species Phacochoerus africanus. The sequence continues at coordinate 43,071,573 of NC_062560.1, read as the reverse complement.
AGAAATTCAGATATGCATTTAAAAAGAAAGAGGGTCAGAGAAGGAATAAGTGAAGGTAAGATAAATCTTTATTTTTTCTTTTCCTTTCTTTTCTCTCTCGCTCTCTCTTTGGCCATACTCGTGGCATGCGGAAGTTCCTGGGCCAGGGAAGAACCTACACCACAGCAGTGACAATGCCAGATCCTTAACCCCTTGTGCCACAAGAGAATTTTTCTTATTCTTAATTAATCCAACATATAACTGGTTTCTCAAAATAATAATAGCAACAATGTATTCAAACACACACTTATGTTTATATATAAGTGAAAGAAATGACAGCAACAGTACAAGGGACAAGAGGAAAGAATTAGGATTATTTTGTTACTGTAAGGTGCTTGCGCTACCTGAGAACTGGTACAGTGTTATTTCAAACTGGACTTGGATTAGTTCTATATTGCAAACTCCAGAGCAGCCATTAAAAAAAAGTAAAGAAGTATAACTGATATGCTAAGGAGAGAAAATGGAATCAGAAAATGCTCAATTAAAACCACAAACAGGAGTTCCCATCGTGGCTCAGTGTTAACGAATCCGACTAGGCACCACGAGGTTGTGGGTTTGATCCCTGGCCTCACTCAGTGGATTAAGGATCCGGCGTTGCCGTGAGCTGCGGTGTAGGTCGCAGATGTGGCTCGGGATCCTGCGTTGCTGTGGCTGTGGTGTAGGCTGGTGGCTACAGCTCTGATTGGACCCCTAGCCTGGGAACCTCCATATGCCACGGGAGCGGCCCTAAAAATACAAATAAATAAATAAATAAATAAAACCACAAACAGCAGAAAAACAGTGGAAGGCAAGAACACAAAGGACAGTGTAACAAATACAAAATAGTAACAAATCTAATAGATATTTATCCAACTTTATCAGTAATCACTTTGAATGTCAGTGGTCTAAATGTAATAATTAAAAGCATTGTCAAAGTGAATCAAAAAAAAACATGACCAAACTATGTTATCTACAAGAAACCCACTTTATTATTTTTACTGAGTTATATTTGATGTACAATACTGTGAAGTTTAAAGTGTACAATATACTGATTTGATATTTTTTTCATGTATTTACAGTTGCAGGTATGTTTACCACAGTAGTGTGTGTTAGTTAACACCTCTATCAAGTCACATAACACTTCTAGCATGTCACATAATTATCATTTCTTCTAGTGTTGAGAACACTTCAAGTCTAGTCTCTTAGCAAGTTTAATGTTTATAATACAGGTTTTGGTATCTATAATCACTGTACAGTTAGCTCAGGATTTACTTATCTATCTACTAGTTGCAAGTATATATTGGTAAACAACATCCCATTCTCACACCCTCCAGCCCCTGGTAACCAGCTCTCTGCTTTTATAGTTTCTTTTTTTCTTTTTAGGTCTATGCCTTGGCCTATGGAGGTTCCCAGGCTAAGGGTCAAATTAGAGCTGTAGCTGCCGGCCTACATCACTGCCACAGCAATGTGGGATCTGAGCCACATCTGCGACCTACACCACAGCTCACGGCAACGCCGGATCCTTCACCCACTGAGGGAGGCCAGGGATTGAACCTGTGTCCTCATGGATGCTAGTCAGATTCTTTTCCACTGAGCCAGGACGGGAACTCCACAATTTCTTTTTTTTTTTCCCCAGTTTCCACATATAAGAGATATCACACAGTATGTGTCTTTCTCCTTCTGACTTATCTCATTTAGCATAATGTTTTCAAGGTCAAATGGCAGAATTTCCTTTCTTCTCATAGCTCAATAGCATTCCATTTTGTGCATGTGTATTTTATATATATATGTATATACACACACATATATACATATATAGTATTACATATTAAATATAATATGTGTTATATATATATATATATACAATATATATATATTGTGTGTGTGTGTACATATAATCTTCTTTATCCATTCATCCATTGATGGGCAGTTTTTTCCATATCCCGACTATGGTGAATAATCCTGCATAAACATGGGAGTGCATATGTCTCTTCAATAACCTGTTTTCATTTCCTTTGGTTATATACCCAGAAATGGGATTATTTTTCATATGATTGTTCTGTTTTTAATTTTTTTGAGGAACTTCCGTACTGTTCTCCATAATGGCTAAACCAGTTTACAATTCCACCAGTATAAATAAGTGCATAAGGGTTTCCTTCTTTTCACATTTCACTAACACTTGTTATCTCTTTTCTTCATGATGGTCACCATTCCGACAAGTGTGAGGTGATATCTAATCATGGTTTCGATATGCATTTCCCTAATGATTAGCAATGTTGAGCATGTTTTCATGCACCTGTTAATCATTTGGATGTTTTCTTTGGAAAAAAATCTCAATTTAGTTCCTCTCTCCATTTTTTTAATCAAAGTGGTCTTTTTTTTTCTTTTTCTTTTTATGGCCACACCTGTGGCATATGGAAGTTTCTGGGCTAGGGGTTGAATCCGAGCTGCAGCTGTAGGCCTATGCCACAGCCACAGCAACGTGTTGGATCTGAGCCGCATCTGTGACCTACACGGCAACTTTGTGGCAGTTCCAGATCCGTAACCTACTGAGCAAGGCCAGGGATCGAACCTGCATCCTCACTACAACAGGTTCTTAACCCACTAACCCACAACAGGAACTCCACAAAGTGTTTTTTAATTAAGTTGAATGAATTTTTTAAATAAATTTTTGATATTAACCCCTTATTCAATACAGCTTTCAAAAATGTTTGGAGTTCCCATCGTGGCACAGCAGAAATGAATCCGACTAGGAACCATGAAGTTGCGGGTTCAATCCCTGGCCTCGTTCAGTGGGTTAAGGATCTGGTGTTGCCATGAGCTGTGGTGTAGTCACAGACGCAGCTCGGATCTGGTATTGCTGTGGCTCTGGCGTAGGCTGGCAGCTACAGCTCCGATTAGACCCCTAGCCTGGGAACCTCCATATGCTGCAGGTGCGGCCCTAAGAAGACAAAAAGACAAAAAAAAATACACAATTTTCAAAAATGTTTTCCCATTCACTAGACTTAGACTGCCTTTTCATTTTTTTTGATAGTTTCTTTGGCTGTGCAGAAGATTTTGAGCTTGATGTAGTCACACTTGTTGAATTTTTGTTTTGTTTGGTGTCATACCCAAAAAGCCATTGCCAAAACTAATGTTGAAAGACCTTCTTCCCTATGTTTTTTCCTAGGAGTTTTACAGAAGAAATCTGCTTTAAATATAAAGACAAACATAGATTAAAAATAAATGGATAGAGAAAGATATACTTTGCTAACACTATTCAAAAAAAGTGGGAGCAGCTGTATTAATTGCAGACAGATCATACTTCAGAGCAAGAAGTTATCAGAGATAAAGAAGTCCTAAACATAATAAAGGGGTCAGTTCTCTAAGAAGACATCATAATCTTTTATGGGTATGTGCCTAACAACAAAGTATCAAAATATATGAGGCAGAAACATGGTGGAACTGCTAGAAGAAATAGATGAGTCCACTTTTATATTTAGAGAATGCAATACTCCTCTATCAGAAATGGACAAATGCAGCAGGCAGAAAATCAGTAAGGACATAGTTGAGTTTAACTATACCATTAGTCAACTGGGTATAATTGACATCTTTAGACTACATTGAAAAATAGCAGAATACACATTCATCTCATACTCAAGTTGAACATTGACCATAAAATGTTTTCCCATTCAGTAGACTTAGACTGCCTTTTCATTTGTTTGATAGTTTCTTTGGCTGTGCAGAAGATTTTGAGCTTGATATAGTCACACTTGTTGACTGGGCCATAACATACATCACAACAATTTAAAAGAAAAGAAATCACATGGTGTCTCCACTCAGACCACAATGGAATTAAACTAGAAATCAATAATAGAGAGCTGGAAAATACCAAAATACTTGAATATTAAATAACATACTTCTAAATCACACATAAGTCAAAGAAGAAATCTCAAGAGAAATTTTAAAATGTTTTGAACTAAATGAAAATGAAAACATAACTTATTGAAATTTGTGGGATACAGCATGAACAATGGTTAAAGAGAAATTTATAGCATTGAACTAATATATTAGAAAATAGGAAAGATCTAAAATCAATTGTCTTAAGTTTCCATCTCATGAAACTAGAAAGAGAACACATTAAATCCAAAGTAAGTAGAAGAAAAGAAATAAAAAGAATTAGAGCAGAAATCAATGAAACTGAAAACAGGAAATCAATAGAGAAAATCAATGAAACCAAAAACCAATTCTTTGAAAAGAACAATAAAATTGATGTCTTTAGCTATTTCCCTAAAAAAAAGAGAGAGGGCACAAATTACAGATATAAGCATAGAAGGGAACATCACTACAGATCACATGGACATTACAAAGATAATAAAGCAATATTGTGAGCAACTTGATGCCCACAAATTTGATAACCTAGATGAGAGGGACCTATTCCTTGAAAGATACAATCTACCAAGGCTCACACAAGAAGAAATAGACAATCTGAATAATAATTTATCTATTGAAGAAATTGAATCAATAATTAACTTTCAAAACAGAAAGCTCCAGGCCCAGATGGGTTCATTGGTGAAACCAACCAAACATTTAAGGAAGCAGTTATTTTCATTCTCTACAGTCTCTTTCAGTAGATGGAGGCAGAGAGAATACTTCCTAACTCATTCTTTGACACCAGCATTACCCTAATACCAAAGTCAGACAGACACTACAAGAAAACTACAGACCTCTATCTCTCATTAACATAGATACAAAATCCTCAACAAAATGAGCAGCGTGAATTTATCCCATTAACAGGCTAAAGGAGAATAATCATATGATCATATTAATAGATGCAGAGAAAGGATTTGACAAAATTTTACAACAGTTCATGATAAAATTCTCTGGAAGCTATGAACAGAGACGAATTTCCACAACTTGATAAAGGATATCTACAAAAACCTACAGCTAACATCATACTTAATGGTGAGACTCTCAAAGCTTTCCCGCCATGATCAGGAACAAGGCAAAAATGCCCCCTCTTATTACTACTTTTCAAAATCATACTGTAAGTTCTAGATAATGCATTAAGCCAAGAAAAGGAAATAAGATGTATACAGATTGGGAAAGAAGAAATAAAACTGCCTTTGTTCACAGGTGACATGATTTTTTCTGTGGAAATCTGAAAGAATAGACCAAAAAAAACCCCACCTAGAACTAATTAGGGATTATTATAGCAAAGGTTCAGGATACAAGGCTAATATACAAAATTTAGTCACTTTCATGTATGCCAACAACAAACAAATGGAATTTAAAATGAAAAGTGCAGTACCATTTACATTAGCAATCCCCTCAAATTAAATACTTCAATATAAATATAACAAAATATGTATAGAATTTATATGAGGAAGAATCTGATGAAAGATATCATAGAAGAACTAAATGAATAGAGAGATAGTCTATGTTCATGGATAGGAAGACTCAATATCAAGTTGACAGTTCTTCCTGACTTGATCTTTAGATTCAATGTAATCCCAATCAAAATCCCAGTAAGATATTTTATGGATATTGACGAATTGATTTTAAAGTTTACAGGGAGAGGTAAAAGATCCAGATAAGCAAACACAGTATTGAAGGAGAAGGACAAAGTTGAAGACACTATCTAACTTTTAAGACTTACTATAAAGTTACAGTAATCAGGACAGCCTGGTATTGGTGAAAGGATAGGCAAATAGATCAATGAAAAGAGTAGATAGCCCATAAATAGACCCACATAAATATGGTCAACTGATCTTTAACAAAGGAGCAACAAATGCTAAAACAATTGGACTTCCACACGCAATAAAATGAATTTAGACACAGACCTTGCACTGCAAAAATTACCTCAACATCTGTCACAGATATAAATGTAGAAAGCAAAACTATAAAATTCCTAGAAGATAATATAGAAAAAAATAGATGACCTTGAATTTGGCAATGACTTTTTTAGATACAACACCAAAGACCTGAGCCATGAAGGAAAGAACTGATAAGCTAGCCTTGATTAAAACTTTTAAATTCTGCCTTGTTAAAGACACCCTTAGGGAATGAGAAGACAAGCCACAGATTGGGAGAAAATATTTCCTGAAGACACAACTGGTAAATTACACTTATACAAAATATATTAATAACTCTGAAAATGCTACAATAAGAAAACTTGATTTAAAGTGAGCCAGGTGTTCCCATTGTGGCTCAGCAGTAATGAACCTAACTAGTATCCATGAGGAAACAGATTCAATCCCTGGCCTCACTCAGTGGGTTAAGTATCCAGCATTGCTGTGAGCTATGGTGTAGTTTGCAGACATGGCTCGGATCCTGCATTGTTGTGGCTGTGTCCTAGTCCAGCAGCTACAGCTCTGATTCAACCCTCAGCCTGGGAACTTTGATCTGCCGAGTGTGTGACCCTAGAAAATCTTAAAAGAAAGTAGGCCAAAGACCTTAACAAACACATCATCAAAGAAAATGTGCAGATGTCAAATAAGCATGTGAAAAGATGCTCCATATCACATGTCATCAAGAGAAGTGCAAATTAAAATGAGGAGATACTACACTCCTATTAGAATGGCCAAAATGCAGAACATTAGCAACACCAAATGCTGGCAAGGAATTTGGGACAATAGGTACTCTCATTCATTGCTGGGGGGAATGCAAAATTGTGCAGCCACTTTGGAAAACAGTTTGGCTATTTTTTTCCCTTTATTTTTAAAAATTACTCAATGAATTTTATTACATTTCTAGTTGTACAACAATCATCACAACCCAATTTTATAGCATTTCCATCCCAAACCCCCAGCCCATCCCCCCACCCCCCAACGTGTCTCCTTTGGAAACTGTAAGTTTTTTCCAAAGTTGGCTCTTTAAAACTAAATACACTTTCACTGTACAATCCAGCCACTGTGCTCCTGTGTATTTACCAAACAAGTTGAAAACTTATGTCAGTTCAAAAGCCTGCACATGGATATTTTTAGCAGCTTTGTTCATAATTGCCAGAACTAGGAAACAACTGAAATGTCCTTCAGTAGGTGAATAGTTAAATAAACTGTAGTACATCCAGCTAATGGAATGCTATTCAGTGCTAAAAAGAAATGAGCTATCAAGCCATGAAAAGACATAGAAGAATCTTAAATGTATGTAACCAAGGGAAAGAAATTGATCTGAAAAGGCAATATACTACATGGTTCCATCTATATGGCATTCTGGAAAAGGCGAAACTATGGGGACAGTAAAAAGATAAGTGGCAGTCATGGGTTTGAGATGCGGAGAAGAATGACAAATAGGCAGAACACATATGATTTTTATGGCAGGGAAAATACTATGTATGATTCTCTAATGGTAAATATAGGCCATTATACATCTGTCCAAACCCATCAAGCACGCACCAAGGATGAACCCTAATGTGAACTATGGAGTTTGAGTGATAATGATGTGTCAATGCACATTCATTAGTTGTAACACTTGTAAACTCTGGTGGGGGATATTGATAACTGGAGAGGCTGTGCATGTGTGGAGGTATGAGGTATATGGGAGATCTCTCTACCTTCTGCTCAATTTTACTTTGAACCTAAAACTGCTCTAAAAATGAAATGTATTTAATAAAAATTGTGGAAAGCATAATTTTAAAAATGAGAAGCATGCTGATAAATCTTACGAATAAGGCAGAGATGGTTTTTATCATTTAAAAAATTGTACCAGAGGTCCTTAACAGAGCAAAAAAAACAAGAAAAATAAAAGATATAAAAGGAGTGGAGTAGAAGCATTAAATTGTCCTTTTTTGCAGATGATAAGTCGTCTGCAAAAGAAATTCAAGAAAGGATACAAACTCCTTGAAATAGAAAAAATGTTCAGCAAGGCTATTAAATACGAGATCAACATATGAAAATCAATAGCAGTCTTGGGCATCTGTTATAGACAATTAGACAATGGATAGGATGGGAGAGGGAGTCTACTGACAATAACAATAAAACCGCAAGGTACATAGATAGCATTAATCAATTGAAAAGACATTCTAGAACATTGAGGTTAAAGGGATACACAGCTAATCACATGTAATAAAGAAGACAAATACATGGATACACATACACACTATGGCTCATGGATGAGAAGACTTGCCACAATAAAAATAGCAATTTTAAAGGAATCACTTCAGTGCAATTTCAATAATATTAAATAATGATATTTTTAGACCTTGATGAACTTATCCTAAAGTTTATGTGGATGATAGCCACTGACAGCCTAGAAAGTTTTGAAGAACAATGCAAATGAATTTGCCTGACCAGATATCATCTTACTATAAGGTTAATTACCACTAATGTCACATAATATTGGCAGAGAAATAGAGCAATGGAATTGAATAGGGAGTTCAGTTAATAGACCTCCGTATGAGAAATATGAAAACTGTAAGAGGCAACTCAGTGGGAAAGAATTCAGTTAATAGTGATGTCAAGACCATCCCCGGCCCTTTCGTCTCCTCCCCATATGTACTTCTCTTAGAAACATCACCTGCCCTTTTAAGTTCAACTGGTGATTCCCAAATCTGTTCATCCCAGATCTCATCTGTAAGTTCTTGGCCCGTCTATCTAATTGTTTATTGGAGATATCCTCCTAAAACTCAAAATATGCAAACTAAACTCAGTATCTTGTCCCATAAATCTGCTCTTACTCATGTACTCCCAAACGCAGTTAGTAGAAGCGCTCTTTGTTAAGCCAGCCAAAACTCCCTGGAAGCCATCCTAGACCAATATTCCCAAAGGCAAACCCAACAGAATATTAAAACATTAATAGGTAGTATGCAAAGTTAAAAGTTACTTGGTACTTTTGAACTGTTGGGTTAAACGAAAAATAAACAAATTTTCCCTGTTGAATTAGTTACCAGAGCCCTTAATGTTCTAGTGTGCATCTAAGAGGGTGATACTGTGTTTTCCAAACTTGTGTGATCACAGAAGGCCCTTTTAATTTTATTTATTTATTTATTTTTTAGGGCCGCACCTGCGGCATATGGAAGTTCCCAGGCTAGGGGCCGAATTGAAGCTACAGCTGCCAGCCTACACCACAGCCACAGCAAACACCAGATCCGAGCCATGTCAGCGACCTACACCACAGCTCACGGCAACGCTGGATACCCAACCCACTGCGTGAGGCCAAGGATCGAACCCGCGTCCTCATGGATACTAGCCAGATGTGTTTCTGCTGCGCCACAGTGGGAACTCCCTAGAATGCTGTTTTTAAATAAAATACTTTACTGGACTAATTTTCCAAGGACTTCAGGATGCGTTTTCCTTTCTTTGAGTTCATTGCCTAAATATCTTGGGACTTCTCCCTGTAAGGCCACAGGCCTCTGAACATTGTCTCACTCCCTTTATCCCAAAACTTTATCCATACAGCTACAGGTGACGCAAGTTATAAAAAGGACTGCTAGTCTCCTGTTTAAAGCACTTCAGTGGACCACCATTTCAGTATAAAGCTCCCAAATTCCCTAGCCTGGCAAGACCACTTACTTATCATCCCAGTGCTTCTGCTCCTTCCTATTGCTTTCCACCTCAGTAATAGTGAAGCACTCAGAGCTCACCAGGTATGGCCCAGCATTCCCTTTCTCTGTCCCGTTCTCTGCTTGCAACTCCGCACATTGTCCATCCCACGTTTTGGAGCTCTGGGATCCCAGGGGCTGATTCTCCACTTACAAAGCAACTGGGACACAGCCAGCTCTTTCTCTGGGAACTCGTGTATAAATGATCTCTTAATCTCTGTCTTGCACCCAGTCCCTGTGTTCACTTCCAGCTGTCCTGGACTTTCAACAGATCAGGTCATCTCATCTCTGCCCTGCTGGAACTGCCCATTCCTTTCCTCCTCTGCCCCCTGACCTTAGCCAGATATCTTCAACGCTTAATCCTTGCCCATTCTTGCATAATTCTTACAGATCTTTATCAATCCCCTCCTCTGAGTTCTGCAGTCTTTATTGTCTGATTACTTATTTCATCCAATAACTTTAAAAGTATTTTCTGAGCACTCTAGAGACCTATCTGGTAGAGATTTAATCGACTTCACTTTCCCACTGTGGAAGAAGCTACATTTAGCCTCCATTTGCACATTCATTTGAATATTCCTGATCTATATATATGTCTGTTCTTTGTATTCCCTTTGAATTGGTTATAACATCTGCCTAGTTCTCTCATGATGAGTTAAATAAAATCTTCAACGTATGTTCATTTTTATATCTCTATGAGAGTCAAAACTATCATTAAAAAATTATCTTCAGGAGTTCCCGTCATGGCACAGCAGAAACAAATCCGACGAGGAACCATGAGGTTGCAGGTTCGATCCCTGGCCTCGCTCAGTGGATTATGGATCCGGCGTTGCTGTGAGCTGTGGTGTAGGTCGCAGACACGGCTCGGATCCCCCATTGCTGTGGCTGTGGTGTAGGCAGGCGGCTACAGCTCTGATTAGACCCTTAGCCTGGGAACCTCCATATGCTGCCAGTGAGGCCCTAAAAAAGGCAAAAAGACAAAAAAAAAAAATTATCTTCAGCGGGCCAGATACCATTGTGGAGTAGAAATAGATGGTGGGTACTAAAATGAAATAAGGCATAGTTTCTTTAATGTTAATTCTCTTTGAACCCCATCAAAAGAGCAAGTTCTTTAAGGCCAGAAATACCTTGTGTTTCTTTCAATGAGGACTTGTTGGTTAACTGCTTATTGGATTAATTTCCTTCTATAGATTTTTTTTTGGTTTTTTTTTTTTGTATTCTGCTTTAAACTAAATGGTTATTTAGCAATGAGAAAGTAAAAGGATTTCATTTCAGAATATAGTTAGCAAAGCTTTTGGGAACTCAGAAAAACTGTTCCTCCAATCAAGGGCTTAACATTACTGGAACTATGAACACTTTTGGCCTTGGAGGAAATGAGTATCACATTCTTGCCAGCTCAAATGTACAAAATTAAACCTTGTGGTTTTATCTATTTTTTAAGTTTTCCAGAAAGAACAAAAGGTTGACTAAACCTTCCTTTCATCTTTGCCAACCAAAATTCTTTAAACTTATATAGTGTATTACCTTTCGTTCGAGGTCATTTAAATGCCTGGAAAATGTTTAACCTCATAACTGCCTTGGGATCTGTATAGGAATTATTTATCCCCATTTTGAAGACAAGGAAACTGAGGAGTCTGGTGACAAGATTTTCCCAGGGCCTAATAGAAGATTATAGAAAAGGCACACAGAATTCTTAAGTCCCAGACCGGTCCTCTAAACGCAGGCCAGCAAGTTCTCTAACCCTTGACATTCTTTACAATCATTGAAAAAGCTAAGCTTATTGCCAGTGGACATGGCAAGTCTCATAAAACCCCGAATTTTCATAAAATCCTTAGGAATTTATACAGATTTTTATATTAACTAGCATTCTGATGATCAGCAATTTTGTATAACTGCCATTTACTCTGCAAATATCACAGCCCCCCATAGCTCTGCTAATAATGTTCTGGCTGAAGAGGAGGGTTTAGGCTGAGTTTGCTTTTGCTGTGTGGAATATCAATTGCTATGGGCACACAAAATCTTTCATGTAATGTTCAAATGAGCATTAGTCACAATCGCCAAAATATGAAAACAACCCAAATGTCTCCAAAGTGATGAATGGATAAACAGAGTTGTTGGTGTATCCATACAATGGATTCTGCCTGCCGCTGAAAAGGAAGGAAGTGGTGATACATATGCTACAACACGGGGGAACCTTGAAGACAAGCTAAATGAAAGAAGTCAGGCACCGAGTGGCCACACATCGCCTGATTCCATTTACATGAGATGCCCCCCAAAAGGCAAATCGATAGCGACAGAAAGTAGACTGGCGGTTGCCCAGGGCTGGGTATAGGAATGGGCAGTGATGGCTAAGGGGTACTCGTTGCTTTTTACGGTGATGGCAATGTTCCAGAATTGGACTCTGGTGATGGTTACACAATTCTGTAACTATATTGGCAATCACTGAATCGTACATGTTAAATGGGTGCATTTTATGGTATGGAAAGCATACCTCGGGAAAGCTGTTAATAAATCAATGGCTTCACAATGACTCCCCCCCGAGAGACCGCTCTACCCTTGACTGCAACACTCGAACACCAAGGAAACAAATTGCCTTTGCCAAGACAACAGGACTCATTTTATATCATTTGAAGTTTGACTTGCAGGACAATAATATAGGTGTCACAGGGTTCAAAGCTTCGATGTCCCGAACGGAGGGTAATTCCACCACAGGTGTGCAGCTTAACAGGGTGTTAATTGGGGAGCCCGTGAACACCTCCTCCACAGGCAGCCCAGAAAGCTGTGCCAGGATTTGCTAGTGAATAGAGGGATTCAAGAGCCAAACCCATGATCAAAAAATAAAGAGAAATTTAACTTGTTTTTATGCTGCAGCCATTACCACACAAAATGACTTCAAGCACATTTTAATTGGAGCTGAAGGCTTTTTGACTTTACCACTAATCAGAACCACTTCAGGTCTTGGAAATACTTCTCTGCCTCGGAAGGAAAATAAAAGAGCCAAATTAAGGGTTGAGGTTCTCCAATAGAAATAACTTCCCTACATTTAGCAGGTTGGTTTATTCAGCGTGGGTAAGAAAAAGCCTTGCTGATTCCCTGGGGAATCAGACGTCCACGGTTTCTACATATAATAGAAGCGTGACCAGCTGATAAAGTACTTTTCCTCTCTGATGCTGCACCCTGCTTCTCCCATTTTTCTGAGCCCCCAGCTACGAGGATAGGAAATGGCAAAATGCTTCTCTGGGAAGGTAGCTAACTCTCTAGAGCAGAGAACCCATGACAAAGAAATCTGCATCCTCATTGGAGGCCACAGGGCTCTACACCCTGAATATCCATTTCCTGCTCCTCTTGGAAGACTCTAAGACACAAGGAATCCATTACTCTGCAGGGACGAAAGCCACTGGCTAAACATCATCCATTTTAGGAGTTCCCATCGTGGTCCAATGGTTAACGAATCTGACTAGGAACCATGAGGTTGCGGGTTCGATCCCTGGCATTGCTCAGTGGGTTAAGGATCCGGCATTGCCGTGAGCTGTGGTGACGGTTGCAGATACGGTTTGGATCTGGTGTGGCTGTGGCTGTTTAGACCCCTATCCTGGGAACCTCCATATGCCTGCCGTGGGTGTGGCCCTAGAAACAGACATAAAAAAAAAAAAGTCATCCATTTTTATCATCCATAAAAGCCTCAGTGCCATTCCCTAGGTAGAAGAGTCTTCTACTTTTATCAGAAAGTGGTTTGAGGAGTTCCCTTCATGGCTCAGTGGTTAACAATCCCGACTAGGATCCATTAGGATGCGGGTTCCATCCTGGCCTCACTCAGTGGGTTAAGGATCCGGCATTGCCGTAAGCTGTGGTGTAGGTCGCAGCCAACTGTTCAGATCTGGCATTGCTGTGGCTGTGGTGTAGGCTGGCAGCTGCAGCTCCAATTCAACTCCTAGCCTGGGAACTTACATATGCCAAAGGTGTGGCCCTAAGAAAAAAAAAAAAAAGTGGTTTGAAATAAAAAGCCTTGGGTGATCTTATTAACTGAAGATAGCTTTCTGAGAGCCCTAGTCCCATCCAAAGAGTAATAGATAGCAATCTTTCTCTTTTTAAACCCTCTTAATACATAAGTGTATCATATGCCTAAGAAAAACAGAAATTGTCTTTCTTATATCCAAAAAATGTTGTGGAAAAATGAAATCGAAAACAAAGCATAAAACCAAGAAGGCATGGCTATCCTTCAGAAGGCACCAAACTTGCCTTATGGGAAAGGCAGTGTTTTCCCAAAAACATTTCCAGTTGCTGCATCCTAATCTAATATTGCATAGAAGCAATAAGCCTCATATCTCTACAGCCAAGCAAGCTCTCAGAAAACAGAAAAATTGCCCTGTCCTTGGCCTAATGCCAAGTACAATTTGACATATTAATACGTGCTAAAACAGTCTCTCAGCATTTTCTGTGAGTGATGTGATCCACATAATTTAATAAGATCCACAATCTCACTTCAGGCATAAGAAAGAAAATTGTTCCTTTTTTTTCATATCCAGAGTGGAGTAAACTCTGGTTTCCAACTTATTCTGCCTTACCTGGGTACCACTTTGGATAGAAGGTAGAGAATTTAGACCTAGCCCACTGCAGAAGCAGCATAAATCTAAAGGAATTTTTTTCCAGAGTGTTTCATGGGACCAAGGTAAAACCTTTAATGTGATCATGTTCATTGTAAATCTCTAAGATGACTACGTAGGGCAGCATGTCCTAAATTGCTTTAACCGTGATCCCCTTTCCTATAGAAAATCTAACACAATTACATTCTGAGGACCACACTTTAAGAAACACAGTGGAATGATCCTAAGGAACTGAGGCTCCTAGTCTGCCAATAGCCACCTGAGATGGCAAAGATAAGCCACTTGACTTTTTCAGGGCCCCTCTCTCTTCCTTTTCAAAGTTTGGGCTCCTTCCTATAGGTGTCCAGGGATGTCTAAAGAATTGAATGTTGGAGATAAGAAACTGTTCTGAAGCATTAAAAATGCCTTTCTCTTTCTGATTTACTTCACTTAGTGTGAGAGTCTCTAGTTCCATCCGTGTTGCTGCAAATGGCATTATTTTGTTCTTTTTTATGGCTGAGTCGTATTCCATTGTGTATATATACCACATCTTCTTATGTGGAGTCTAATACATGGCACACAGGAACCTTTCCACAGAAAAGAAACTCATGGACTTAGAGAACAGACTTGTGGTTGCCAAGGGGGAGTGGGGTGGACTGGGAATCTGGGGTTAATAGATGCAAACTCTTGCCTTTGGAATGGATAAGCAATGAGATCCTGCTGTATAGCACTGGGAACTATAGCTAGTCAGGCATGATGGAGGATAATGTGAGAAAAAGAATGTATATATGTGTGTGTGTGTGTGTGTACAGTAGAAAATTGACAGAACACTGTAAACCAGCTATAATGGAAAAAATAAAAATCATTTGAAAATCTTTAAAAAAAGAAAAGTTAAAAACGCAACCCTAGTGTGAGGCATCATTTCAATATTAGTTACCCCATACTGCTAACACCCACCCTCATTACTCCCTCTTAAAAGTTTTAAGAATTCAAAGCAATATCAAAGTAATGCAATTTAACTTCAAACTCTAGTGTGATTTAAAATGCCACCTAAGTGTGTTTATAGCAGTTAAACAATACAATTCCAAAAGGAAGTCACGAGGGACTGAAGTTCATCTTTTGGTGCAGTGCGTAAACCCTTGGATGTTGACACTACTTTTATTGTCCCATTAGGTAAATACAGGTTTAAGAACCACCGCGCTGTAGATGATGGTCTAGATTGAGATCGCTTTGCCTGTTGATATAAATCCTTTGTTTCATGGTTCCCGACACAAAAAGATTCATTAACATCGACTGTGTGGTTATAGTGGTTGTACTTTCCCAGTGAAGAAGCACATTGAAAATGTGTGCCTTTTTGTTCCTTTAGGAAAACAGTACGAGCCAGATCCACAGTTCTCCTTCACTAGCTTTTTATTTCGGCTGTCTAAACTGTCTCAACTGGACATCGTTCCGGGTCTTAACATGGGGCGGGGGGGGGGGGGGGGGGGGCTGGCAGGGAAGGAGAGGCAGGGAAAGAGTCTGAGAGGCCTAAATTCTAGTGTCGTTGCTGAGGCTGTAACTCTGATCCTCCATTGCAGATGGCAGACCAATCCTTCGCTATGCTTCTCCTTTTCCTTCCGCCAGTTGTCCCCTTTGCTCCTGTCCTTCCTCTCCTTTGATGTTCCCTGTTCTTCTCCTTGCCTCCTCTTAATCTTCTGAATACACGTCCCTCCCTCCCATCTTCCTTCCTTTCTCCCTTCCTTCCTTCCTCCCTCCAGATTCCACGCAGTGCAGTAGTTGGAAGCCAGACAAAAGATACCAGACCTTCTACTTTTGTTAACCCCTACCTCTTTGGTGACACATAAAATCCATGACTCCTCCACCCCAAGCCCGCCCAGTTGAGTTCCTCACACCAGAATGGAGGACCTTATATTTATTCTTGTTGCATTTCATCCCCTGTGCCTGGGCTCCATCACCCCTACTCTTCAAGATTTCATGCAATACTTATTCTGTCGCGCAGGATGCCGCTTGCTTAGATGGTCATCTAGAAATCTAATACGTGTGGATTAAAAATGTTGGCTAAGACAGGAAAAGGGCAGAGTTTGGGGTGGGGGAGAGGGTTGGGGTAGTCTATAGGGAGGTCTAGTCTGTGAACTGTAAATCATTGTACTCCAAAGATAGGACTGTGGGGGTAAGGAGAATGTGGAAAGGGTTGGGTCTGTAGGATTCCTCTCTCCTGGGCCTCCATAACTTTGAAGTTATGTTAGAATAATGGGACTGGACATGCTGATGAAAACTGCGATGACGACCATGAGTCCCAGTTGATTGATGTATGTGAATCCTCTTCTGTTAATGAAGGTAGTTTATTTTATATCAACAAGTGCTTAGAACAGGGTTTCATCCATGACCCAAACTTTCTGTCATCCATCTCCTGACTGATCGCTCTGCTATTAAGGAGAATGTCTGACTGCAAAGAACCTAAGCAACAGGTAAAGAACCTGTTTGCCTAGTGGGGAGAGAAAGAGTAAGCAGGAATGAAGAGACTAAAGGAAGAGCAGAGGTCTTGGTAAAGTTAGAAAGATGTACTTTTTGAAAGATTATGAGATGGAACAACATTTTTTATTAATCAAACTTCTGCCCTGACTTCAAATATAAATTTTGGAGAGCCTCTGAGCAGGAAAGTAGACACATGTAGGTTTTCCATAAAAGCCTGTTGTCGGTAGCCTCCTTTCCTGATCAATGTGAAAACAATGTGGTTATTCATTTAAAAGTCTTTATGATTATATTCCATTATAGGTTATTATAAGATATTGGGTAAAATCCTCTGTGCTATACAATAAATCCTTCTCGCTTATCTATTTTATAGATAGTAGCTTTTAATCTATTAATCTCATCCTCCTAATTTGCCCCTCTCCCTCTTCCTCTCCCCTTTGGTAACCATAAGTTTGCTGAAAACAATATGACTAGACCTTTCATTTTCTGATTCCTAAAACAATCGGAACCAGGAGCACGAGAAATGATAGTAAATTCAACAGAAATTGCCCAGTTATTTTTATCATGCTAATATCTCTTCATATTAGGGTATAGAAGACGAACTGCCATAAGTTTATGTTAGCATAAAAAAAGGTTTTTAAAAATTTTGTTCCATCTAGACAGAAAGTACGGTATTCCTGTTGACTAGCTTGATTTCTCAGACTTTTTTCCTAACCCATAAACCAGTTATGGTGATCTTTCAGTTGATTTAGAAGTTAAAAAGGCTCATACCTCATACCCTATCCTTCATATCAGCTTATATATCTAACACCATGTATCACAGCAGGCGTTCCGCAGAACAGACCTTTTTACAGATGGGAGAGTGGGAGAATCCCCTATAAGTTGTAATCTTTCTTCAGAAAAATCCTTAAACATGGGTGGGCTTTTGGGGGTGTTTTGTGGGTTTTTTGACACCATCTAGTTTATTGTGGGTTGTCAACAAATGCTTTTGAAATGATTTGTTATTGTGTTACATAAAGAGTCACTTAGTAATAATAATTTCAAGCTAATTAAAAAGCTTAAACGTCGAGCTGACAATCTCCTGTGATGAGATAATCAGCCTTTGTTAGCACTGTCGGTTTAGCAAATGTGGTTTTTTTAAAAACAGATTTTCTAAACTAACAGTTTATAAAAATTAGAGAGTTAGAGAAATGACTCCTCAGAGGCCCAAGAGACCCAAGGAAAACCAGCCAAAATGAAATGATCACTGTATGTTGCCAGAATATGTAAGATTAAGGATAATCTATTCATTTTATACCCTTCAAAGTACCTAGCACACAGCGTGCACATGTTGGCCTTTGATGGATTTATTTTTTGACTCACCAAATTTTTATAAATCTAACAATAGTTGGCAGTCATAGACTTTTGGAGCTGGAAGAGTTCTTGTAATATCCTGGAAAGAGCAGCACTTACTTTGAAATTAGAAAGATATACTTTCAAATCTCAACTCTACCACTAAGCAGTTGTGACCTTAGGGAAGTTACCTACACATTTTGAAGTTCAGTTTCTCCACCTATAAAATAAGGATGTTATTCTGCAAGAATAAAGCAAGATAACATATGTAAATAGCTTTGCACATTGCCTAGCTCAATAAATGCGAGGTATTTATTATTTCAGTATTATTATTATTATTTTTTGTCTTTTTTGCCATTTTCTTGGGCCGCTCCTGCAGCATATGGAGGTTCCCAGGCTAGGGGTCCAATCGGAGCTGTAGCCACTGCCCTACGCCAGAGCCACAGCAACGCGGGATCCAAGCCGCATCTGCAACCTACGCCACAGCTCATGGCAAGCCGGATCGTTAACCCACTGAGCAAGGCCAGGAATCAAACCCGCAACCTCATGGTTCCTAGTCGGATTCGTTAACCACTGCGCCATGACGGGAACTCCAGTATTATTCTTTTTAAGCATAGATAGGACAACCCTTTGACAGACGGGAGATAATAGAAGTGATGGTGGTTAATGTTGATTGAGTATTTGTTACATGCTAGTTATTGTGCTAAGTGGTTTATGAGGCTTATTTCATCTGGTTATCTTTTTTTTTTTTTTAACAGCCCATCAGGTAAATGAACCCATCAGATGTTTACTCAGACTTTACAGATAAGACAACTGAGGCTAATAGAAGGTAAGTAATTGGACCAAATTCACATAGCTGGTGAGAAGCAGTCATCGAGTGTAGTGGAAGAGAAGGCATTAATCTGAGTCCCCAGATTGAAGGGAGATGTTCCAGATCATTCTGTTGGATAAAGTCAGAGCCAAGATTAGCGTCCGGAAGTCTGCTTCTTTCTGAGCCTGTTTTTCCATTTGCCTAATAAGGATAATAATCCTATCACAAAGGATTAGGAGATAATGTGGGAATGGGACACAGGTCGGAATTTATGAGGACATAACGGCACCAAGAAAAGGAGATGAGAGTAAATCAAAGACAGAGCCTTCTGACTCCAGAATTTGGCCTGGAGCCCACCCTTCGGGAAGGCCAGAAGACTGCTAATCCCTGAGAAGGCAGTTTATTCTTATTCATTCATTCACGCAGGCATTTGTTGACTCATCCGTCCATCTAGCTGTTATTTATTAACCGCTTGCAATGTGCTCACCTCTTCTAGATCTCAGGGGTACAATGGTGAGCACAGCACAGATAAGGAGCTCATTTTGGCTGAGTGCTGCCAAGATTTGGGGGACCTCATGGAGGCTACCACACCTGTTAGCCACTGGACCTCTGAGCCAGGAATAACCAATTCTTGCTACTCTTGCCTGCATCATTGGCATTCCTGGCTGCATGAAAAGCATTCCCTGGTCAACTTGCTGGTCCCACCATGTTTGGGTTTTCTGAGGACTGACAGAGACAGGTCTGGAAAGGGAAAGCTCCTTCTTATATAATGAAGGAGGAAAGCCTCCTTTTGCCAACATTAGACAGGGGAGAACTAATTGCTCTGCTGTAGTTGATGAGTCGTCCACACTGGAAATTTATGCTAACAGTAAATGGCTTAGTGCAAACAAGGTCGAGTCACTTTGCTGGTGGATGGCTTTGGTTTTGCAGTTCTCTGAGTATAGTAACTCAATTTAAAATTGTTAGAGGCATTTAATCACGGAAAGGGGTAATTTCCAGTTACTGCTTTGTAGCTTGATTTATTTGCCTCTTGAAGATTTTGTGAAATTCCCTGAAATTAATTTGCATTTGCAACATAAGAAGTAATATCATATATGGTATCTTTTTATTGGCAAGGCTTATTTTCCAATAGTGGTTAATGTGATTCTCTCTTAAGAGAAAGTACCGAAATATTTCCTTTTAAAAATAATAAATCTGTATTCATATTCCATCATTAATATCCTAATGAGAGAAAAGATAAAGTATATATTATGAAAACTCAATAGTAACCACAGCTTGGGTTTAGACCTGAAGTGTACTATCCAGTATGGTAGCCTTTAGCTTCATGTGGCTGTTGAACACTCGATATGTGGCTACTTCAAATTGAGATGTGTAGTAAGTATAAAATACAACGATATGTCAAAGACTTAGTATAAAAAAGAATATAAAATAGCTCATTAATATATGTTCCATTAACTACACATTGTAAATGATAACAATTGGGATATATCAGGTTAAATATGTCATTCAAGTTAAATTTACTTGTTTCTTTTTACTTTTTAAATGGGACTAGATGAAAAATTTAATTAATAACCTCCCCAAAACAGAAACATCTGGGCCCAGATGGTTTTACCAGTAAATTCTAGCAAACATTTAAAGAAGAAATGATACCAGTTCTCCATAATCTCTTCTAAAAAATAGAAGAGTCATCACTTCCTAACACATTCTGTGAGAGCATCATTACCACGGTTTCTATTATTCTAGCTTCCAGATCACTCATTTGTTCTTTAGTCTGCCATTAATTGCCTTTAGCTCAGTTTTTATCTCAGCAACAGTTGTCTAATTTTGATTGGTTCTCTTTATAGTCTAAGGTGTTGCAGTGCTCACCATTTATATTGATAATCTTTCTTAATTCCTTCATCGCTTTTATTACCTCCTTTTTGAACTCAGGATCTAGTAGACTGGAGAAGTCTGTTTCATTGTTCGCTCTTTCAGGGCAGTTCTCTTGTTCTTTTAATTAAGAGTAGTTCCTCTGCTTTTTCATTTTACGTACATTTCTCTGACCATGAATTTAAGAGAACTAGTTATTGTGGTCTCGAAGGGCTGTTTTTACGGGGGAATAAATAACGTAGCATTAGATTATAATCCAAAGAGTAGATTAAATACTCATGCGTCCACACTGACATAAATAAATGAATAAATAGATGGGGAGAAAGAGACAAACTTCTTGTAGAGAAGAATTCCAAATAGTTTATGTAGATACTGTCTTTCAAGGCAGTGACGCTTACCGCTTTGACTCCTGAGTGTGGGCTGTATCTAGTGACTTGCTTTCAAAGAGTACAGTACAGACAGAGAGAAATGAAAGAGTAGCGTACAGGAGTTCCCGTCGTGGCGCAGTGGTTAACGAATCCGACTAGGAACCATGAGGTTGCGGGTTTGGTCCCTGCCCTTGCTCAGTGGGTTAACGATCCGGCGTTGCCGTGAGCTGTGGCGTAGGCTGCAGACGCGGCTCGGATCCTGCGTTGCTGTGGCTCTGGCGTAGGCCGGGGGCTACAGCTCCAATTCAACCCCTAGCCTGGGAACCTCCATATGCCGCAGGAGCGGCCCAAAGAAATAGCAACAACAACAACAACAAAGACAAAAGACAAAAAAAAAAAGAAAAAAAAAAGAAAGAGTAGCGTACACTGGAGGAATGGGACAAACACTACCTCAGCCAGATGGTCAAGGCTAACATCAACAGGGATAGGGCATGTTGATATGTTGATAAGGCCTGGATATGATGCGATCTGTGCGGTCTTCCTCCGCAAATCCCCTAACCCCAGTCTAATCATGAGGAAAACAGCAGACAAATCTCAAGTGATGAACATTCTACAAACTTTCTGACCAGTCCTCCTCAAAACTGTCAAAGAATCTCAAAAATAAAGTCTAAGATATTGTCACAGCTGAGAAGTGGCTAAGGAGACACAGTAATTAAATGTAGTATTGTGTCCTGGATGGATCCTAGAACGAGAAAGGGAAACTAGTGAAAAGCTAAGCTAATCTGAATCAAGTATGGACTTCAGTTAAAATCATATCTAAATATTTGTTCATTAATTGTGACAAATGCACCAGTCTAATGTAAGATACTAATAACAGGGGAAACTGGGTTTGAGGGATGTGAGAACTCTCTGTACCGTCTTTACCATAATTCTGTAAATCTAAAATTATTCAAAAATAAAGTTTATTTTTAAAATTATGTTGAGCCTATCTATTCCCATAGCAGCTTTTTTTTTTCTTATTTTTTACCATCCTTGAGAACAATCAGAACAATCGGAAATTTCTACAACTCTTTTCTCCTGTTGCCTGCCATTGGTATGCAAGAAAAATGGGAATCCCATTGGGGAATGTCATTTTCTCTGAATCAAGAGTTGTAAGGATGATGCTGGCAATGGCATGTTAGTCATAAATGGCTGACTTTGTGCATGATGTATCTTAGTCTTCCAAGGCCTCCTTCTTTGACAGCAGGAGGCTGAAGTTCTTACATTTCCTATTACTCATAAATCCCCAGAGCTGAGCACTCCTGGCCATTCCTCAGAGCTATTTCTTGGAAGGAAGGAAGGAAGGAAGAAAGGAAGGAAGGAAGGAAGGAAGGAAGGAAGGAAGGAAGGAAGGAAGGATGGATGAGCTAGAGAAAGATTTAATTATCTTGAGTTAAGTACTAATTGCTATAATGCTAAGCATCTTAGACATACTTAGCTGTGGATTATGGATTAATATTACACTGCTTTATTTTTCTAACAAGCACAGTGTTACTAATAAGGTTGACAGAGTTTGCATTTTCCTCCTAGGAAGCGAAAGGTACAGAGAGCTTATTAACTAGTTGGATCTTTTAGACATCATGCTCAAAGGAAATGTGAGCGACCAGGAGGGATTTGGGGAGGCGTTTACAATTTACAGCTCAATGAGATGCAAAAATATTCATTGTTAATAGCTTCTGCTGGGAGTTCAGCAAGCCCCACAAGAAAAGGAGGATTGACTTGTTGGTCTCTGGAGGCCACCTGCCTGCTCTTTAAATTGTTTTGAAGGAGCCAGAAGGGCCCCTAAATCCATCTTGGCACCTGCATGGTGATATCTCAGGTGAGCTATGCTAAACAGAACAGGAAAGTGGTCAAACCTACATCTTGCTTTTTAAAGTTACGTATGATGGGTAAATGAAATGAAAGTGAAATCTGAATGAAAGAAGAAATTGTGAAGACTTTATTTTAACAATTGAGGCAACATGAGTCTCACATGACACTAGGTCTTCAAAACTCAGTTCAGCTCATTGCCTCCCACCGCTTTTCTTCTCTACGTTTCCCTTCCTAGCATCCGCCACGGGGCATCACAAATGTTCTAAAGTTGGAAGAAGCTTCCTTGCTGTGACACAAAGTAATGAAGTCATTGTGCGTTATGTGGTCCTGGAATCTTGCTCTTTCATGGCCCTACTGCTGGATGATGCGCTTGTCCTCCTCAAAGGTCGCTGGGACTGCCCTTAGAAGGTGCACGTTGTAATGAAGTCAGGGTTAGTGGCAGAATAATGACAGCAAACACGCGTGGTAGTCACTATGTGCCGGGCGCTCTTCTGAGCGTTTTTTCATGGATTACTTCATTGTCATCAAGCTTATTACTCTAAGATGCATGTCGTTTTAGTTTCCCCATCATATAGTTGAGAAAACCGAGGCACAATGGCTATTCTTGAGATTTGTACAAGGTGACGCCTCACCGGTGTCACACAAGCCCCCGTAAGCCTCGGATTTGTCCTGAAGGAAGGTACTTGGGTTTGTTTATGGGTGTTTGCCTCACTCTCCACTGCTTCTCTTCCCAAAACTGGCATTTCTGACCCACGAAGCCGTGGTAAGCTTGTCTCCAGAAATCCTTTCCCTTTCCATGTAAAGATGGGTGGGGTCCTCTCTGGTCTCCGCTGCACTGGCACGTCCTCCCATCTGCGCATGCCTGCATCCTACCTGTGCTCCAAGCTGCCGGCACCTGTCTTTCTCCTCAGCATCCCTTGCTTTTCTCACAGCCCTGCTCTGCCTTCACCCTCTCTGTGTCTGCTTGCGGGCGACCGACTCAACACCAGTATCACGGACTCTAAATCTTTGGAACTGACTTCACTTCGTATAATAGGCTGCCTTTTCCCTTTCTGGTCTCCCGTTTAGAAAGGGGAAATCTTTTTTTTTAATGTCTTTAATCTTGCTTCTTTCTGGCCTCTGAGATCTTGATACTCAGCCTCTATAACCAGTTCCTGTGCTGAAATACCACTTAGATTGCCTGTATTTATTGAATACTTTTCTTCCTACTTAGGGATTCTGCACTGTATTTTTGTTTAGGCTCACTAACACATTTGGATAACACAGAACCAAAGGAACCCAGGAAGTTCCCTGGTGGCCTATCCATTAAAGATTAGGCACTGTCACTGCTGTGGCGCAGGTTGGACCCCTGGCCTGGGAACTTCTGCATGCCGCTGGGCATGGCAGAAAAAAAAAAAAGACCAAAGGAGACTGAATTATGGACATTAGTAATATGCTATGCTAAATATCGCCACACTGGCCATCATATTACAATATATAAATGTATCAAAGTATCACACTGTACACTTTCAACTTACACACTGTTATGTATTAAATTTATTCAATAAAAATAACAAGAATGTGCTACAAAAGCATTCCTTGTGTGGCATTATAAATCTTAAACATAAGCATATTCTAACATCGTATCTATCAACAAAAATATGTTCTGACAACACAGACCGCGTTCAGAAACTTCAGGGCTCTTGGGAGAAGTAATAGAGGAGGCAGGAAGATATATCTAACAGTATTAGTAAGGACTATATTCATAGTGAAGTAAGGTAGATCATAAATGATGCACAGGTGATTCAATACCAATTAACTATGTAAAATATTCTGGAAAATATAAAATATTGGATTGGTCCTGGTTGGTGGGAGGGACAAAAATCACCCTGGCATGAAACTCCTTTAAATGGGAACAGTTAGTTTTCATTCTACATGAAGGATGAAGTGTTTACTTGAGAATACTGTTTGCAATCAGCTAATTAAGAGTTGTAAGTAATTTCCTGTTTTGATAGCCAGAATGGGGTTTTTTTTGGCCACGCCCATGGCATGTGGAAGTTCCTGGGCCAGTGTTCACACCCCAGCCACAGCGGTGACAATGCTGGATCCTTAACCACTAGTCTACCAGGGAACTCCCAGAAAGACATTTTTATCAAGGAAAGGAGAAGAAATGAAGAAAAAAATATATATATATTGAATATGCAGAGCTTTCGAGAAGGAGGTAAGGGAGTCACCAAGAGAGAAGAAAAGGAGGTGAAAACTTGCATAGACTTTGCAATGTTACCTAGGGTTGTCCTGATTCTGCGGAATCACTGAAGCAACTACCCTTTCTGAAATTCTTGCTGTGGGATAAATATCGTGTTACTTACATTTCCTATAATTTAACAACAAACATGTTATAGGTGAGAATATCAACATCCAAAGTTAAGTAACCTGTCTAAGTACACAAAGCTAGCAGGTGGCAGAGCTGGGATTAGAGCTCAGGCCCAGCTCACTCCCACACCATCCCCTCTTTCCTATTCAATGGAGCTGCTTGTGTGCACTACTCATTAGCACACCCAAGCTATGAAGCAGGGGATGTTGTTGACATGCGGACTGTGTATGCATGAGTAATTGCAATGATTTTTGAAGATGAATTTTTATTTTAAAAGACATTTATTTCATAAAAGTAATGCATGTTTGATATTTAAAAATCAGAAACATGCAAACAAATAGTAAACAATGAAACAAACACCTTCACAAAGCCACTAGATAGAGCCAACCAATCTTGGCATTGTCATATCTATTCTTAAAGCCTGTGAGCGTATATAAATCAAAAGGCACGGGCATTTTTAAGACTTTATGTATGCACTGCCACATTGCCAGAATCATCGTTTTCACATAGTATATGGTATTAAAATGAAACTTCATTATTGGGAATTTGTTCGTTGAAGTATCTTTTTTTTTTTAAGGCTTCAAAAATTTATTGTTAAATGTGTACATTTTTTAAATTGTTATTTCCCCAATACAATTTTTTCTTTCTACTGTACAACATGATGACCCAGTTTTACATACATGTACACATTCTGTTTTCTCACATTACCATGCTCTATCATAAGTGACTAGACATAGTTCCCAGTGCCACATAGCAGGATGTCATTGCTCATCCATTCCAAAGGCAATAGTCTGCATCTATTAACCCCAAACACCCAGTCCACCCCTCTCCCTCCCCCTTGGCAACCACAAGTCTAGTCTCCAAGTTCTTGATTTTCTTTTCTTTGGAAAGGTTCATTTGTGCCGTATGTTAGATTCCAGACTTAAGTGATATCATATGGTATTTGTCTTTCTCTTTCTGACTTACTTAATATGAAAGTCTCTAGTTCCATCCATGTCGCTGCAAATGGCATTATTTCATTCTTTTTTATGGCTGAGTAGTATTCCATTGTGTATATAGACCCCATCTTACTAATCCAATCATCTGTCGATGGACATTTGGGTTGTTTCCATGTCCTGGCTATTGTGAATAGTGCTGCAATGAACATGTGGGTGCATGTGTCTTTTTAAAGGAAAGTTTTGTCCGGATAAATGCCCAAGAGTGGAATTGCTGGGTCCTGTGGTAGTTCTATGTATAGATTTCTACGGTACCTCCATACTGTTCTCCATAGTGGCTGTACCAGCTTACCTTCCCACCAACAGTGCAGGAGGGTTCCCTTTTCTCCACACCCCTCCAGCATTTGTTATTTGTGGTCTTAAAATGATGGCCATGCTGATGGTTGTGAGGTGGTATCTCATGGTAATTTTGATTTGCATTTCTCTAATAATCAGGGATATTGAGCATTTTTTCATGTGCCTGTTGGCCATCTGTACATCTTCCTTGGAGAAATGTCTGTTCAGGTCCTTTGCCTATTTTTCCATTGGGTTGTTGGCTTTTTTGCTGTTGAGTTGTATAAGTTGCTCGTATATTCTTGAGCTTAAGCCCTCGTCATTTGAAATTATTTTCTTCCATTCTGTAAGTTGTCTTTTTGTTTTCTTTTTGGTTTCCTTTGCTGTGCAAAAGCTTGTCAGTTTGATTAGGTCCCATTGGTTTATTTTTGCTTTTATTTATGTTGCTTTGGGAGATGAAGTTTCATTGAATCATAGTCAAACTTCTGCAACATCTCTGAAATTTCTCTCTGGAGAAAGTTATAAAATTTTATCATATGAAATTTTTTTTTTGCTTAAATAACAACTAGTTAGAATTTATAATGGGGAGTTCCCATCATGGCGCAGTGGTTAACGAACCCGACTGGGAACCATGGGGTTGCAGGTTCGATCCCTGGCCTTGCTCAGTGGGTTGGCGATCCGGCGTTGCCATGGGCTGTGGTGTAGGTTGCAGACGCGGCTCGGATCCTGCGTTGCTGTGGCTCTGGCGTGGGCTGGTGGCTACAGCTCCGATTCGACCCCTGGCCTGGGAACCTCCATATGCCGCGGGAGCAGCCCAAAGAAATAGCAAAAAGACAAAAAAAAAAAAAAGAATTTATAATGGGAGTTCCCGCTGTGGCTCAGTGGTAATGAATCTGACTAGTATCCATGAGGTATCCATGAGGATGTGGGTTTGATCCCTGGCCTCACTCAGTGGGTTAAAGACCCCATGTTGCTGTAAGCTGTAGTATAGGTCTTAGATGTGGCTTCGTGTAGGCTGGCAGCTACAGCTCCGATTTCACCCCTAGCCTGGGAACTTCCATATGCCACAGGTGCAGCCCTAAAAAGAAAAGACCAAAAAAAAAATTTATAATGAAGAAAAGCACCACCTTTACAATTGTGACAGTGACATTGAAAAAGCATAGGATTATTTATATTTACCAAGAAATATCAAAAACATGTAAAGAATAATTTAAATCACTCTTGAAGCACACAAAAGAAGGAGTTCCTATTGTGGCTCAGTGGTAACGAACCTGACTAAGATCCATGGGGATACAGGTTTGATCCCTGGCCCCGATCAGTGAGCTTCAGATTATGTCCCAGACATGGCTCAGATCTGACGTTGCTGTGGCTGTGACACAGGCCAGCAGCTGCACCTCTGATTCAACCCCTAGCCTGGGAACTTCATATGCCACACATGAAGCCCTGAAAAAAAAAAAACTGAGGTACACAAAAGAAACAATTAGAAAAGCAACCCATCTTCTTGGATAGGAAGACTCAATTTGCAAAAGTTGTAAATTCTCTCTAAATGTATTCATAAATTCAATTTGATAGCAATAAGAATTGCAGCAGATTTTATTTACTTGTTTAATTTTGGTTATGTTATAGGAGTAAGACAAGGTCATTCTAAACTCATATGGAGAAATAAATAAGAACAAAGGAGAAAATTTAAAAACAGGGTTAGGAGTTCCCGTCGTGGCTCAGTGGTTAACGAATCTGACTAGGAACCGTGAGGTTGCAGGTTCAATCCCTGGCCTTGCTCAGTGGGTTAAGGATCCAGTGTTGCTGTGAGCTGTGGTGTAGGTTGCAGACACAGCTCAGATCCCACGTTGCAGTGGCTCTGGCGTAGGCTGGCAGCTACAGCTCCGATTAGACCCCTAGCCTGAGAACCTCCATATGCCGCGGGAGCAGCCCTAGAAAAGGCAAAAAATAATAATAATAATAATAAAATAAATAAAATAAAATAAAAAAACAAAACAGGGTTAAAGGGGGAAAGTATGGAAGACCATCTCTACCAATCAGAAAAATATTTTATAGGCCCTCAACGGTGTGGTATTAGTGCATAAATATTAAGGCAGACAATGGAAATAGAAGATAAAATACAGAAATAGATTGGAATACATACAATAATTTATGAGATAGCTAGCCTCTCAGATCAGTGCTGAAAAGATAAATGTTTGACATATTGTTTGGGAAAAACTAGGTAACCATCTACCAGGATAACTTCTAAGTAGATCAAAGATGTTAATCAAACCCCATGCATGCTAGAACAAAACATGGAGAAGTTATTTGATCACCTCAGAGTGGGAAGGGCCTTTTAAATTTCAAAATTCAGATAAATTTGACTATCTAAAAAGTAAAAGTCTATTTTAAAAAAATCATCAAGTCAAAAGACACGGGGAGGAGTTCCCACTGTGGCCCAGTGGGTTAAAAATCCACAGCGGTGGGAGTTCCTGTTGTGGCACAGTGGAAGTGAATCCAACTAATATCTATGAGGGTGTGGGTTTGATCCCTGGCCTCACTCAGTGGGTTAAAGATCCGGCATTGCTGTGAGCTATGGGGTAGGTCGCAGATACAGCTCGGATCCCGCATTGCTTTGCCTGCGGTGTAGCCCAGCAGCTGTAGCTCTGATTCGACCCTTAGCCCAGGAACTTCCATAGGCTGCAAGTATAGCCCTAAAATGACCAAAAAAAAAAAAAAAAAAAAAAATCCACAGTGGCTCAGAGTGCTGTGGAGGTATGGATTTGATCCCCAGCCTGGTACGGTGGGTTAAAGGATCCAGTGTTGCTGCAGCTGTAGTGAAAGTCACAGGTGCGACTTGGATTCAGTCCCTGGCCTGAGAACTTCCACATGCTGTGTGCACAGCCAAAAAAAAAAAAAAAGTAAATTCATAATACAAAGAGCTCATACTGCACAATATCAAAAACAAAAAAAACAAAAATCTCGAGTTCCTTGGTAGCACAGTGGATTAAGGAACCGGCTCTGATTATTGCTATGGTGTAGGTTCAGTCCCTGGCCTGGGAACTTCTGTCTTCCCTGGGTGTGACCAAAAAATATAATAAAATTACAGATCCAATTTCCTCAACAGTTATAGGACTATTCAGATTTTCTCTTTCATATGGGCTAGTTGTGATGGTTTGTTTTCCCAAGAATTGGCCCACTTCATATAAGTTGGCCTGTAAAATTGTTTGTAATATTCCCATAGTACCTTTTTGATGTCTACAGTGTCTACCTTATTTCCTTATTTCATTCCAGATATTGGTAATTAGTGTCGTCTCTCCTTTGTTCTTTGCAAATCTTGCTAAATGTTGGTCAATTTTAGTGACCATTTTGAAGAACCAGCTCTTTGTGTCGTTGATTTTCTCTATTGTTCTTCTGTTCTTGACTTTGTTGATTTCGGTTCTTATCGTTAGTATTTCCTTTTCTCTGCTGCTTTGGGATTATAAATCGTTCCTGTTCTTTTTTAGGTTCTTGAGATAGGTGCCTAGACTATTTCAGGAGTTTTTTTTTTCATTTAATAAATATTTATAAGGTAGCTTTTACTATGCATATGATCTTCTTTCAATATTATAAATCCATATGGTGGACCTTTAGAATTCAAAAAAGTCTATTTAAAATTGTTTTTTAAATTATCTATTTTTTAAATGATTTTTATTTTTTCCATCCTCGCTGGTTTACACTGTTCAGTCAATTAAATTATCTATTTTTTAAGTATAGTCGATATACAATGCTGTGCCAATTTCTGCTGTGCAGCATAGTGACCCAGTCATACATATATATACATTCTTTTTCTCATATTATCTTCCATCATGTTCTATCCCAAGCGATTGGATATAGTTCCCTGTGCTGTACAGTAGGAGCTCATTGCTTGTCTATTCTAAATGTAATAGTTTGCATCTACTAACCCCAAACTCCCAGTCTATCCCACTCCCTCCCACCTCTTCCTTGGCAACCACAGGTCTGTTCTCTATGTCTGTGAGTCTGTTTCTCTTGTGTAGATAGGTTCATTTGTTCCATATTTTAGATTCCACATGTAAGTGATTTCATTTGGTATTTGTCTTTCTCTTTCTGACTTACTTCACTTAGTACAATAATCTCTAGATCCATTCATGTTGCTACAAATGGCATTATTTCCTTCTTTTTATGGCTGAATGGTATTCCATTGTATATATGTACCACATCTTCTTAATCCATTCATCTGTTGTTAGACATTTAGGTTGTTTCCATGTCTTGGCTATTTTGTATAATGCTGCAGGGAACATTGAGGTGCATGTATCTTTTCAAATTATGGTTTTCTCCATACATATGCCTAGGAGTAGAATTTCTGGATCATGTCGCAGTTCTATATTTAGTTTTCTGAGGAACCTCCCTACTGTTTTCCATAGTGGTTGTACCAATTTACATTCCTACCAACAGTGTAGGAGGGTTCCTCTCTAGCATTTGCTATTTGTAGAGTTATTAATGATGGCCATTCTGACTGATGTGAGGTGACACCTCATTGTAGTTTTGATTTACATTTCTCTAATAATTAGTGATGTTGAGCATCTTTTCATATGTTTATTGGCTATCTGTATATCTTTTGGAGAAATGTCTATTTAGGTCTTCTGCACATTTTTTGATTGGTTGTTTGTTTTGTTGTTGTTGAGTTGGGTGAGTTGTTTGTATATTTTGGAGATTAAGCCCTTGTTGGTTGTATCATTTGCAAAGATTTTCTCCCATTCTGTAGGTTGTCTTTTCGGGTGTTTTTATTTGTTTTCTGTTTTTTGTTGGTTTTTGTTTGTTTCCTTTGCTATGCAAAGCTTTTGAGTTTAATTAGGTCCATTGGTTTATTTTTGTTTGTATTGTCATTATTCTAGGAGATGCATCAAACAAGATATTGCTGAGATTTGTCAAAACGTGTTCTGCCTAGATTTTCCTCCAAGAGTTTTATAGTATTTGGCCTTATGTTTAGGTCCTTAATCTTTTTTGAGTTTCTTTTTGTGTATGGTGTTAGAGAATGTTCTGATTTCATTCTTTTACTTCTTTTCTAATGTAAGCAGTTAGTGCTGTGGATTTCCCTCTCCACTGCTTTAGCTGTGCTTCACAAGTTTTGACATGCTACATTTTTATTTTCATTCAGTTCAATATATTTTTCCATTTCCTCTTTGGCCCATGGGTTTTTCAGAAGTGTGTTCTTTAATTTCTAGGTCTTCGGAGATATTTCCTTTATCTTTCTGGTAATTTTAGTTGAATTCTACTATGGTCATAGAAAACACTCCACTATGATTTTAATTATTTTAAATTTGTTGGTGCTTGTTTTACAATCCAGGATATGGTTTGCCTTGGTATATATTCCATGGGCATGTAAAAATAATGTGTTTTCTGCTGTTGTTGGGTATAATGTTCTAGATTCTGTTGGTCGATAGTATTGCTGAGTTCTTCTATATCCTTGCTGATTTTTCTGTGTAATTGTTCCATCAGTTATTGAGATAGAGGTGCTGAAGTCTCCAGCTATAACTGGGGATTTATCTATTTATCTTTTCAACTCTATCACTTCATGTATTTTAAAACTCTCTTGTTGAGTGTACACACATTTAGATTTGTTATATCTTCCTCGTGGAATAATGTTTTTATCATTATGTAATGTTATTCTTGGTCTCTAGCCATTTGTATTTGTCCTAAAGTCACTTTATCAGGTATTAATATGGCCACTTCTGCTTTTTCACATTAATGTTTGCATGGTTTATCTTTTTGTATTCTTTTACTTTGGACCTACCTGCCTCACTGAATTTGAAGTGAGCTTCTTGAAAATAGCATACGATTAGTCTGTGTTTTTTTTAATCTCCTCTGCCCATCTTTGTTGTTTGTGTATTTGCTTTTTACAGCCCCACCCACAGCATATGGAAGTTTCCAGGCTAGGGGTCGAATTGGAGCTACAGCTGCCGGCCTACGCCACAGACACAGCAACGTGGGATCCGAGCCACGTCTGCGACCTACACCACACCTCACGGCAATGCCAGATTCTTAACCCACTGAGCGAGGCCAGGGATTGAACCTATATCCTCATGGATCCTAGTCGGGTTTGTTAACCACTGAGCCACGAAGGGAACTCCTGTTCTTTGTGTATTTCTATGATTTGTATGTAAAGTAATTACTGATATGTTACTGTTTAATTAAGTTTGCCACTTTGCTTTTTATTCATTTCCACAGGGTCTTATTCCTCTGCTTATTTGTTTTGCTTTTTTTATGGACTACTTGAATAGTTTTTAGGATTCAGTCTTAATTTAGTTATAGTATTTTTGTATTTATCTCTCTTTATAGTTTTGTAGTGATTGCTCTGAGCACTGCAATATGCATGTGTGACTTATGACAGTTTACTTGTATCAATATTTTATCACTTTGAGTGAAGGGTGGTGACCTCACTTCAATTTAGGCTACCTTTACTACTTTTAAATATTGTTGTCTTGAGTATCATATGGTATTATAATGTTTGTTTTAATCATCAAACATGATTTATAAAGCTCAGGAGGTAAAACACATTCTATTATATTACCCATAGTCTTGCTCTTCTGTTCCTGATGCTCTAAGCCTTTCTTGGGGCCATGCCCACAGCATGCAGAAGTTCCCAAGCCAGGGATTGAACCCAAGCCACAGCAGTGACAATGCTGAATCCTTAACCACTAGACCATCAGGGGACTCCTAAGCTTCTTTGTAAAAATCACTTCTTTCTGTTTGAAGAATTTCCTTTAGCCAACCTTTAAAAGTGGCCTTCTTGGGAGTTCCCTGGTGGCCTAGCTGTTAAGGTTTCAGCATTGTCACTGCTGTGACTCCAGTTTGATCATTGGCCTGGGAACTTCTGCACGCTGTGGGCATGGCCAAAAAGAGTGGACTTCTAGCAAAAATTATTTTATTTTTTTAAATCTGAGATTGTTTTTTATTTTCCCTTCATTCCTAATGGATCATTTTGCCAGATAAAGAATTCATGGTTGATAGTTCCTTTCTTTCAGCAGTTCTTTCTGGTCTCCATGGTTTCAGATGAGAAATCCCTTGTCATTTGAATTGGTGTTTCTGTACAGGTAATGCATCATTTTCTCTGGCTGCTTTCAAGACTTTTTTTTGGCTAGTTTTCAAAAGTTTAATTATAATGTGTCCTGGCGTATATTTCTTTTGGATTTGCTCAACTTCTTGTGTCTTTTGCCAAACTTGGGAAGTTTCCGGCCATCTTTTCATATTATAGTATATCTAAGAAGGCTTTGACTACTGGTTTATATTTGAATCTAAGAACATAGTACCATGGCTGGCACATTTTTGATGCTCTCTTTATATTTATCAAATGAATGAATGAATAAATGAATGAATCTAAGAATAAGTAAGTGAATAAATGAATTTTTGAGTAGGCGCAATGAACAGCTAACTATAATTTGGAATTTCAAGTCTCTTGATCAAAATTGTTCTTTCCTATAAAGAGCTGAACCAGTTTTATTTGTCTATTTACAGGCTATAATCATAGGTGAAATGCAGTTCCCTAGAGATTTAACAATCTCTTTTGTCTTTGGTTATTTGCATCTTCACATTCCTGAAGCATCTAATCTCATGTATGGATTGAATAAAAGAATGAAAGTAATGGGAGATCTTCTGAGAACTCTTGAATCTCCCAAGGGATTGAAAATACCAAGGCCCTACCTTGCCATCTACCCTGTTTTGTCCCCATCATTTGTATCCATTAAAAGGCATCCATTAAAAATTACCATTAGGGTAAACATGGAGGAATTCTTAGACATGTCTTTGAATAGAAAATTATATGTTCCCAAATGCCCAGAAGAACAACATTCTTTCGCTGTGTCCCAGCAGTCACTCCTACCTATAGTTTACAGAACTAAACAGTAATGCTTTGAATATCCCTTCCAGCTTAGACTGGAAGCATAACGCATTGCATTTGATTTCCAAACCAAAGGTGACAAACTGAAGTTTTGATCAATAGATTTTGCCAGAGGCAGAAGCAGGTTTATTGTGGTCATTTTTTGGAAAATTCTCTTGTTTGTGATAAACGCATCACTGTTTTCATTTCTTCCTTCCTTCTCTCCCTTCCTCCGTGATTCTTTCTTTCTTTCTTTTCTTGTCCTTCCTTCCTTCCTTCCTTCCTTTCTTCCTTCTTGTCAATTAAATGCTACTTTCATGTACAGAATACATCCAAAAAATAAAATCTTCAATGCTTGTTGAATTAGTATTAACTTAACTATAAATTTAACCAAGATATAGTTAGACAAGAATGGTACTTTCTCTGGCAAATGATTTTTAAACATGCTGAAAAGCAAAACAACTGATAATAAGTCAAACAATATGTATATATTCTGGCAAACACAATTTAATCGAATTTTCCTCAATTGGAGGCTGAATGACTTAGAATCCTAGCTGTGGTAAGGTTTTTCAGAGCATAGCCTGAAACCTGTGATCCTTTACCACTTGGGACCAGTTACACATTCCTGCTCCATGATCATTTTCCAAATGATCTGGGGAAACTTAACCAGGCTGCAGCAATGTGAAGGCCATGGGTCCCCTGGGAAGGCTATGGCTGTTATTTCCCATAGACCAGCTGAAACCAGTTGCAGGATCACACAGGTCATTCCCAAATTTCCAAGACTACTTGAGGCACAAAAAAAGGGGTCTTAAAGCAGTGAAGTGGGTTGTATGGTCACTTTCAGGCTCTGTCCACAGAATAAATTGCAGCCTAGAATTTTAGTGAAATTTTGAGCATGTCTGAAGGGCTTTCATGTTTACCATAATTCTAGGTGAGAGAGCCAGGATAAAGGAAAGCCACAACCACAGTGGGAACAGGGTTATTTAGGATTGAAATATTTAATGTTTGTAGAAAGAATGAGGCTATTTTGTGTCCCTGTTAAGTGCTCTTCAAAGTTGTTGGTTTGGTTAATACGCTTTCTTTATTTGGATGAAATACTGGGTTTGTCTGCCAAATGATTGTCTAATCATATGTTACTTTGTCTTCCAAAATGGCCCAAAAGTTTTGTTGTGCTACTTCTATATTTGCTTTCTATACCTGATCCTCAGTGGAGTAGGGGCTGTTTCAGGGATTAACATGAATAGTTAAAATGAGAAGTTAACCCTCTGTTTATGATATAAACCACACTTTTTATTGATGTGTAGTTTATTTACAATATGACGTTAGTTCCAGGTGTACAACAAATTGATGCAGTTACATATTTTTTCCATTATATGTTATTGCAAGATATTGAATATAGTTCCCTGTGCTATACAATAGGTCCTTGTTGTTTATCTATCTTGTATACAGTAGTGTATATCTGTTAATTCCAAGCTTCTAATTTATCCCTCCCCCTCACCTTTCCCTGTTGGTAACCATAAGTTTGTCTTCTGTGTCTGTGAGTCAATTTCTGTTTTGTAAATAAGTACATTTGTATCATTTTTAAAGATTCCATGTATAAGTGATATATGATACTTGTCTTTGTCTGGCTTACTTCACTTAGTATGATAAAATCTAGTTCCATCCATTTGCTGCAAATGGTAAGATTTCATTCTTTTTTAGGCTGAGTAATATTCCTTTGTATATATGTACTGTATCTTCTTTATCTATTCATCCGTTGCTGGATATATAGGTTGCTTCCATGTCTTAGCTACTGTAAATAGTGCTGCAGTGAACATTGGGGTGCATGTACCTTTTCAAATTATGGTGTTTCTCCATATATATATATACCCAGGAGTGGGATTGCTGGATCATATAGTAGTTCTGTCCTTAGTTTTTTAAGGAACCTCCATGTCATTCTCTATAGCGGCTACACCAATTTACATTTCCACCAACAACGTAGGAGGGTTCTCTTTTCTCCACACCCTTTCCAGCATATATTGTTTGTATACTTTTTGATGATGGCCATTCTGGCTGGTGTGAGGTGATACTTCATTGCAGTTTTGATTTGCATTTCTCTAATAAGTAGTGATGTTGAGCATATTTTCATGTGCCTGTTGGCCATCTAGATGCCTTCTTCAGAGAAATGTCTATTTAGGTCTTCTGCCCATTTTTTGATTGTGTGTTTGGTGTTTGGTTTCTGGCCACCCCCTTGGCACATGGAAGTTCCTGGGTCAGGGATCAAACTTGCACTGCAGCAGTAACAAGGCTGGATTATTAAGGAGATAATACTTCCCCAATTCATTTTATGAAGCTAGTATTAATGTGACACCAAAATCAGGAAATGACTAAAAATGCGAAAACTACATACGAATATCTCTCATGAATATAGATACAAAGATTCACAACATAAGATTAGCAAATAGAATTCAGCCATATATAAAAAGAATTATACCATGATCAAGTGGAGTTTGTGTTAGGTATGCAAAGCCAGTTCAATATTTAAGTAACAAGGTATTTCATTAACAGGATATATAAAAAAATCATATTCTCATATAAATTGGTACAGAAAAAGCATTAAAAAGTGCACCACACATTGATGATAAAAATTCTCAAAAAAATAGGAATGGGGGGACTTGGTAAAAAGCATCTCCAAAATCCCTGCAATTATTATTATACTCAATGGTCAAAGACTGAATACATTCCTCCTAAGATCAGGAATAAGGTGAGGACATCTGCTCAAACTACTGTTATTTAACATGGTGCTGGAGGTTCTAGCTAGTTCAGTAAGGCAAGAAAAGTCATAAATCATAAAGGAAGAAAGAAAACAGTCTCTGTTTACAGATTGCATGATTATCTATGTAGAACATCTCAAGGAATTTGCAAAAAAGCAAAACTCCTAGAACTAGTAAGTGAATTCAGCAAGATTACAGGACACAAGGTAAATGTACGAAAATTGGCTATACCTCTGTATACTTCCAATGAATATATGAACACTTAAATTTTAAAAATACAATATCATTTACAAAATCAGAGAAAAAAAAGGAAAATATCATTTACCATTCTCAAAAAAAAATTAAATACTTACATGCAATTTTAACCAAAAAAATGCACAGCATTTATATGCTGAAAAATACTAGGGAGTTCCCATTGTGGCTCAGTGGATTACAAATCCATGAGGATGAGGTTTTGGTCCCTAGCTTCGCTCAGTGAGTTAAGGATCCAGCATTGCCATGAGCTGTGGTGTAGATCGCAGATGTGGCTCGGATCTGGTGTTGCTGTGGCTGTGGCATAGTCTGGCAGCTGTAGCTCCAATTCGACCCCTAGCCTGGGAAGCTCCGTATGCCTTGGGTGAGACTCTGAAAAGAAAAGAGAAAAAAAAAAGAAAAATTAAAAATGCTGATGAAAGAAAACATTAAATATATGGAGAGTGAATTTGAAGATTTAACATAGTAAAGATGTCAATTCTCTCCAAATACATATACAGATTTACATAATTTCTATCAAATCCCAGCTAGATTCTTTTTCTAGATGCAGACAAGATTATTCTATGTGGAAGTGCAAAGAAACTAGAATGATTGAAATAATTTTGAAAAAGAGGAATAAAATGGGAAGAAACTCTTTACCTAATTTCAAGACTTACTATGTAGCTACAATAATCACAACTGTGTGCTATTGACAGAGGGATGGACACATAGAACAATAGAAGAGAATAGAGAATCTTGAAACAGATCCACACAAAAATGTCCAACTGACTTTGGCAAAGGTGCAAAAGTAATTCAGTGGAGAAATGATAGCCTTTTCAACAAATTGTGCTGAAGCAACTAGACACCCATAGGCAAAATAAAACAAAACAAAGAAACTACCTTGATCCAAGTCTTACACCCAATACAAAAAATAACTCAAAATTGATCACAGGCTTAAATGTAAAATACAAGAGTTTTAAAACAAAACAAAGGAGATAATCTTTGGAATCTGAAGCTAACCCAAGAGTTTTCAGACCTGCTACCAAAAGAATGATTCACAAAAAGAAAAAATGATACATTGGACTTCAACAAAATTAAAAACTTTTGCTTGCAAAAGACCCTAAGAGGACGAAAGACAACTAAGAGAAAATATGTGCAAATTACATATCCAGTAGAGGACCTGTATCATAAATATATAAAGAACTCTCAAAACTCAACAGTAAAAGAACAACAATCCAATTTTAAAAATGGGCAAAAGACGTGACCAGACATTTCGTCAAAGAGGATATATAGATGGCTAATAAGTACATGAAAAGATGTTCAACATCTTTTCAGAGAAATCAGAGAAATGAAAATTAAAACCACAGTAACATATCTTTACACCTATCAAAATGGCTAACATAAACAATTATGACAACATCAAATACTGATGATGATGATTGGGGAAAAACTGGGTCCGTCATACATTGGTTTTGGAAATGTAAAATGATATAGTCCTTCTGAAAACATTTTGGCAGGTTTTTTTAAAAAATAAACATGTATCGGAGTTCCCGTTGTGGCGCAGTGGTTAATGAATCCGACTAGGAACCGTGAGGTTGAGGGTTCGATCCCTGACCTTGCTCAGTGGGTTAAGGATCCGGCGTTGCCGCGAGCTGTGGTGTAGGTCACAGACACGGCTCGGATCCCGAGTTGCTGTGGCTGTGGTGTAGGCCGGTGGCTACAGTTCCGATTGGACTCCTAACCTGGGAACCTCCATATGCCGCAGGAAGCGGCCCTAGAAAAGGCAAAAAGACAAAAAAAAAAACCTAAATATGTAATTACAATATTTCCTAGCAATTGCCGTCTTGGGTATTTATTTCAAAGAAATAACAGCTTATATTCACACACACACACACCTGTACACAAATATTCACAGTGGCTTCATTTATCTGCTGTTTTTACATCCTTCAATAGGTAATTAGTTAAATAAACTGTGGTAGATCTGTACTGTGGAATACTACTTAGCAATAAAAGGAAAAGAACTACTGACACATACGACTACTTTGATGAATCTCCAGGAAATTATGCCGAGTGAAAAAAGCCAGTCCCCAAAGGTTACATATATATTATTATATGATTCCGATCATATTTTTTTTGAAATGACAACATTTTAGAAATTAAGGGAAGATTAGTGATTACTGGAAGTCAAGAGACAAAGAGGGAGGGGAAAGAGTGGGGATAGTTATAAAAGTGCAACATGAGAGCTCTTTGAGTGTTGGAAATATTAAGTATCTTGCCTGTGGTGGGGGATATACAAAACCACGTGGGTGATATAATTGTGTAGGAAGTAACACAGACACAAACAAGCACACACATACAAACACAAATGAAACTGGAGAAATATGAAAAAGGTGGTTGCGTTGTATCTATTTGAATGTCCTGGTTGTGATATTCTATGATAGTTTTGCAAAATATTACCATTGGATGAAATTGGATCAGGGGCACAAGGGAGTTCTCTCTCTCTCTGTTTTCATTTTTTTTTGTTTGTTTGTTTGTTTGTTTGTTTTACAACTATATGTGAATCTATAAGTATTTCAATAAAAATTTCAAATAAAAGTAATATGGACAGTAAGGATCTCAACTTTATTTTTTAATGCATAGAAAAAGCTAGAGGATTATTCAATGATCTGCTAAAATGATTGTTTGGGGATTGTGGAATTATGGACGATTATTTCTTCTTTATACTATTTTGAACTTTCAAAAGTATTCATGATGAACATCTAAAGATGACACTCAGAAAAAGTAACTATTTCATCTGAGCATCAGTGTAACAATGATCTTTAGAAATGCACTAAGAGAGATTAAACTAGGGTGACAAATTAATTCTAGTAATATTTACATTTCAGCAAAGAAGGAAAGGAGAGAATTTTGGACTTCCAATACCAGTTCTGTCGATCTTTCTTGGTTTCTGTTTCTAATGACACCTCCTCTATTAAGTAGAAGGCACAATTCACTAGGTCATAATATTAAGAGGTCTAGTTTTTGGTTTTGGTTTTGTTTTTTGTCCGTACCCACAGCATGCTGAAGTTCCAGGGCCAGGGACTGAACCCACACCACAGCAGTGACCCAAGCCACTGCAGTGACAGCACCAGATCCTTCACACACTGAGCCACATGGAAACTCCTAAGAGGTCTAGTATTTGAAACAAGATGATTGATAGACCTACATTTCCGAAAGTTATTCTTGCTTGAAATACAGAAGAAGACACTAAAGAGATAGAGCCTACATGCATTAATTAAGAAAGAGGAGGAGTGGTGGAGTGGAGTTTGAAAAGTGTGACCAACAACCGGGTGAAAGGTAGTGAGAAACTGATATATGTAAGATAGCGTTTGTAAGAAGTGGGCAGGAATGAACAGTCACATGCCATTTTAAGGAATAGGCATTTGACTGTATCAGTTTGGGGGATTTCATGCAGAGAGTTGATTATACAAGTAAGAGAGGAGCTGGGAGCCAAAGAGAACATAGTGAGGGACCCAGAGACTGTCACCAGTAAGAAGCTCCCACCTCCCTTCAACCAGAAGGACAAGGGATAAAGCCATGATACTGGAGCTTAGGGGCCAGGATTACCCAGTGGAAGTTGGAAGTACAGTAGCTTGTCTGGCAAGAACTAAAGCCACAGACGTAGCCACAGCTGGAAAAGCTGCCCACATCAGAGAGAAAGGGTATAAACATCCTAGCTTCTTTCTCATTCCCACCCTCCAATCTTCTACCAATGCCAAGTCCAGTTGCAAACCAGATGACTTGAGAGTCTGGATAATGTAGCCTATAGAAGTCAACTCCCTAGGATACAGAGAAGGGCTGGGGAAAGGCAAGACACAGGCCAAGGACTAGCACAGTCATTCTTCTTAGATACTCAACACCCATTCTCATCTCATACCCACATTTAACAAAGTCATGCGTCTGCCAGACATGAGACAACTACCCATAATACAACTTGCCAGCGCTCTCCAACAAGGGGAGAAAGAAAGTTTCATCACTCATTTTTCTATCTCAAGTCCAAGATTTCCAGGAATTATGGAGTCACTCTTATAAATGGTAGATGTGGCTCCTTGTGGTCTGTTGACCTGTAAGTTCAATTACCAAGTGCTTATTACCAACATTCCTCATAAAAATAATAGGGAGAGAGCAATGAAAAGAGCAGTTGTTGGTTAATACATGCATAACAAAGCCTGGCTGCTGCAATTCTTGTTCCTGTAACTGGGTATGTGGACATAGTTGATATTTATCACTTTCTTCTTCTATCACATGTTTTGTTATTCTTGCCCTCTCAGCCAGCATGTCGGCTGGTTGGAGTTGCTTACCCAGTGGGGTGAGCCAATCCTTCATTCCTTTTGAGGAACTTTCTTTGTGAATCCTTGGTGCTCATGTACTTACATTGGTTTGCTGTAGAGTTTGATTGGCTTTTACTATCAGACGCAGAAGTACTAAAAGATGCTCATGAATCTCCTGGGTTTCAGACATAGTTCCCCCCAATCCCCATTGTATAGTAACAGACAAGTGCCCATGGACAATCATGATCAGTCACCTCAGCCAATATAATCACCTTTTCTCTTCTTGTTAGCTCAGTGGTATGAGGAGCTCCAAATGCCAGGTGACAGTCTCAACTTCCAGCTCACATTGACACTGAGTGGAAGCATTTCTTCCTTGGGAACCAAGACTTATTCCCACAGAGCTAAACACTGTGGACAGGAAGCAAACATGATTATTAGATGTAATAGTGAGAAAGGCTATTCCAACTTCTTCCCCTTAATTCCTGGACCCATGTATTCTATGTAAAGGAGAAACATACTATATATATTGGTCAGTGGTTCAAAGCATGTGCCACATCCTGCGGGAGAACATCCCAGCACTGCAGAATGTGACCTCCCAGTTGGTACCATACCTGGATATTAATTAGGACAGTCCACTATTTTTTATCAGGCCAGCAGCTCCTGAATGATGGGGTACAAGCCAAGGTTAGCACGTTGTCCCAACATGATTTATTACTGAACTTTCCCTGCAATGAAATACGTCCCTTGGCCAGAAGCATCATTGTGTGTGATAATATGACAGTGAGTTAGGCATTGCAGAAGCCCATGGATGGTAATGTTGAGAAGGCGAATCTAACAAACTGTGGCCCCTCTGTGATAGGAAAGGGTCAAATGTAATCAACTTACTACCCGCTGGCTGGCCGGTCCCTCCAGAGAATGGTGCCAAATTGGTAGCTCACTGGTGCCAAACTGGCCCCTGATGTGGTGGACTAGGACTCAGCAGTAGCAGTGGCAGGTCAGCTTTGGCAAGGAAAAGTGCATATTGTTGAGTCTTGCTAGTCTCTCATACCAGGGCTTCTCATCAAATAAAAACCCAACCAGAAGCTGGTTGCCACGAAAGCCCAACAGACGCAGCCTGTCAGGGATCAATCCTCCCAAGTAGAGCAGGAGACTGGCAGGGAGCAGTTCTAAAGGAAGGTAGGCCTGGCTTACTGAAGAGAGAAAGTGGCTTCCGAGTTTTCTGCTGTAGGTGACTGGGCGGACACTGGTTCACTGAGCTGAGGATACGGGAGTTTGGGAATTTGTTGAGTTTCAGCTGTCTAAGGAATGAAGAGCTGCCAAGGATGCAGTCTGAAGGGCAGGGAAGAAGTCTGTGATAGAGATATATAACCAAGCGTAAATAGAACGTAGAGTCTTTGAAATCATGGGGGTCAGCGGGGGAGTTCACGCAGGGTCAGTGTAGAATGATTGGAGGAGAGGACCAGAGACAAAGCTCAGACATCACCAGCACTCAAGCGATTGGTCATGGAGAAGAAAGAAGTCAGAGTGGTGTCTCAGAAACTAAGGGAGAAAGAATCATTCAGGAAAATCACTTAGGCAAAGGGAGCCGTCCCCAAGGACTAACTCGCCTAAGAGATCTAGTCAGATAAGCCTGGAAGGAGCCAGCAAAGTTGAGCAATAGATCGGTGGTGATGGTGGTTTGGCCAAAAGTGAAAATGAAAAACCTCTTAAACAAAATCCTTCTGTTTTGTTCCTTTCTTTACTTCTCAAAACATTTGTCCTGAAAGTGTGCTCGATTGGGGGGAAAATAATTTCCAATCCAAAGTTGAAGTGTTCAGGTGTTGAGGAAGAAAAGCCATGCGTCATGTGGGGAGTCTGGGCAGGGCGTGTGATGGGGAGAGAAGGGTGTGGTGGCAGAGATGGCTCTCACCACACTCTCTGCTGTGTCCTAGAGAACGGGAAAAGCCTAAACAAGCAATTCATGATTTGTTGCTTCTGCAAGCTGTAAGAATTGCGATCTGGTACCAATTTTCTTCTGAGAGATGGTATGTGAAAAGTATTTATTCCTTTTTATGGAAGAGTCAACACAGAAACAAAAGTTTTAAAAATCTGTTAAAATAATGTTTCAAACCCTAAATGCAGAGTTCCTGCCATGGCTCAGTGGCTAAGGAACCTGACTAGCATCCATGAGGACATGGGTTCGATCCCTGGCCTTGCTCAGCGGGTTAAGGATCCGGCATTGCCGTGAGCTGTGGTGTAGGTGGCAGAGGCAGCTCGGATCTGGCATGGCTGTGGCTGTGGTGTAGTCCAGCAGCTGTAGCTCCGATTCAACCCCTCGCCTGGGAACCTCCATATGCCACAGGAGCGGCCCTAAAAAGACAA
Organism: Phacochoerus africanus; assembly: GCF_016906955.1. Classification (NCBI taxonomy): domain Eukaryota; kingdom Metazoa; phylum Chordata; class Mammalia; order Artiodactyla; family Suidae; genus Phacochoerus; species Phacochoerus africanus. Next base: position 43,027,621 of record NC_062560.1, on the reverse strand, counting down.
AAAGTCAAAAGAACAAAAACAACAAAACCCGAAATGCTACTGCCCTTCCATTAATTTTTAAATATTTTCTTTCATAAGTATACTTTTACATGGTTGTAATCATACCATATTTTTTTCCAAGTTAGAATCCCAAAGTTAAAATAAAAGTTTAGAATTTTGCACCATACCCTTGAGATCCTTAGCAAAATCTTGCCTTTGTAAATGGGGAAACGTGTTGAATTCAAAGAGTCCTTAGAAATCTGGAAGAGACTTTAGAGATTATTCTCTCCAACCCCTCCGCTCAGAGGTGACTAAATTGAGGCCCAGAGAAGTGGAGTGGATTTATTTAAGGTCAGGAAATGATACATGGCAGGACCTTCTCTAGAACCCTGAGCTTTGGAGTCCAGTTTCTAGCACTCTTGCTACCATCACACCTCTGTCTCTAGCAGTGGGTTTGTTTAGCACAATTGTGTTAGAGTGTCATGCATTATACATACACCTCCATCCAGGAGATTGCAAATAAAGCCACATTAGTCTGCCCTTCCTCCCATCAAGAAATAGCCCATTTACCCACCTTTTGAATCTTGTGACTTGCTTTGACCACAAAATACAATGGAAGTGATAGGGCATACTTGCCAGCCTAGGCCTTAAAAAAATCTTGCAGCTTCTGCTTTCACACTCTTGGAACGGTAAGACCACCACATAGAGAACCTAGGGCTAGCCTGCTGAAATGAGCAGAGACAAGGGGCTCAGTCGCCATCATTGCTCTGCCAACACCAGATATGTCACTGAGACTGTCTTGGATCATCCAGCCTTTAGGCAACTTGCCAGCAGAGATGAGTGGAACCTGCCCAACCAAACCAGAGAACCATGAGTGAAAGGACTGGTTGCTTAAGGCACTGAGTTTGGGGATTTTTTTTTTTAACACAGCAAAAGCTAATGGAGGAGTTTCCTTGTGGTGCAGTGGGTTAAGGATCCAGCATTGTCACTGCAGTGGGTTGCTGCTGTGGCGAGGGTTCCATCTCTGGCCTGAGAACTTCTGCATGCTGCGGGTGTGGCCAAAAAGAAAAACAAACCAAAAAAAACTGATGGATTCATACATTTCCTTATTGCGCTGACAATCCACTCCATTAGAATAAATCATACTTCATATCTTACGGTTTCTTGAATCAAGAGGCTAGGAAGTGTATTTTTTCCAGCTTTAATTTTTGTTTTATTATTTTCTTTTAGATAGCTAAACTTTAAAAAGCAATTTATAGAATAAATTTTTGGACATGCAAGTCTATGTACAGCTCTGACGGCCATCTGCTTTGAAAAAGCCGTTGGTTGAGCCCTTTATTTTTACCACCCATCTCCACTTTTCCTGCCTACACCTCAAGGCATTCAACGGTGATCTGTACATATGGATCAAGGTGGTGTTAAAGTGGTGGTAGTGCTGGTGTTGGTGGGGGGGGGGGTTATGAGGAGGCAGCTCCATTGCAAATTAGGAAACAGCAGTGCCTTTTTTTCTTAGCTTGATTTCAGCCTGGGCTTTCTAAATAAACCCGGCAGAAGCAGCTCCCCAAGTGACGCAATGAGGAAAATGAAGCGGAATGAATAATTCCTGATCTGGAGCATGGCAGATGAACAGGCTGAAAACTCCTACTCTCATCAAAGGCTCTAGGGATTTATTACTCATAGCTTTTCATTTCCATAGAATCTTTAATTTGATACACACTAACTCTTAACGCAAATGTGCTTATAGAAAATGTCCATACTTGCCTCATTAGGTACTGAAGACACATGGACTTTCAACATCCAGTGAGCCAATCGTGTGATCAAATTTAATATTTAGGTTGATGAGATTGTACCAAATACTGAGCCTGGGCTCCGCAACACAGCAGAACACGGAGCTGGGCAATATTTAACTGTTGCCATTACATGCCTATACTGTCTCTCAGAAAAGAGAAGGTGGAGGGGATTATGGACTTTTATATAGAATTAGACCCTGTAATTACACCCTGGTCAGTCAAGACTTTTTTGTTTGTTTGTTTTTGGCTGCACCCACGGCATGCAGAAATTCTCCAGCCGGGGGTTGAGCCCACGTCACAGCAGTGACAATGCCAAATCCTTAACCACTAGGCTACCAGGGAACTCCAAGATCTTTTCTTTTTCATCATTTATTTTTTAAATTTTGTTATTATAGTTGATTTATAATGTTCCTTCAATTTCTACCATACATTCTTTTTTTTTTTTTTCCTAACCCAAGAGACTGGACACAGTTCCCTGTGCTATACAGCAGGACCCCATCACCCATCCATTCTAAATGTAACAGTCTGCATCTACCAACCCCACACTCCCCAGCAGTCCCCCTCTCTCTCACCTCCCCCCTAGCACACACAAGGCTGCCCACCACATCCATGATCTGTTTCTGTTTTGTAGATAGATCATTTGTGCTATATTTTAGACTCCACATTATAAATGATATCATATGGTGCCTGTCTTTCTCTTTCTGACTTAATTCACTTAGTATGAGAATCTCTAGTTCCATCCATGTTGCTGCAAATGGCATTATGTTGTTCTTTTTTATGGCTGAGTAGTATTCCGTTGTATATATGTACCACAACTTAATCCATTCATCTGTTGATGGACATTTAGGTTGTTTCCATGTCTCGGCTATTGTGAATAGGGCTGCCGTGAACATAGGGGTGCATGTATCTTTTTGAATGAAAGTTTTGTCCAGATATATGCCCAGGAGTGGGATTGCTGGATCATATGGCAGTTCTATATTTAGTTTCCTGAGGTACCTCCATACACTTTTCCAAAGGGGTTGTACCACTTTACATTCCCACCAACAACAGTGAGGAAGAGTTCTCTTTTCTCCACCTCCTCTCCAGCATTTGTTGTTTGTGACTTGTTAAGGATGCCCACTCTAACTGGTGTGAGGTGGTACCTCATTGTTTTGATTTGCATTTCTTTAATAATGAGTGATGTTGAGCATTTTTCCATGTGCCTGCTGGCCATCTGTATGTCTTCTTTAGGTCTTCTGCCCATTTGTTGGTTGGGCGTTTGGTTTTTTCGTTGTTGAGTTGTATGAGTTGTTTGTATATTTTGGAGATTGAACCCTTGTTGGTTGACTCATTTGCAAAGATTTTCTCCCATTCTGTGGGTTGTCTTTTCGTTTTTTTTAATGGTTTCCTTTGCTGTGCGGAAGCTTTTGAGTTTAATTAGGTCCCAGTGGTTTATTTTTGTCTTTACTGTCATTATTCTAGGAGGTGGATCAAACAAGATGTTGCTGTGATTTATGTCAAAGAGTGTTCTGCCCATGTTTTCCTCCAGGAGTTCTATAGTATCTGGCCTTACATTTAGGGCTTTCGTCCATTTTGAGTTTATTTCATGTATGGTGTTAGAGAATGTTCTAATTTCATCCTTTTACATGCAGCTGTCCACTTTTCCCAGCACCACTTATTGAAGAGATATCTTTCCTTCACTGTATGTTCTTGCCTACTTTGTCATAGATTAATTGATCATAGGTGCTTGGGCTTATTTCTGGGCTTTCTAGCCTGTTCCATTGATCTATATGTCTGGTTTTGTGCCAGTACAATACTGTTTTGATGACTACAGCTTTGTAGAATAGCATTTTATCATTTAAATACACCTCAATGATAAGTCAGAATTCTTTAGACTATAAAATTCACAGTGAGCTGTTTCACCTCATTTATTTATTTGTTTGTTTGTTTATCTTTTTGGGGCCGTATCCACGAAGCATATGGAGGTTCCCAGGCTAGGGGTCGAATCGGAGCTACAGCTGCTGGCTTATGCCACAACCACAGCAACACCAGATCTGAGCTGCATCTGCATCCTGTGTCACAGCTTGTGGCAACACTGGATCCTTAACTCACTGAGCAAGGCCAGGAATCAAACCTGCATCCTCATGGATACTAGTCGGTTTCTTAACCAGCTGAGCCACAATGGGAACTCCCTGTTTTACCTTCTTTAGACTGTAAAGTTCCCAGTGAGCTGTTTTACCTTCTTTATTGGTTTCTGGAGCCACTTATTTTACTTTTTCTCCATCCATTTCCTCTAACAAAAGATAGGTAACAAAAATAGTTATACTCAATGACGCAGAATCTAACAATTCAACTAAATAGCACTCTTGTCACACTCAAATTCTAAGCAGAGGGACAAAAGACAAGAAGAAATCTTAATAATCAGCAAATATTCAGAGTTCCCGTCATGGCTCAGTGGTAATGAACCCACCTAGTATTCATGAGGATGCAGGTTCAATCCCTGGTCTTACTCAGTGGGTTAAGGATCGGTGTTGCTGTGAGCTGTGGTATAGGTCACAGATGTGGCTTGGATCTGGCATTGGTGTGGCTGTGGTGTAGACCAGCAGCTGCAGCTCTGATTTGACCCCTAGCCTGGGAACTTCCATATGGCTTGGATGCAGCCCTAAAAAAAAGACAAAAATAAAAATACTCCTCTTTTAGGAGACATCATTTATTCAACAGAAGTTTATTGAACACCAATCCTGTGCCAGAGATGATGCAAGATTCTAAAGGCTTGGAGGTGAACAGGAAGGATCGTGATCTCAGCATTAGGGAATGGTCAGGTGTCCTGGCCTCAGCCTGATTTGTATATTTCTTCTAATTTCATCTTTCTTCTCAGTTATAGGTCTGTACCAAGAGTAATATGTCTAGTAATATGATTTCTTTCTAAAAAATAATAAGAGCTAATACACTTATAGTGCTTGCTATGTGCCAAAAGGTATTTTTTGCATTTTCATATATTAACTAATTTAATCTTGAACAATCTCTCGAGGTAGCATTATTATTCCACCCCCCCCCCCCCCGTTTTTACAGGTAAGGAAACCGAAGCAGAGAGAGGTTAGGTAATTTACACAGATTTAAACCATTCACTACATTTTTCTTACTAAGGCAGAACACTGTAGAGAGTTGTTATTTTTTTGCAACAAAGATGGAAAGAAAGTGTGATGTTGTTGAGCCTAAGTTAATTAATAAATCTGGATGTCAAAATTCCCATTCTCTAAGCCTTCAGCTGAACTGAGATTTAATACTCTAATCTGAATGTTTTCCAGCACACAGATGCCCTTAAAAACCACATCCAAAGGAAAATAAATTGTAGAGCGTGTTGAATTTTCTTAAAAACTGCTGCTGATTTATAATCAGTCTGTCCAATTCTCAAGCTTTCAGCCTATACGCTAGTACATCTGCTTCAATATTGAAATGGGATATCAGGTCCCGCATATTCCCAGGGAAAACCAGGGGACTTTGGCCAAGTGTTTCCTAGAATTTCCTTGTGGGCACCTTCTTCCAAAGATATAAAGATCCTCTGTCTAGAGTTTTCTGAAAAGACCCAGTTTCCATGATTTGCTCCATTGCCAGAGCATGTATCAAATGAACCTTGATGTCTTGTCTCTTGTAATATATGTGTGTGTAATAACTGAGCCAAGTGGGTAGACCCTCTGAAGAATGTTTTGCCTAAACTTCCTCTGGTTTCCTGGAGATAACTGCTAGCCCACATCTGATGCCTGGGGCACAGAACATTCTGAACAATAGGCAGCAATGCTTATTTTCTTGAACTGGCACTAGCACATTGACAACCCTTGTTTGTCTCCAAAGACACAGGAGTAAGATATCTTCCAAAATTAAAGATAACCTTTTAGAATAGTAATGATATAATATTGGCGATGATGGTAATAGCTGACATTTGTTTACCTCTTATAATATGCTGGGCTCCATGCTAAATGCATTATAGCAGTTGCAGTCTCTTTTAATTTAAATCTCACTAAAATCCTCGTTCCAAAGGAATTTTAAATGACCACTATGGTGAAGTTTTCAAACTTTAATATGTATAGAAATTACCTGGGAGCTTATTAAAAATGTATTTTTCCCAAGTCCCAATCTGGAACATAAGATTCAGTAGTACAAGCACTTTTTAATAAAAATAACAGGTGGTTAAAATGACTTCTATCAATCATTCCAATTAAATCTTTTTTTTTTTTGCTTTTTAGGGCACACCCATGGCATATGGAGGTTCCCAAGCTAGGGGTCAAATCAGAGCTACAGCTGCCAGCCTACACCACAGCCACAGCAACGCAGGATCCAAGCTGCATCTGTGACCTACACCATCATTCCCGGCAGTGCCAGATCCTTAACCCACTGAGTGAAGCCAGGGATCAAATCCGCAATCTCATGTTTCCTAGTTGGATTCATTTCTGCTGCTCCATGACGGGAACTCCCCAATTAAATAAAATTTCTTTAGACTGTGTCCTCCCCAAATCCATATGTTAAATCCTAACCCCCAGTGTGATGATATTTGGAGGTGGGGCCTTTGGGAGGTGGTTAGATCATGAGGTTGAAACCCTCATGAATGGGGTTTGTGTCCTTATCAGAAAGATTCCAGGGTGCTCCCTTGTCCTTTGTGCCATATGAAAATACAGCAATGAAGACAACCATGAACCTGGAAGTGAGCTCTCACCAGACACCACATCTGCTGGTACCTTGATCTTGTTCTTCCCAGCTTCCAGAACTGTGGAACGTAACTTCCCTTTGTTTATAAGCCACCCAACCTGTGGTACTCTGTAATAGCTGCCCAAAAGGACTAGGGAAAAAATGTACTGAACTTCTACTCAGTCCACGGAGAAATGAGCAAAATAAGAATCCCCGTTGTTTGTTATCTCGTAAAAAGAATGACAATATTGAACTTATCTTTCCATAAGGAGTAAAAAGAATGTGTTGATTGTGTGACAGATTTGGGGAAAAGAAAGTGAAATTCAGAAGGCAGGGAAGAGAGGGACAGGGAGTGTTCAAAGAAGGGGAATATTCTTGTTATCTCTTGCTTCACACCAAACCATTCTGAGGCTTAAAAGAAAAACAATCATTTATTTTGTTTATGACTCTGAAATTTGGGCAGAGCTCCTTGGGAACAATCTGTCTTTGCTCCTTTGTGTCAATTGGGGTGGTTTTACTTGCTCTGAGCTCAGTGAGCAACTACTTCCAAGATGGCTCACTCACATAGCTGGCAAGTTGGTACTGGCTATGGGTTCCTCTTCATGTTGGCCTCTTTGATGCGGTGTCTTGGGCTTCCTCACAGCATGGTGATGGGTTTAAGAGTGATCAACTGATGGACAAGAAGTCGAAGATGACAGTTTCTTAAGACCTGGGCTCAGAAACTAAAACAACATCGCTTCTATCACATTCAACTGGCCAAGCAATGAAAAGCCCAGATTCATGGGGCAAGGATGTAGATTTCACTTTTCACTTGTAAGAGGGTCAAAGAACATTGGGGTAATGCTTTAAAATTTCAACAGGGACAGAGAAAGGGATGAGTGAAAACATGAAAGAGAAAGTTGCCTGCTTTCCTAAGGCCAGTTGTTTTAGAAAAAGTAATCGAGGGCAGTTCAACCTGAATTTTTCTTAAAAACGTGGCTGCTGACTTGCAGCCAGCCTGTCTAAATCTCTTCTCAGGCAAAGTTGTTTAACCCTTTTAAGCCTCAGTTGTATCATCTAGAAATTAGGGGTAACAACATTTCCCTTCCAGTGAAAATTGTGAAGACAATCTGATTGTAGTCGTTGAACGTGGATCTTTTCAGGCCTGCTTTTCCAAACTGAAATAAGCTGGCTGTCTGGGGTCGTCGATCACGTGAGAATTTAAAAGGAGACTTGAGCTAGCAATACATCTTCATCACAAATGATCTCCATAAAGACCCTTTCTCTGATTCTAAGTGCATTGCTGACGTTGAATTACTTAGAATTATACTCACTAATTTTATCCTGTCATTTCAGGACCAAGGGCATGTTTTTCCATTGAGAATAAGATGTCTTAAGAAGCCCAAACTGTGATACAAAATTCTCAGCCATCAAGAGTTTTCTAAAATGATGTCATTGATGTATCATAGCGCATATTTTAAAATCACCTCCAAGTACCACATTAGAATATGAAGAAATAGTTTCAGAGTGGAATGCGACCAAAGAGTAGATCAACAATCCATTCGCTGCCATTTCCCAAGTTAAAATATTCATCTGTCTTGTTTTTGTCTGTGATGTGCTGTTCAGCTTAGCATCCGAAAAAGTCTTGCTTTTTGGTTAGAATTATCGTCATAGTTTCTGGTTCTATGCTTAATCCAATACCCAAAACTTATCTGCTAAATGTAGCAAGTATTTGATGCCCTTCCTAAAACTCAAAATTGCAAGTTAGGGAGTTCCCTGGTGTCTCAGCGAGTTAAGGATCCACCATCGTCACTGCGGGGAATCGGGTTATTGCTGTGGTGAGGATTGGGTCCCTGCCCTATGAACTTCCACATACCACAGACAGGGCCAAAAAAAATTGAGAGTTAGGACCTTCTAAATTAGTATAAAGAAAGAGAAGGAAAAAGAAGCGGATACATATGGAACTTGACTTAAAAGTCAAGCTGTTCCACATCAAGCCAGGTAGAAATACAGTGAAGAAATATTACAAGTAATGTCATTTTTTTGCTGTTGTATACTTACTATCATTATTTCTTTAGTAATAAATAGGAAGTTATTTTTTCATTTTACAGATAGAAAGGAATCTTTTAATTAAAAAAAAATTGTTCATCCTTGCATGTGTCATCATCCCATTAGATCCCAAATGTTTGAGAAAAACTGTACAGATGGTGATGACATAAGCAGTGGGCTAGATTGCTCCAAGATAGTGTAAATGAGACGAGAAGAGAGCCAAAGACAGAGCCCAGGGAACACCCACATGAAAGAGACAAAGAAGAGTCAAAGAAAGAGACTGAGGAAGGAGAGGCCAGAGATGGAGGAGGAAATATGGGAGAAGGTGTTTTCATGGCATCAGAGGGAAGCAAGAGTTTGGAGAAGCTTTTCTCATCACCGAAAAGCATCAGCAATATCCACTTCTTCCCAAGGCACATGGGAGAAGAGTAGAAACTAATCAAAAAGATAGAAGCAGTCAATTCAATGATAGCAGAATGTTGTGGCTAGAAACCCTTTTGCTTGGATTAAGGTGTGGGAGGGAACGAGGCAATAGAAACAGTGAGTACAGAATACTCTTTGCAGATTCTGGGCAGAAACCAGAAGGTGAAAGTAAGAATGGTAGCCAACGGGATATATAGTGTCAACAGGGTGTGTGTGTGTGTGTATGTGTGTGTGTTTCCTAATATATGAATAATTTAGGGAGTTCTCCTGTGGCATAGCAGGTTAAGATTCTGGTGGTGTCACAGCAGCGACTTGGGTTGCTGCTGTGGTACGGATTTGATCCTTGGCCTGGGAACTTCCACATGCCGCAGGTGCAGCCAAAAAAAAAAATAATTGTTTAAATATGGATTGAAATCAGTTAATACAAAGGATGTGTTTAAAAAGAGGGAGGCTAGACCAAGAGTTTGAAAAGGCCGGAGGAGATGAGATCCAGATCTTGATGCAGAGAATAACCTCAGATAGCAAAAAAACCTTCTTTCAGAAGTGACACGAGGAAAGTAAGGAAGAATGACTAGAAATGCAGTTGTGAAAAGGTATAGTGGAGGACGCAGTATTGGCCAGGAGTTGATAGTGATTGAAACTGGATGATATGTACATGAGGGTTCATTTTATGGTCTGTCTAGTTTTGAATATGTTTTAAACTTTCCATAGTAAAATAACTGAAAAATATCAACAAAGACATTTTGGGTAGAAGATCTCTTACTCAGAAGATGGCTTACGTTTTGCTATGAAGGAGGAGAAAAGGGTTTCTGCTAACAGTTAAGGTTGTGGATTGCGGGCTTGAGAGGAATGGTAAAAGTGTGAAATAGCTGTTCTGGGAATAAAAAAATGAATGAACCAGGGACCAACTAGTTAATGATCCAGATGAGGTTGAAGGTCTTACATTTCCAGTGGCAAATATTTGTGGCTGTAAGATTTTCTTTTCTTTCTTTCTTTCTTTCTCTCTCTCTCTCTCTCTCTCTCTCTCTCTCTCTCTTTCTTTCTTTCTTTCTTTCTTTCTTTCTTTCTTTCTTTCTCTCTCTCTCTCTCTCTCTCTTTCTTTCTCTTTCTTTCTTTCTTTCTTTCTTTCATTCTTTCTTTTTTTTTTTTTTGTCTTCTTGCCTTTTCGCCTTTTCTAGGGCTGCACCCTTGACATATGGAGGTTCCCAGGCCAGGGGTCGAATCGGAGTTGTCGCCACCAGCCTACGCCAGAGCCACAGGAACGCGAGATCCGAGCTGCATCTGCAACCCACACCACAGCTCACGGCCACGCCACCAGATCCTTAACCCACTGAGCGAGGCCGGGGATCGAACCCGCAACCTCATGGTTCCTAGTCAGATTCGTTAACCACTGCGCCGCAACGGGAACTCCAAGATTTTCTTTTCTAAAAATTTTTATTTATTTAAGTTTTACTGAAGTATAGTTGATTTTACAAGGTTGTGGTAATTTCTGCTATCCAGCAAAGTGACTCAGTTATACATGTACACATATCCATTCTCTTTCAGACTCTTTTTCCACACAGATTATCTGCAAGATTTTCTCTCGTAGCTCTCAGGAGCTTAAATATAGGAGCCATTAGGGAGATCCATAATCGATTTTTGATGGGCTGGTGCAACTAAAGACTAAGGCATCCGTAAGAAAGATTTGATGTCAAAGAGCACGTTGTCTCTCCCTCATGAAAAAGCTGCTGTGTTTGTTTTTATAAAGCAGGAAAATACTTCAGTATAGCAGTCTGGGAGTTTGGAGTTAGATTCTGAGAAGAGAGAAAGACTAATTTGAGAGGTAGGATAATGTTTCCTTAAAAAAAAATCCTCTCGTGTGATGTCATGTAATAGTAACCATAAATATTTACAAGGAGGAGTTCCCGTCGTGGCGCAGTGGTTCACGAATCCGACTAGGAACCATAAGGTTGCGGGTTCGGTCCCTGCCCTTGCTCAGTGGGTTAACGATCCAGCATTGCCGTGAGCTGTGGAGTAGGTCGCAGACGCGGCTCGGACCCAAGTGGCTGTGGCTGTGGTGTAAGCTGGCGGCTACAGCTCCGATTCGACCCCTAGCCTGGGAACCTCCATATGCCGCGGGAGTGGCCCAAGAAATGGCAAAAAGACAAAATAAATAAATAAATAAATATTTACAAGGAGCTTGAATGATAGTCAAATAATATAACCCAAAGGCACTTTTGTAATTATTCCAGATTTTAGGGAATCTAATATATGGTACAAACGACTCTATCTACAGAAAAAAAAAAAAAACCCTCATGGACTTGGAGAACAGACTTGTGGTTGCCAAGGGTATGGGGAGGGAGTAGATGGACTGGGAGTTTGGGGTTAGTAGATGCAAACTATTGCATTTGGAGTGGCTAAGCAATGAGATTCTGCTGTAGAGCCCAAGGAACTCTATCTGATCACTTGTGATGGAACATGATGGAGGATAATGTGAAAAAAAAAGTATATATATATATATGTATATATATATATATGTGTATATATATATATATATATATATTTCACTTTTCTGTACAGCAGAAATTGACAGAACACTGTAAATCAACTTTAAAAAAAATTAGGTTTTAAACCAAATGTGCTTTTAAGCATCTACACATTATTTGTACTAAAAAACTACTATCTATCTAGAGGGGAAGTCATTTCAGATACTGACCTCCAAATTTAGTAACGTTTTTGCTATCTCCACTGATGGCTTTATTTCCCATTCCAGACTTTCAACTATTGCTCTGCCTCAGATCTAAATGTCCATGTACTTTTTGATTTTTGCTTTTTTTAGGGCTGCACCCCCAGCATATGGAAGTTCCCAGGCTAAGGGTTGAATCAAAGCTGTAGCTGCCGGCCTACACCCCAGCCACAGCAACACAGGATCCAAGCCGCATCCGGCCTACACCCCAGCCACAGCAACACAGGATCCAAGCCGCATCTGTGACCTACCCCACAGCTCATGGCAATGCCTAATCCTTAACCCACTGAGCGAGGCCAGGAACTGAACCCACATCCTCATGGATACTAGTCAGGTTTGTTACCGCTGAGCCACGACAGGAACTCCCTGTCCATGTATTTTTAATAAAGATTAGTTGTTGTGGGAGTTCCCATTGTGGCTCAGCGGGTTAAGAATCCTAGAATCCTTGAGAATGCAGGTTCGATCCCTGGCCTCACTCAGTGGGTTAAAGATCTGGTGTTTCTACAAGCTGTGGCTCAGATCCATTGTTGCTGTGGCTGTGGCATAGGGCAGCAGCTGCAGCTCCATTTCAACCCCTAGCCTGGGAACTTTCATATGCCGCAGGTGCAGCCCTAAAAAAAAAAAAAAAAAAAAAAAAAGATTAGTTGTACGTTTTCTACCCTCTGTACCAATAATATCCTCATAGCCTAAGAGTCCCTCAAAACTATTTTTTTTCCTTTTTGGCTACATCAATGGCATATGGAAGTTCCCGGGGCCAGGATCAAATCCCAGCCAGAGCTGGGAACTATGCCACAACTGTAGCAATGCCAGACCCTTAACTCACTGTGCCGGGTGGGAGTCAAACCCGAGCCTACACAGAGACAAGCCAGATCATTAACCCACTGCACCACAGTGGGAACTCCTGAAACTGTCTATTTTGGACCAATGATCACTAACAAAATCTTCTTGATTTGCCATATATCCATCCTCCAGATGTGTTTACATTTTGCCAACTGCACCATGGAGTTTGAATATTGTAGGCAGTTGGTTACCCAGTAACTAACACTTTGGTTGCAAAACAGAACTTCCCTAATCAAAGCTGTAAAATAAGGGTTAATAAAAAGAGAGAAAAGGAGGCCAGTACTAAGAGCATGGTGGAGGTTAGTGGAAATCACAGTGCACTGGAACTTGTATAAATGCAAATCTATATGTATGTATTGTTTCAACATGGACTTAATTGTATCCTTCAAATGATAAGAGTTGTCAGTGGTCTCTTGTTTGCAATGTGAATTCTTAGAGGAGGTGAGATGTCTGTCAAACTCTCTATGAATGAAAGCCAGCAGGTCATGGAATTATATAGCGTCATTGCCAGCTCAGGTAATCACAGACTGGAGAAGTCAAGCCAACTCTCCTATTGACGACAACTCTAAATTCTGTCCAAAATACAAAAGCCATGTTTATAAAGGCAGAATACTTTAAAAAGAGAGAGAGAGTTAAAAATTACAGAACCAGTGCGTTCCCATCGTGGTGCAGCGGAAACGAGTCTGACTAGGAACCATGACGTTGCAGGTTTGATCCCTGGCCTTTCTCAGTGGGTTAAGTTTCCGGCGTTGCCATGAGCTGGGGTGTAGGTCTAAGACGTGGCTCGGATCTGGCGTTGCTGTGGCTGTGGCGTAAGCTGGCAGCTACAGCTCTGATTTGACCCTTAAACTGGGAACCTCCATATGCAGCAGGTGTAGCCCTAAAAAGACAGAAAGAAAGACAGACAGACAGAAAGAAAGAGATTACAGAACCAGGGTGTGGTGTGGGCACAAGTCCCAGAAATTAAGATCCTCACTCTGTCTTTTTTCCCCATTTCAAAAGAGGATACTAAGTAGTTGAGATGTTCAGAAGTATTTTTAACAGCTTTTCCGGGCTGGGTAGACAGGGATGGGAGTCCATGGACTGCCGAAGGTAGGATGGGAGAGGGCAGGGACTAGAGATTCTCATTTAGGGATGGGATTCTGAAAGCATGTACTCCAGTAGAAGAGTGGACCTGAAGAAGGTGTCCATTGTTCTGACTCCAGCTCAGCTTTGAACCATTACCCCAGTCCCTAAACTTGGATTGAAATAACCCCTGATTGCTCGTGCCAACAATCCACTCGATGGAATCAAACATAAATCCCCTCTGGAGGAAGAGAACAGTAATTTAGGCCTCAAATAACTTCTTAGTTTTGCTAACAGAATTTTACACACACACACACACACACACACACACACCAGGCATCAAAGAAGATAAGATACATGGTTAAAAACCAAGAAAAACAATAGGTGGTAGAAATACATCCACAGAGACTCCACGTATTGGGGTTATCAGATGACTTCAAAATAATCGCGTTTGCTACTAACAAGATAAAATACGTGATTAAGAATGGAAATTCTAGCATTTAGAAATTACAAACTTAAGAACTTGGCGGGTAGGTTTACCAGCAGATTGGACAGAGGTGAAGGGAAATTTAGTGAACTAGGGGATGAGACGAAAATATCCAGACAGAAACATGGAGAGATAAAAGGACAACAAATAAAGAAGGAAGAACAAATCATCGAGAGAACTCAGTGATAAGATCTTGTTTACATTCTTTTTATTTATGTATTTATTTATTGCTTTTTTATGGCTGCCCCTGTGGCATATGGAAGTTCCCAGGCTAGGGGTTGAATCCGAGCTGTAGCTGCCTACCTACACCACAGCCACAACAACGCCAGATCGAGCTGCCGTCTGCAACCTACACTTCAACTCAGGGCAACACCAGATCCTTAACCTACTACACAAGGCCAAGGATCAAACCCTCATCCTCATGGATACAAGTTGGGCTCATTACCACTGTGCCACAATGGGAACTCCTTGTTTACATTTAATCGAGTCCTAGAAGGAGAGAAAAGATATAACTGTATAGGCGCAATAGTTAAAAAGACAGTGACTGGGAATTTTCCAAAACTGGACTCTTTTTTTTTTTTTTTTTTCCCACTTTTGGCCACCCCACGGCATATGGAGCTCCCAGGCCAGGGATCACATCTGAGCTTCAGTCGAGCCCAAAGCCACAGCTACGGCAATGCTAGATCCTTAACCTCCTGTGCTGGACTGGGGATCAAACCTGTGTCCCAGCTCTCCCAAGACACCAGCAATACCATTGTGTCACAGTGAGAGCTCCCAAAATTGATTCTTTAAAAGTCATTTTAAAAGGAGTTCCCATTGTGGCTCAGTGGAAACGAATCTGACTAGCATCCATGAGGATGCAGGTTCGATCCCTGGCCTCGCTCAGTGGGTTAAGGATCCAGTGTTGCCGTGAGCTGTGGTATAGATCACAGACATGGCCTGGATCTGGCGTGGCTGTGGCTGTGGCATAGGCTGGTGCTACAGCTCCGATTGGACTCCTAGCCTGGGAACCTCCATATGCTGCAGGTACGGCTCTAAAAAGACACAAAGACCAAAAAAAATCATTTTAAAAGGCTTATAAACCCTAATGAAGAAGCAGGAGGCGAGGTTTGAAAGGCACTTTGAAGTCAGAGCGTCAACTACTCTGTCAGTGTAAGGGCTGAATCGTGGCGGGTAGGCACATTGAAGAATCAGTGTGTCAGGGCGGGATCCCAGACACCTGAGGAGAGATGAGGGGCCATTTAGTTAAAGAAACCAACAACAGTAAAGGGCAAAGTAGGAATACTTAAAGGACATTAAAATCTGAGAAAAACTAAGCTTCATCAAGTCCAAGCGGATAGGAGAAAGACCAAAAGCAGAGGAAAAACACCCACAGCCTGGGACATGGTCAGAACTCAAATGGAATAAGAAACTGGAGCTGAGCAAGGCTGTGAAATCCCATCCATCTCATATAAACAGAGTCTGATATCTGAGGCGAATGGTTTAACGTGGTTTAGAGGCAGAGTCCTAGGGTAGATGACTGATGGCTTTAAGGAGGTGAATAACTTGGTACTAACTGTTGTACAAAGATAATTCTATAGTCAGTGTGAGAGGGGAACAGGAGAACTCGTATTGTGATGGTTATGAGTTCACAATTGGGGATCAGGCAGTCCTGAGTTAAAAATAAAAATGAGGCGTTCTCATCGTGGCACAGTGGTTAACGAATCCGGCTAGGAACCATGGGGTTGCGGGTTTGATCCCTGGCCTCACTCAGTGGGTTAAGGATCCAGCGTTGCCGTCAGCTGTGGTGTAGGTCACAGATGCAGCTCGGATCCCTCGTTGCTGTGGCTGTGGTGTAGGCTGGCGGCTACAGCTCCGATTCGACCCCTAGCCTGGGAACCTCCATATGCTTCAGATGCGGCCCTAGAAAAGACAAAAAAAAAATTTTTTAATAAAAAAATAATAAAAAGTCAAATAAATGAAAAAACAAGTCCCCTCTACTAGCTCTGTCAGGCATGTTACATAGGCTCTCTGGATCTCAGTTTTGCCATCTGCAAATTGGAGCTATTCAGAGGGGTGTTTTGAAGTTAATGAAGTCACGACGGCAAAGCGCTTGGCTCAATGCCTGGAATGCAGCGAGACTGCAGTGAACATGCCGTAAGCAGACAGTGAACAGTTACAGGGCACTTAGAGAAGAAACTCCAAGTGGCCAGATCAACCAGGATTGTAATGATCTATATTCTAAGTGAGCCCAGAGAGGTCCAGGCATAAGCCTGTCAATAGCTGTGAGAACAGGGCCTGGGCTGGTGGGGGCGGGGGGATGTGGCCAGGGACTGAGTGTAGAAAGGGGTGGGAGTGGGGGGGGCGCAGGGAGGATAGGGACAGTGCAATAAGGCAGAAAAATTACATAGGCGTCCACACCGATATTTTTCCAGGGCGCATGCTCTGTGTCCAATTAGGTGCAGCCGACGGGACCCGAGGCCCAGATAACATTGACAGTCACAAGCCTGATTAAACAAATTCATGCATGCTCCCATAGATACAAAAAGACTCATTTGGTTTTCAGAGCTAAAGGGGCCTACTGCAGTCTAATATTCTGCAAGCATGTGCGAGCCCTGTGTGAACTTTGACCAGCGGCAAGCATTTTCTTTTTAATGATCTATTTCTGCCATACCACGATTCCTAACAATTTGTTCAAATCCAGCATGCTCTTCGTTTCACATACAACCGAAGAAATAACTCAGGAACATTAAAGGAAAACTTCCGCGTGTAGGGAATCTACTCTCCCTGTTCACATGGCCGCTCTTCAACCAAACGCACTCTTTCAGAGGAACAGCTCCGAGCAGACGCAGCTCATCTTCTCAGCCCAAGCAAGCTGTCTTGCAAAAGAGGTTAAGAATAGATTGCAATGTCCTCTAAGGTCTCTGTTTTCTCCCCTTGTTGCTCTCAATTAGACAAAAGGAAATCAGTTTATCAAAGGAGTTCCTGAGGCTCAGATTCTCTGGGTAACTAACGAGCTAAGGTGCGGAGGCCAAGTGGCTCACTAGGGATCATTTCAATCAGTGGGCAGCACCAGTGAAGGGTTTATCCATTGGTTATTTTTGGTTACTCCAGCTCCACCACTGAGAGAAGCAGCCAGAGGGATGTAAGGCATGGCTAATGATGGCATGGTAAGGAGGTTAGGAAGAGGAAAGAGTGTCTCAGGACAAAACCCTCTTTTCCCCCATGCTAACACCTCAGCTGTCATCTCTCTTCTCAGCCCACCCTAGGAGAAACAGTGTTCAGGGTGCCGTGATCGGTGGTGCCCTCATCCCCCTTTTCTGCTTGCTTCTCCCACCCATCTTTAACCCTTGTCCAGTGTCGAACCCCTAACGTCTCTATGCTGTGCCTTGCCCTTTGCCACCTGCCAAGATGCGATCCCAGCCTGTGATGTGGATCAGCTTTGCCCTACAGAACCTGAGCCAATATGTGTGTTTGCTCTAGCAACACCCAGAAGGAGCCCTGGCCCTCCACATGGACGTTCAGGAAACCGGGAGCCCCATAGGAGTCACGTTCAAGCAGGGGTATCTGTACTCTGCTAGGAAAGAAAAAAAAAAAAAAGGCATCTTGAAGGAGCTATAACACATGGAACAGGCACGCTATTTTGACCCTTTTACTCACCTTGATTGCGGTCTAAATTCAGTGCTAATTCACGGTGCTTTTTGGTTTTGTTTCCACGTATGGACAATAAGCTGGGGGCTTACTCGGGAGAGGAACCCTGCCCATCTGGCTCATCTTCATGCCCACCCACACACGCTCCCCGCTCCAACACCTGTGTCTGGCACAAGGCGTTCGGCAATTGTTCCCCAGACTTAATGAGAATAAGCACAGGATTGTTGATTTTCTCCTCCTTAATCTTAGAGACACCAAGAAACACTTTTCCATTTTAATAACAGCTCTTACAATATCCATTTTAATATTTGCTGAGGGTTGTATTATCATTCAATAATTAATTCCCATAATATCTTGTGGAATGAGTTATCCTCATGAAATTTTTAGAGCTAAAGAAATATGATGAAATCCTCGTTCAAGAGCAAGGGAGAGGCCACATGGAAATTGGAACCCAGAGGGAAATTGCTGAAAGCTAGATTCAGGCCAGTTGAGGCTTAAAGAGACTAATCAGTGACAGTGAGGGTAAAGATTCTGTGATGGCTCTTTCCTAATCGGAAGTCCTTAACAATCTACTTAACACATTTATCTTTCTCCTAAAAAGACATGTTTTGATGAAAAGGAAAAACTGTTGTCTTTTTAATGGCCTATCAAATTCTGTTCTCAAGTGTCTCCCCCATCCCAGTCAAGGGCATCCTCGTCCCTGCAGTGGGTCAAGGCCCTAATGGTTTTTCTCCCTTCTGGTCTACACCAATTCATCAGCAAGTACAATCACCTCAACCTCCTAGATCTCTTTTAGTCATTTTGCATCTTTTAGCATCATTTTGACTGCTTCCCTTCTAGCCCCAGCCCTTGCCGGGAAGAATGAAATGGCCTTCTAAATGTTTATCCTGCAGCCATCCTTATTTCCTTAACAACCTAGATGCCTCAGATCAGGAGAACGTGGATACTTTTTTATAAGCACAAATCAGCTCCTGTCATAGTTTTGCCTCCCACTGCATTTCAAATAAAATTGAAACCCCTTTCCAAGTTCTACAAGGGCTTACGTGTTGTAATTCCTCTTTTATTTATTTTTAGCTTTCAGATATGAAAAGTTCCAGTAATTCCAAAGCTGTGGTTCTTGACAAATGAGGCACCACTCACTGGGGGGAGGGGGGATTAGACATTCATGGAGCAGTTTTGGTTGTTGCATTGATGGGGGGCTGAGATTTAATGGCATTTGCCTACATAAGGGCCAGATCGAATAGGGTTTCTGCCAATAAGTGAACACTTGTTCATGGCACAGTATGGATGTTGATTTCTTGTTAGAAATGTGTGCACATGAAAACCCTCTACATACGATATATCTTTTGACTTGGTTTGCCGTATACTCAATTTTCCAAGCTGCAAACACCGAATAAGTGAAAAAGGACCGTTGGATATTGTCTTTTATTTTTTTTATTTTTATTTTTTGCATATTGTCTTGATCAGAACTTTGCAAAGAATGGGTCACCATTTGGGAAAATCATTTTACTAACAGACCACATCATTTGTGTCATATGAATAACCAATACAGCATGTTTGTATCACTTTTATTAGTAGCTGTTGCGTTCATGGCAGACATATATATAGATGATCCTTATTTCAAATGGTTAAATATAAAGAAAAAACAGTGACTATGTTCAATTGAATAGTGTTACTTCACTTCAATCTAGACTTGTTCATTATAAGCAGTTGTAAGCATTTGAATCATGATGTCCCCACCTATTGTAGTCACACCAAAGTATTTGTATATTGAAATGTGTATTATTTTATTCTATAAAGTGCTTTTCTTTCTTTTATTTTTGCTTACGCTATTTTTACTTATATTCTCCTTCATATTACCGTTACAATATCACATTTCTTTATTTTTTAAATTATGTGGGTAGGTAGGTTGTATTATTTGTAAATTTCATTTCAGAACATTAAAGAGGCATATTATAAAATATTTATTATGAAAAGAAGGCATTGACTCTAATATGACTGAAGATGACATGAGAGTCCCAAGAAATCTTACGTCTTTGCACCCGTCATACCCCACCACCAATCTCCCCACTCCACTCATGAGAATGCAGCTCACTTCCACAGAAGTCTCTCTTCTTGCTTTGTCCTAAGGAAAACCTGTGAGCCCAGTTCCACCCCAATCCCTGCAGCCTCCAAATTTCAGAGATCACAGATGTCCAGGTGGCTTTTTAAACCAGTCAACTAGGGAAGAGGAAAATGGGGAAACATAACGGTACTCATTGAATCCTTCCCTAAAGAAATTTTCCCCATCAACACAATTTCTCCTTATTACTCTTGTATGACCTGTACATGTGATGACCTGAGAGGAGAGAAACCACTGGGCGTGGGGGAGACAGAACTACAAAGCACGTCCCAGTGAAGGCTACATTTCGAAGTTCTCTACCAGCTACCAAGAGGCAGAATTTTGCAAGCAGCATTTGTAACTGAAGACGAGTAAAACTCATTCATTAATACGTACGAATATGTTCGTTCTCCGCCACACTCCCAACACGGGGCCTTGAATAATTAATGGCATTGAGATAGATGGACAGGAAAAGTCATTCTGATGAGGGGAACAGCATGAGTAAAGAGATAGAGGCAGGACTATTCAGAAAACAATGAGAAACCCAGACTCCTTAAAACAATATAATTTAAGATGCATATGTGCAGGAATTGTTGACTGTTTTTACTGCCATATCCCTAACAAAGAGAATGTGGCAAAAACGAAGCACTAATTAAATATTTTTTGAATGAAGGAAAGGAAAGGAAGGGGGAGAAAAGAAATGAAGAGAAAGGGAAAAAATAAAACTTCAGAAAATATTCCAGGAGTTCCCGTCGTGGCACAGTGGTTAACGAATCCGACTAGGAACCATGAGGTTTGCGGGTTCGATCCCTGCCCATGCTCCGTGGGTTAAGGATCCGGCGTTGCCGTGAGCTGTGGTGTAGGTTGCAGACGCGGCTCGGATCCCGCGTTGCTGTGGCTCTGGCGTAGGCTGATGGCTACAGCTCCGATTCGACCCCTAGCCTGGGAACCTCCATATACCGTGGGAGCGGCCCAAGAAATGGCAAAAAGACAAAAAAAAAAAGAAAGAAAGAAAATATTCCAGTTTCGGGAAGACACAGCCAAATAATGGCCAATACACAAGTTTTCTTCTCATTCTTGCTTTCTTTGATGGAATGGGTAAGGAAGATAAGACTAAATAATGCACTGTATTGTGCTTTTTAGAGCCCTTTTAAGATTTTCTAAAATGCTTTTATATGCAATGTCTCATTTGGTCAAAATATTGGACTACATTTCTAGAAGAGAAGTCTACTGATAGAATGTGGCGATTTCATACTTGCATTCCCATTTAAACAAATTAACTTTATACAGAAAACAGTCCATCTTTTGAATCAGACCACTGAGACCTTCAAGTTATGTTGTTTTAAGGAGTCTGGGTTTCTCATTGTTTTCTGAATAGTCCTGCCTCTATCTCTTTACTCATGCTGTTCCCCTCATCAGAATGACTTTTCCTGTCCATCTATCTCAATGCCATTAATTATTCAAGGCCCCGTGTTGGGAGTGTGGCGGAGAACGAACATATTCGTACGTATTAATGAATGAGTTTTACTCGTCTTCAGTTACAAATGCTGCTTGCAAAATTCTGCCTCTTGGTAGCTGGTAGAGAACTTCGAAATGTAGCCTTCACTGGGACGTGCTTTGTAGTTCTGTTTCCCCCACGCCCAGTGGTTTCTCTATGTACCATTCCTGACACATAGTGGGCACTCAATTAATATTTGAGACTTGAATAAATGAATTATTCTGAGTCTCTGTGTAGTCAGAATTCAGCTTAAATATGCCTTGAGCCATTAAAAAATGAGACCGCAGCAGCACTGATATACTGATTTAGAGAGTCATGACTATTCCGTAACAGGGCATGTTTTCATATTTCCACAACCTCGAAACATACAGCCTTCTAATTGCCTCCTGTACTACTCCAGTGTGTGCACATCGCCGTGTAATGGGCTTGCTTTGTGCAGCGCTCCTTTATGCGTAACCATGGCAATGCCGTCTACTTCATACTTGAAGTGTCTGGAAGACTACGGCTGTGAATGCTAACTCCCTGTATGATGACTTGATGACTTGTTTAGCATGCAAGGAGACTCTGTACATTTTGGCTTCTTTAATCATAATGATCACAACACTCCCTCTGTTTCCTCCATGAAGTAAAAACCTATTTATAGAACAATCTAAAATAAAAGTTCTAGACCCCAAACTAATATCTCAAGGCAGTGTCTGCCTCTGAAATCTAAGGATAAAGGACTCAGGGATTGTCCTCAGAGCTTCCATTTTTCATCCGAAATCTAACTATTGGCAACAGAATTTGTATCACTGTTTTGCACAGAGAATATTTTGGAGGGTGCCAAAAGTACAGAGAATTGAAATGTAATGCATCTTGCACATTTGGTCTCTGCACAGTTTCCAGCTAGGACATGTGGCCAAGTCCTCCATGCAAGGAAGCATTTATCGCTCCAGGGCTTGCATTTATTTTTCTTGTGAATATTTGGATGCTACCAGAATCCCACCCACATGCCACTAATCTGATCAATTTTCGGCCAACTCTTCCTTTACTGTTAATTAGAAATACAAGACATTCTCAAATATCAAATAAGGCAAGCTGTTTTTTAACACACACACACACACACACACACACACACACACACACACACACGCACTTCCATATTCTGACAGAAAATTTATAAAGGATTTTGAAATCAAATCCACATCCCACTTCAGATCTGTTAGTGGTTATATCATTATATAAACATTCTGTGAGCAACGCACAGATATTTTGCATTTAAAAGGACTCAGATTTCAGTTGCATTTCATTACTGACCTATTGCAGGTAAATTTTTCATAAAATTGTTTATCATTTTCTTTAGGAAAAGTGTATAAGACTTGGAAATAGCCTACAACTCAGTTTCAAATGATGGAACTCGTATGGTTCAGGTTACCTTTTAAAGGTCATAGGAAGTCCAAATTAAGGCAAGTTGACACTTTATTCCATACTCAGAGCATCTTCAAAGTGAGACAAAATAGAATTTGGTTCATTGCTGTGTCAGTCTTAATTTTGACTTGAAATAGCTTATGTGTTGCCATCTCAGCATTATATAGAATCTAAACTCTTCCAGGCAGAGATTGCTTTTTTCTTTTTGCTTGCTTCTATATAATTTATCATCTTTAAAACACTATGTACCTTTATGATTCCTTGTATCTCTGATTCTGGAAATGTTGATTCAGACGTTTAGCTTTGATTTCTTAATTTTATTTCTTTTTCAGTGAGAATGTCTAAAGAAATAATAGTATGGTGTGCCAAGTCAGGTTTCAAAAGTAAAGATTTTAATGAACAAAGTCATTCTAGCCACACTTGGGTTAACAAAATGAACAAATAAAAAATTCTTTTTAAAAATGAATGCTTTTCAATTACAAGATGAAATGTCAAAATATAAGGGGGAGGCATCAGTGAAAATGTTGGAATAAGGAACGCTGAAATTTTGCTTTTTTTAAAAAATGGATGATTTTCCATTACAAGATGAATTGTCAAAAAATAAAAGAGGGAGGCAGTCACTGAAAATGTTGGCGTAAGGAACACTGAAAATTTGCTCCTTCATAAAAGCATTGAGAAAATTGACAAAAATTGTCAAAAATCAACTTTTTCAGTACTCTGGAAACTAGCTAAAGTCTTGTACCAATGTGGGTGAGTATTTAGTCTAGAGCGATGGCTGCATCTTGATACGCACAGAAAATTTGTGACATTTTAATTTACCCTCATCCCATCCACTTCTCCACAGCTCCACAGAAGTCTCGAAAAATAAAAGCCACATTCTCAATACAGAAGAAAGCAGA
The DNA here is from genome assembly GCF_016906955.1 of Phacochoerus africanus. Taxonomy (NCBI): domain Eukaryota; kingdom Metazoa; phylum Chordata; class Mammalia; order Artiodactyla; family Suidae; genus Phacochoerus; species Phacochoerus africanus. The sequence goes on along the minus strand of NC_062560.1, from coordinate 43,004,087 downwards.
GGAGGCCTGGAAATCTTTTAAAACTTCACTCTCAAATAAGAGTCATTATCAAGTAGTTCCCTGGGACACATCATTTGAAAGGGTTGTCTTTTAGGGGGCTCACTTAAACTCTCTCAGTACTAAACATCTTTCCCTGGGTGATGGAAAGGAATTTGTCAAATGTTTTAACATCACATCTACCTGAAGTGATGGAAAGCAGTAGAGGCAAACCGAAGACTAGCCAGGGAACTTAAAAAGAAAAGCTGAGAAGTGAAATATCCACGGAGGCTTTGAAAAACTCCAGCATATTTCTGAGAAATCACAAAGTCACGACCATGCACAGGGCTTTTTAAATGCTCATCAAGAGATCTAAGAAGGCAATAGTCTCACTTCTGACTGAACTTGTGATTCCACACAAGGAAGAATTGAAGGCTAAAGCAGAGCCGTTAACTACCTAGTGGAGTGTTGAGGCCATGCCCGAGTAAGTGTGCACACTTGTGTGCACACTTCTGGACACACAGACGCACATACACACAGCCCCTAGGCAAAGGTTGATAGTTCCAAATATCTAAGGGAAATGCTGTCCAATCTTTAGCTGACCGCTAAGCTAACCAAGTAGAGGTTTCAGTGGCCACACATGATACAGTTGCATACTTGACAAAATTCGTTTAGAAAAGTCACTAAACAAACAACTACTAAAATCCGTAGCAACAACATACTCTACCTGAACTTCCTTATGCTGCAGATGTGGCCCGAAAAAGAAAAAGAAAAAGAAATATATATATATATACACACACACACATACACATACACATAATGAAAAACAAATAACAATTTAAAATGCTACAATATATATCTAACACAAAATAAGCAGTAATGGAGGAACTGAGGAAAAACAAAAAAGACATTATAGGAAACAGCAAATAGACAAACATAATCCTACTTTCTCAGTCTTACATTGGTTGAAAGTAAATGAAATTCTCCAATTAAAAGGCAGAAATTGGCAGAATTTCATTTAAAAACATAGTCAAAATATATTCTACATACAAGAGACACACTTTCGATTCAAAGACACAGATAGATTGTAAGTAAAAGGATGGAACTAGATATTCCATGCAAGTGGTAAGCAAGAGGGAGCTGAAGTGGCTATATTAACATCAGACAAAAAAGAATTTAAGAGAAAATTGTTACTAGAGAGAAAGAAGGACAAAGTATAATGGTAAAAGTGTCAACCATCAGGAAGGTATAATAATTATAAACATATATGCACCTAACAGCAGAGCTCCAAAAATACATGAAATAAAAACGAGTTGAATTGAAGGGAAAAATAGGCAAATCAACTATAGAGTTAGAGACTCCAATACCCCATTTTCAATTGATGACTAAAACAACTACACTGTTGCCTATATTTATAGTTGTCTATTTCTAGGCTCTCTTTTCTGTTCTGTTGATCTATTTGTCTGTTCTTTCACCAATACCATACTGTCTTGATTACTGTAGCCTTAAAATTGTCTTGAAATTGGGTATTGTCAGTCCTTCAACTTTATTCTTCTTCAATAGTCTGTTGGCTATTCTAGGTTTTTTGCTTCTCCAATTATATCTGAATTTGTTTGTCAATATCTGCAAAAAAAACTCACTAGAATTTTGATTGAGATTGTATTGAAACTGTAGGTCAACTTGAAAGAACTGATAGTTTGACAATGTCAAGTCTTCCTATCCATGAACATGGAATATCTTTCCATTTATTTAGTTCTTTGCAGTATGATGTTAAAAAGGAATGGCGAGAGAAAACATCCTTTTTTGTACCTGATCCTAGTGCATAAGCTTTGAATTTCTCATCATTAATTATGATGTTAGCTGTAGGTTTTGGTGGATGGTTTTTATCACGTTTGAGATAGTTCCCTCCCATTCTTGGCTTACTGAGGCCAGGAAATCAAACCTGTGCCACAGCAGTGACCCGAGCCACAGCAGTGACAATGCCAGGTCCTTAACCCACTAAGCCAACAGGGAACTCCTGTTTTTTTTTTTTTTTTGTCAGGAATGAGGGTTTGATTTTGTCAAATGCTTTTTCTGTATCTACTAATATGATCATGTGATTTTTCTTTTTCAGTCTGTTCAACATTTTTGAATGTTGAACCAGCCTTGTATACCTGAACTAAATACTACTTGGTGGAGTTCCCATCGTGGCCTAGCAGGTAGCAAACCTGACTAGCATCCATGAGGACACAGGTTCGATCCCTGGCCTCACTCAGTGGATTAAAGATCTGGTGTTGCCGTGAGGCGTTGCTGTGAGCTGTGGTGTAGGTTGGTGGCTACAGCTCCAAATTCGACCCCTAGCCTGGGAACCTCCATATGCCATGGGTGCGGCCCTAAAAAGACAAAAACACCAAAAAAAAAAAATACTACTTGGTTGTGATGTATAATTTTTTTCATACTTTTTTGGATTTAATTTGCTAATATTTTGCTGAGGATTTTGTATCTCTATTCATGAGAGACATTGGCTTGTAGTTTTCTTTTCCTGTGATATCTCTGTCTGGATTTGGTATTGGGGTAATACTAGCCTTATAGAATGATTGGGGAAGTATTCATGCTGCTTCTGTTCTCTGAAAGAGACTGTGTGAATTGGTATAACTTCTTCCTTAAATGTTTGGTAGAATTGACCAGTGAATACATCTGGGCCTGGAGCTTTCTGTTTTGAAGGGTTATCTATTATTAATTCAATTTCCTTCATAGATAGAGGCCCATTCAGATCATCTCTTATGTCAGTTTTGACAATTTGTGTCTTTCAAAGAATCGAGCCATTTTACTCAGGTTATCAAATTTGTAGGCATGGACTGTTACTTCAATATCCTTTAAATTTCCATGGCATCTGTAGTGATGTCCTCTCTTTCATTTCTGGTATTAGTAATTTATGTTCTCTCTCTTTTTTTCTTGGCCTGACTAGAGGCTTATTGATTTTACTGATCTTTTCAAAGACCCAGCTTTTGCTTTTGTTAATTTTCTCTTTTGAAATCCTGTTTTCAATTTTATTGATTCAGCTCTGATTCTTATAATTTCCTTTAATCTGGTTACTTTGAATTTAATTCTCTCTTCTTTTTCTAGTTTCCTGAGGTAGATTACTGATTTTAGATCTTTTTTTTCTTTTCTAGTATATGCATTCAATTCTATGAATTTTCCTCTAACTACTGCTTTCTAACCCACAAATTTGATAAATTCTATTTTAATTTTTATTTCAAAATACTTCTAATTTCTCTTGAGATTTTCTTTCTATGACTCTTGTGCTACTTAGAACTGTACTTTTTAATCCCCACACATTTTGGGATTTTCCAGCTATCTTTATGTTACTGATTTCTAGTTTAATTCTGTTATGGTCTGAATGGAGACATTGCATGATTTATATATAATTCTTAAACTTGTTAAGGTGTGTTTTATACCTCACCATGTGGTCTATTTTGGTAAATGTTCCATGTGTCAGTTTCATGTTCCATGCTCTGTTGCTAAACACATACACATTAAGAATTCTTTTGTCATCCTGAAGAATCAAGTATTTTGTCATTATGTAATTTCCCTCTTTATCCTTGATAACATTTCTTTGAAGTCTACCCTGTATAAAATTAATATAGCTACTCCTTCTTTCTTTTGAAGGTGTTAGCATGGTTTATCTTTCTCCATCCATTTACTTTTAATCTATATGTGTCTTTATATTGAAGATGGATTTCTTATAGACAACATATAGTTTGGTCATATTTTAAAATTATTATTATTTTTTTATTTTTAATTAATTAATTTATTTATTTTTTGCTTTTTAGGGCTGTACCCGTGGCATATGGAGGTTCCCAGGCTAGGGGTCTAATCGGAGCTGCAGCTGCCAGCCACAGCCACAGCAATGAGGGATCCAAGCCACGTCTGCAACCACAGCTCACATCAATGATGGCTCCTTAACCCACTGAGTGAGGCCAGGGATCGAACCTGCATCCTCATGGATCCTATTCGGGTTCGTTAACTGCTGAGCCACGACGGGAACTCCAAATTCTGACAGTCTGTCTTTTAACTAGAATGTGTAGGCCTTTGACCTTCAAAGTGATTACTGTTATAGTCAGAATAATGTCTACCATACTATAACTGTTCTATTTGTTGCCCTTGGTTTCTGTTCCTATCTTTGTCTTTTATTCTTTTTTGGAATTTTTTTTTTGGTTTAATTCAGTATTTTATATGATTCCATTTTCTCTCCTTTCTTAGCATATTGGTTATACTTTAAAAAAAATTAGTGATTGCCCAGAGTTTGCGATATACATTTAGAAGTAATCCAAATCCACTTTCAGCCAACACTATACCACTTACAGATAGCATGAGTCCTTTATAATGACCAAATTATCATAACTTCTTCCTCCCAATCTTTGTACTGTTACTGCCATTCACTTCAATTATATCTAATGATACCTAAGTATATATATGTATATATATTATGATATTTGCTAGGTACATAAGCATACATAGAGTACATTGTTGCTGTTATTATTTGTGAACTGTTATCTGTTAGACCAATTAAGAATAAGAGAAAAAGTTACTATTTTCGCTTTACTAGCATGGCCTAGTGGTGCAATGGATAACACATCTGACTGTGAGTCAGAAGATTCTAGCTTTGCTTACTCCTTCTTTGAAGCTCTTCTTTTCTTTAGGTAAATCTGAGTTTCCTACCTGTATGTTTCCATTCTCTCTAAAAAACTTCTTTTAACATTTCTTGCAAGGTAGGTCTACTGGCAACAAATTCTCTTAATTTTTTGATTGGGATATAATTGACATATAACATTGTGTAAGTTTAAGGTGTACAACATGTTGATTTGATATATTTATGTATCACAATATGATTCTCACCAAGGTGTTAGCTAAGATCCCTATCGTGTCACATTATTATCATTTCCTTTTTGTGGTAAAAGAACAATTAAGATCAAGTCTCCTAGCAACCTTGCAGTTTATAATACAGTATTATTGACTGTAACCACTAAAGTGTATATTCTATACCCAGCGCTTATGCATCTTCTAGTTGCAGTTTTGTGCTCTCAAACAACATCTCCCTGGTTTCCCCACCCTCCAGCCCCTGGTGACCACCATTCTACCCTCCGTTTCCATGAGACTGGCTTTTCTAGATTTCATAACAAGTAATATACAGTATTTGTCTTTCTTCTCAGTTTTCATTTGCCTGAGAAAGTTTTCATTTCTTCTTTGCTCTTGAAGGATAATTTTGCCAGGTACATATTCCTAGGTTGGTGACTTTTTTCTCTTAATACTTTAAATATTTCACATCACTCTTCTCTTGCTTGCAGGTTTCTGAGGAGATGTCAGATGTAAGTCTCACCTTTGCTCCTCTATAGTAAAGGTGTTTTTCCCCTCTGGCTTCTGCCAGGAATTTTCCTTTATGTTTGATTTTCTGTATATGTGTAAATTTGGCATTGATCTTTCTTGGTGATCTCTGAGCCTCCTCCTGGATTTGTGATTTGATATCTGACATTAATTTGGGGAAATTCTCAGTCATTTTTTTTAAACTCTTTTTTCTGTTTTTTTCTCCTTTCTTTCTCTTGATATCCCCATTGCATGTATGTTACCCTTTTTATAATTGTCCAACAGTCCTTGGACATTTTGTTCTATTTTTTCTTCAGTCTTTGTTCTCTTTGATTTTAAGTTTTTGAGTTTTCTAGTGATATATCCTCTAGCTCAAAGGTTCTTTCCTTAACCATGTGTGGTCTATTAATAAATCTATTAAAGGCATTCTCCACTTCTGCTACAGTGTTTTTGATCTCTCGCATTTCTTTTCAGTTCTTTCTTAGGACTTACATCCGTCTATTTACATTGTCCATCTGTTCTTACACACTACATACTTCATCCATTAGAACCCTTAGAGTATTTTTGTGTGTGTGTGTGTTTTTGGGGCCGCGCTCATAACATATGGAGGTTCCCAGGCTAGGGGTTGAATCAGAGCTGTAGCCACTGGCCTATGCCACAACCACAGCAATAAGAATCCTTAGAGTATTAAACTTTATTGTCTTAAACTACTCCTGTGATAATTACAACATCTCAGCCTTATCTGAGTCTGGTTCTGATGCTTGCTCTGTCTCTTTGAATTGTGTTTTTTGTCTTTTGATATGACTTACTTTTTTTTTTCTTGAAATCTCGCCATGATATACTGCTGTAAATAAGATTTTAGTAGTAAGTGGTGAGGTGTGAAAGAAGGGGAAACATTCTGTAGTTCTATAATTAGGTCTCGAACTTTTAGTAAGCCTGTGCTTCTGGACTATAAACTTCACAGGTGTTTTTCAGTTTTTTTCTCTTCCCTTCTGTGGGACAAGATGGGCTAGAATTGGGTATTTCCCTTCCCCAGGTTAGTTAGGCTCTGAGAATACCCCAGCTGGTTAGGTTCTGGTTAACTCATGTCCCTCAGGGGATGCCTTAAGAACAGAGTGCTGTGGGAGTTCCCATTGTGGCTCAGTAGTTAAGGAATCCGACTAGGAACCATGAGATTGTGGGTTCAATCTCTGGCCTCACTCAGTGGGTTAAGGATCCGGTGTTGCCATGAGCTGTGGTGTAGGTCGCAGACGCGGCTCGGATCCCACATTGCTGTGGCTCTGATTAAACCCCTAGGCTGGCAGCTACGGCTCTGATTAAACCCCTAGCCTGGGAACCTCCATAGGCCATGGGAGCCGCCCCAGAAAAGGCAAAAAGACCAAAAAAAAAAACCCAAAAACAAAAAACAGAGTGCTGTGGAATATTTCAAATTCGTTCCTTTTCCCATCCCCATGCAGGAAGCCCAAGGTGATGTTTCTCTGATGTTTACTGTGGAAATCTGGTAGACCTCCTAGAGGTAGCTCTCACAGTATTGTGGGGTTCCCCCCTCCACCATGACTGGGTCTCCCTGGAGTTTGTAACTCTCAGAGGCTGAGCCTATAGCATTTTGTCAATTAGAGTTCAGGTTTTCCTATCCTGGCACTGGTTCCCACAGTGTTTTCCATTTCTCTCTGCTCAGGGGACTTGAGATTCCTTGTATTCACTTGTCTGTCTCTCCAATCTTGAGGGCAGCAGTTTGCCCTCTCTCTTCTAAATCCAAGAAGAACTATTGATTTTTTATTCTGTTCAGGTGTTTACTTATTATTACTTATTATTAGGAGAGAGTGGTGACTTCATTGCTCCTTATGTGTAGAACTGGAAACCAGAAGCCCCCTATTTCATTTTTTAATTGACGGTTTAATGGTTAATATTGGTTTTTGAGATGCAGAAAGAGTTAAAATGAATAATTTGGAAACAACTGTACAAGAATTATCCGAAATATTCCAGTCTATCTCTGTGACAGAGACCCATAAAATTCAATGGGTGGGAGAGGGAGAGACCTGGGTGGTCAAGGCCTATGCAAATATTCATTGAAAGAGTGGTTAGACTTGGGGGATTTGGATTCTCTGACTCAAAGGGAAATCAATGTGGGGAAACACATTAAGAAGCCATTTCTTTCTATTTTACAAATTTCTCAAGGGAAAACTCTGTATTCATTTCCTAGGGTCTTTGCAGTGCTAAATTTTAAATGTTCAGTGTAATAGAGAAGTTATAAGTCTGAGACGTTGTTAACCCAGGCTTTATGACGACCAAACCCTAAATTTCAAATATGAAATAAGCACTGGTTTTATTTTTACGAATACCATTTTATTGCCACTCAACTTCATTTTGGACTAAAAAATATTCAAGTGAAATTAAGAAAACGTACAGCATGTATTTATTGGTATGAAACGGAGAAGAAGGTTATTCTACAGCTTGTACATCTGGTAGCGACTTACAAGATTTGAAGTATTACTAGACTTCATTGGTGTTTCAGTGTCGTAATTACCCATGAAAAATTAAGTTAGTACTTTATTGCATGAATTAAGTACCAATCCCATGAGACAACACCTGCAGTCCTTATTTAATGCTTTTCTGTTGCCATTAACAATGCTGGTGCAAACAGGGCATTCTGGGAGTAAGCTTACAAAGTTATTCTTTTACTGTGCAAGTCACCATGGTTTTCAGTGTTTCCTTTAAATAGAGACATTGAAACTTTACACCTGTTGATTGCTCTCGTAGCATTACACCTATGTCGGTCAGTAGTGATATGCAAAACCTTAAATTGGGTGAGCCTCCTGAATATCCACACCATTATATCATTATTGCCTTTGGCCTAGTCTGGTAATAAATGGAGGAAAGACCTTTTATCGTGTATGTTAATATATAGATTTGCAGCTACTAAAACATCTTGGGGAAAAAACATATAACTTTAGAAAATCTTCTCAACTATGATACTTTCCTTAGTATTCATAGTACCAACTCTCCTGAAGATTTGGTCAGGTCCCTTTAAAAATTCAAAAGATCTTGACCGTTACCAGCAGATTAAAGGATGCCTGGCTACCTTTCACATCCCTCCAAGCGTTTTGATCAAGCTTTCAAAAACATAATTTACCTGGATATTTTCCCACCTCTCCATTACCTGCTCTTCTTTGTGGAGAAATAGCTGTCAAAATGGACTTGCTAATAAATCGCACAATAAGGAATTTGCCACTGGAATTCTCTGCCCTTCAAAATTCAACAGTGTTTTTTGTTTTTGTTTTTTGTTTTGTTTTGTTTTGTTTTTGTCTTTTTGCTATTTCTTTGGGCCGCTCCCGCGGCATATGGAGGTTCCCAGGCTAGGGGTTGAATCGGAGCTGTAGCCACCAGCCTACGCCAGAGCCACAGCAACGCGGGATCCAAGCCGCGTCTGCAACCTACACCACAGCTCAGGGCAATGCCGGATCGTTAACCCACTGAGCAAGGGCAGGGACCGAACCCGCAACCTCATGGTTCCTAGTCGGATTCGTTAACCACTGCACCACGACGGGAACTCCTGTTTTTGTTTTTTTTTAACCATACATGTTACCAACTTTTACTCTTAGTTTCCATACTGCTGGGCAGAAATATGAGTCATGTGAAAGAGAAAAAGACTGCAGAGGTCCATTACTACTCTGCCTTTTTAGTCACTCAGCGACTTAAGGAAGATTCCTTCCCCACTGGTCCTAGCCCTTTACACATCATCCAGTGACTCAGGACCTAGATTTTACCCTTGAGAAGCTTCACATTCCTGGAGAGGAATGAAAGGACCATGTTAGACATCACTAGGTATGGAGGGAAATAGAGCCCAGTGCAGGCTTACATGGGCCTGAGGCTAATTCTGCAAGGTAGGAGTAGTTACAGTACCGGGAGCCAATCATTTAGCAAGTGTTTGCCAAGCCCTTCCGATGCACCAGGTATGGTCCTCAAAGACACAGGAGAGAGCAAGTCAGACAAAGTCCTTGCCCTCCTGGAACTGACATTCTAGTTAAGGGAGAAAGACAATATGCAAATAAATGAGGAATAAGCATAACTATATATAGCCAGGGAGTGGCAAATACTTCAGTGTAGATGTAGAATAGAGTATGGTAAGGACATAGAGAATATTCTTTTGTTAGCAGAAAGGAGCGTCCTCTTGGATAAAGTAACTTTTGACTAGACATCACAGGGCAAGGAAGAATTAAACAAGTGGGTATTTCAGGGAAGAGAGTTCCTGGCAGAGGGAACTGCAAGTGCAAAGAAGGCCCCGAGATAGGAGTGTGTATGAGGAGTTCAGGAAATAGCAAAAATACCAATACATCTGGAATGAAGAGTTGGCGTCGAAGGAGATAAGGTTGAAGAGTTAGCAGGGGATTGGATCATGTAATGGGAACTTGGATTTTACTTTGCATGAGATGGGAAACCACTGGAGGGTTTTGAGCAGAATGACAGTTTCAGATCAGGTGGCCTCTGTCTAGAGAATATAGCAAAGCATTGAGGGACAAAGGTGGAGCCAGCAGGAATTCAATTAAGAGATGACTGTACCTTAGACCTGGGGAGTGGTGATGAAAGAGCTGAGAAGTTATCAGACCCTCGATTGAATATTAGGGTAACCTAGTTTTTTAAATGAAATTGGAGTTCCCGTCGTGGCTCCGTGGTTAACGAATCCGACTAGGAACCATGCGGTTGCGGGTTCGATCCCTGGCCTTGCTCAGTGGGTTAAGGATCCGGTGTTGCCATGAGCTGTAGTGTAGGTCGCAGATGCGACTCGGATCCCGCGTGGCTGTGGCTGTGGTGTAGGCCAGTGGCTACAGCTCCAATTGGACCCCTAGCCTGGGAACCTCCATATGCTGCGGGAGTGGCCCAAGAAATGGCAAAAAGACAAAACAATAAAATAAAATAAAAATAAATAAATGAAATTAAGAAGACCCCCTCCTTGGCACATATACTGTGTTCATCCAATTCCCCATAAACATTTTCAGATTTGACTGGAGTATAAGGAACAAGAAACTCTATCTGCCTAGTCATTCTACACACACTTTAGTGCACTGAGCTAACTGAGGAGCTACTGCTGTGATGCCTTTCAATGCAGCCAGAGTAATTGGTATCTTGGATTCAACAGAAAAGCACCACATTGTATAACCTGAGGTTGAAAAACCAAAGTCTCAGAAAATTACCACGAAGTGACAGTGCTGAAGAATCCATTGCTGATTTAATTGGGAAACAAATTTTGTTAGGCAGCTCTAGGATAAAAGAGGG